>NC_049233.1:60134860-60809132 GCF_011100685.1 Canis lupus familiaris
TTAGGTGTTCTCAAATCCCATCCAAGAGAGATTCTGAGAAAATAACTAGCTTTTGCAAATGCACATACAGTATACTCATCTAATCTTTTTTCTTAACCCACAGTAGGTACATTATTTCATAGATAACCAAGCTAACCTGATCCATTAGCTAGTAGCTGCATTTAAAGTACTACTAAAATTACATCTCCTTGAGACAAGAATACAGTGTAATGCTCCTGTTTCCTGACTCATTTTGATGTAAAAAATTATTTTATATCTATTCTTGATGATTAGATGCATTTGTGTTGCATGACTAATAAATCTACTGCATATAAATTTGCAAAATTAAAATATTTAGACAGTAGTTTCCTTTACAAGTAAAATATTAGCTGCATCTGATAGCATATAATATAAAATAATGCATGCTCAGAAGTGCATGCAGAATACTTTCATAAGTATTTAAAATTTATAATATTAATGTTAAAAGTAAAAGGCTATACTTAGAAAATTATATAATATGTGCAATACGTCTTAAGGGTTTATATATAACTATGAATTCCTTATTTTAGTTTCCGTTCTCCCAAGTTGAATTTATTTTTATTTTTGCTATGTTTTTTTTTAATTAACCTTTTAATATTTACATAAAGTTCAATAAGGTGATGTTTCAGACCCACTACTCAAAAGATTTCTTTAGCCAAGATCTAAGACTATAGTATGCATTTAAAAATGTAAGGTTTTTAAGTTTTAAAATTAGCAAATAAAGCAAAAAGGCCCCAATTTGAAGTGACAATGCCTGGATTAAGGAGAAAAACATAGTCCTTCCAAGAGTTACCACACCTATTATAAGGGTTTACCTTAATAATAAGGTACCTTTTAGTGGTGTACTTATTACCACTTTGAAGAAATTATTTTGGTAATTTCATTACAGATCTAAAGAAGTGAAAATTCGTGATTAAATTATAAAAGGCTATTTATAAAAAGGTACTTTGCTCTTGCATGTTTAACATTATGCATACATCTATTACTTCACTACTGTTGTATTTACAAATTATTTCCCAAAGTGAGAATAAACAACTCCAGATCAAAAGAAAATTAATTTAACAAATACATGTTGTAAGCAAGGCCTACTAATTTGAAATATTTTTTTTCTTTTAAAAATATGAGCATCCAGGGCACCTGAGTGGCTCAATCAGTTAAAGCATCCGATTCTTGATTTCCATTTAGGTCCTGATCTCAAGGTGGTGAGATCCAGCCCCATGTACATGGAGCTCTGTGCTCAGCTAGCAGTCTTATTTTCTCCCTCACCCTTTACCCCTTCCTCCACTCACGCACCTTGTGCGTGCTCTCTCTCTCTCAAATAAATAAATACATCTTAAAAATATGAGCATCCATGTATAGAGCTTTATAGATATCTAAAACTTGAGTATTCAGAAACCTCTCAGATGAACTAATCTAAGTTTGTGGCATCTATTTCTAAATAAAGTGAATAGTAGTTATATTTTCCCTTTCCTACATTTTGGGTCCAATGTCTTTTTTTATTTCCTTAGACTTATTCAACACTTGGAAGACCATACTGTAGTTCTTATTAAGTATTAGAAGTAAATAAAAGCCTGTCATAAGAGATAGACATCCCTTACAAGCAGTATTAGGTAACATGGTTCAACCAGGCAAACTGCTAATCACATGATAACTAACCTTAATAGCCTGGAGTAAATGATCCTGATACTAAAGCCTGAATGTAACAAAGATTTTTAAAAATTATGTTTGCTACCACTTTGACAAAATTCTTTTTTTTCCCACTTATATCTTCTAAAATATTTGGAGGTTTTTAAGATTTGTGTACTAAGATTAACTTGATATCTCTAAAACATAGCAATTAGAAATAAGACTATATATGATATCACTGGAAATAACCAGTAATCCAAGCAATGAAAAATTCAAATATACATTTGCTTTACCACATAACTACTTCACTGCTGGTGGATACATGAAAGAGGAACCCATACTAAACTGGCTGATGCCCAGCTCCCCAGGAATTAGTGGGATATAGTGCTGGACATGACGTTACCTTGAGTACATGACAGTCAGCCCCTAACCAGTCTCTGATTCACAAGCCTAAGAGGTACTCCTTTAAGTCCTTGGGTAAGATATGAACTTGTGGTAATTGGGCCATTTTTGTCGAATGTCTCCACTGTTCTTTCTTTCCCAGTCTTGTTTGACTTTATTGGTGGTGGTGTAAAAAAAAAAAAAAAAAAAAAAAAAAAAAGAAAAAAGGAAAGAAGTAAAGAAAGAAAAGAGAAAAGAAGAAAGAAAGAAAGAAAGACAAAGGAAGGAAGGAAGGACGAAGGAAGGAGGAAGCAATGAGGACGCCCACGCAAACAGACCTCAAGACGAAACAAGAACGCCCGAAAACGCCCCTACCCCCTAACCATCCCCCTCCCGACAAGAAAGAACCCGGAATTCTTCCTCTGCCTCATTCCTGTCCTTCCTTCATTTCCATTCGGTCCTTCCGCCCTACCTCCCCACTCCCCCCTCACTCCTCCCCCCTCCCGCCCTCCCTCCCCCCCTCAACCTCCCTCCCCCTCCCCCTCGCCTCCCCTTCCTTCTCCTTCCTTCCCTTCCTTCCTTCTTCCTTCCTCCTTCATTACCATAGGAAACGAGCAAAAACTAGAATGGGCAGCCAAAGCTGCTGCTGATCCTCTTGGGAGTATTTTAGTATTTCAGTGTTCGAGTGTGTGTCTGACAGGGCCTAGGAGCAACTACATCAGAAAGGTACTTTTCTGTTTTGTTTTGTTTTTTGTTTTGTTTTTTTCTTCACAGAGTGGTAGGCAGAGTCTGGAGCTGGAGTTGGCTGTCATGTCCAAGTCTGTCTACTTTAAAAACTTTGTTTGAAATTAAAAGAGTAAGATGAACTGCAGTGTAAGGTGGGCTGTTTTGATATATTCCAGTTCTGATACCACTTTTCTTCAATATTAACATGAATGATTGGTTGTATTTTTCTTTCTGCCAAAAGATGTGTTATCTTACTGCACCAGTGATTGTTTGAAAGATATGGCCATAAAACAAATCAGCAAATACAGTCCATCTTTGCTTCATTCCATTTTACTCGAACCCTATTCAAAATTAAGTAATTTGTAGCCAATGCTTTCTTGACTATAGATTCAAAATGATTAAAAGTGTTTAGCAATATATTACATATATCTATAAATTTAGTATACTTTTCTTATTAAAAAAATCACAATGCTGATATGTATTCATCTCAACATTAAGATTGTAAATGGTATGTATAATGTAAACAATGTGGTAAAACTGTAAGTCTTGATTTTAAAATTGTTAGGATCTTATTTTGTAATCTAAATTAATTAAAATTCACTATAATCAAAAGTAAAATAGAATCCTCAGATCCCATTGTCTTATTAATACCATGAGCAGGCAACTCCAGCCATGTTTGTATTATATTTATGAAATACTTATATATATATATGTAAAAATAAATTTGTGGCTACTTAACTCTATATTCTTATCCTGATTCTCTCGTGGAGACTAACTATAGTGATGGGAGACATTTGTTTATACAAAAGGAAATAATATACTACCTTATTTTAAAATAAACCTGAGAACTAAAACCCCATATCTCAAGGAATGTATAATTGAAATGTATTTTTATAAAACATAACTTTTTTAAAATGGCAAGATAGACAAAATTTATGAGCTTTCATGCACATGAAAAATGAAACTTTACATAAACCTTGTTAAGAAATGAATTTGAACATATTTTAAATCATTTCTTCTAAAACTGAAGTAACTAACAAGAATATGAAAAACTGTACAAGTAGTTTATAGAGAGATTTTTCTCTCTTCCAATGTTATTTTTATAAAGGTTATAACTAATTAATTTGTACTGTCTCAGGTAGAACTCGAGTCTCCTGTCACTATACTTAGAGTGTCCTAAGAGACTTTTATTATCTGAAATAAGTCTCTGCTCTCCCAATGGTTGTGGCTTGCTTACTAAAGCAAAATGTGAACCTGTGATTTAAGCTTTTATTACACAGTGATTCCCTTCTGCCACTGTGACCAAAAGTACCTGACTGCTGATCAAATTCTCTGTATTCGTTTCACCTTTTCCCCCCAATCTCTGTTAGGTTCTGAGCTCATGCCCAAAGCGCTCTCCACCAGGATAGTGGGAGGCATTTGGTGGTTTTTCACACTTATCATCATTTCTTCGTATACTGCTAACTTAGCCGCCTTTCTGACAGTGGAACGCATGGAATCCCCTATTGATTCTGCTGATGATTTAGCTAAACAAACCAAGATAGAGTACGGTGCTGTGGAGGACGGTGCAACCATGACGTTTTTCAAGGTAAGTCCTTCTCATTTCTACAATTTTACATATTAAAATGATAGAGTGCAAACAAACCTTTCTCTCGTAATGAATATAAGTGTATAGCCACACTGTTACTTGTGCAGAATAATCAATCGAGTACTTCAGAGAGTGGAGAAATCTATAACTAAATTCAAGGTAAACCATTTTAATACTTGCAAGTGGCAAGGAGTCTCTGCTTTACAAGGATTCCCTTTTTGTTCGAAGGAAAATCTGCCCACAGGTAACATTTTGTCTGAACAAGGTTTTATCTTTGTAAATATATATATATAAATATAAAAATATATAGCATATACTAATATATGATAAATGAGTATGTTAATATAGTGTATTAGTTCTATATTAATATATTTACTGATATATATATTAAATACTAGTAGATTCAGACTCCACAAGGCTTAGCCCTTCCAGAAGAATAGAATAATTACATGTAAGAATATTTCTCATACATACATTTCTTTCTGTTAAGGTGAGACAAGTTTCACTTGTTCAGAAGCCTATAGAAAAAGAAGGAGAGCAAATGATAGAAAAAAACAGGAACAATTCTTGTTATCCGTATATTCATCCATCTAATATTTTGTAAAGCAGAGTCTGAAAATGGGCTACTGAGCTTAAAATGGTTTCCAGAAGGACAGCCCTGTGGCATTTAAATGGAAACGCAAAATGTGCTTGTACTGACGTCCAGGCATATATAATGCCTTCCCCTCCTCTTTTTTATTCCTTTCTTCTTACTCCAGCTCTTCTCACTGTGCCAAAGTAGTTCAAATGGGGACATTTCACTTTCTGGAGTCAGACTTACTTCATATCTTTTTTATATTTTACCAAGTCTTTTAAATTTCTTTGTAGGTCAGGAAAAATTTTAAGCGTTGGCATTTTCCTTCACCGTTGATACAAATGTAATTGGCAGTTTAAGTATGCCGAAGTGAGATTTTTTTTTAATAAGTGACTCAAGCTATAAAATAAATTTTTTCATCAAACATTCATCCAGTACCTGTTGAGTACCAGAAATTGCACTACACGTTGGTATTCTAGAGCAAATAACATCTATTTCTCACTTTAAAGGAGATTCTAGTTTAGTTGGAGACACAGAGGACTAAATCAACAATCATGGAACTGGGTTTTAAGCAATTTAAAATACCTCTGCCAAAGAAATATGTAGTTTTCACTGTAAAAGTTCTTACAGAACTAAATCAGCTCTTATTTTAGAGTTCTGGAGGACATTAAACATCTAAAGAGTAAGATAGATTGAATGATTAATCAAATCTATGTATAGGAATCTATGTAATTCTTATAATTTAATTATTTTCAAAGTGAATTTCTCCTGTGGCTAGATGAAAGCTTGAATGTATATTTTACATTTAATTGGAAAATCATTATTATTTAATCAAATTTATTGATGACCGAATATGAGCAAAGTATTATGAACAGGATAGGGCTATTTGACTATATTAATTGCAATTGATCAATTTTTCCCCAATTGAATATTCAGAATTAATAGAAATAGCTTTTCTTATACAGTTTTTTTTTTTCAAAAGGAAATCAGCTGTTGAAAATACTAAATGCACATTGTCAGTGTCATTAACTCTGTAGGGAGTGAATATGCATTATTATGCATTTAAATTACTATAGTATCCAAGAGAGTTTTGAAGAAGAGTTTGTCAAATAATACAAAGTGCCTAAAGCAAGTGATTTGATACCAGAATTATTTCTGCTTCAAAAATACATCAGAGTTTTCATTTCATTTTTATTTTCCAGAAGAAATATTTTAAGTTTCAAAGCTCTTTTATACTATGATCAAGGTTTATCTCTGAAAAATCATTTTGAAAAAAAAAATTCTTTTTTCTTATCTTTAGGCTTATTTTCTCCCTTTTTTGTCTTTTTGATTTTCTCTTCTTTCTTTTTAAAATTTAATTATTTTTTTAATTTTATTTTTTTTAGCTCAATTACTCTGCAGTGTTAGTGTCATTTTCCCCCATTTTCACTCTTCATTGCCACTGACTTTTCTTTTTTGTCTTTCATCTCTTGTTTTCACTCTTACATGCAGGCTTACCACTAGCACTAAGAGAAAATTGGCATAGGACAATTTTCTGTTTCCAACAGTACAGACTTCCTTTCTGTAGAATTAGGGCCTTCTGGAATCTACACTAGTCGCAATAAAAACCACACAGTGATTATCATTAAACTGACCATTACCTTAGGTCAGTAACTTGATCACATACTGAATTCTTACTGTTGATATTAGGAAAGAATTAGAATTTAAAGAATCATTAAATCTTAATTTTTCTTTAGTTATTTTAGTGTACCCCTAAATGATACTAATTTCAACCTCATATTTTAGCTTGTTAAACTATACACTTACACCAGTCGGGTATTTTAATTTTTTTTTAAATAAAAAAAAATATTCCCTAGCAATCTGGAATTGAAGTAATTGCATGCTCATTTTGAATATCTGCAATGAACCAGGGAGTAGTGTGTGTATCTTATTTACATTTGATACCATTCTTTTATTTCTTAATTAACAGCAATGCATACAAACACTCTAGGAAGCACCCTTAAGGCACTGATTTCTAAAGGAATTTCCATCTTGTTTTTACAAATTTAACAAGACCCTGCTGTTAGTTAATTGTTCTGGAATGCTCGGTTCCAGAAAATTATTTTAAAGAATGGTATAGTTTTGTTACTACAAGCAAGAAGAGCTGGCTCAAGATACCTGGCCTTAAAGGGGTAAGTTCTCAATATTGCAAAAACGGAGAGTTATGCCATTCTGCAACATTAAATATGTATTTTTCCAAAGAACATGCTTGACTTTGTTTATTGAGCTTACTGTGTATATTGTCTTCAAAAAGAGTTCTTTCTTCTTATATCCATTACACTTCACATACATTCTCTCCAAGGATAAATGTAAAGCCATGACCAGTAAAATAACTCAAAATTGAGTGTATGGTAGTCTTCAGGGTTATTCCATGTAAACAATAGAAAACTGTATGACATCCCCAATATGTTCTTAATCATATGTAAAGGATAAAATAGCTGAAGGCCCAGAGATTTTATTGAGAAATAATAAAGGAGTTGTCAAAACTTCCTTCTCGGAATCTGGAAACTTGGTGTAATACAACTGAAGTCTGATCCCAGGGCTGAACACTACAGAATGTTACTGAGCAACAAGCACATTCTTTTCTCCCTGAAGAATAAAGATTAGAAGAATGAATGCATATAGATGACATGTTCAAAAATAACTCAGCTAGAGCCTGTAGGTGTTATGGTTTCTTTTGAGAATCCTTGGATTTTCAAAGTGAGTCATATTTTACAAAATGATGCCGAATCACCTATATTTCTGTGTAACCCATGACTCAGGTTTTCTGATTTCTACAAATTCTCTCTCTAGGTTTGGTTTACCTGAAACCTCTGGCTTGCTGCATCTATTAATACAGTCTATTCTTCCCAAAAAAAAAATAGTATCAAAGGAGATACATGTTCTCTTTTGTGGTTATTTTAAAAAGTTCTTCCACATATTAAAAGGATATTTAAATAGTATGAAATATCTAATATAATCATGTAATACTTCTAAAAATATAAAGGCTACAATTTAGAATAGTTGTTAACAATGGGGAGAAAAAACTATGAAATCAGAGAAACTGGAGCTTAATTCCTGGCTCTACCACCTGATGGCTGTGTTTTGATAGAACACTGTTCCTTATAAACCTCTGACTCCTCATCTCTGAACTGGAATGACTAACAAGACCATTCTCACAGTATTTTTTGAATATCAAATGAAAGCTCTGCATGATATGCTAACCATTTAGCAAAGCTTGACAGATGTTATATATTAGCATTACTAGAAAACGTGACTAATTAAAAATACTCAGAATTTAGGATGATTTTAAACATAGTCAAGTAAATTATGTGACCTACAGCAGGATAAATCATTTCAAAATAGATTTAAAAAGAAATCAAATCATGTTTATCTAATTGAAATTGCTTCAGTCTTCTGACTGTTGTTGTCATGAAGAAGATGTAATTTGATAAGTGAAATAGAAAGAAACTATGAAAGCTTTTTCCTAGACTGTGTATTTTGGAATGGTATATTGAGGTTCATTTAGCAATTCTTTGGGGGAATTTATTGAAAATTATTGGTAAAGGAAGATATAAAATATTTAATATAAAATGTGTTTATCCGTAATTTTAACTATTTTTTTTAAACCAATGATCAAGATGTCCTACTTTAGCCAGTATCGCCACACATCTTATGTTCTCAGTTATATGATATGGATGCTCATTTATAAGATACCAAGTTTTTATTCAAGAAGTATTTACTAATCATTCATCTTTTACATGGTAAGAATTGTGTTAAATCTTAGACATGTATCCTGCATCTCCATGCATTTCCCTACACCTGTCTGTTCAATCTCCTACATGTCCATTTCCTTCATTGCTATCCTGGTTCAGGACTGATGTCATCTCTGACCAGGGCTTTGTAGAACCATTTAACTTTTCTTTTTCTCAATTTGTTCCTATTGTTGTCTGTGCAGTTACTAGAGTGACTTAAAGTCCTCCAAAATTACCCTCTCCCTTTTGCTTTAGGATATAAACCTAGCTCCTCAGTGTGTTTACAAGGTATGTCATGGACTCACTTCTTATTTCATAGCCACTTGCTCTTGCACTTCAAACTATAGTCAAACTGCTTCATGTTGAGCCCCGGGTTGTGCCACAGTACATGGTGCACCTCCTTCTCCAATGCCTGTTATGCATTTTTTTTTTCATTCTTGTCCTTCCTATCAACCTAATTGACTATATTCTCTTTATTCCTTAAGCCCTAATTCATACTTCACTTATCCCAGGCAAATTTTCCTGATCCTTCCCCTCCCCAAATCTACCCAGTTCTAGAAAGGTACTCCTCCTTTCTATCCTCTGAGCACTTTTTACTTCAGTTCTCACTAAACTTTTAACCCTAGCTATCAGCTTGGTTCCTCTGTTTCTACACTATACAGCATAGCATGAGGGTGGGGGAGCAGGGATTGAATCTGTATCATTCTCATTTGGATCTCTGGTTCCCTACAGAGGCCTTGCAGGTGGTTTGGGCTTTATTAGTTAACAATTGACGCCTCAAGTCGCTTAACAAGCAATGAAAAACTCTTAGTGGCATGTAACATAAACCTTTATTTAGCTTACAAGTCAGTAGGTCCTATTTTAGAAGCGTGGAAGTTCAGAGACTTTAGTACCTTTTGAACAGAATTATGAAAGCAATAACCTACGGACTCATAGTACCAACAATTAAAGTAATAGCTAAAGATACCATGGCATAACCACCATTACTCAGAAGAGCTAAGTGTATTACTCATTTTGGCTCACCCACATGACCTCAACTGTTTGATCATATTAAATTTCTAAAACATTTGCTTTAAGCCATTGGGGCAGTTATAGTTATCACATGTTCTTGATAATCTGCTACTTTTTCTGAGCTTATCAGTTCTTTGGTCTTCTAAAATTAAATTATTTTACACCAGGGTGACAGAGCTTTTGCCAATACCATTTCTGCTAAACGTTTGTGGACTTTAAATGTATCCAGTTGAATCCATTTATAATCTAAAACCCACACCCTCTGTTCTTTTTAAAATGTGCCTCTCCCGACTAATTGTTGCTTTGGGATAGAAACTCTTTAATGGAGGAGAAAATCTACAAGGCTTTGCCCTGACTTTTTTCAGAGATCTTAACGAAGCATCTCCAGCAACATGCTTAATTTGTACTTTAATTAAGGCCTGGTGCCATGTCAAAATAATCTAGAGAAATTTTACTGGCTTGAGACATTGAAGATTACAAACACTTAAAATCACCCAACCATGCAAATTCCAACTCTACTTTATCACTGCTAAGTACTATTTGCAAACATCTCAGTTATTTTAAATTATTTCTTTCCCCCTTATTTCTTTCCTCCTCATCCTTCTCTTTGTTTTTCTTATGATTGTTAATATTCCGTATCTTTCTTATACTACCTTATTCTATGTAGCTAAATGTAACTAACTGATACCTTGAATATATTGTAATTTTGTCTAGAATTTCTTTGGCTGAGTCCAAAAGATTATTAGTGCATTTCAATCTTCCAATTTACTATAGGGTACACTTTAAAAATATTATTTCTCCCTACATTCACAGATTCACTTTTCCCTATTTTCTTCTAATGATTTCAATGTAATCTATCATGTGACCCTAAATCAGTGTTACATATTTAAGTTATTTTTATGGAAGCAACTTATTTATTTTACCTAATTCTGTGAAGTTACCCTTGGCACAATGACTATCACATTCGTTGATGGAAAACCTATGACAAAGGGTTTTAGGTAGAGTGTGTGAGTATCTTGAAAAGTTTGACAGAGGGTTTTAGGTAGAGTGTGTAATTATCTTGAAAAGTTTGCTAATCTATAGAGAACTGAAAAGGTTTTTTCAAAATACGTATCCCTTTATGGCATTTCCATTCTAACTCTGCATAAAATGTCAATTTATTTGGAAGTGTAGGTTATAATGTTAGGAATGCAAGCAAGTGGATTGATCCATCTGGAGGGAAAATTTTATCTTTTGGTACTTACCCACAGAGAAGGTTTTGTTTTATTTTTCTCTGTTCATAATCTCCCTTTTTAGAAGAACTCAAAGTACATTCTAAATGCCAGGTTATTAATCTTTACCACAACCCCTAAGGAAGGTAGGAAGCAATTATCATTATGCTCATTTAACAGATGAGGAAACTGGGCCATGGTGAGGTTAAGTGACTTATTAATTATGAAAGCTATAACCAAGGGACTCATAGTATCAACAATAAAAGTAATAGCTAAAGATATCATGGCATAACCACCATTACTCAGAAGAGCTAAGTGCATTACTCATTTTGGCTCACCCATATGACCTCAACTACTTGATCATATTAAATTTCTAAAACATTTGCTTTAAGCCATTGGGGCAGTTATAGCTATCACATGTTCTTGATAATCTGCTTCTTATTCTGAGCTTATCAGTTCAATGGTCTTTTAAAATTAAATTATGCTAGGGTGACAGTATAGGTTTTTAAGCCTGAATTGCTTGTGTGGCATGCCTGTAATGATTTTTTGAAAGCTCGAGTGATTTTTGCTTCTTAAATGCCAAAAGAACGTAAGTAATTTTTGAGTTGAGAGATAGAATGTAAAAAAATTGGCAGTTTCCTGCATATACATAATAAATGGATTTAGAAACATATACCATTCATTAGATATTTCTCATGTTTTTTCCTTATTTATGTGAAACATAATTTTTGTTTGTTGTTTTTATTTAGAAGAACAGTAGTCCTGAAGGTATGATATATTTACTATGAAGAGACTTACACATTGGAGAAGTAAATTTTCAGAATGGCAACTATAGTTTTCACATTGAAAAAGGATTTTCCAAAACGAGTGTTTAGTTTCCTCTTCCTATATTGGTGGTAAAACATTTTGAAAGTTTCATTTGTGTATACATAAAATTGGCCTAAAATAGTTTGCAAAGATGAGAAAGATAATCTGAACTGACTTTTGAACTCCTTTTATTTCTTTTAATTGAAATATTGACATATCAACTTGTGTAAGTTTAGGGGTACATGCTGATTTGATAAATGTATATATTGCAATATGATTGTCACTGTAGCATTAGCTAACCCCTCCATCACATCACATAATTATCATTTCCTTTTTGTAGTAAGAACAATTAAAATCTAGTCTCTTAGTGACTGACGTTTATAATACAGTATTGCTGACTACAATCACAATGCTGTACATTAGATCTCCAGAAATTATTATTTAAATGCCTTTGATATTCTATGTGGCAAATCCCCAGTTAAGTAAGGTCATCATAAAGAAAGGGTTTAATAACTATTTATCTGCACATGGATAGAAATTGGGTATGTCTTTCGTTGTGTACCCAATTTACTATTATATTTCTATTCATTTTCTGCTACAATCCAGGCAGGATTCTTTGACAATATAATAATTAGAAATTCGTTATGCTACCTCAGTAATTACAGAGATTCTTTCTTAAATAATTGCTTGTATAAGAGTCACTGTGTTTAACTTGCCATAAAGTTTTGCTTTCAAGTCATTTTTATTTATTCGGAGTCAATTTATGCTCAGTAATTACACTGACCTTTTCTCCTCAGTAATTTAGATCTCAGATTTCAGCTTTGAGTCTCACCTGGCAGGTATTGTCTCTACCCAGAAACTAATTGAAAAATTGAAGAGTAATATGTATATTGGTGTCAAAATTTTGTGACTAAAATCTTTTATTTGTTGATAGGTTGTACCTCTCTATGTATGCATCATAAATTCTAGACTATAGCTCAGCAAAGTTAGTGATACTATTTTATCAGTGAAAGCACTACTTCAACTTATGGGGCCAGTCTTTTATGCATCAAAATGGTAGATTGTGGGTATGCTGCAACCAGTGGGACTGGATAGCATGGATGTTATATGGGAATATGGTCTTGTCTGACAAGCAAGAAGATAGTCTTGTTTTTGCATCAGTTTTTCTTTCTCAAGGGATAGAGACATTATTTTGTCCTATTTGGTATATCATCCAGTAAATTTTTAAAATCTTTAAAATATCCATTTCTTTAAATCAGTAGTTTCAACCTGTATGCACATTAGAACGTTAAAAATCACTTGAGGACTTTGAGAGAATACTGAGGCCCAGACGCCTCTCTAGGCTAAGTAATTAAAAATATCTTCAGGTGGGATTCTAGGCGTCTGAGGGTTTTTTTTTTTTTTTAATATAACCTCTTCTGGTGATTCCAGTGTGCAGGAAGAATTAAATTAATTTGAAATATAAACAATCCTTCATTATTGCCATCAATCGTTAATAAATAATTTGATTTCTTTTTCCTTCATATTAATTCGGAGTTCTTCTCTGAAACCCAGACTTTACAAAATATCAGACAGAGGTCTAAAATGATGATAAATCTGTTGACCATACCCCTACTCCTTTCAAATTATTTACCTGGGTTGTGTTTAAAGCCTTTTTTCAAAAGAGATCTGCTGAAAGTGAATAATCTAATTAAATCTTCATTTCTGACACCATTCCTGGAAGTCTCCAGTTGTTGGGCATGAGAATTGCCAAGTAGCAGAATGAAAGCTTTCTCCTTTCTCAGGGAATTATAGGGTGTGGGGGCAGTTAATCCTGATTTTTGTATCTCCAAGTAAATGTTGAGAAAATATATATTCTATGGGACCTAGGGAATGGATACATTCACCTTTTCTTTGTAAGCCTTTATTGCAGGTGCTTCTACCATGGTGGAAAGAGGAGAAATTAGAGACCCATTAAGCAGGCATATTAAAGTCTTGGAAGGATTGTATATATGACTTCTGTGTTTACATTTTGAGGACCAGATTAAGAAGAAATGAAGTACCTTACTCTATACTTATATATATATCGAGTTAGATTCTGCTCAACAGATTGGGATTTGGACTCATGTAGTTTCCAGAGCTTAGTGACTGTTCTGTAGTATTTGGTGAACTACTGCCACTTTTTCCTCGTGGAAAGAAAATGCACCTATAATAACTGATGGAAAAAATTATCATACAATTCTAATTGATATCTTTTTCGAGTTAATTTGTAATTCCTCATTATCCCTCTGTGTATCTAAACTGAAACCATATGCTCCTCAAACATGGCATTCTGCTCTAATGTGGGTGATGGAAAACCTGATATACTTGAGCTTCCAAGCCAGAAACTGTTCTTGCTAACTTGTTTGCAAGTTACTACGTAATAACTCAGTGCTTATATAGAATAAATAGAAACTTTATTTTGATTTTTTTTGGTTTCATATATTCGTTTGTGTACAATCTGGTTTATTGTTTTGATTTTTCTGCATACTTGAATGAAACAAAACCTAAAAGTTTTATGTGATTGGACACCAGTGTACCTGGTTTAGATTAGTGATTAATACTGTTACTGAAATTTTCATCTGTCCAAGTTGATGTTTTCTTCATTTTTCACTAAACAGCTTTTTTAGAAATCAAAAGTACCTCAGCAAAGATTTTTGTAGCCATTCTCTTTTTCTCCCAAGTATTTTTTTTCTTCATTAACAGTTTTAAGATATTGGTTGTAGGTAATGGATTAATGTTGACATTAGGTTAAGCAGCAATGTGTTTTATTCAATAAAATAAGGTTGGTGTTTTAAAGTATTATATTTTTATTAGTATCTAATATGGTTTTTATATTAGTCATGTTTGAAGCGAATGTTTAAGCCAATTATTTATAATGCATTTAATTTATTGGCATATTAAGGGGGTTATTTTCACTCAAGGAGATTGTCTCCCTCCCACATTCTCATCTAACACACAATTTATTGTATGTGAGGCCTGATCCTATGTTTATTACAGGGATTTGCATAAGGCCTACAGGAAACCAACACCATTTTACTATGTTCCCATTGCAAGAAATAAAATGGTGCCTTTGAGTAAAGTTGCTTCAGCAGACACTAGTTTAGCATGCCAAGTTACAGCTATCAATGGTGAAACAGCAGATGTGAAGGCTAGTTGGCATCAAAGCATATGAGTCAAAGACTTTCCTATGGGAAAGAAAGTGCTTCATTACACTTTATCTATACTAAGAACATTGGTTCTATCAAGCTGTCTGAAAATTAGACTATGATGGGTTTTATTACCTTAGCTCTGCCAGAGTGAATTCAATAGTTAAAAAGTAAGCGATAACACCATTTTGGGAATTATAAGAAGTGATTAGAATTTTAACGTATTTAAACTTGGAAAGAGCAGCAACTTTAATCTTAGCTTCTCTAAAATATCTGAGGGACAAAAGTTTAATCCCTCTCTAATTTTCAATATGTACCAATGAACCTTTGGGGCACTTTAATTGAAGAAAGAAGTTTTGTGTTTGAGTGAAGTGTAAAATCTGGGAAACAATGTTTTAATTGCCTTGAAAGGCAAGTGCATGAGGCTGTTGTCATCCCAGGATACACTGTGGTTCTGTCTCTCTTTTTCCTTCCCTCCTCCACTCTATGCAGGAACCACTCTTGCTGTTTGTCAAGTCGGCATGGCAGCTCAAACACCACGTTGCACCTCATCAATCTTAGGAGAGAGGGCCCCACAGGGAGTGAGAAAACTCAAAAGTCAGTTAATATAGCAATGTTGAGCTGGCATGTCAAGTACTGGATAATGGATAATAGTTGTCACTGTAAGAGTTTATAGCCACTGGTTAGGCAACAATTTGAAAGGGATTTGAGAAAGGCATATTTTTGAACATAAAAATATGGGCTAAGATAAATATAAAAATTGTTATTTAAAACTTGTAATGTTTTATTTCTCAGATAAAAAATAATAAAAATGAAAATTCCTCTTTCTTATATAAATTGTAATATAAAAGTATCGTTTGGTATTTCTAAAACAAATGTAAAAACAAAAAAACCTAGCTTTTCTGCTTTGTAAATTCTTTGAGAAAATTCTATTATTTGGCATTGTGGCTGAGAAATCTCTATTAATCATGCTTAGTGGAGTTTTTTTGGTTGGGGGGGGAATCCAACTTTAGATTATCAACAAAAGCATATTATCTTTTTAGGTTGTCAATTAATTACAGGTTGAATACTGTGAAGCTTGTATTTAATCCAGAATATCCTTGGCAGTTAACGTTCCTAATTTTTCATGCACCATTATGCTTTTATGGGGGAGGAGCTATTTTTTTGTTGTTCCGAATGCACTTTCAACTAATTAGCATCTTTGGTCAGCTGAATATTCTTTTGTTCATTTGTTTTCCTATTCCTTTTCCAAAAATGCTAATGGCAGTAATACCACTTTGTTCTTTAATATTAAGAGGTGATTAAACATATCATATGGTAGTTAAATTGGTTCTTTCATTATATCATAAAGCAAAGTGAGGTTTACTATTACTTACTGCTGCTGCCATCCTAGATGTTTAGACTTTCATTTACAAACAGAATAGTTTTTCCCCCTTGACAGCAAGCAAAATGTAGGGCCATTGGCCCTTCTAATAGTCAGTGATCTTATTACTTCATCATACATATTCACAAGTAGCAAACAGAACTCATAAAGCATCCTTTCTTTTTTATACCCTTCCCCTGCCTGACATAGATTGGAAAAAAAGACAAAGTAAACTTTAGAGTTTGCTCATAGGTGTTGATAATTCCAAACTGAATATAATAGATTCTTCAAAAATATTCCTTTTAAACATATGACTAGATTAAACATTAATACTAAATGTCTTAGTCGTAAAGAGGTCATATCTAAAATAATTCAAGGTCTTTTTGCTGTGATATTATTGCCGGTGGCAGTTGGTAAATGTCTAATGCATACTGGTGAGGACTTTTATTGACCTCCTGTATTCAGAGAAATTCCTTAACAGTTTTATAAGTAAAGAACTTTCCAGATGAGTGA
The DNA here is from genome assembly GCF_011100685.1 of Canis lupus familiaris. NCBI lineage: Eukaryota > Metazoa > Chordata > Mammalia > Carnivora > Canidae > Canis > Canis lupus. Next base: position 60,151,619 of record NC_049233.1, read on the forward strand.
ATGTGTTTGCATATATATGCACATACATGAGTGAGTGTGTCCTATAAGAAAAAGATATGTATGCTACCTTAATGGGAATTAAATTATGAATGGTTACACAATTTATTTTTCTTATACCCAGTTTCTATATTAAATCTGTTTTAGTGGAAGAATAGTGCAGGGTTGGCAATAAATTATAATTTATGTTTCCTGACAGCATTTGAATAATACTTTTGATTGTTATTAGTCTATTGTATATACCATAGCACTAGTGGAGTTCAGTGAAAAGATTTGATTATCTCTAAAGGTAGGTGTTTCCTTTATTAAATATTGTAATTACAGCTAATTAGAGGTTGCACAATAAATTAGTTTCCTTTGTAGGTCCCTTGACTGTTTTCAGAACACTGTGAGTTTATGCTTCATTTTAATTGATTGCAAAAACAATTAAATAAAGACCAAATAATTAGAAAACAGCATTAATAATGGATATAAAGATTATTGAGTCAATACAATGTGGTTTAACAAAATGTTTAAATGCAAAGCTAGGTTGTGTCATGAAATCATACATCTGTAACTCACTGGGGATTTATTTAACCTCTCCACACTTCTGTCTTTTTATAAGTAAACTGAGGTGTAATTATATATCTTATAGATTGTTTACATAAAGCACTCAACATATGATAAACTCCCAGTATGTATTTACTGCTATCCTTATTTAAGGAGTTTAATAGTTGAATTGTTAAATTCTGTAGCAGATGAAACCATTTCCTTCAATATGAACGCTTGTGTGCCTGGAAATACATCTAATGTACCCATGGTCAGTGCCAAAATCTGACACTCAATTGAATTTGTTTGATATATGATTTGATCCTGATTGTAGATTATTAAAAAGCTTACTCACTTGTAGTGCTAGGTTACTCACTTGTAGTGCTGAAAAGATAAACTGCATCATGAATCCAGTTCCACCCATATATTATATATAATCTTTTAATTAATGACCAGTTTATTAATGGTTGTTTAATTAATGGCCTTTTTATTAACATGTGAGGTTTACTTTGACATTTTATGCTCAGAATTTATGCTTAAATAGAAGAAAAATTTCCATTTTTTAATTGTTCTTCCTCTCCATAAGTATTAACCATTGTAATTTTAGTAAGTTTTTTTTCTCTTATAAAAATAATGCATATGATATGACTCATAAGAACTATAGAATTTTAGGAAAGCAAAGGGAAAAAAGCCAAAGTCCAACCTATTAAGACAAATCTTAATATCCTGTAACAAAAGCCTCCACTGTTTTCTTTACAGATATATATATAAATATATATACAAATAATATAAATATATATACAAATATATAAATAATATAAATATATATATTAAATCTTTTTAAATATTTGTTTATTTATTTTAGAGAGTGAGGAGTAGGGGGAAAGGCAGAGGGAATGGGAAAGAGGAAGCAGACTCCCTCCAGAGCAGGAAGCCCAACGCAGGGCTTAATCTCACAATGCTGATATCATGATCTAAACTGAAACCAAGAGTTGGTCCGTTAACCAACTGCACCACAGAGGTGCCCCCTCTCTCTCTATATATACACCTGTATAGCAATGAAATCACTGATGACTTAAAAACCTAAAGATAAAAAAAAACTAAAGATACCAAATGAGATATTAATTTTAATATTAATTACATTAAACTCTCAGAAATTTAATGCTTTAAAATATTAAATTGAATAAATGTTTTTAATCAAATCTTAAAGGAAAACTGTCAGAGAGATGATATTAAGGTTAGTTTTCCTAATACAATCTTGTGTTCAAGTGAAAGAGAAAAAAAATCTGGTAATAAAAATATATAGGAGTAGTCATTAATCTTTTTCAGTTAAGCTTTATTAATATATATTTAGAAGAATGATTATAGAAATATCTTTCTTTATCTACATGAACTGCAGTTTAGGCCTTCCATGTCTATAAATGAGAAAGAACACTTGCATGACTGTGCTCTCACAAAGAGTTGACATTTGGGTTGGAAATTCAATTTCTCAGTTATCTGGGATGCCCAAGACACACTAGTACCAGAGGACTCTACGTTAGTTCATATCCTTTAAGTATTCTTTTACAGATATTTTTATTACATCAGCCTTCTCTTCAACACTAGAAGAAAATAACCGAGCCTAACTCTAACAGGTAGAATTTGGTGGAGTGAATTAGGAATCCATATTGTCAAAATGGAAGGAAGTGACTAAATAGCCACAACTAAGAAATGAACATATTTAAAAACAACATTTTTATGTCTACCTGATACATTCTAACCTTTAGGAAGATGTTCTCTAGAGGATTCCCCAAATTTGATGATGACAATGATGATGATGATGATGATATTGTAGATGTTGATGTTCATGGAATGGTCCATGAACATTAGAATGTTCATTTCCCTGGAATCCAGGGAAAACACTAGAGCTATTTATGTCTATGAATTAAAAGCAATAGAGATGACTTTAAGAAAACCAGCACAATTTATTCTCAAGAAATCAAATAAACTAGCATTAGCAAGAGGATAGCTTCCAACGTCAGAAAGACAGCTTTATGTGAAGGTGTCTTAAAACTTAAAATTTTGTGGAAATAGGGATCCTGAGATCATGAGATGTAACCTTTGTCATAACAAAGGAGCTTGTACATAAGCATCAAGCCTGATAGTCTCTTCACTTTCAGAGCTGCTTTTCCTCTGGGGCCCAGTCATTGCAAGTTGCCACATCCATTTACTTTAAACTGATGCCATAACATGCATAATTCTTAGAATAAAACTGTTACAACTAGAAAAACAAAATTAATTGTATTTTGAAAGTAAAAATGGTCGCTAAACTCTTCCTGTATTTTTGGTGTGTGTTGTCAGTAGACAATCAATAGCTATCTTGCCATCCTTATCACCCATCCTTATTAGCAATTGTTTCTTTCCACATCTCAGGCCTAATTTACTGTACCTGCAATATCTTGAAAATAAGGTTGCAGTGATTTACTGTTACTAGCTCAAGAAACACTTGAGCATTTTGCTTGTGCTTTTTTCTTTGAACTTGGGAACACTTTTAACAGTGTCAAGATCAGTAGTTTGCTACAAAACTTTTCAATGAAATTTTACTATCTCAGGCTAAGAAATAAGATTGGAGTTCTTTTCTATTATGGCTTTTAATAAAATGTACATGGCCAGTAAATACATGAAATGTGGCTGGTGCCATTTAGGAAAAAAAAATCCTTTTTTTTTAAATTGGAGTATAGTTGACACACAATGTTGCAATAGTTTCAGGTGTTCAACATAGTGATTAGATAAGTCTATACATTATGCTATACTCACCACAAGTCCAACTACCATCTGTCATCATACAACACTATTATACCACCATTGACTCTATTCCCTGTGCTGTACCTTATTCATTCTGTAACCAGAACAAAATTTTGAATTGTATTTAATTGTAATTAACTTAATTGAATATTTGAACTTGAGGCAGTATAAAGACATTTCCCCATTAAACACAAAATTATATATTTATTTAAAATCTTGCATCCTGTTAAATGTTGTATTGTAGAGCATGTGATCAGTGCCTGTGTCATTTTTAGTATTACTCATAAACAAATCAGTGAAAGCAGTAGCAATAGATTGACCCAGTTCAAGTGATTTCTTCTGTGTACTGACATAATATTGTAGTGTATTTGTTTAGCAGTTTATGTGTATGACATGTTACAGTAATAACTATGTAAGCCATAACTGGCAATTAAATTTAAATATATAGTATTATTTAAACAAAACAAAATTAAATTATTTTTCTAGTTTAAAAAGTTCATATGGGCAAATTATCAAATTTAAAATGAAAGTATATTACTGAAACCTAGTTGAATAGAAATGGAGAAACTAGTACTACAACCAGAACATTTTTCATTATCAAGAAATATTCTCAGAAAATACATAGTGAATTTGATAAACAGTTTCTCTAAACAGTAGAAGAATCAATGAAATTAGTCGCCTGAAATCAGAGTCAACTGTTCTAAGAATTAAAAAATGATTTTTAATAGGATCTGGGCTTATATTTTTGGACAGCTATTGAACAACGGATTATTATTTTTTTAAGATTTTATTTATTTATTCATGAGACACACACAGAGAGAGAGGCAGAGACACAGGCAGAGGAAAAAGCAGGCTCCATGCAGGGAGCCTGACACGAGACTCTATTCCAGGTCTCCAGGATCAGGCCCTGGACCCAGGTTGGCGCTAAACGGATGAGCCACCTGGGCAGTCCAAACAACATGGGTTATAAACATAGAATAAATTTAGATGGGAAGATAATAAAATATATCACTTCAAATTGTGGAAATGTTAAAAAAATAATGAAGAAAAGATTAAAAGGAATATTGTGCAATAAGTAAAAGATCTTCAATTAAGCCACCAAACAATTGCCCATACTATTACAAGAGCTTTTTAACAATAGTAAATATTAGTTGATCTTAAACTTTAAGAGTTACAGGGCAGACCAGGTGGCTCAGTGGTTTAGCACCACCTTCAGCCCAGGGCCTGATCCTGGAGACCTGGGATTGAATTCCATGTCGGGCTCCCTGCATGGAGCCTGCTTCTCCCTCTGCCTGTGTCTCTGCCTCTCTCTCTCTCTCTCTCTGTCTCATGAATAAATAAATAAAATATTTTTAAAAATTTTGAGAATTACAAGTACTTTTTGTAGATTGGATGCCTTACGCAATGTGAGAGACACTGATTAATTACTATTTTGGGTACATTTTTTTTTTTTTCTCAAAGGATTTCCAAATATAGGAAGAAACATCAAGTTTCAAACTAAAAAAAGAACTAGTGGCATAGGCATTTTTAAATCTTTTATGGCTATGAAAGAAGAGTTTCAGCAAAAAACAGAAAATTTAGTTCCTTTCATGATGATTGATACACCAACTATGTTAGAAAAAACAACTCTGATTTATTAGAATTTTAAAGCAGAATTATTTTTTCTTATGCTTTATGATATTAAAACTATTTGTGCTTGGTTTTGAAGCTCACTCTGACGAGTGTTATGGCACAACTGTTAATATCTTTTAGCATACATGTTTAGATGCTATGACTCATTGCAGTTTATAGAATTGTTGAAAGAAATACAAGACAACAATTTTGTGATTTAGTGATGATTTTGCAGATTTTTGGCTAATGTTCTTTGAGTCATGGAAGTTATATAAACATGTACTGAACTGCTAAGTTCAACTCAAAATTTTCATAAAATTAATGACTGCCAGATTTTCAGTAATCAAAGATTAAGAAAATGGCAGTATGTTTTAGTTTTTTCACTAATATCTTACCTTTCAAAAACATGCTAAAATTTCCAACCTGTTTCACTTTATGAGTTTCTACCTATTTTATAAAATCTTATAGTCTCACATCGCATTGGGACTGAAGAGGGATAAGTCAGAAATATATTTTCCCCTTTGAGTTATCAAGATGATAACTCTTTTATATTGATTGATCCTACTTTGACAGTTTTGAAGATTTGATGTTAACCACAAACTAGTTGAATAAATCTTTCTATACACTACAGCTTGAAAGCAGAATTGCGTGCATAATTTGTAGTCCTATTCTGAGTATCCAAAAGGTTTTCTTTTCTTTCTTTTTTCCTTACAGAGTTCCTATGACCTTACCTAAAACAGAATGGATGTTTTCTTACCATCGGGTCTCTAGCTTTCTGATACTCTGAACAGAGAAGTAGCTCTGCCTTCTGTTTTTCTGATCTGCCCAACATTTCTATGACAAATGAAGACTACTCCACCACTCTCCCACCCCTGAACCATCTCCTGCAGATAATTCCCTCTTACCACTGCTTGTCCAGTTATTTTCCAGTATCTATAGCGCCTAAATTAACACACGAGTCCAGACAATAGTGAGACAGAAAACACACTCTACCTGTCTCAAAATTAGTATCTACAAAGGCAGACAACGGCTACTAACTTAAGTGGTCAAAGATAATTTAAAAGGAACAGTGTACAGGTGGGAACTAGTGTGCCTGGGTCCTTTCAACCAGGCAGTAGCATTTTATTCTAACAAGGGTGGGTCACTGATTTTATTTTTAATAGCATTGAAGCATTATTACAGTCAAAATAAATCTCTCTCAGATTCCAGCAATGTCTATCCGTGCTAAGTTTCCTTGTTGTGAAAAGTCATCTTTTGGTGTATCTTACCATATTAATATATTATACTGTGATGTTACTAGAGAAATCATTGGGTGCAGTTATTCAACTGCTTTTTAAAACTGGAAATCCATAATCTATTTATTTTTAAATGTTATACTCTGTATATACATGAAACTGCCTTCTAAACTACATCGTTATAACCCTTGAACTGTGAAGGAAGCATTCCGCATGTCCTACCCAGTCTTCTTTAACATGATGGGCATGTGAGATATTTAAAAGTCTTGAATATATAATTGACATTGTGGTTAATAATACTGTAGTATGTAGTATTAAGGTAGAGATCTTTTATGTCCTTACCACACTTTTTGGATATATAAATAATGCTACTATGAGTATTTATATACATCTTTTTAAATGGACATAGGTTTTCATATTTCTTGGGTAGATACCTAGAAATAGAATTGCTCATACGATCAATTGATATGAGCAATCATATGATAATTCGATGTTTGACTAACTGAAGAATTCCTAGGCAGATTTCCAAAAGGCTGCACAATTTGACATTACCATCAACAGTGTATAGAGGATTCTAATTTCTTCATATCCTCACCAACACTTTTTTATCATTTTGATAATAACCATTTTATTGAGATGAAGTGGTGTCTCATTGTGGTTTTGATTTGCATTTCCCTGATACTAATATAATGCGCATTTTAAATGTGCTCATTGACCATCTGTATATCTTTGCAGAAATGTCTAGTCATATTTTTTGCTCAATTTTAAATTGGGTTATTTATCCTTTTATTGAATTTTAAGAGTTCTTTACACTTTTTAGATACAAATCCCTCATCAGAAATATGATTTACAAATACTTTCATTCTTGTATTCTTTCAACTATCTTGATTATGTCCACTGATGCACAAATGTTTTTAATTTTACTAAGTTAGGATTTATATATTTTTTCTTTAGTTACCTATGACATGAGTATTACATCTAAGAAGACTTTTCCTAACTTAAAGTCCTAAAGATTTACTACTATATTTTCTTATGAAAGCTTTATAATTTTAGCTCTTATTCTTAAGTCTGTGAATCCACTTTGAGTTAATTATTCAGTATGATGGGAGGAACAGGGACAACTTTACTCCTTTGCCATGTCGATATCCAGGTGTCTCAGCACAATTTGTTAAAGAGGCTGTCCTTTTCCCCCATTGAACTGTTTTGACACTCTTGTGAAAAGCAAAATGGCCATAAGCATAAGAATTTATTTCTGGAAACTTGACTCTTTTCCATTGATGTATATTTGGAAATTAGGAAGTGTGAATCATTTATTTTTTTTCTTTTCAAAATTGTTTTGACTATTCTTGGTTTCTTGTACCTCCAAATGCATTTAAGGATAACTGGTCAATTTCTTCAAAAAGCCAGGTAGAATATTAATGAAGTCTGAGTTGAATTTATATATCTATTTGGGAAGTATTGTTATCTCAGCAATATTAAGTCTTCTGATCCTTGAACATGGGATGTTTCCCCATTTATTTAGGTCTTTGATTGTCTTTAGGCAATGTATTAAAGTTTTATTATATAAATCTTGTGCTTCTTTTAAAAATGCATTCCTCTGTATTTTATTCTTTTTAATGCTATTATAAATAGAATTCTTTTTAAAATTTTATTTTCTGATTGTTCATTGCCAGTTTCCAGAAATAGAATTGATTTTTGTGTATTGATATTATATACTGAAACTTGCCTAAACTCATTTATTAGTTCTAATATTTTTAGTAGACTTCTTTGAATTTTCTGTATGTAAGATTGTGTCATCAAAAAAGAGAGATAGTTATAATTTTTCCTTTCTAATCCTAATGCCTCTTATTTTTTTTCTTGCCTTATTGACTTCACAATACAAAAAAAATCCAGTGTAATATTGACTAGAATTAGAAAGAATGAACATTTTTGTCTTGTTTCTGATCTTAGGGAGAAAGCATTCAGGTTTTCACTATTGTGTTACTAGGTGGATTTTTTTTATAGCTGTTTCATATCAGAATGAAGATAATCTATGATAATTAATTTTACGTGTGAATTTGGGACACAAAGAGCCCAGATATCTGGTTACATATTATTTCTGGGTGTGTCTGTGAATGTGTTTCTGGAAGAGATTAGTATGTGAACTGAGGGACTGAGTGAAGCAACTACCTTCCCTAGTGTGGATGAGTACAATCCTGTCTTTTGGGGCCCAAATAGAACAGAAAGGCAGAGGAAAGCTGAATTCTCTTTCTGCCTGGATTCTTGAGCTGAGACATTGGTCTTTTGCCCTCAGACTGGGATTTATACAATCAGCTCCCCTTGTTCTCAGACCTTCAGACTCAGATTGAATTATAACACTGGCTTTCCTGAATCTCCAGTTTGCAGATGGCAGATCATGGTAGTTCTCAGAATCCATAACCATGTGCCTATGATACACACACATACACATATTACCCGTTGGGTTTTTTTTTTCCTATTTTTTTTTAACATTTTTATCTTGAGGAGGAGCCGGATTTGTTAAATGCTTTTTGTGAGTCTTTGAGATGGTCATTGCTTTTGTCCTCTATTCTATTGATAAGATGTATTACATTAATTGGTTTTTACATTTTAAAACAAGCTTATATTCCTGGATTAATGCCACAGGTTGGGGAAGAATTAGAAAAATTTAAAGAAATGATTCCCCAAAAGATTTTCAATTGACAGAATAAATTAGGGATTTGATAGGACTGAAGGGAGTTTGTGGAAGAAGATAAGCAGATATACACATTACGAAGTCCACTCTATTTTAATTTTTTGTTTGGATCCTAACTCCTCTAGCAAGATATTTAGAGGGCGTGGATGTTCTAGTCATATGATTTTCCTTAGTACGTAATGAACCCAATGGCATATCATAGGTGCTCAAGAAATTGCCAATGCATAAATGATTCAATGAATGAGGGACTGAGATGAATGATTTAACGACTAATACTCAACAGAGTCAGATAAGCAAATGAAATAGTAAAAGAATTCAAGAGATTAATTTAGTACATAATCCATTGAATAAATCTTTTGTTCTATGAGTTTGTTTGCATAATTAGAAAAGCACATAATAGTACTGGATTAATGTTTTAATAGAACATTATACTTCTTTTATTCTTTCATCCACTTATATCACAAGGGATGTGTCAAGGTTTGCCTGTATGAGCTCTCCTACTGATTTTGTATCTTACATATTTCTTGAGGAAAAATGTGAGATTGTGGGTTGAGGAAGGAGACTTCTAGATAAAGAGTATGTTACTGTTATTGTTAAAATATGTATTGTTATGATAGAAAGTAATGATATAATAAATACATATGCAAGATAAACTGTTAGAAGAAATCAAGACAATTAAATTACTTTATTTAAAATAAAAATTTACACAATTTTCATGACTTTTGAGCTGAGTACTAACAGATGGGCAAGCTTTGGAAGTGTGGAGATGAGAGATATGCTGTCCCGAGAGTAGGATAAGGGGAGGAAAGTACAGCATATACAGTCAAGAGGGTTTGGTTTGATTTGGATTAAATGTCAAATTTGGGAAGAACAGTAAGGACAGTAAGTTTGGTTTGGCTTTAGGTGAATGGAATGATTTTCAAGCTTCTTTAAGCTGTGAAGCCCTTATAAAATATCCCCTTCCCCTTTTTTCTCAGCTGTGGTTCAAGATGATGCTTGAAGAAAGTTCTCAATACCTGCTTTGCCTTAAAATCATAAATGCAGGGGCTTTTTAAAAATATATATAAATGCTTAGACCAATTGAAACAAAATCTCTAGGTGTGAATCCAAAGCAGTGTTTTTTTGTTGTTGTTGTTCATATTTTAATCTGCCAATGATTCTGAAAAACATACAAAGATTGAAAGCCACTGTCATAGGTTATAGTGAAGCACTGTTGAAAAGTGACCCTTTTACATTTTCAGTTTACAAATTTGGATAAGTATATACTTAGAGGTACATAGACATTTTCCCAAATATTTGCAGTGCTAAAGAATAATTTTTTAAAAGTTTAAAATATGCTTTTATGAGACTGTAAATGAACATGTATCAAAGATTGTATTAAGACATATTCAAAAGAGTTTGAATCAGTTGGGGATACAAAAATGAGTTTGCTACTATATGTAAAATTAGGTGATTTCTTGTAGTTTAATAAAATATAATGTTTGGAGTAAACTTTTCTATAGTTGTAAATCAGTTCTAACTCTAACATATAAAATTAATTTGCCTTGTTATGACAAGAGTTGTTTATATCACTATTAGTTTTCTATAAGATAATGTCTATATCTACAGGGTTGTTAATGGCTTCATCAGTATAAATTCAGGCAGGGCACACTCATAGAATCAGATAATCCCTAAGTAATTCACTAGACAATATCCAAACCTCCATTAAAGCAACACCCAGCAATCCTTTTATCCATTTCTAAATCTTAGACAATACTCTCTGAATGTCTTTCCCATGTTATCTTACATAAATTCTAGGTTATTCTTGATCACAAAAACACTGGTCTCTTAGATTATTAGGCTGTATTACCTATGTAGGTGTAGAAAAAGTCTTAATTAACTATGTAGGCTTCCTTGAGTTTGCTTTTCAAATCTAAAACTAGGCACTATTTGCCAGCTGCTAAATCATAGAATTAACTTTTAACTGCAAGTTTTTATAAGTAGCCCTGTATCACAATTTTAAAAGCTGTTATTATTTGACCAAATTAGGAAAACTTCCCTCCAAATTTCATCTACTGTCTTGTGAATTTGGATGAACTCCTCTGTTTTTAAGGTTCTCTGATTTTTTTTCTTAAATCTCCTGCCCTAGGAGGGAGTAATTTTCCTTTCTAATGGTAAGGCTTGACTTTTAAGCCAAAGAACAGACCTGTTTTCCTAAGAGGGTTTTGTAGCTATTGGCTGCATGTATAAAGTCAACCCTTCTTTTTAAATAACAGACTTGTCATACCTTATTAAATGAGAATTATTATCAAATGTGATACTCCGATATGGTCTTTGTTGCAAAATTGACTTGTCCAATTACATACTAGTAAAAATGACAATATATTCTTTTAGAACCTATGCAAATAATTTATTGCTATGAAGAATAAGAGGACTTATTAACAGTTTCTGAATTTCAGAGAATGAGTCAGAATCATTGAAATGTATTCATTTCCATCTACAAAACCACAATCTACAAAATTGAATGTTAGCAATATTCATGAAGGAAAAGAAAGGGGTTTTTTTTTTTGTATGGCCATGAAAATAGAACATTAAAAACCAATATTGACAATCTTCTGAACAAATGGCCATAATTTCCTTCATTCATCTATAATTAATCCTTATTGTTTTTGTCATTGTTGTAAGTAGGATCCATGCCCAGTGTGGAGCCCAATGTGGGTCTTGAACTCATGACCTGAGCTGAGATCAAGAGTTGGTTGCTTAGCCAATTGAGCCACCCAGATGCCCCACAGTCTGAGTATTTTCTAAGTAATATCACCTTGAAGCACAGATTCTATTCTTTAAAGTATGAAGAATTCAAAGTACTTGGTACAGCCTTTCCATAAGACTTTGAGAAAGTTTTGTTAAATATACAAATCCTGTCCTGTAACTTACAGTAGGGGCTTTAGACAAGCATCAAAATCTGAATAATTTGTTTCAGTTAACCAACAATATAAAAAAAGTATGAAATTCTCTATCAGGGTAACTACATAACTGTTTCATAAAAATTTGACCAGTATTTCCCCTGAAGAGAATATTATGTAGAAATAATGAGGGCACTGTAAAACCTCCAGGACTTTAAGTAAAAATTAAAATTACTTTAGTAGTTATACTAGTAATATGTACCTGTACAACTAAGGAAGAGTGTCTCTAATTTGAAACTCCTTCCCATTCAGCTCTTCCCAATTAGCTCAGTGTTTAATAAGTAATATGGAATATACAAGTGAACCTATAATGATTCCTCACATTTATAAAAAATAATGCAAAAGAACATTCTTTCAAGTTTTCTAGGAATCATTTGGCAGCTCCCAAAGGTAGTTTTCTTATAAAAGATATTCTGATAACTTATTTAGTAAAACAAATTTTAAGTTTACAATCTGTTTTAGTGAAGTCAAAATTGAAAGTTGTCACAGAAGATGGTGTCTTGATAAAGATAGGATCATGGATACCTGAGCAATGATACTCAATTATCTAGTTAATAAAAGTGGCAATAATTTATATTAAATGAACCTAAAGATGTATCATCATATCTTAACTCTTCAATAAGAAGAGTTTTCTATTTTTTAAAATAGGGACATGTTAAAATCTAAATGAAACTAAGAAAGTTATTATTGTAAAATACAGAATCTTTGCTATTCAGGCAGATTATACATCTGAAGAATAATATTTTATATCTTTATTCAGACCTATAAGCTCAATTTGTGTCTGTTGTACATCTGTATGCCTTCTTTGGAAAAATGTCTATTTCAGGATCTCTGCCTTTTTTTAAGTAGATTGTTTGTTTGTTTGTTTGTTTGGTTACTGAATTGTATGACTTTATATATTTTGACTATTAATCCCTAATCAGATATATGATTTGCAATTATCTTCTCCCATTTAGTAGTTAGACTTTATATCTTGTTGAAGGTTTCCTTCACTGCATAGAAGGTTTTTAGTTTGATACAGTCCCCTTTGTTTATTTTTCCTTATCCTTGCCTTTGGAGTCAGGTCCAAAAAATTAATACCACCAAATTCAAGAAGCTTACCATTTATGTTTACTTATAGGAATTTTATGGATTCAAGTCTTAAATTCAAATTGTTAGTTCATATTGAGGTAATTTTTGTGTACAGTATAAGACAGTAGCCCAGTTTGATTATTTTGCATGTAGCAGTCCCATTTTCCCAACTCTATTTTTTGAAGAAACTGCTATTTCCCCATTATATATTCTTGCCTTTGTAATAATTTAAATGATCATATATGCATGGATTTATTTCTGGTCTATCTATTCTGTTCCATTGATCTATGTGTCTCTTTTTATGCTGATAAAATCCTGTTGTGAGTACTATAGCTTTGTAGTATAGTTTGAAATCCGAGAACATAATGCCTCCAACTTTGTTATGTTTTTCTTAAGATCGCTAAGGCTATTGTTGTAGTTTTGTGAAAAGTGCCATTGGAATTTTTATAGGGATTGCATTGAATTTGTAGATCACTCTATGTAATGTGGATATTTGAATAATATTAATTTTGTCAATCTCTGAGCATGGAATATCTTTCTATTTATTTGTATCTTCAATTTCTTTCCTTGTTGCCATATAGTTTTCAGTGCACAGGTTTTTCACCTCCTTTGTTAAATTTATCCCCAGGTGTTTATTCTTTCTGATGCAATTATAAATGGGATTGTTTTCTTAACTTTTCTTTCTGATAGTTCATTATTGGTATATAAAATTCAACAAAATTTTATATATTGATTCTATACCTACAATTTACTGAATTCATTTATTAGTTCTAATAGATTTTTTGGTGGATTCTTTAGGGTTTTCTATAGTTAATATCATGTCATCTGCAAATAGGGACAGTTTGACTTATTCTTTCCAATTTAGATGCCTTTTGTTTCTTTTTCTTGCCTAATTGTTCTGGCAAAGACTTCTAATACTATGTTGCATAAAAGTAGTGAAATGAGTATACTTGTCATGTTCCTGATCTTAAAGGAAACTTGTCAGCTTTTCACCATTGGGTATGTTAGCTTCAGTCTTATCACATATGACTTTCACTAAGTCAGGTTCTTTAGATATATACCCATTTTGTTGAGAGTTTTCATCATAAATAGATATTGAATTTTGTCAAATACTTTTTCTGCATTTTTTAAGATGACCATATTATTTTTATCCTTCATTTTGTTAATGTGGTGTATCATGTTGATTTGCAGATGAAACATCCTTGCTTCCTTGGAATATGTCCTACTTGATAATGATGTATGACCTTTTTAATATATTGTTGAATTATTTTTGCTAAAATTTTTTTGAGGATTTTTACATCTATTTTGTAAAATGTGTATAGGGATATTGGCCTATAATATTTTTTTGTGTATGGTGTCCTTGTCTGGCTTTGGTATCACATAAATATTGGCTTCATAAAATGAATTTGGAAGCATTCCCTCCTCTACAATTTTTTGGAAGAGTTTGAGAAGAATAAGTATTACATCTTTGAATGTTTGGTAGAATTCACCTGTGAACCTATCTAATCCTAAACTTTTGTTTGTTCAGAGGTTTTTGATTACTTATTCATTCCCCTTAATAGTGATCACTTCAGTCAGATTTTCTATTTTTTCATCATTAAGTCTTAGAAGGTTGTGTATTTCTAGGAATTTGTCAAGTTCTTCTAAGTTGTACAAATTGTTGGTATAATTTTGTTCATAACAGTCTCTTACGATCCTTTGTGTTTGGTATCACTTGTAATGCCTCTTTCATTTTTTATTTAATTTATTAGCCCTTTCTTTTTCTTAGTGAATCTAGTTAAAGATTTATCAATTTTGTTTCTCTTTTAGAAGAACCAGCTTGTAGTTTTATTGATCTTTCCTTTTGTCTTTTTATTCTCTATTCCATTTATTTCTTCTCTGGTTTTTCTTATTTCCTTCTTTTTACTAATTTTGGATCCTCCCATGTTTGGTATATAAATGTTACAGATATTATGTCTTCTTGTTGGATTGATCCCTTTATCATTATGTAATGCCTATCTTTGTCCTTCATTAGTATTTTTTGAAAAGTCCATTTTGTCTGATATAAGTATAGTCACCCTAGTTTCCTTTTGGTTTCCATTTGAATGAAACATTTTTTTTCTCTCCTTTTACTTTCTGTCTGTATGTATTTACTTCTGCTGTGAGTCTCTTGTAGACAGTATAGATGGATCTTATTTTTTTAGCCATTTAGCCATTCTGTCTTTTGATTGGAGAATTTAGTCCACTTGTCTTTATAGTAATCATTGACAGCTATGGACTTCAGCTATGGACTTCTGTTAATTGGTTGCTGACTATTTTATGGTTCCTTTATGTTCCTTTCTTTTTCTCTTGCTCTCTTCCCTTGCGGTTTGTTAACTTTCTGTGAAGATATGTTAAGATTTATTTCCTGTTATTTTCTGTGTATCTACTATAGGTTTTTGCTTTGTGGTTACCACATATAATAGTATATATATGTACTGTATATATACATATTTATACATACATGCATACACACCCATGAGTATATGTATATAAGTTTATTTTAGGTTGATATCATGTTATATTTGAATGCATTCTAAAACTATGTGTTTACTCCTTGAACGCCTATTTTCTGTTTTTGATGTTACCTTTACCATATATTTACCTTTGCTAGTGAGATTTTTACTTTTATGTGTATGTTTGTTGCTAATTAGTGCCCTTTCCCTTCAGCATAACAAAGTCCCTTTACTATTTCCTGTAAGATCAGTTTAGTGGTGTTGAATTCCTTTAGCTTTTACTTGTCTGAAAAAACTCGATCTCTCCTTCAGTTTAGAATGATAACCTTGCCAAATAGAGTATTCTTGGTTGAAAGTCTTTAATAGCACTTTGAATATCATACCACTCACTTCTGGGCTGCAAAATCTCTGCTGAAAAATCTGTTGATTGTCTTATGGGGGTTTCCTTGTACAGAACACATTTGTTTGTTTCTGCTTTGAAGATTGTCTCTTTATCTTTAACATTTGAAATTCTAATTTCAGTGTGTCCTGGTGAGGGTCTTTGGGGTTCATCTTCTTTAGAACTCTCTGAGCTTCCTGAATCTGGATGTTTCCTTACTCAGGTTATGGAAGTTTTCAACCAATATTTCTTCAAATAAGTTTTCTGCCTTTTTCTTCTCTCTTCTCTTTCTGAGACTCTTAATAATGTGAATGTTATTCCATTTCATGTTGTTCTGTTGGTCCTTTAAGCTATCTTCATTTTTAAAACTTCTTTTGTCTTTTTGCCAGTGTTTAGGTAAGTTCCATTGACCTATCTTCCACTTCACTAATTCTGTCTTCTGCTTCATTTAGTCTGATGTTGAACCCCTAGCGTATTTTTTAGTTCAATTACTGTATTCTTTAGCTCTATGACTTCGGTGTGGTATTTTAAAATATTTTTATCTCTTTATTGAATTTCTTACTGTTTTTATCCATTTATGGGAGTTCAGTAGCATGTTTATGATAATCATTTTGAAATTTTTACCATATAAAGAGTTTCATTATCTATGAAAAATAAATGTAAAGTGCTATCATTAAGAGATACTAGGTAAAGGGTATACTGAAGCCCTCAGAGTACATAAATATATGAATAGGTAACACTTGTTCTGTAACATTTCTGTTTACTTATGTAACACTTACTTCCATTCTTAATATGTTCTGTAACATTGGTTTCTATTTTACATATGTGTGTATGCATTTCTTCTTGTGGGTTGCAGCCAAAATGATTTAAAAACCCCAAACCCAACATTATATTGAATTCTTTAATCCTTTTAATTCCTTTAATCCTCCAGATAGTTCCCTGAAGAGTTATTATAGTCTTCGTTTTGCAGATTTGAAAACTAAGGCAAGATGAGCTTAAATACCTTTTATAAGTTCACATAGTTAGGTTCCTCTAGAACAAATGTTGACAAATTTTTGTGTAAAAGGCTGGACAATAAATATTTTAGGCTTTCTGGGCCACATGGTTTACTAACATTCAACTCTGCTTTCGTGGCGTGAAAGTAGCCATAGGCAATACATAAATGAATAAGCATGCCTGAATTACAGTGGAACTTAATAGGCTAAAATTTTAATTTTATATAATTTTTGTGTGTTTTGGAAATTTATTGTTTTGATTATTTAAAGCCATTTAAGAATGGCTAATTATTTTTAGCTAGTGTGTTATAGAAAAACAGGAGTTAGCCAGGACCATAGGACAAACCAGTTCAGGGCTGGTCCCTGGTACATTTTTAGACTGCTAAGTCTCTTCTGTGATTATTTGTAAATGCTTAATATGGATCATTTTAAATGATTTTGTACTCTTCTAAACCTACTCCTCCATGCTAATATACTTGTACTTGATGTACTTTTGTAAATTATTTAGGTTTTTATTTCAAGTGTAGTAAGCTGGCTTAAACAAAATAAAACAAAACAGGGAACAGTAATGATGTAGTTGTTTAAAACTGACTAAAGGTGCTGCCTGCTGTCCAAACTGTAGAAATGGCTAATGAATATTATCTCAGCTTTAGCTACTGAGAGCCAAAACAATTAGAATAGTAAGGTAGGTTAGATTCATGTGTCTTTCTAGTTATACTCTATTTCTAATTAATTTTGTACTTATGTTTATTTTCTGTCTCTGTCATTCCTAGTCTCTGGTTCTGGAAAATAAGAAATTTGCAAATTATTTAAGATCATGGCAGATGTAAGGATTAATATTGAGCTATAAATGTGTTTTCTGTGGATACAGATTATCCAATAATAAAATGCTTTTAGGATTCTGTTTAAAAAAATAAAATGAATTCCATTATTTCTGTTTAATTAAGGTTTTTAGGTGCTTCCTGCCCCCTGCTCCCTTTAGGAGGTTACCTTTTTCTTTCATTTGGAAAATATTCCTCGATTTTCTCTATTTTCTTGACTCTGCATTTGCTTCTACATATGAGATAGACAGCTACCTTTTCCAATTTTAAAAGAGTGGCCTTGTGTAGGAGATAAACTTTATTATTGAACCTTACCCTAGCTCTTGCTTGTCTCTTAAACATTTGGGTTTATAGGCAGCCTGATTTGTTCTTGATAGGTCTTAGTTTAGGGTATGCCAAGACCTGTTAGTGTTCCAGAGATAAGTATCTCAGTCAGCACCTATTTCAGGTTACCTAGTCTTTCAGGAAGCAGTTTTTAAGATATGCAAATATGTATAGTCCTTTGGGGACACCATCATAAACCTTGTTAGCCTCTAGACCAGCAATCTGAAAGTATTCCTTTAGTGACTATTGCAAGAATTGGGTTTCCAGATGAATATATTAGCTCCTCTTTATGAGGTATCAGTGAGCCATGGGAGAGCACAAAGATGGTGTACCCTGACCTCTGTTACCTGAGAGCATTTCTGTAGACTCTAGATGTATGGTAAATCTGAAACCTGCTTCCCAGAATGATGCTACAGGACAAACAAAGAAGCTTTTTCCACAGAAAGATTGGGATATCTTTTAGTCTGCAGTCTATTCAGTGTCCTTGGAGTGGTAGCCTGCCAAGTATCATCTCTCTGATTGTTTCATATTTGTGGGGCCTAGAAATGCAACCCCTCTGACCACCATAGCCCAGCACTCAAAGGCTTCTATGGTATGGGCTGGTTTTTGTGGGGCTACAGGAGTGGCACAGGAGCAAAACAGTCAGCCACTGGTTTTGGTAAAGTAACAGGAATGGTGTGGGATTGGGGTGTGCCCACTGGCACTAACAGGTTAGAGGAAGAGTGAAAAAATGACCCCCTACCAACAGTGTCACTAACAAGGGAAGACTGTAGCTGACATGCTATACACCACAAAACAAAATTATTGTTAATATAAAAGTTTGAGAAAATTATAATTCTACTTATTTTAAAAAGTATATTTCTGAAGCACCTGGCTGGCTTAGTTGGTAGAGCCTGTGGCTCTTGATCTTGGGGTTGTAAGTTTAAGCTCCATGTTAGGTATAGAGAATACTTAAAATTTTTAGGGATGCCTGGGTAGCTCAGTTGTTTAAGCATCCAACTCTTGATTTCAGCTCAGATCATGATCTCAGGTTGTGGGATCAAGCCCCATGTTGAGCTCTGTGCAGGGTATGGAGCCTGCTTAAGATTCTCTCCCTCTCCCTCTGTAAAATAAATGAATAAACAAACAAATAAATAAATTCTTAAAAATGATATTCTCTAACATTAATATTTATATGGAAGTAATTTTGTTTATTCATTGGTAGACCAGTATAATAACTTTCATAAATTTAAATCAATTTTGCATGAGAAACCAAATTTAAATCTTATAAAAATGAAATTTTATATGCTGTTGTGTATTACATAGCATTGATAATTTATATAAAGTTTGATAATTTATATAAAGATAATTTATGTAGTTACATATGTAACTACTTTTTATTCTTTAAATCATAATTATTAAACAAGATTTATTTTGATTTTTATGAAAAATGGCCTTTGTGCAAGCATCTTTTAGTGGTTATCATAATTCATGCATTAGAAATTTTATGTTTTCTGAGTATTTGGGAATATTTGGTTTATATAAGCATGTATGTATTTCTATAAACTAATCAGAACAGTGATTTTTTTTTAATTTAAAAGATGCTATAATTTCTTAATACCCTCTGGAAGTAGAAGTGAAAAACCTTTCTCAATTGGAGACACAGAATTCATAGTCAAAGATACAAAAAAAATAAATAAATAAAAAGGTCCCATATAGCTACAGTCCTGCTACCTTAGTCAATGGTTAAAAGTAAACTCAGAAAAATAAAGACTTCCTGGTTCAGATATCAAAAAAAGTGTTTTTTTTCCAGTGTAGCATGAAACATTTTCCTATGAATTTAAACTCATAAGCAGACAATAAAAAGACTGATAAACCAGATAGTCATCTTTCACCCAATAGAGAATAGATTTCCATTATCCATATGACAGAGACCATCAAATGGACAAAGCAGAAAACCAAATGCTCAATCACGGCTGTCGTCAATGGGGGGTAATTTACTAGTCAAGCAAGATCTAGAAGCAGAAACAACACATAAAAAGAGTAGAGGGAAAGGAAGGGAAAAAATTGAGACTTGGAAAGTCAGAAAAGTTAAAGTTCTGTTGACACTTGGGATTCACTCTGGTAACCAAGAAAAGATGTGCCTTAGTTTAAATAGCCCCACAGGTACACTTCTCCAGCAATAAAATTTATTTGGCTCTGTCAGGTGAATCCACTTGGGTATCTTGATAAATGAACTACAAAAATACTAAAGTAGAATTTCCAAAAGTTAAAAACATTTGTCTCAGGTAAATAGAAATGAACACATGATGAAGACTCTACTCACCTATTAATTATTCAAAAGAGGATTTGAAAAACACACAAAGATACACACAACTAGGAATGCTGAAATGCATTTGTTAATAGATGTAAACCTGGTTAAAATCTATCAAAGCAATACATTTAAAGAGGATTAACTTATCTACAGGGTGGAAACCAATTTTTCCTCTACTACATAAAATAAATTTGCATTGATGTGGACAAGAATAATTTGTATCACTATTAATTTTTTACAAGATAACTTCTATCCCTACAAAATTGCTATTAGTATGGTCAATAGAAACTCAGTGAAAGGAGGATACCAGATAGAATCAGATAATTTTCAAAGAATCTGCTAGTTAACATCCAGCCCTCCTCAATATAAAGCAATAATTTTATAGTTTTAGCACCTCAGCTTCTATATGTGTGTTTCCTAACATTGATCTACCTGAAAACAAGCCTATAGGTATAACCTTTATGTTGATTCTTCTGACTTCCCTTTCACACTTGCCCTTTCAGAATTTAAAGTATATTTCTTTAGGTTAAAATCTTATAGCAAATGTAGAATAGCAATATGATTTCAAATAAAAAAGAAACTACATATGACTTCTAACTATTAAAAAAAAGAGTTTGATCATATATTTTTAAAGCACATAAAATCATTTCTCAGAGGCTTCTAAATCATCAAATTATCAATGTTACCCAAAGCAAATCCTTAGAACACTATTCCTTAGGATATAGTATAAAGCAAAAGCTTTAGGATGGTCAAGTACTGTGAGAAATGTTGCATTGTACAGTACTGTCTCGGTGCAGTGAATTACAATGCACATTAGTATATCAAGGCCCTGAGAAGTCTTGGAATGCTTAATTCTGTTCCAGTACTGTTTAACTTAACTAAGGTATTTGGCCATAAGTAATATGTTATGTAATGAGGAAATACACTTTTGGATGCACTAAATTATGTGAATCATAGAAATAGTGTTTTGTAATTGATAATTATTATTCTATATTAAATTATACTAATTCAAATTCTGAAAGTTATAGTTTTAGTAATTCAATCTGTATATATGTAACAGTTAATCAGTCTAGGAGGTTGAAGGTAGGCTTCCTTTAAAAATAGGCATTTAAAAGGAAACTTAAGTCAGAAATAGAATTAGCTCAGAAAAAAATTAAGGGTAAAATGTAGGATAAGGTTGGTTCAAGACAAAAGGATATTTTAGGTGGAAATACTCCAAAGTGGAAATAATAGTGCTGATTGTATTGTTTGTTTGTTTTTATATAGGAAGTGAAACAAGGAAGGGGGTCAGGGATTATGTCTTGGTTCTATACACTACTTTATGGAAACCCAGAGGGATGGAATAGAAGAAAATCATTCCTTAAGTGTGGGATCTATTAACTTTAAAATGTTTTTGAGACCTCCATCTGGAGATATATAGGAAGAAGATAAGAATGGGGTTTCATGGGACACATGGGTGGCTCAGTGGTTGAGCATCTGCCTTTGGCCCAGGGCATGATCCTGGGGGTCTGAATGGAGTCCTGCATTGGGCTCCTTGCAGGGAGCCTGCTTCTCCCTCTGCCTGTATCTCTGCCTCTCTCTGTATGTCTCTCATGAATAAATAAATAAAATCCTTAAAAAAAAAAAAAAAAAAAGAATGGGGCTTCAGAGAGCCCAGGTATGATAGTTATCAATTCATGTAATTAAGACTTTAAGAATCAATAATATCTCTTAGAGAGTTGTAGGGTAAAGAGACAAGTGTATAGACAAAAGTCTGTGGCACTTTACGAGCCAGTGTTTCAGAGCAAAATGACCCAACAAAGGAAACATTGAGAAAACAAAAAGAGAAGGAGGAAGATCACGTGGAATGTATGGTATCTGGGAAACCAAAAGGGCTTGTCCTGAGAAAGTTGTGATCAACAATTTAAAATGCTGATTAGAGATCGAACAAGATAGAATGAGGGAACAATCCATTGGACTTTGTGACATGGAGCCCATTTCAGAAATGATTGGAGATGAGGGAGGAAAAACTGGAGCTCAGAAAAAAGAGACAGTATGAATGGAAAATTGATTTAGTTAACTGTCAGTGGAAAAAGAGTGCCTATGATGGGGAAGAGGGATTACTAGGATCAAGTAGTTATTTGGTCATTTAATTATATTATCTATATATTTATCTAGTATATTTATTTTTTTCTCTTGGATTAAAAAAGTAGAGACACAGAGAACATTTGATAACATAATCATCCTGAAAAAGCTGAAAAGGATGATATACAGAACAGAAATGAATTATTTAGCTTTGAATGGAGGGCAGAGATAGGAGTGTCTCACATTGTATTGAAAAGAGAGGAAGGGAAGAGGTCAAGGTGAGGTGGACGGTAGGAAGGTCTGAGATTTCAGGGAAATGGAAAGTGGGTTAACTGTAACTAAGGCAATTTTGAACACTGTGGGGATGGGTGACATTGAAGGTATCTATCTTCTGTTCTGGGATATTTTTTTTTTCCAATGGAATTAAGGAGCCTAAATATAGTCATGGAATAAATAGCCATGGGTTTATGCAGATTTTTTAGATGAGTGTTGTGAAAGAATAATGAAGCAGAGGAGTATAGTCTCCTCTAAAAAAAATAATAAGTAGTTGAAAATGGTCTGTGGAATCTAAATTTGGAACAGAGTTAAGTAATCTTAGAAGATAGAGAAGACACAAGGCATAAAAGAAAGGCTGGTGGACAGATTGATGCCTTCTCCCCAAACATAAGTGCAGGCGACTAAAATGAGTAGATAAGCAAGAAGCATGAGTGTTTGCAGTTGTGCAGTGGGAAGACTTGATACAGGAGTGCTGTGGAGTAGCAGAGCATTTTTGCAGAAGACAAAGAGATTAGACCTTTAAGCAGTTGTCTATCTGGATATAAAATTGCCAACATTGTATTAAGGCTTGGAGTGGACAACACTGTGGCACAGTTGCTACTGTCTTAAATGAGTGAAGGAGCTGTGCATTAAGTAGTGGCGGTAATGAGGTAAGAGAGAAACTTGTAAAGCCCTATGGTGTGAACTAAGTAGAAGGGACTTTTTAGAAGAGAGAGTGTAATCGGGAGTGAGTAGAATGTCCTGTGTTCCTATTTATTTGTGCATGTATTATGTGAGTGAATTTGAGTCCTCTGTGAAAAACACCAAGATGGAATTAGAGGTGCCAAATTTGTTTGGAAATGTCTGTGAGGAATGAAAGAGAAGAGGAAGAGCAAAAGTGGGCAAGAAATGCCTTCAGAAAGTAATTGTGGCCTGCCACTTGTGCAAGAATATAATGAAGGAAGGAGGACTGGGTAGGGAGATCTTAAGACCGTGCATTAATTCTGTGAAAGCCACAGGTTGGCCAATGGAGGGTTCTCAAGCCAATGCTCCTTATGGGAAGAGTCCCATATCCAGCAGGCATGACACAGACATAGAAGACTCAGTTTTCAGTTACTGGTTATGAGTGAAGCAGAGGAAATGTGGCTTTGCTGTGAAAGCCACAGTGGACCCAAAAGTGCAGCAGCTAGAGGCTGTCCACAAGCTCTGCTTCCACAAAGTTCTCTTGAAGAGAGATCTGAGCAGAAGACCTCTGTGGCCTGTACACTGTATCCTCTTGAGCATCTCACTGCATCCGCGCAGAACTTTAACTCTTTTAAGTCTTTCCTAATTGCATTTATTTTGTGATTTGTTTTACTTTTCTAGAAAATACTTTTATCCAGAAAAAAAAAAAAAAAACACTGAATAAAGATCTTTGAGTAACTTCCTGGAGGTAGACTACATGGTAAACATATTTGAAATGGCTCAGTTATTCTTGTGAGTTAGATGAAGCAATATATTTGGTTGTTTGTAGAAGAAAGTGATTTTAATTCCATTCTGGATGTAAACATCTTCTTAAAAATGATGACGGTTGCCTTCCTCCTGATGTAAAGTTTTTTTCTGAGGCCCAAATATTTTTGTCTCAGAGACTTAAGACCATAGCCTAACCACCAGTTAGCTTCTTATCTTCCTGCAGATTATGGCTTAGATGTCAGGGTGTTAAGTATCAAATCTGCTGGGTCTAAATTCTGTACATCCAGGTGTTTCAAGATTAAAGTGGGGGGACTTCCTACTTAGAGAAATGCTGCTTGATATGTGTACCCAACTGTACATTTCCACCCCAGTTGTGAGGAGTTTAAAAAGTGTATATCTGTATCTCTGTCATGTGTTCCCTGTATCTTTTTAAAATGGCACCTGTTACAAAATGACTGAATATAGTTGTCCTTTTTTTGACTGTCAGATAGTAACCGCATGTTTTTTTTTTTTTTATTAATTCTGATTGGCAGCTGTTGGGTGCTCACACTCATCTTACTTTTTTCTTTGAATATTGCTCACTTTAAGCTCATTATATCTTCAATACTTTATGTCAAAGAATTGAAGCAATCTGGCAGTTCCTGACAGAAGGAAGTTAGACTATAAAGGCCAATTTCCCTCATTTTTTTTCCTGGTACTATTGCTGATACTTCTACAACTATATAAACGTTATGAAAGAATGGGTGAATTAAACTATGTCAATAAATATTAATAAATCAGTTCATTTATATGGAAAACCTGTACATAACATTTAGAATCATTCACTAAGAACCATTTTTTTACTCATTAGAAAATTGTATTTATTTACTGTTAGCAAATAAATGACAAATATTTGGCTACATGAGCTGCTGACTAGTTTCTTATACCACTTAATGGTATAACTATGTATATATCTCAAGTGCTATTTTGTTCTTACCTCTATATATTAATCATGAGTCAGAACATCTCATTCCCCATGGTCAGTTTTTGATAACATCATATTTTCAACCAATTAGTTGTATCTAGTAGTCATGTAACAGATGTTTGCATAGTAAAAAACACAAATAGTAATTCTTTTCCAAATTCAAGCAGTTATGCTCACCAAATTCAGTTAGCATGAGCAAAATTTTACTTCTCCTGATTACCATTTGGGAATTTTGAAGTTTAGTAAAGTGAAATTTAAATTCAAATTTATTCTATTGAAACTGAATTTATACTCTTTAAAAAGTCTTTTGATACATACTTCATTTAAAATGTATCAGTAAAGTGTCTGGATTACAAATATAATTCCTGGTCAGGAATAATCAAAGGATGAAAGACTGTCAATCAAATCCAGTAGACAATTCCCCCCTCTCCCCCACAAACCATGGCTCTTGTTTCCTTATAAACCATTCCTTCTGCTTTCCACATTTATCCCATTTTTGGTATCCAGTTAGAATATCAACAAATCAAGAACAGAAAAATTGAGAGATGAATGACTAACATGAGAACCAGTAGCCAGCACAGAAGGAACTTGCTTTCTTGGCAAGATTGTGTAGGTTGGAAATAACATGGACATTTTTATTTTTCCTTAAATAATGGTGGGGAAGGGTTAAGAAAAAAAACACATATACAAATATCCACCATAGCTGGATACACAGACTTTAATGAACTCACAAACATAAGTTATCTTGAGTTAATATGACTAATTGGCACAGCATTACATAACTTACTGGCAAAGTGAAGATAAAGAATAGCTCTTTTTTATGTTTTGTTTTTCATATGGAAGAAATATCACATGTAAGCCAATGGAAATAATCTAGTAGAAAGGAAAAGATGATGTAGAAGTGGGAGGAACTTTTGAAATAATGTCCTTGAGTAGGCAAAAGGGGATGGAGTCTAAAATAAGTAGAGTGACTGACTTTCTTTGGGAGCCAGTAAAGGAAGAGGAAGTGGAATGTATTGGTATAGATGCAAGTAGGTAAATAGCAGTAAGTAAGACTTACCTGAGGTTTTTTGGTTATTAATTTAAAATGAGACTTACTCTTGTGGTTGTGAATCTTTCTCTAACTATGTTCAGCTGTGTGGGTGCAAGCAGTTAGGCAGAAAGCTAGATATAACCTGGATTGCATTTTCGCCAAGATAGATGAAGAAGTATAAAAAGGATAAGTCAACTATGGTCTATAAATATGCAGTCGATTTTATAATTGAGCAGGAAATTTAAGCCAGGTGAGGAGGAAAGAGAGGATATTAAAGGTTAAGACACAGTAAGACAGTGTAGGGGTGATGGCTTGTTAGAAAAATTAAAAGTATCAATATAAGAGTTGCATGCAGGAATCTGAATATGAAGGGATTGCATTTTTTTAGTGATGGCAAGGTTTATGATGTGATTATGGGAGAGAGAATGGTTAAGTCGCAGAAAATAAAAAGACAAATTCAAGAACTTTGAGGACAGGATATGGGTATTATCAACTATGAAGGAATATATCAAGAATTGAGATAGAGAAACATAAGGGAGAGTGGCTTAGAACAAGGAGGGCAGCTCAATGCAAAGTGGGAGCGGGTCAAAGGCAGCACCAAGACAGAGAAGGTGACATGCTCTGTTGACATGAAATTTTAAATCATGTGACAATTAGGGAAGAATAACAGAAAACAGAGTGGAGAGGGCCGTGGAAGAAGCACCATCTTTAGGAGAGAATTAAGAGATCTGTCAAACCTAGAAGGTGAACAGAATGTTCATGGAAGTAATGGAGCATGGAGGGGCATTTGGTGAGTGCCTGGGGACATACTGGAAGATCCATGAGTGTTGAAGAGTAAGAGAGTTGGATAAGAAGTGGCTTCCCTCTCTTGATTGAGATAAAGTTGTTTAAGATTCATGTTTGCTGTCAGAAATGATGGATTAGTACTGCATGTGAGGTTCCACTGAGGCTGGTTCTTACTTCTAGCATGTGAACTCCCTCTTCACCTTGGTGATAGAAGGACCCTAAGAAGTATAATTTCTTTTTTTAAGTTACTATTCTCTCCCTCCCCTTATTCACTCAGTAAATATTCAATGAATCTTTCCTAAGTTTTGGGTGCTGTAGTGAGTGCTTAGTCTCTGCCATGCTATAGATAAGAGCATAAGAAAGAGACAAATAATGACCAATTGGAGCTTTGGGGATTTTCACAGAGGAGATCTATATTTGTCAGAAAAGCATATAACCAGGGATCTAGATTTGTTTTTGTTGTCAGAGAGGCTTCTTTGAAGAAGTGGTATTTAACATTTTTTGAAAGGATGATGATGAGGTAAGCAAGGATGTCTGGAAGAAGAACATCCATAGATAAGGAACTGAGGCAGCTCTAAACTTAGTGTTTCATGCATTCTACATAATTCCCAACCACTTCCCATTTCATTCCATATCCCTCTCAATATACTTAGCTTCTGAGATTACCAAAAAGAGCAAAAGCCTTTTGAAAGTTTTTTTTTTTCCTTTTGAAAGTTTTTAAGAGAACTTGACCAAGTAGAAATGATTATTTTCAGCAGGATGAAGGAAGAATGTTTTTCCATTGTTCACATTTTTCCAACTGCCTTTCTTGAGTCTGAAGAAAGGGAGAATTCTTTTTGAGTGAAGTAGTATCTTAGAGGTCCCTAAGTAGAACTGGAGATTGCTATATTTTTAAAGTAATTCCTTATGTCAGTGGCAGAAGAATTGAAGAGCCTGGAAGGAATGTAAGAATAATGCAATGGCTTACTCAAAGTCTTTTAAAAACATTTTAAAAACATTTCCTCTTATTTTGTTTTATAATAGACTGTGTACAGTAAACAATCTTTAAGGTACTTTTAAGTAGCAGTATTTAGTAATTCCTTACTGTGTGCCACCAAAATATGTATATTGCTTTGACCAATATCACTTTTTAAAATATATGCTATGCATACTTAAATAATGCCAGGATTTCTGGATTTACCTCATTTGGGTTCCTAAGTATATAAGCATGATCTTTCATGTCTCTGATACAGTTTATTGATGTTTTTCTGAAATAATTATAATGCCATCTGGAGGTTTTTTTCTAAAGATTTACATTAGTGACAAGAAAGTAAGTAGAGTGTCTTAGTCTGCTTGCTATAACAAAATACCATAGATGGGGTGGTTTAAACAACAGACATTTCTTTCTCACAGTTCTGGAGGCTAGGACGTCCAAGGTCAAGATGCTGGTCAGTTCAATTCCTAGGGAAAGCTCTCTTCCTGGCTTGTAGACAGCTACCTTCTTGCTATGCCCTCATATAGAGGAAAGGAGAAGAGAGAATTCCAATGTCTCTTCTTATAAGGGCACTAATCCTGTCCTGGGGGCCTTCCCTTCATGACCTCATCTAAACCTAATTATCTCCCAAAGGCCCTAACTCCAGATGCCATCACATTGGGAGTCAGGGCTTCCGCATATGAACTTTAGAGGACACAAACATTTAGCCCACAACACAGAACATGTAGTGAATACATGAAAATTAATTTCTTTAAAGTAGAATATTAGAAACAGCAAATTGATCATGACCTATCCTCCCATTTTTCTCTCTCTTTCAGAACAGGCTGTTTGATTCTGTTCCTGGTCAGTCAGTTGTCTCTATGCCTTCCTGAGTTCCCATTCAGGCAGCTTTTTATAAACTGTATCCCCAGGCAATAGAATTCTGCTTCAATCTGTCATGTAGAGCAGTGAGCCAGGCTCCATTCTGCCACCTGTCCTGGAACACATGTGTTCTGTTTACAACACAAATCTGAATTTTCAGCTGCCCATGCTTGATTCTTGATGCAGACCCAAGCAGGCTGGTGGCATCCGTCCACCTTTCATACTTTGTTTTGTTTTATTTTGTTTGTTTCAAGTTTATAAATATATTCATCTTTTCTTAGCATCATGGATTTAAAATTTTCTCTTTTTATAATGCTACCTTTATCAGAAATTCTGCTCTATTTTTTAATTTATGAATTACTCTAAGGAAAATACATGATACAAGACATATTGGCTAACATTTAAGATTTTAGATTCCTGGGAAAGGCTAGTGCAGACATTCACTTGGAAGCACAGGGATACAGAAAGTTAAAAAAGGTCATATGGTGCAGTGTCTACATCATCAACATGATTCAGCTCAAAAATCACTGGCTAGGTTTCTTTAATGCTCAAAGTCTATTGGAGATTAAGAACCAATTTAAAGAGGTAAATGATCCTTGACTTCGAAGATTTTACAGTTTATAGAGGTGTCAGCCATGTAGATTACAATACTATGAGGGGAAAAAATAGTCTACTACAATGATGATGTGCTCAAAGTTCTCCAGGAATTCAAAGAAATGGTGTTTAATTTTAACATGGGAAATCAGGAAAGGAGGGAGATTGGAGTAGATTAACAGAGGGGCTATCATTTGAAAATGCCTTGAAGAAAAGTTTCACGGGAACAGTGAAAAAGAAAATGTTTTATTTTTCCTCTGAGATTAAATGGGAAAAGGAGAAGTAAATTGGAGATTAAAAAGTATTTTAAAATGGAAATGGGAAAGTAGAATTCACTTAGGTAGCCTTGTGTTTTTGTCTTTTGTTTTTTTTTTTTTTTTGGGGGTGAGCAGATAGAAGGCAGAGTAGTATGATCAGTGTGAGAATGAGGTAGGAAACCAAAGGTAGGAGGATAGTTGAGTAGATGTGAAGATTGATGGACAGGTGGAAAGAAAGAAATACAGAAAATATAGAAACAAACATTTATTGAATTCTTAGTCTCTGCCAGGCAGTATATTTTTACATCCACTATTTCAAGGTGATTCGAAAAGGAGACTGAAATCTTACAATTTTGGAGGAATTACGAAGATCCCTTTATATTAATTTGCTATCAAATTTCAGCAAAGAGAAATGGTGGTCTTTTTGATCTTTAAGCTTGACTATTCAGATATTTTGGGCCTAGTCTTTTGCTCTTTTAGGAGGGAAATAACTCATGTTATTCCCCTGTGTCTTTCTCTAATTACTTTGTTTCCTGAATGGTCTCTTCAGAAATAAAATTTTCTGGTGTGGAGTTTAAGCTCAAACATCATGATGTTTGCATTTATGGTCATTCTATTGTGTGTATATGTAGTTAGGTTGTTCAGATTTAACCTGGGTGGTAGACTAAAGAATCAGCCACTTAATCCAAAAGTGAAGGAAAACAAGCTAAAGGGTGGCTTCTCTTCAATTTCATCTAAATCATAGATGTAATTGAAAGCAGAAAGGAGAAAAGCATTTCTGATCCTGGGTAGTAAAATTTAAGAAAATGAGAAAAGTAGACATGGAAATGCAAAAGACATGGCCATTTTCTCATTATTAACTGATACCATCATACCTTGTGTTGTATACAGGAACATAGAACTTTTTAAGTGCCACATTAGAGCTAACTGGTGACTGGATTAGACAAAATGGCAGGACTACAGCAAATGATCCAAAAGGTGCAAGGGGCACCATTTGCACATACCTGGACTTACCAAATGAATGGCATCTCAATGGTAACGTGTAAGAACCTAGAGGTAGTATGAAAATCAGACCTCTAACTTCATTCACACAGAGAGAAATTTGCTTCCTTCTACATTCAAATTCTGGATTTGGAAAGAGGAGGAAGAGGGAAGTTCCCTTGAGAGGGGAGAAGCATCCTTGAGAGATGGAGTCCAGGGACTCTTGGATGGCTCAGTTAGTTAAGCATCTGACTCTTGATTTTGGCTCAGGTCAAGATCTCATGGTCATGAGATTGAGCCCTATGTCAGACTCTGTGCTGGGCATGGAGTCTGCTTGAGATTCTCTCTCTCCCTCTGCCCCTTGCCCCCTCCTTCCCGTCCCCGTCCCATGCACAAGTGCATGCCTTCTTACTTTCTTTTTCAAAAAAAAAAAAAAAAAAGTGGAGGGGAGTTCAAATATCCACTTTTCCTAAGATAGGATAGTCACTTGTTTAAATCAATTAGGTTCTTTAAATTGTTTTAGCACCCTCTCTTCATTTTCAAATCTGCTCCAATTTGGACAATAAAATGACCACCTTGTTAACAGGGAGTTTGAACTTTTAATTGGATATATATATATATATATATATATATATATATATATTTAAAACTTTGAGCTAGAAAAGAGTAAAGTTGGCAAATCTAGTCAGCAAATGGCTTTTGGTTGCTTTTCTATCCCTCCTCCAAAATTTCCTGTTTACCCAACTGCTACTGGAAACTCAAACTCATAGCATAATGAAGTTAGCTAAAGAAAAAATTTTTGCACATTGGTTTAGGTGTTTATGTTCATGTCTGCTGCATCAATCTTGTATAGACAGGGCAGTTGAGGTGAAAGTATAGTATTGCTGCTATGTCTCTAATTGCTGTTTTCTTGTCATCAGCTTTTAGGGCACAAAATCTTTAGTGCAACTGTAAGCCTAGAGTTTTTCCTCTAACGCTTAAACACATTTGTGCATTAATAAGTGTCCTGTCAAAATCTTATTGAATTTCGAACATTACATGGCACATTGGCTTAAATTATTACTATCTTGTATATTAATGAAATTGTTGGTTTAATGATCAAAATATTTTGCTTGATGAGAACTTTGCTTGAAATCACTCTTTCATTTCATATGAAGTATGTGCAGAGATATTAATTTTTTCAACTGAGAATACCCTACAATTTCCTATCAATCCCAAAGATAATATGTTGTGTTTGAATAAGACTATCTTAGCAATATATTGTTATCATTTACCTACAATTCCTTAAACTAGATTTGTTGATTTTTTTTTTTTAAACCTTAGGTTTGGAATTCTTGAAATCCATATCCTAGTTTTATTTTCAGTAGGTGAGCTTGAGAATATCCATACTTTTTTGAAAAATTGGAAAACATATTTGTCAGATTACTTAGATATCTGTTGTCATTATTTTGAGCAAAATAAAAGCAAATTAAATATTTTTGCAGACAGAACAAAACCGGGCTTTAAAAAAATCTTGTATGTCTTACGTATAGTATAGCTACATTAAAGTAACCCTTCATAACTTAGATTTAATAATCATATGTCAAATGGGTAAAATTACTAAAAGGGCTCAACATAGTGAAAGCTATTAATTAATTGATAGGTGTTTATACAAAGAGAGTGTTATGTAGGGGAAAGAACAGAAGTAGGAACACAGAGCTTTGGCTCATGTTCAATTTTAAATGATATTTTGTCATTCTAAACTGGAGAGTTTATATCCCCGGTAGAAAAGTCATTTGGAAATGTATGCAATGAGATTTACTGTTCAGCTCTGATGATAGCACAGAGCACCAGTGGTGCTGTACTCCCTATACCTGTGTATGGAGTAGTGCCTGGCCAACAAAGAACTGTCCCAAGAAAAGTGTATCTTTAATGGCATTTCCCTTGACTGGAACATTGGAATTCAAATTCATTTATTTCCTCCAGGCCTCAGTGAATCTTCAAGGATATTTCCAGTTCTGCAATACATCAGCAGTTATTTAGGAAGAATTAAACTGAAATAGCTACCCTAGTAGAATCACAGATATATTTGTTGTTTATACACATATGAATACACACACCACACACACACACGTCTTCATTTTTAACAGTATCTTCTCTGTAGTGGAATTTGGCAAAAAGCTGTTCCATTTTAGAATCAGTCCAAGGACAATTAATTGTAGAAACAGAAAAGGGCCTTCTCATCAGATTATTTTCCAGGAAGATGATTCACAGATCAGACCCCAGTAATGAAATTAAACTACATTTTTAGAGCAGTGATTTTAAAACATATTTTCTTCTTTAAAAAAGCAATATACTCTTCCTCAATAAAACAATGCATAGATATCCAATATATAAAATATGTGGAATTGAGCTCTTCACAATTATCCTATGGTTTCTACCTTCTCCACACCCTGTCTTCCTCTCCAGAAACTCTAGGTACCTCTCTATTAAATCCTGGGACTCCACAGAACACAGTAGAAATTGTATTGCTGTGAATTAGAGGACATCCAACTCAGTGAATGGTAAGATAATAAGCAAATTAAGTCAGTGTGCCAGTCCTGGACAATCAGCAACAATAAGATTGAAGAGAATTTGGGATTTGTACCATTCTGGAAAGCATTCATATTCAGTGAAAAAAATTTGCAGGTCAGAGAAACAGTTTTATAAACCATGTTTTGTCCCCAAGGTGTACTTTTGTGATATATTCTAGACCAGACATTATTACATTGTTAGAAGAATCTTGCTAATTCATTATAAGTAGGTCATATATCCAAAAACCTATGGAAGTTCTTAAGGATTGTAACAGATAGAATACATTGTTTTTTAAATTTAATTACTTTCTTTTTTTTTTATTGGAGTTCAATTTGCCAATATATAGCATAACACCCAGTGCTCACCCCATCAAGTGCCCCCCTCAGTACCCGTCACTCAGTCACCCCCACTCCCTGCCCACCTCCCTTTCCACCACCCCTTGTTCGTTTCCCAGTTAGGAGTCTCTCATGTTCTGTCTCCCTCTCTGATATTTCCCACTCATTTTTTTCTCCTTTCCCCTTTATTCCCTTTCACTATTTTTTATATTCCGCAAATGAATGAGACCATATAATGTTTGTCCTTCTCCAAATGACTTATTTCACTCAGCATAATACCCTCCAGTTCCGTCCACGTCGAAGCAAATGGTGGGTATTTGTCATTTCTAATGGCTGAGGAACATTCCATTGTATACATAGACCACATCTTCTTTATCCATTCATCTTTCGATGGACACCGAGGCTCCTTCCACAGTTTGGCTATTGTGGACATTGCTGCTATAAACATTGGGGTGCAGGTGTCCCGGCGTTCCACTGCATCTGTATCTTTGGGGTAAATCCCCAGCAGTGCAATTGCTGGGTCACAGGGCAGCTCTATTTTTAACTCTTTGAGGAGCCTCCACAGAGTTTTCCAGAGTGGCTGCACCAGTTCACACTCCCACCAACAGTGCAGGAGGGTTGCCCTTTCTCCACATCCTCTCTGATAGTATACATTGTAATGCAAAAGTGTGGACGAGAGGAAAAAAAGGGGGTAAAGAAATACAATGGAGAATAAAAGGAAGACAATGAGAAAGTTTGCATATGTCTGAAACTTAATTTATAACAAATTGTGTGGTATGTGTAATATTTTTGTCCTTATTATGTAGCTACATCATATTTTTCTGTCAAAAAAGAGAAGATATAAAACCTATGGCATATTTCATACTCATGCTATTGAGAAATCATGTCTCTCTTATAAAGTTCATGCCATATGCATTTTATAGTATGAAGAACTGTATTTGAATATGAATTTATGAACTTTTATCTCAATGTCTGGATTTCAATCTCTTTCAAATTAGCAATTAAATTGAACTAAATGAACTTTTGATATGATTTAAATGTCATTTGATTCTTTTTCAGAGCACTCATAAATATGATGATTTTATTTTCATGAGCTACAATTACGAATTCAAATAAATGAAAACTTATTTTTTTATTTTTTTCAAGTGACAAAGGAATACTGAACTAAGAATCATGGAGATTGATCCTTAAATTATTCTTTTAATTTTGAATTCATTCATTTTAGTGTATGTGTGAAAGTTACGTATTACACTCAAACAGCGGAGAGTGATTTAGCAATTGGTGAATATGTTGGCACGGATTAACTATATACTTCACCTCAACTGACCACACGTTAGTGGTATTTTCTTCTGCATAGTTCGACCTTGACAACTCTCTTTTGTCATTGCAATAGCTCTGGTAAAAGTCATAAGGACATAGAAGCATCTTAAATGATGTTGCAATGAAACATTTGGGAGGATTATTTGCTTTTTTCTATCAGGTAACCTTGAGCATGGATGTCCATATTTTCCATCTTGTTTTGATGCATTGGTACTTCTTTTCCTGCATAAGCTGGAAAGGCTGTGAGAGAATATTATGTCTAGGCCTGAGTATGATATTGCACCAGACCATTAGCAAAGAATCCTTCTATTATAATTCATGCCTGAAACAGTGCCTAGCACTCACTGAATGAATGAATTTGTAAAAAAAAAAAAAAAAAAAAAAAAATTATTATATATATGAAAAACTTTAAAAGCCATTCAGCTCAAGAACTATAATATATGTGTCACTATATGAGAAGTATATTGTTACTCACGTTATAATAACTTTTTGAAACACTTTTATATGCATAAGGCATTAGTGAAGGCATTGATGGCTACATTCAGAATGGCTACGTTTTAGTGATTCTTCAGAATCATAGCAAATGAACTCCTAATAGATAGCAAAAAAAACCAAACCAAAAAGATAGGTGGTAATCCTTTTTTAATTCCATAAATAATTACCTTATTTCTCCTAAGTAATTGTATTATGTCTAAATTTTAAAGCCGGATCTGATGGATCTCTGACCATTTTTAACAGTAACCTTACATTTGTATAAATGTAATGAAAATACAACTGCTTGTTAAATTCCTCTTAGGTGTGTGATAGTTAATATAAGACACATGGGATTAATTAAATATGTACTAAGTCCTATTAATGAATTCCAACTAAATACCATTAGTTTCTTCTATTGTAATTAATCAGATATATTATTAGCATAAATACATATATAATTATGCGTAGTTATATTTAATTATATAAATATATTTATACTGATAAAATGATACTTAGATTTACATTTTAATATCTTCATTTTTCTAATTCCAAATTCCAATAAGTGTTGTTTGGTGAGGTATAGAACACAGTCCATATATAATCAACATAAATACATTTTCTGTAACTTCTTTTTCCTGTTTTCTACAGGCTTCATCTCTCCTTTCATTTGATTTGCAATCATTTTTATGAAATTGGCAGCATTAATTTCCCTTTTTCTTCTTGGGCTTAAAATTCCCCGTACCTCTGCTTATAGATTCCAAGTCCAGAACCAGTTACCTTGGAAACTATTTAAAGAACATCTTCGCTTTACTATTTGTTTTATCAGATCATAAAACTGCCTTCTTTCTCCTTCATCTGCTGGTTCAAATAGCTCAGTGCTGTGGGAACTGATAAGCTCAGGGTTTATGCAGTGTTAGATCTGTGTGTATATGTGCATGTGGGTGTTTGTGTTTTGTGAATGATTCATAAAAACTTAATCATAATAATCTTGTACATTGCTTCACACCATTATTATTGTGGGGGGTATCTATGTTACTAAAAACTGGATTCTGAGATAATTTCTTTTATGAATATTCTAACATCTGAATTTGTGGTATGTGGTATTTTACCAGTAAGATATATACAATATTAAAATAGTTTGCATTACACAGTTTGTTTTTGGTTATCTGTCACTGTAATCTTTTATATGAGGCATTGCAGACTGAAATCACAGATTGCAAAACAATGCAATAACAAAGAATAGAGGCTCTGGAGCTGTGCTACCAAAATTTGAATCCCATTTCTACCATATTACTAGCTATTTGATCTTGAATGAGTTACTTAATGCTTTGTAACTTACTACAAAATGGGGATAAGAAATGAACCCACCCTATAGAGTTAGTATGAGTTAACACTTGTAAGTACCTAGAATATATGGATAATGCGTGTTATAGATCAAACCAACTGACTTGAAAAGAATTGATCTTAAACTCTAATTAAAACCTATGGTAATACATTACTGATGATCTAAAGATAAATTTAATTTACAACTCTAAATTCATAATCTGGGTGTTAAAAGTCAATAAAATCCAATCCTGAACTGCATAAGTACCATACATTTATTTTTTAGCCCCAATTTCAAAGTATATTGAATTTATGTATATTTATAAAAGAACCTTAAGGAGCTTGTTAATTATTTTTGGGTATCCTTGAAAACATTCCATTTCTATTCCACACCTCAAAGCTTCTGTACATGAATACTTCACAGTGGTTTTGATGTTTTCAGATTCTTACTTTATCAAAGACGTTTACTAATTAAGTTAGAGTCTTGGAATATGTTATCTGCATTATGGATTGAGACATACATGCTTGGATAGAACATTAGATTTTTAGTTTGTCGTATCACTTAGAATTTTTTTTTTTTGATATCACATTTTCCAGTCAATTCATTTGGGAGAAGAAAGCAAATTCATTGTGAGTTGGAAAAATTAGTAGGTAATAAAGTTTGGGACTAGCAATGGTTTTGTCCAAATTAAAAAAAAATCAATTACCCTAAGAAAGTGCTTTTTATTTTATAAGAATTTGCAAGTCTTTATCACTTGTGCTACCTTAAAAAATTGCTTCACCTAAGGCTCAGCTTCCTCAGTATACCACAGGACTTGGAAAGTCTACGTTATAGGATAAAATATACCTGGCAGTTGTAAAACAAGGCCACACTCATTGATGCATAATAAATGTTTGTGTGTGTGTGTGTGTGTGTGTGTGTTTTAAAGATTTTTATTTATTTGAGAGACAAGGTTAGAGAGAGAGAGGGCACCAATGAGAGGAGGGGCAGAAAGAGAGGGAGAAGCAGACTCCTTGCTGAGCGGGAAGCCTGATGCATAGACTCAATCCCGTGACCCTGGGATCATGACTGAAGGCAGACGCTTAACCCACTGAGCCACCCAGGCGCCCCCACAATAAATGTTAAGTTCGTTAAGTAGAAATAATGCAATTTAAAGAAAAAAAAGCATTTAGCATGTTAGGGCATTTTAATAATATTAGATTGTAAAAGCAGGCATTTACTAAATATGATTACAGAAGACAAAGGATTTAATACAGTCTTAGAGTTTGCTTCATGAATGCTCATTGAAAGAATGTGAAATTGACTTAAGGAAATAGACCATTTTCCAAGAACATTCTCCTAAATATATATTTGTTCTTCTGTATGTTTGTCATATATAGATATAATAGGAACCTATTACCTTTCATTTTAATGTGTATAGTACATTAAGCAATGGCAATATTTTAATTATATGGAGTCACCAACATGTGAAATTCCTTTTATTTGGAGGAGCGATTTATTTCTGCCACTCAAATATGGCAGTGAGTGTTCACTGTTTTATTTTATTCAGTGAGTGTTCATGGTACACCAGGCACCATGTTAGGCACTTTTCATGCATTTTTGTCGTATAATCCTCACAACCAAGCTATGATCTGGATGTTCCTCTTATCCACAGATAAAAGTAAAGCAATTAAAATTTCTGGAATCAAAAGTCTTGCTGAAAGTCAGGTAGATGTAAAGTGCCAGAGCCA
Organism: Canis lupus familiaris; assembly: GCF_011100685.1. Taxonomy (NCBI): domain Eukaryota; kingdom Metazoa; phylum Chordata; class Mammalia; order Carnivora; family Canidae; genus Canis; species Canis lupus. The sequence continues at coordinate 60,189,721 of NC_049233.1, forward strand.
AGATTTTGATTTATAGTTTAAATGTAATGTATTTAGTATAAATATAAATCTATTTATATATACAAAAATTATAATTACTAGTAGATTTATTTTTAGTATAAATATATTTAATATAATATATGCCACATTTACATAAATCATTTTATATTTATTAGTGGAAGGTATGCTGCTTTTGAATTTGTAAAAAGGTAAAATCTGTTTCCAGTTAAATCAGTTATAGTTGGGTTATTGTATAGTATATTCACACTATTTGCAATAATTAGAGATTTTTTTTTGTGCAGGTGTCCTTAAAATTAATAGTGTTAATATTTATGTTAATTGAGATAAATATAAAGAAGATCAGTCAGTTGCAGAAATCAGCTGTAAGCAGCTTTTACACAGAGATGCAGGATGTTGTTCCTAAGGAAATACACAGTTACATGACCTCAGATTAGTCTCTTTCCTATTATTTGATTTTTTTGAATAAATAGATTGCTCTATGTTCTCAAAGTAAAAGGGGTGATACATTCTAATGTTGCTGTAGCATTTGAAATGGTGTAGATAAAAGCCTATTTAGGGGGGCATAAGATCACCATAAGTCTCTTGTCAGTTTCCAATGAATTCATACATATCAAAAGGACTCAAAGAAAAATAACAAAGAGGAAAGATAATGAGCCCGTCAAAGCAAATGCTTAATGCAGCTCCACTTTGGTATTAATCATACTCTATGTGGGTGAGGGTCAAAGCAGCTGAGGTCAATAGAGAGGATTTTGGTAAAGGCAAAAAGAAAAACTAAGCTAGTGATTTCAGACAGATTGAGATTTTAAAAGTGAGACATAAAGGTCACAAAATCAGATTCAGTTTGCAGAAGCACAGTGGGCAAGTTTTAATGACTTCGAAGCAGAGCTTTTTAAGAAAAGCACTCAAGTTTGAACTCTTCACACAAACTAAACTTTTTTTTTTTTAATCAACAGGAAGAGATGGGATATTGTAAAGATTAAATGAAATTATAAAAGTTGCTTTTATTGAGGGAATGCTACTACTTTGGATAATTAAAATAGCTTCTTTTAAAAAAAGGATTTAAAATGTGTGCAGGTTTTACTCAGCAAACATAACTTAGATATTGCTGTATATCACAGAGGAGCAATATGTATATATGTGTGCATATATAATTTTAAAGATAATTTAAATATATATATATATATATATATATATATATATATGATACTTTCCATAGCTAGATATAGGTACTTTTCATTTTTATATGGATTTTTAAATATTTCCATAAATTTTATCCTTGAGCTTGCTAAATCCCTTTTTTGACAAGTGCTGAATGAGAGAGCCAGTGAAATTCATTCACTAACCCCATCCAATTCATGAAACCATGTGTGTTCTACATTTAAAGACAAGAAAGCCAGAGGATCAGAGGACCAGGAGGAAAACAGAATCAGGGAACACAAAATCCTACTGTGTATAATATAAATAGTCTCTTGTTAAATCCCTCTTGATCAGTAAGTCCTGTTTTTCTCAGGATTTTTCAAATGTATTTACTATTATTTAATTTGTTTATTGAAAGCTTACCTGATATCTTTCAAGAAATAGAGGAATCCAAGACCATAAGATACATATACTATACTTTATGATCTAAGGTGATTTTCATAAGTAGCCATAAATTTGGACATTTGGGTATCTAGAATAAAATAGTCCTATGTAAATTTGTACTTAAAGGTTAATACATAGTTCTCTGCTAAAATAGCTTTCACAATTCCTGTCTTTTTCCTTTAGCAAAGGGAGCACATTTATATATCTATAAATTGATAAGATTTCTCCTTTTTATTTTATTTTTAGTATTTTTTGAACTATAATTGAATTTATTGATACTGACATTATGTTTGGATCATATTGGTCACCACTATATAGACATTTATTGTCTTATTTTACCAAGCTAATGTTGCAATCTGTACATTCACCATGCCAACCAATTAGTTCAATCAAGCATCCTGGAGTATTCTAGTATTCTATTGGACTTTCTGCCTATAGTCATGCTCAACTTCTCAGTGATCTCAGGTTCAATATACAGTTTTTACATTTAATTATATTTCTAAGCTCAATTTTTGCTTTTGCATTTTTAGTGCATAATATTTCACATAGTAGTCCTTATTAGATAAAATAACTCATAAAGAATGTAAAGTGTCTTAGTCTACTTCATCCATATCTACAGTTTTTAAATAATAGTAATGAAATATCCATTGTTCTCTTGTTTCAAAATCACACAAAATTACAGTTAAAATGAACCAATATTTTTAATACATTTTTGGTTTATTTGGAACATAGAAAGGGCTCAATATATATTAAATCTTCAAAGTACTCTTGAAAATTAGACACAGTAGGGATAAATATTCTAATTTGTAGAGGGGTAACTATGATAAAGCAACTTGCCCAATATTTCTTCCCTAGTGAATGATAAACTAGTAATGCCATTTGGCTCTCCTGGCCATAAATCCTTCATTTTTTATTTCCATTAGAGACAGGATATACATAAACCACAATTTTTCCAGGAAAGTCTCACTTAGTACCTGGTATCCTGAACTTATCATTAATTCTGCCTTTATTATTCTGACTCTCTAAATGATACAGTCACCATATTTATGGCTCACAGTGAGAAATAAGGGAAAAAATTAGAAATAGGCTGTATCAAAGATAAGATATTTTTATGCCAATGTTGATAAGATCATATTTGTTTATGGCATTAATGATGTAATAATCTTATTTAAAGGACTCATAGGATAGAGCACTTACCATATAAACACATAACTATTGTGATACATATCCTTATTTTATCTATTATTTGGAAATGAGATTGTGAGTATCTATAAGTATTGTCTAAACAATTTAAAGATGTTATATGTGAAAGTAGACCCATGGTGGATCCAAACTAGTCAAGTTTAACGTGCCACCCAGCAGATAGGATGGGGAATTTGAATCACTTGCTTTCTAACTGAGTGAGGTTGAGTGAAGTGAGAGAGACTACTTCTGATTAATCAGAATGCAAGTCTGACTAGAAGAACACAAGTTATAATGGGCATTAATCTATGTTCCCTATATAAACTGATAACTAACAAAATAATTAACATTTTTCGTTTTCTTTGATCTAGTAACTTTAAAATTGGTGGTGAGAAAACAGTGTATTTTGACAGATGCTTATTTTCTGTTGTACTTCACATATTTCTCTTCAGAAATGAACTCTTGATTTAATGATTTTGGTTTTTTTTATATAGTTCCAAAAATCTATTTTGTTTAGAAAGTTATAATTGTTACTGTTCCATAGCAAATAGCAGACCGCTTTAAGGCTTCTGAATATCTTTTCAAAATAGGTCATTTAAAAAAACCTATTAACAAATCTGAAGAGATTTGACAGATTAAGATATATTGCAATTTATTAAGCACACAATATGCATATGATATATATGTGAGATATGAGAGGAGTCTGTGAGTGTGTGTGTGTGTGCATGAAGAGAACATAACCCTTCCAAACAACCTAGAGAAAATTGCTCCTGACAGTATTATTATGGAAAGCACAGGACAAGAATGAAAAATCTATGAACACATCTACTCACAAAATCATTTAAATAAGTTTGGTTTAAAACAAGACACTAACATGGCAATTGTTTTATATCATCCCAGATAACTATTTTGGCTTAAGATTTATACATCTATTTAGATAAATTGGTAGTATGTTTGAATTGGACTTATTATTTTTTAAGATTTTATTTATTCATAAGAGGCACAGAGAGAGAGGCAGAGACATAGGCAGAGGGAGATGCAGGCTCCATGCAGGGAGCCCGACGTGGGACTCGATCCCCAGACTCCAGGATCACGCCCTGGGCCAAAGGCAGACACTAACCACTGAGCCACCCAGGTGTCCCTAAATTGGAGTTATTTTAAGGAGATATGAACTATAGGGTCCGTGTAGCATTACTGAATGTGACTGGAGTGAAAATCTTTTTTTTTTAAGATATTATTTATTTGTTTGAGACAGATAGAGCACTAGAGAGACAGAGCAAGCACCAGTGGAGGCAGAGGGAGCTGGAAGCCCAACGTGGGACTCAATCCCAGGACCCTGGGATCGTGACCTGAGCCAAGCCACCCAGGAGCCCCTGGAGTAAAAATTTATAATGAGCTACTTGAATAAATTTTTTCAGCATTGATTCCCTCAACTATTATTGGAGATTCTACTGTATATAATACTATAATACTACTTGATCCATTGTGCTCTTAAAATTACTGGAAATTTCCCACTGTGTGGAAGCTCAAAACCAGTATAATAGAGGCGGTGAGAAGTTTGGTAAAATTATTTAAAAAATTGTTCTCATTCTCTCCTTTTTATTACATTAGATTTTCTATCAAGAGAGGTCATTATAGTTTGAGGGAAAATGCTTGACAACAGAGTGAGTAAGGCTGAATATTTCAAATGGTGAAAAGTAATTTTTTACAACTACTACAATCAGGTTTCTTTCTTTCTTATCGTGTTTGATAATTATGGTCCAGTTATTCACTAGTTATTTTTATATGCAGCCAAAAAATGTCAAAAAATGCTGTTTCCATTAAAGATCTTTCAGCAGGACAATCTTCATGTGCAGGATGTGCACAAAGCTATCTTCATTTACTTTGAGTGTTAACTTGACAGCACTATTTTTTTGTAATTGCCAATGTAAAATGGAGTCTCACCAGTGACAAGAAAGAGGTTATTATTGCTGAAGATTAGGCATCGTAATTTGCATCTGCTTATGCCCTCATGAGAATGCCCTTGCTTCAGAAAGCAGACAGAGAGGAACAGAGTATTTTCGTTGGCCCTACTGTTCTTTCTGTTATGTGGATATGCTTCCCCACAGATATTTGCCCCTTCCGCTTATTCATCAAGGCATGCCCATGGATTTTTTTGCATGGAATCACTATTTAGAAACTCAGTTTCCTCCACCACTGGCCTGTTTTGATGAGTGGTCCCGATGGTAGATCTCTCAATTTTTCAAATAACTTGAATTATTTTAAGCCCTGGATTTTACTCTGTTAAAAACTATTATTAGATATATTTTTGTGTGTTGATATTTGAGCTCCATTTAAAAATGCTCAGCACAGTCAATTGTGCTTTTTTTTCCATACTATTTTATGGAAATGTTAATTGCTTTCTAAAATCATTTGTAGTTCCATTCTTTTATCTATGTAAAAAGCAAGAATTCTAAAGGAAAACTATCCCAAACAACTAAGGTAAAGAATAGTTTACTTTGTTTTGTTTCTTTTATGTAGAAGCATGGTAAGTTGGATGAATCTCATTCCTTGGTTACACTATCATTATGCGGTGCAAGGCCCCTATTTTATTTTAGTATTTTCAAAATATTTTTAGAACTTGATTTTGTTACCCTTTTAGCCCCACTGAATCCCAAGCCCCCTTCTTTTCTTATTCTTCCCATAACAAGCCTTCCAATGTATATAATGTATATCTTTAACTATGGCCATATCCTTAAAAGATATATGATGTATTTAAAAATATTTCTTTAAAATTTTTGATATGTGCATTTTAAAATTTTATATTTTAAATTTATATCTACCTTTTTGTCTAATTTTCCATTCATTATGATTCTTGTTAATTATTTCTAATTTCTACACAATTTTTCTTAGTATATGTCCATCACATATTGCTTATTCTTCTGCTAGTGATAGAAGCTACATTGTCTTCAAATTATATTGCTATCACAACCTTTTCTTCATTAATCGTCTTTATATACTGATAGATTTATGTATCTATCCTGACTGATTTATGGTGCCAGTTATATTATGTATCAAAGTATCTGTCTGTCTCTCTTTCTATCTCTGTCTATCCATCTATCATCTATTATCTGTGTCATCCAGCAGATTTATTTCTGAAGTTTTAATTACATTCCATTGATCTTTTGATCTATTTCTCCCAACTTATTTTTGCTAATATATATTAATAATATGATGAGCCTATGAACAAGACAGGTTTGAACTCTGTGGATCTGCTTACATGCAGATTTTTTTCATAGGTACAGTACAGTATTATAAATGTATTTTCTCTTCTGTATGATTTTCTCTTTTTTTTAAGATTTATTTATTTTAGATACATAGAGAGAGAGAGAGCAGGAGGTGGGGCAGAGGGAGAGGGGGAATCTTCAAGCAGATTCCCTGCTACCTGTGCAGCCCCACATGGGGCTCAATCTCACAACTCTGAGATCATGACCTGGGCTGAAATCAAGAGTTAGATGCTTAACTAACTGAGCCACCCAGACACTCCATTCCTTATGATTTTTAATGACATATTCTTTTCTCTATCTTACTTTTCATTAAAATACAGTATGTAAAACATGAAACATGCAAAATATGTGCTAATTGACTATTGGAAAGCTTCTAGTCAATAGTAGACTATTAAGTTTTGGGGGAGTCAAAAGTTATGTGTGGATTTTTTACTGCAAGGGAGTCAGGGTCCCTAACTCCCACATCGCTTAACGTTCAACTGTATATACAAATGTTTGATAATTTCTTCTTTCTTTTTAAAAATTAGCCTTTAAATGGTAGTTATTATGATACATAAACTTTGGAATAAATCTGCTGAAGAAATAAAATAAATCTGTCTGATTTTATCCTTATTGAACTATTGAAATACAAAAAACTGTGTGTGTTTAAAATGTAAATTTGGTATTTTTGACATATGAATATATTCATGATACAATACCACAGTTAACATAGAAGGTATGTATCACTTACCAAAGTTTCCCTGTTCCCCTTGATAATTTATTCTCCCTAACTCTCCTCAACTCCTGCCCTAACTCCTGGATACTACTGATCTACTTTCTTTCAATATAGATTAGTTGTATTTTCTAGAATTTTATGTAAATGTAATTGAGAGTATGTGCTCTTTTGTAGTCTTCTTGAATTCTGCATAATTACTTTGAGATTCACCCATATTGTTTTCTCGTCTTTTTATCCATATACAAGTGGTGCTCAAATAGCAGAAGTAATTAATTTTAGTAAAATCTGATTTTTTTCTTGGATGGGTTGTGTTTTTGGTGTTCTTTTAAATAAAATCACTAAATTTTTCTCCTATGTCTTCTTCCAGAAGATTTTCTAGGGTTAGGCTTAATATTAAATCTATGATTCATTTTGGTTAATTTTTGTACATGGTAGAAGATATGCTGTGTCAATGTTTTGTTTTCATTTCTGCAGATGAATATTCAATGATTGCATCACCATTTATTGAAAAAAAAAAAAACCTATTCTTTCTTTCACTGAACTTCCTTTGTACCCAGTCTAAAAATCAATTGGCCATATATGTGGATTTTTTTTTTCTGTACTTTCCATTCTGTTCCATTTGTTTACTTGTCTGTGCCAATGCTACACTCTCATAATCACCTTAGGTTTATAATAAATCTTAAAATCATGTAATGTAAGTCCTCCAACTTCGTTCTTTTTCAAAGAAATTTTGACTATTCTAGGCCCTTACATTTATTTTTTTATTTTTATTATTTTTTTTTATTTATGATAGTCACACAGAGAGAGAGAGAGAGAGAGAGAAGCAGAGACATAGGCAGAGGGAGAAGCAGGCTCCATGCACCGGGAGCCTGACGCGGGATTCGATCCCGTGTGTCCAGGATCGCTCTCTGGGCCAAAGGCAGGCGCTAAACCACTGTGCCACCCAGGGATCCCTAGGCCCTTACATTTATATGTGAATTTTAGGATTAGCATGTCAAATGCTACAAAAATGCTTACTGATAATTTCTTTGGGATCACATTGAATCTAGATGATTTGGTAGGGAATAGAAAGAATTGATGTCAAAATATTGAGACTTCGGTAAATACAGTATATTTTCCCATTTATTAATGTTTTACTTAATTTCTCTCAGCAATGCTTTTTAGTTTTAGTGTCTGGATCTTGTATAAATTTTGCCAAAATTATCCCTAATATCTCATGATTTTGATACTGTTGCAAAGAGTACTTAAAAAAATATTTCCCATTGCTAGCATATAGAAACAAAACTGATTATTTTATAGCCTCTGTGTATTCTAAGATATTTACTAAATTCACTTATCAATTCTAGTATATTGACAATTTCCTTGAAGGTCACACCCCCTTAAATGTGGTACAGCCTATGAGATTTTGTAGAAATGCATGATTTTAACTCTTTGGGTAGAGTGGGGTGATCAGAAAATTTATTTCAAGAAGGTTATTGAAAAGGAAAGAAATTGGAGGAAACTAGATCAATTTAAGAATTCTTAATGTGAGTTTGAGTGAGAGGTAATAAGATCCTGAAATACAATAACATTCAGGAATAGATAAAGGAAAGGTAAATGACAGAAACATTTAGAAACAGAGTTTACAATCTGTTAGAATGTTATTTTCTTGTCCTCTCCTCTCTGTGGCTCTATACCTTCTCCTTTGTATTACCAACATTTGCATTCCTCTTTTGGTGTTCCTGTTAGAATCTAAGCTGCATGGAGGCAGAACATTGTATCACTTTTCGTTTGTTTGTTTATTTGTTTGTTTTTCTCACAGAAAATAGCATGAAAAATTTTATTAAAAAATATCGTTATGAAACTTTAAAAATTAAATTGTATTGAAATGGACAGAATTCACAATTTTGCCTCTAGGTAATAGGGAGAAAAGTAGAAAGAGGTAATACCATTTATATAAATACAAGTTGGAAACAAAATTTTCGTGGAGTAGATGGATTCACTCTGAGCCAATTCAAGTTTAAGAGGCTGGAATTACAAGTAGATGGCAATGTTAAATAAATTAACAACATGTTTCGTTGCCTCCTAAGGGAGACTTAGATGAGAGAATTCCATTAGCATGTTATCATCCAAATTTTAAGTTAGTAATTTCATTAAAGGTGAAGTCAAGGGGAAAAAGGCAAAGGCAGAACTTCAGAGAAATCAAATTTTAGAAGGTAGGAAAGAAAAGGGGCACATGGGACTCCTGGGTGGCTCAGTGGTTAAGCGTCTGCCGTCAGGTCAGGGCATGACCTAGGGTGCAGGATCGAATCCCACATCGGGCTCCCTGCATGGAGCCTGCTTCTCCCTCTGCCTGTGTCTCTGTCTCTCTCTGTGTGTTGCTCATGAATAAATAAATAAAATCTTAAAAAAAAAAAAAAAAGAAAAGAAAAAGAGCACTTGGGTGGCTCAGTCAGTTAAGGGTCTGACTCTTGGTTTGGGATCAGGTCATGATCTCAGGGTCGTGAGATGGAGCCACATGTTGGGCTTGAGATTCTCTCTCTCCCTCTGCCCCTCCTTCTGCTCATATGCTTTTCAATAAATAAGTAAATAAATAAGTAAGTAAATAAATAAAATCAGAAGAAGAAGAAGGAGAAGAAGAAGAAGAAGAAGAAGAAGAAGAAGAAGAAGAAGAAGAAGAAGAAAAGAAGAAGAAAGAAGAAGAAGAATGAAGAGGAGGAGGAGGAGAAGAAGATGGGGGGAGGAGAAGGAGGAGGAGGAAGAGGAAAAGGAGGAGGAAGAAAAAAAAAAAAACACCTTAAAATGGATTAGAAAGGTGGAACCAGGAAGGTAAAGTATTGTATAATACCGGAGTGAAGAGTGTACGTGTCAAGAAGACACAGTGAAGAATGTGAGAAAACTATTTTTCTGTGGCTTTAAAGGTTCAATGTGCAAAAAGGAAGCAGTCATTTGAAAGGTAGAGATGGAAAAGACAAGGAAGAGAAAGCATACTCTTGGGAATGAAGACTTGGAGAGGCAGAAGAACTATGATCAAGCAACAGCACAGCAGGATAAAACACACAGGAGGCAATAATTCTGATAATATACAAGGTGGACATACGGAATTTGAAACTGGCTTAAATGGCTTCAAAGAGGTTGGAGGCAAGCCCATCTGATGACAGAGAACAAGTAATAAAATATATCAGAAAAACTAATTCTCAACTAATGTAAGTTACGGAAGAGTAGGTTTAGATCAGATTGTTTAAAATTGACCTCACAAGTGATTATTTGTTTAAATTAATTAAAATAGTGAGACTATTTTGAAGAATTTGTATCTAAAAAATTTTTACATCGGTTTCTGTTTTGATTATTTCACAATCATGTAGCTGTATACTCTATGTTCCTTAAACACACACACACACACAAAGAAAAACATTTGGCAGATTCAACTAATGAAATCTGTTTGTGTGTGTGTCTGTGTGTGTGTGGTTTCGTAGCATGGACTTACTTTTGTTTGACGCATTTTGAACAGTGTCCCTCTTTCATTGAAACGGTTATTTCTGGCAGGGCTTTTATCTAAACACCAAGTTTATTCCATCTCTGCTTATAGTTGTTTAAATTTAAGGGATTGTGTGCATCTACAGAAGCTGAAATTCTATAATTCTGTACTATTGCTATTCCTAGCTTGCTACAGCTTAGGTCAACGTGATTTTTTAAAATATAGATAAAGTTCTTGATTTATTTACATTTCACTCTCTGTGAAATGCCTTCAACAGACTTTGTTAAAAAGAAGAAAGCTCTCTCTCTCTCTCTCTCTCTCTCTTTAAAGGTTTTATTTATTTATTCATGAGAGACACAGAGAGAGGCAGAGACACAGGCAGAGGGAGAAGCAGGCTCCATGCAGGGAGCCCAGTATGGGACTCGATCCTGGGACTCCAGGATCATGCCCTGGGCCAAAGGGAGGTGCAAAACCACTGAGCCACCCAAGATCCCTGAGAAAGCTCTCTTTCCCCAAGTGGCAGCGGTGAAGGAACGTTACAGATCGACAAAGCCTTTGAATGGAAGACAAGGCCTTCAGATTATTACCTAAAACATCATAAGAGAACATCATATATAGAAAAGTTCCTAAGTGTTTGATGTCCTAAGTTTCTTTGTTGAATTAACGAGTATCCTCTTGCCCACATATCCCCATCTCTGGCTTCACTTCCTGAACTTCTTCTAATGTCTGCTATGTATTGCCTACATGGACACACTGAAGAACACTGAATACTATTTTAGGTAGGGAATCATATCCTTGAGTGTCAGATGCCTGTCAAAAAGTTGTATGCAATCTCTGAAGGGAAAATGACTAAAAATCATTACTTTGTTTTGGAGACTTTGGAAATCATGAAATGTAAAAATTAGGCATATTTGCTCAACTTGAGTGCAATAAATAACTACAACTTCATGACAATTAAGCAATATTTTTTAAATGACATGGTTGGTAGGAAAAAAATTTGAAGAAGATTTTATTTCAATTGATTATTTAAATAAGAATGCAGCTTGTTTTCTAAAAGTAAGCAACACTTTTAAAAATAATCTGTGAGGCATTCTAATGGTATTTTTTTGTTGCTTGAAATAAATTTCAAATATTTTGGGTGTTTTTTTCTTATAAAAGGATTTTAAGAAATCATTTTTATGCTTTTCAGTTAATTACCTAAATTTTTTAAAACAAATAAAATTTGACTTGGCTTCATTTAAATAGATTATTTGTTAGTAGCCCTTACTTAGGCAAATTAATTGGTTTTTCTAGCAGTTCTGCTTACTTTTATCAAGTCAAAAAGATGCTATCAGCCAATATTTAGGGCTGAAGTTAGTCAAACTGCCATCTCAGAACTTGTGTTTACCATCTGGTTTGATGCTTTCTTGACATAATATCTTTTTGATGGATGGTGTAACAGGAAACACTCCATCAGCAAAGAGCGTTCCTCAACATCTGCGACTTTTTTTAGAATCAACAACAGGATTCTGGTGAAGGAGCTGTAACACCTACCTCAGAAAGCGCTAACTTTGTGCTAACTGGAAAGCACACTGCGTCTTCTCATGGCTATCACACTGGCCCCGACTAACATTCTTCCTCAGGTGCCTGCATTTCATCTGGGTGGGTTCAAATGCCTCTCTGCCACCCTGAAATGGATGCAGTTACTTCTCAAATGCAGGCATTTACTCTTTAGCTTTCCTAACTGTGTGAGGGGCACCAGTTTCCTGTGTTAACTGATGATTGGGATTTGGATCAATCTCTTCAAGTTGATGCCTCTTAACCAGTTTGGGGTTATGAGGTACATGCCACGCACACATCCCCACCTGAACCAAGGCAAAAGAGTGTTGAGAATCACAGCCAGAGAACAGCTCTTTCTTAAACTGTCCTTAAAATATCCATTCTTATCTTTTTATATCCCCTTGTAGATCAATCATCAATTGCTTCTAGATCACCTGTGAAATGTCTTCACGATTGTCTATTTTACACTTAGTATCTTATGTCAACTTTTTCTTGGCACTTCAAGAGAAGTGTCCAGTTTAACATTATGTTACCCACACATTTGTTAAAGAGATTACAGGCTAATCTGCTTTTTATATAAACATATTTTTTGCTAGATAAATAAAATGTTTATAATAAAAAAATTTAGGTTAATAAGACTACATTGTGTACAAATTTGGTAAATTATGTACAGGAAATGAATACCATCACACTAAGGAAAGACCTCAGGAGACTGCCTTTATGATGTGACTACTAAGAAAATTTTTATTTTTTTATTATTTATTTATAGATTTTATTTATTTATTCATAAGAGACACAGAGAAAGGCAGAGACATAGGCAGAGGGGGAAGCAGGCTCCATGCAGGAAGCCTGATGTGGGACTCGATCCTGGGACCCCAGAATCCTGCCCTGAGCTGAAGGCATACATTCAACCCACTGAGCCACCAGGCGTTCCTGCTAAAAAATTTTTTAGAGCTTACATTTTAGAAATGGTTTTAGGATACACTTACATACAACACAAGAAAACTCACTCCTTTTTTTTTTTTTTTTTGGCTTACAGATACATTATTTTACTCCAAATGCTTTGATTTATTTTCAAAAGGAAAATTTACCCTAATATGATTAAAATTGTGAATAAAAAGGATAGTCAAAATAATATAACATCTTAAGGCAATTCTAGAAAAAGAATTTTTTAAAAAATGCAGCAAATTTCAAATGAAGTGACGGTTTTAAGGATGAAACAGTGATTTGCCTGTGGGAATTTGAAAATATTCAGATAAAAAGGTATTGTTTCATTTTCTCTTTACAGAGAACTATACACTTTCTGGACATGGTCCCAAGCAGTCACATGAGAGTTTAGAATATAACGAAAACACATTAGTGAAAAGACTAATGCTTTTTTAAAAAGACCTCTACTTTTTTGTCTGTTATCTTAGGAAGGATAGAAAATCTGGCAGGGAAAGATAGCTAACTAAATAGTAAGGGTTTTTTTTTTTTTTTCTTTTTTTTTTTCTTTTTTTCTTTTTAAATAGTAAGAGTTTAAAGCATATTGTATGATAGTCTTAAGTCCTGTTATTGTTATTGTTTCCCTGGCTATTAAGTATCAAAGTAGAGAAGTACTTTGTTCTCATAGAATTCTTAAATGAGTGAGTGCCAAATTGTTGTTACATATACTGAGCTTTATACTCTTTACAGGATGAAGGATTATGTAAATATATTACAAATAAAAAGTTCATCTATGTTACATTTATTGAGTTTCAGTTTATTTTCAGATAATTTTATTTATAATGTGATTTTTACTAATGCTATTCATTAGCTTTCAGTTATGAATTTGTTCACTTATGCTTTTATAGAATTATAATATTCATTAATAATAGTGGAGGTGATGACCTAGGGTTTTGGTATTTTAACATTTTAGAGATTTATTGGTATTTTTACTCATATTCCTAGGTTAGTTTTATTTTTTTCATTTTCCACCATATTTGTAGTTATTGTTTCTTTTATTTAACTAAATTCATCAATATCTAATTTAATGCATTTTGAGTCACAACAGAGCTCCCATCAGATTGAGAAAGTTGAATTATGGTTATAATTTTTTAAGTGACCTTGAAAGTTCAACCCAATCTCAAATGATTTTTGAATTGCAAAAAGGTAATTTTGTGAGGTAATCAGTTTGTGGTTTAAAAAGAAGATTATGCCTTTTTCATTTGTTTCAACCACAATATGGCCAGGCTGATGCTGACACATTTAAAGATGAAAGTTAGGCTATGAGTACGTCAGGAAATTATCTTGTTTTTTTTCCAAGTATAGGTCGATTTAGATATTCATCCAAGTAATTCTTATTGTTTTTTACATTCATTGGCATTGTCAAGAATAATTCTCCTCATTGGGCTCTACCTCTTACTATGTGATCTTTGATAAGTCAGTTTTCTCAGCTTTAATTGGAGTTAAATAGTATCCTTCTTATTGTACTATTGTGAGGATGAAGAGAAAGAGAAAGGAAGAGAGAAAGAGAAAAGAAATTCTCTTTTCTAGTTTGTAAAATGGATCTTTCATTTCATTTTCCTTTATATATTTTTGTTCTGGTTATAATTTGACAAATTGCTTATCACTTAGCTAGGTAACATTTTTAAAATAAAGGCCTTTAAAGCATTTTAAAAAGCTTTACGTACTTTGTTAACAAATTAGAGGGAAGATGGATTTTTCATTCCTAAAATTTGATAAAATTGGCTGATTAAATAAGAACACATGCATATATTTATAGAACCATACTTCAGAAGCTTTGTTTATTTGTTTTAAGATTTATTTATTTATTTATTTATTTGAGAGAGGGAGAGAGCATGAGCAGGGGGAGGGGCAGACGGACAAGCAGATCCCCGTTGAGCATGGAGCCTCATATGGGGCTCAAACCTATGGCCCTGAGATCATGATCTGAACTGAAGTCAGACACCCACCCAACTGTGCCAACCCTGTTTCATGGATTTTTTTAAATACTATTTACTTTGTACTTTTAGAATTTATTCTAAAAATGCAGACAGTCCATCTGAAAAGATTGAAAGTTCAATGCATTACATAGAAGGTTATCTGTGACCCAATAAAGTTCAAGGCTGGACCTATTTGGAAAACATCATAGGTACTGGTATAAAAGCTTTCATTTGATTTACTCTTCTTGAGTGACTGTGATGTAAGAGAGATCTGGCATAGAAATCCCTATTCTGGAAACTACTGACCAAAAATACAGCCTAAGTTTTTGCACATAGGAACAAAATGGAATCAGACCTATAGTCACCCAGATATAGGATTCTAATTCAGAGATGGAAGCTATTTTTTAAGTAGGTGCCAAGTTGAATACCTGTATAGAAGAAGAAACAAAATTAATTGCCAATATGATTGAGGCAGTACATCAGAGACAACATAAAGACTATTGTTTACCAAATTGTAATGATCGTTGGATGACAGAAAGTGAATACTAATTAAAGGCATAGCCACATATAACCTAACTATTTCCACTCTATGGTTCAGATGGGAGAAGATTCTAGTAGTCTAGTTTGTGTCAAAAGAAAAGATAAAGTCATGGGGAAAGTAATTTTAGTTAAATACTGAAGTGTTAATAGTAAAATGCATGCAAATTGTTTCTGTTACTGTCTTTGGTGGGTAAGAGTATAAAGTGATAAGCCATGTAACTGTATCTCCACTTTGCCTTACCTGTTCTTGTTGGCATTGCTGCCTTGGAGAAACCCTATTCTGTCAAAAGGTGGATATTTTCTAATGTTCCTTATAAATTGGCCTGGGATTAGATCAGTTTTAGCCTCTAGCTTCTTAAAATAGTCTCCACGCACTCTCCAGTGGATTTAATCCTGCTCAGGGGATATAAAGGGAGTTGAACAGGTTGTCAACATATCATGCACACACTGACACACCCACTCACACACCCAAACTATTCTTACCATGCTCTTAAGATTAAATTTAGTTTTACTTAGGAATCACTTAACACATACTAGGAATGATCATTTTTGGAACTAACTTTAGAGGATGGTTTTAAAAGCTATCATTTCAGTTGTACTATGCATATAATTCTGGGGTTTGTTTTTGGTTTTGATATTTCTGCTGGATTTTTTTCCTTTGGTATTTCTTTAGGTATCATTATGTATTTTATTCTTCAGCATAAGTGTTTAGGGCATTTCTTTCTAATCTTCTATTTACTCTGTTAGCCAGAATCCATTGTTTTGTATCTATTTTACTATTTTACTTCATCTTATAGTAGTTATTTTGGAAAGTATATTTTGGCCTATTCCTAAATCACTGCCTTCAATAATACCAAAGACTAATTACAGAAAAGCAATTTCAGCAAAACTGTGCCTACTATTGTAACTCACAGAAACTTGCTTTAGCATCTAAGTTAAGAATTTACCTTAAACTTTGGACTAGATGGTTAATTACCCTCATCTCACTTTGCTCATTTTTGTGATGGATATCACAAAACATATCTCACAGGAATATGAGAATTTAAATAACATAGTGTTCTTAAAATGTTTAACATAGCATTTTGTGTATAAGTTTTGAATTAAAAGTTTTAGGAAAAGCAGCTAAGAATATATGATGTATATATTATAAGTAGCAATATTGACCCAAGTCTTCCTCTAATGGATTCCAATGGTAATTAGTCTATTATTTAAATTTATCTGCATGAAATGAGATTTAATAAATTCTCACCATTGATCTGCATATTTCCTTCAGCTATTCTATAATAACTACATGTAATTAATAACTTTCAGAATTTACAAAATTAAATTTTAGAATTAATAAAATTATATTATTGAATTTTTCCCTAGGATGCATGAGTTTCATAGCTAATTGTATCATTTCATTAGTGCATTCAATTCATTCTTTCAAATAGTTATGGGAGTGTCTTTCTGATAGTACCTGTAGTAAGTAAAAAGATACACCTAGATAGCATAACTCAGTAAGAGTCATGAAGAGTACAG
Organism: Canis lupus familiaris; assembly: GCF_011100685.1. NCBI lineage: Eukaryota > Metazoa > Chordata > Mammalia > Carnivora > Canidae > Canis > Canis lupus. Next base: position 60,206,425 of record NC_049233.1, read on the forward strand.
AAACTAACCAAATAATCACTAAATAAAATGTATAATTAAAATCTACGAATGTTGCCTTCAATGTATCATGAGAACACAGAGTTAGTCTAGAAAGGCACAGGGAGCTTACCAGTTGAATCAGCCCTATTGAGAATTCACCAAAAGCTCCATTAACAACTTCTTTGGGTCATATGGCTAACTTGCAATGAACAAGAGGGTAGGATATGTATATTCTGTAAGAAAGAAATTTGTTAGAAAGCAGTAAAGAGAAAATATGTAGATTACTAGTTTTGCCTGTTAGAGTTTTGTAGCTTGGGTTATTATTAGCTTTCAGCTTGGGAGTAACATAGAGCCTTATCGGTGAGTTAATAAAGTGTGAGTTGACATGACCAAGTTTGAGATTTAGAAAGACCATTCTGGCTCAGTATAGAGAATAGGCTGAAAGGGGCAGCAGTAGATGTGAACAGAGCTGTTGGGAAAGGGTCTCAGGAATGCAGGAATATTTAAAAGCATTACATGTTGGAGGGTGACAGGTAACCTGAAAGCAACAACAACAAAATTCATCTAAATTTTAAAATATGGAGGTCATTGGTATATTTCATCAGATTTATTAAAAGAATGTGACTGGAAGACAGAATAAAGTGGGTAGAGGACTAGGTTGGAAATACAGAAATGGAATAATGAAGACAAATCTATTGTAAAGAGGAGGAAAGGGAAAGTATGGTAACTGTCTGGTGAAAGAATGTCAACTAGACAAGGGGAAGTTAAGATCCAAAAGACTCAACCGTGCTTAAATGTTGTCAGTTAAAGGGGGAGTGATGTGAGAAAAATAATTATGTAAGATTCCTGAAAAAGACAAAAGGGTGTGGTGGAATCCAAACCACAGATGAAGGATTCACTCTGGGAGAAAGGGAACAGAAAGAGAAGAGAGATTGCAATATAAGATATAAGGAGATTTTTGTTACAAGGGTATTGGCTTGGTTGTTGGGTCTGTTCCCATGTGTAGTTTCACTTTTCACTCTGAAGTAAAGGCAAGGTCAACTGCCAACAGTGAATGAGTCCACAAAAGATTTTGAGTTTCAGGAAAGGAGAGAAGGCTGAAATTGACATTGTAGAGAATAAGCTGAGAAGTTTTAAACTTTGGACAGTATTGAGCATCTGCACACTTTGTAGTATGACTTTTTCCAGCAATACTGTGCTGCTTTGACACAGATTTAGAGGAAGTAGATAGATTTATTCAGGATTGAGGTGAGGTTAGGTGGTCCAAGGAATAGAGGGAGTTTGGTGAGTTTAGGATATTTGCAACATTAATTTTGGAATTACAGATCATGAACTCACTTGAACAAAGTAGAATATAAAGAAGTAGAAAGTGCTAATGAATTGGAAGGTAGGCCATTAATGGACACAAAGTACCAATGAGCTTGGAAAATGAAAACAGTAAAGAAATTTAATAAGCACTCTAGGGAAGGAAGAACTTGTAATCATGGAGTGAGATAGATTTTAAAAGTAAAGAAATTTAAGTGTTGATAAATAAACTATGTGACCATGGATTTGGGTGGCTAAGGCTCTACTAAGTAAGTCATTGGAAATAAATGTCAAATAACTGTGAAGTCACTCAGAATTTTCAGTGGAGGATGAAAAGTGGTGTATTGGAGCTGGCTTATACCGACTTGCAGGAATTAACGTTTTCAGGAATTTTATAGTTTGATTGGTATCATGTCCATAGCTTAAAATGACAATAGTGGGAACATTTAAACTATAAAAACCAGGAAACACTAAATTCTGGGCCTTTTCCCCTTTTGCAGGAAGCCAGTCATTATACATTTGCTAGCTCATTGCTGATAGAAACAAACTGGGTCCTGCAATATTCTAAGAATGATGACAATACTCAGAAATGAGACTGTTGTAAGAGGTATTAGGTGGTAAGACTGTAGTGCATGAGTCTTAGAAGAGTAGGGTTTTGTACCTTGGTTTGTTAGTAGAGTGGAATTTGGAGTTGGAACAGTCATGACTTAGAACTGAGAAAAGAACAAAGAGGATGGTAATCCTACCTCCCATCCTTGAGATATGTGGTGTGTGAAATACATTCTAGAATTTTCTTTTAATACATTACAACTACATTTTAACATTGAAATGGAACTTAAATTTCCATATGCAGTACAATGATGTAGCCTTCTTCATGTTTTGCTTTAAAATGAGGCCAGTGATATTCTTTTCTTTATTAAATTAAGGCATGAATAGAATATGAAGGAAGTAAATCTACTTAGTTATTTTTCTAACTAGACATATAAAGATCTTCTTTGATAGAAGACATCTTAGTATTTGTATAGTTTAACCCATTTATTTTGCATATGAGCAAATTGAGTTCTAGAGAGATGAAATTACTCACCAAATACCACTTAGCTTGGTAATGCCATAACTAAGGCTAATATTCCTGTCTTTTAAATTTTAGCCCAATAGAAATAATTCCATTGCATCCATTTATTCATTGATCTATGCATTTTTGGTTCATTTATTCAAAAAATACCCATTGGTATACACAAGACACTGTTCTAGGCCTAGGGGCAATAAACAAACCAAGACAGATATCTCCATCTTTATGGAGTTTATCTCATAGTGGATGGAGATTGAAATTGAACAGATGCATAAGTAAAAATAGGAAATTAATATACTACATAGTTATTAAGTTCTATGGATAAAAATAAAGCAGGAGGCATATCTGTAAGCAAGGAGTGGGAATATAAATAAGATAAATAGTGGAAGTTCCCTTGAAAAGGTGATATTTGAGCAAAGGTCAGATGGAAGTGCAGGAATGAGGCACACAAACGTGCAAGGAAAGGGTTCTAGTTGGAGAAATTGGCAAGTTCAAGTCCTTAGGTTGGGGGGTTCTTCTAATTAAAATGTACCTTAGATCAAGGATTCACATAGTCATTAATACAATTACTTTGTACATATTAAATTCATGAATAGTATAGTCAAATGGGCTTATCCATTCAGTGAACGGAGATGTTAATAAGGCCATTCATCTCTTCTCCCTTAAGTCTCTAGGATTCAACCTGAGTCCACTTATTTATTATCTAGAAATAAAACATTTATTTGGGGGTATACATTATGTATGAAAGTTATAGCAATACAAATATTATACATATCTCTAAAATGTTTTGGTGAGGTTTGCATCATCTCCCAGTAAAATTAAGAAACCCCAGGAAAGGTGCCAGCTAAAAGTAAGAACAATGACTTTTAAGAGTTTCAAATGTTGAGTCACCTGGGTGGTTCAGTCAGTTGGGCACCCAGCTCTTGGTGTCAGCTCAGGTCATGCTCTTAGTGTCATGAGATCAAACCCACTGTTGGGCTCCGTGCTCAGGAGGGAATTTGCTTAAAGATTCTTTCTCTCTGCCTCTTCCCTCATGCTTAGACTCTCTCTCTCTCTCTCTCTCTCTCTGTGTCTCTCTCTCTTTCTTTCTCAAATAAATAAATAAATAAATCTTTAAAAAATTCAAATATTAAGGGTTTTTTTGTAGTGTGTGTGTGTGTGTATGTGCTTCATCTTTTTTTTTTTAATTTTTTTTTAATTTATTTTTGATAGTCACAGAGAGAGAGAGAGAGAGAGAGAGAGGCAGAGACATAGGCAGAGGGAGAAGCAGGCTCCATGCACCGGGAGCCCGACGTGGGATTCGATCCCGGGTCTCCAGGATCTCGCCCTGGGCCAAAGGCAGGCGCCAAACCGCTGCACCACCCAGGGATCCCCCTGTTTATGTGCTTCAATTAGAGGAGAGTAAGGCCCAGAAAAACTATACCTGATTTGAATCTTAAAGGAAAGAAAATTACTTCCTCTGACTTTGTCATGTCTTCCTTTATCACTTTAGGTTACACAGTACCTGTCATTTTTCATGGCATTTATCACACCATTTCATAATTCTTAGTTTGCTTGTCATGTATGATGAGACTTTAAGCTTTGTTAGGATGGGGGCCATGCTTTGTTTTTGGCTAATCTCTGCATGCACGATGCCTGGCATGATCTGTTACACCCAGCTGGTGCTAAGTAAATATTAGAATGAAAGAACAACTGAGTAAATGAATGAGCAAGCAAATGCTTCGATATTTCTGAAAATTATAAATTATTCTAAAGGTACAGGCATAAAGAGATTAACATGGTGGGCAAATTCTGCAGTCGTAGCATAGACTTACGTTTCTCCATTGATTGATTACATGAAACTTGAGCTAAGAATAAAACCCTGATATCTTTAGAGAGCGTGATAGCTTGTCAAAGTGACTCCATATAATTTTTTTTTCATTTATTCGTCATAACATTTCTGTGAAATTGGTAGGGAAGCTTTTTATTAGATACAGCCAAGATATTGTGACTTAATCAAGGTCTTTTATTGACTTTGTGAAGTCAATTTTCCTAATTTTATTGAAGTCTGACCAAATGACAGTAAAATATATTGTTGATTGCTATTATTTATAAGAAAAAGGAAACATTTGACCAGAGTTCAAGATGTCTCATTTAAAGAATAAAATGCAATAACCAGAAGACTTACCATCAGGGGTTCTGAATAGTGCAGAATGAGTTTTCAACTAGGGGCACAACCACCTAAAAACAATAACTGCCTTTAACTGCACCAGATCATTTTAAACCTGCTGCCCATCGTAATATGCTCAGTCATAATGCTTTTATTCTTCTGTTAGCTCTCAGTAACATTGAGAAAAGTATTGTTTCATTGTCCTTCTCTTCAAATATCCTGTTTTAAGAGATTGCAGATGCCTTGAGATAAAACTGCCAGAATTGCTCCAAGGACTGACAGGTTTGCTAACAACCAAATGCTTTCAGATCACTGCACTAGCCTCAGATCCATCTTTGATATGAACCACATATGGCTTCAGTCCTGTTTTCCTGAATTAACTCTAATTTCCTAGTGACCAAGGTCAGATGAGTCCAGATAGGGCTCAGCTGTTCTTACCTAGCACATATGTTCCAGTATTGTTGGTAATTTATTTACTGTAATAAAAAATTAAAATGCAAATCTCAGCCAAATTCCCCTTTACCAAGGGAGACCTTGGTCTGGACTATTTTCAAACCATGCAATAGAGACTATTACATGTGACTTTTTCATAACAAAATAGGAAAAATTATTATAACATTTATATCCAAATATTTATGTGAATATTAGAAACAGAATTGGTCATGTGAAATTTACTGAGAAGGAATAATTTGAGTAAGTGTCCAGCGCGACTAAATTTACTTTGGTAATTATGAAAATGGTCAGAAATTCCTGTCTCTTCTTTTAGCAATTTCACCATATTCAGCCATACACTAAAGTCCAATGAATTCTGACAGACATTATAGTTTAGAAGGCAAAACATCTTTTCATGAATGTCAAAATAAGTGGATTCTTAACAGAAAGTCTTTTTTAGGTTATTTCAAGATGCTCTGGATGTTGTTCCACTCGATTAACATTTTTAAGGAATCTGGAGTTGTTGTCAATACTTCTAATATTATATGTAATAGACCATATCAAACATAGTACTGGACTGTCTTTGTATTCTTGATACCTTGTGGCTATGAAAGTTCAAACAAGATTAGTGTTAAATATTTTTCATTTCATTCATGAAACCCTAGAGCATTCATAAAAAGTTAATTTTCAATTCTTGCTTCTGGAGATCATACAAATCTTGATAATGTTATTTCCTTATTATTTTTAGGCCAACAGGGTTAATGATCACTATATGGTTTCTTTTTTTTTTTAATTATTTATTTATTTATGATAGTCACACAGAGGGAGAGAGAGGCAGAGACATAGGCAGAGGGAGAAGCAGGCTCCATGCACCGGGAGCCCGACATGGGATTCGATCCCGGGTCTCCAGGATCAGCGCCCTGGGCCAAGGCAGGCGCTAAACCGCTGCGCCACCCAGGGATCCCCGACTATATGGTTTCTAAAATTTTAATTGATATTTGACAGCAAGCAAAAAAAAAATAAAGATGAATAATTCATTTGTGAATTTTTGTGTGTGTGTACTAAAGAATTTAAGCCAAAGATATTTTTTTTAAAAAAGATGGCTTTGTATAAGGTGAAATATGTTTTTCCCAATAAGAAAAGATATATACAGATGGTACAAGATGAATCCTTACTTTATTAGCTTTCATAACATTTTACAAGAGATAGAAACAAAATCTCAAAGCAGTATCCTTACAGTAATATCTTATAAGTTCTAAAAATCTTTTTCTAAAATGCTCAGGAAAAACACTGACTGAAACCATTAGTTATTTGAGATCTGCAATGAGCCAAGTAATTTCAGGTTGCAAACTTTGAGTTCTGTCAGAAACCAAAACTAATATATCCTTAAATTTTAAATCATGAAACAAATATACCCTTAACTTTTAAATCATTAGCTATTATGTTTAAAATATTTTAAGTATTTACACTGAATGCTTTTTTTTTAAAGCACAGATCATTTGGCATCACAGATCATGTGGCATCATATGTGAATTTTTAAAACGTGTTGTATTTCTTATTCTTTGTAAGTTTATTCCTAGAAGAGTATTTTCTTTTATCTTTTGTTGATGTTTCCTAGCCCATAAAACTATTATAAAAAGACAATGCTTTATGAACTAGTTTTGTTTTGTGCTGATGTAGCAAAAACCAAATCAGCTTACAAACCTCAGCATTTTGATAAAATAAACACTGCTAAACATTGACATCCTAAATCCATCCGATTTAATATAGAAGAAAAAAATGTCTTTAACGTGAGGCACATTAACAACAAATAAAAAATGATTATAGTTTTCAGAATGGCAGAGTAAGTTGTGTGAGAAAATAACATTTTATTTAGAAAATTTTAAATATGCTTTTTCTCTGTAGTGCTTTGACATTCCTACTCATTTCAAGAAATATCTTTGAGTCATGATTTAATTTTTTTGCTTAACTTTATCTAAACTATTATGTACAACATAACTGCAAAGATAATACTTAGGAATGTTACTCATTTTTGCTAAAGAAGTAATTATCTTATTATGTAATTAAAATTCTTCTATAAAATCATGATCTTATAAATCCAATCATCACTTTTCTCTTTACAAACCTACTTTCATTGGTAATTTTTTTTCTTACGAGGTAACCTTAGTTTTCTCATCTGTGTAGTCAAGGAGTAAAATAAGATTCTTTTTCATTAATTATTTATTTTACTTGGCTAACCTCTACTTGAACAACTTCTGTATTATTCTCTAATTTGTCATTATCCCAATGCCTTTCTTACAGAGAAATATGTTATTTCATGCTTAGCTCATTACTTGACTTTCATTTTTCATATTTCTCTTATATAATACATTCTTTTGGAAAGTCTTTCCTAATCAGTTTAGCAGCAGTGATGCACAGGTCAAGCTGTGTCCCAATTCCTCCATCTTTCCTGTCTACATAAGTCTTACCTCTCTCTAGAACTCCAACACTAGAAAACTTTCAAAGACTGTACATTTTAGTTGAGCAGCTTCATTCCCATCCATGATTTTAACTTGTCCCTTGATGATGGTTGGTGGCTACTTCATTGAATGAAACCAATCGTTAACACAGCAGGTTAAGCAAAAGATAATATCTGTGGTTCTTTCAGCGTGTCCCATCTTTCACCTCCAATCTTTAGTTCTCATTGCAACTTGATATGTCCTTTTTTCCAAGTGATGTTACATACAACTTTCACACTCAATGTATAAATATTTGACCGTTAGTTTCAATTTTAATTACATGCTTACTGACTGTAAATGCGTTTTTTAAATGCATTTTTATTCCTAATCTTGAATCTTTTTTTGTTTTCTTTTGTTTATTTTTTCCTAATCTTGAATCTGTACAGCTTCCACCTATTGATTTTAACTTGAAGATCCTATAGTCTATTTTACTTTGAAAATCTCCAACACTTTTATATCTTATTAAAAATAAATCTAGCTGATGCTTCTTGTTTTCTCCTTACACCATACGTCTTAGAGTATCAATTTAATTCTACATGTGTTTAATATAAATATTTTGAAAGAAAAGGTCAAGCCAATTGCACTGTTTTAAATTCTCTATGATTCTCCTTGAGATCTTGAGATTCACTTTATTAGAAATTTTGCATTATTATTGTCTTTCTTTCTCTGGCTTTTTAAACTTCTGTTTTTTCTCCTGAAATCTCCTCATTGGCACTTAAACATGCTTCAATCTCCTTAATCTTTGAAAATCTCACTTAAACCAAAATATTCTTCTATCTACTGCCATGGATCTCCTATTCTTCAGAGACTTACTTACTGGTATGTTTTTATTTTTTTCTTTATTGGCATTTACTGGCTCCATTTAACTTTCTCCAAATCCTTCTTTAATCTGCTTCTATGTGATTTATAAATACTTCACTCCACTAAATTAGCTATTGCTAAAATAACAAAGGAACTCTCTCTTGCCAAGTCCAAAGGATATTATTCAGTTATCATTGTACACTTATTTTTTTTGGCAAATCACAATAGGTAAGCATTCCTTCATTAAACATCTTCTTGCTTTGATTTCTGCAGCACCACAATTTCCATATTTTCTTCCTTAATCTTTGTTCACCTTTTTGTGTGTCTCATTTACAAGCTCAGTTTTCTCTGCCAGACACTGAAATTCGAAATTGCACTACGTTTGTTCCTAGGGTTCTTCTTCTTTTCTCATATATCCACTACTTTGTCTTGTATATTCAAGAGGACTCCAGAATCTGTACTTATAGCCTTGACCTTTCCCCTGTACTCCAGACTTAGATATCTAACTTCATTTGACAGACCTATTTAGATGTTTCTGAGGTATCTCCAACCTACTAGGTATAATATTTTCCCCCAACCTTCTTTTGATGTTATTTTTTTAATTTCTCGGTTTAACCATAAACCAATGAGTCACTCAACCTAAACCTCCATTTACTTCTTGTAGTTTAATAATGACCAAACATTAGCTGTAACACACACACACACACATACACACACTCATACTCACACACCTTTTGAAGTCTTAGTTTTCTTTTTATCTCCAGCACCACTTACCTGGTGCAAGTTACTGTTTCCTACCTAGATTTCTGTGTGTTCCTAAGAGCTGTGATTAGGGGCATCATAGCCATCTGTATTTGTTAAATGGTCTTACCCAAAGGAAAAATAAACTTTTAGTGCCTTCATGACAGGAGGTAGTTTTTTTGTCTGTTTGTTTTTGTTTTTTTTTGTTGTTGTTGTAGGAGGTAGTTTTATAACTTAGAGTAAAGTCCCCACATAAATTAAGCTCCTTTCTTCCCAGAGAGCCTGGATGGTAGTGGTGCTTCTCTTCTTTGATGATTGTAGTTCAAGGATGGCTCCTCGGTCCTTGAGAGAGATAGTTCTGGGCTCTAAAGCTGATAAAAGGCTTTTAAAAAGATTTGCATCTGCAAGATGCAAAAGAAGAATTTACAATTACATATTTTCTAAAGTGAGTGATGTAAGAAAAAGAAGAGAAGAGACCTCAGTGGTTAGACCATCTGGATTCTGGAAAGGCCAGGGTAAAAATGAGGTCAGTGGCTTGCTCACAGAAAGAAGCCCATCTAAAGTTGAGAGAATTGAGGGAAACAAGTCATCTTGGTCACCCTTTACCTATTTCTCTGTCATCTTCTAGTACCATACCATGTTCTTTGACTCTATGTGTCCAGCCAAAGCGTACTTCCTTCCGTTATGCCAACCCACTAAATTCATGTCCAAGATGGCATCTCTTAGCTGCTTTTTTCCATGTCTAGAAAGTTATTCACCTCTTTATGTAGCTGACATGGACTCAGGCTTCAGATATCAATTCATGATCCTTCCTCAGGGCATTCTTTCCTTCTTTCTGTCTTTTAATTTTTTCCCCCTGCTTTTCTGGACATTTCTTTAAACTTTGTTTTCTATACTTTCACTTTAAGTTTTCATTTATGATATTAGATTTAATATCTATTTGTTCCCTAAATGTGTTTTCCTTCAACAGAATCCATTTATTTATTGTTTTTCATTTATGCAGTATCTTTTACCTCTCTGAGGACATTTATGCTATTTTGTTTGTTTGTTTGTTTATATTCATGTTAGAGGTTCCCTTCAAATATCTGGTTATCTTTGGCTGTTTGATAATATATAACAGACTCTAAAAGGCTCACTGGAAACTCTGGTGCTTTCTCAAGACTGAAAAACTATGAGCTTTGTTATAGGGTGATGTGTTGGATCATTTTGTTGGGATTCCGTGATATAGAATTGATGTAGTGTAATGATTAAAAACATGAATTCGGTAGCTAATCTGCCGGTGTTTTATTCCTGGTTTTGCCACTAAGTAGCCACATGAATTTCGGCAAATTATTAACCTCTTTATGTTTTAGTTTTCTCATTTGTAGGATGGCAGAAAAGATACTTATCACCTAATAGAATTCTATAAAATTTAAATGATTTAATATTTATTTTTTTGATTTAATATTTATAAATAATTTAGAATAATGTCTCACACATTATGCTGAACTTTATCTGTTTTTTTTATCTTTATCATCATCTCTCTGGTGCAGCTCAATTTTGCTTGAAAAGCCTTTCATTGTCTCTACTAGTAGAGTTGTAAAGAGCAGGATAAAAACAGGGCTGTCTGGCCTCAACATTGGTTGTAGACTCCAACTTGTTTCTTCTGGTTTTAGTACAGCTTCCCCTAGCTCACATGTATCCAGTGTGTTTTTGTTTCGTCTCCAGAGAATAAAACCTCTAGTCCTCTGTTTGTGTAGGATGGAGTAGTCACCATGCTGCCCAGAGAAAGAGGGTGGGCAGAGATTAAGGATCCAACTTTTTTTTTTTTAATCCAACTTTTTAAAAGACATTCTTTCAATAAATTTTACTTGTGTTAGAACTTTGGTCATTCTGGCTTTGAGAGGGATATAGAAATGACAATCATTGAAAGTTTTGTGGGCAAGAGAGGGTTCTAAAGGTTGCTTAACTGAGTTACAATTCACCTATCTGCTTCTCAGCTTCCAAAATCTTGTTGCTGTTGTACATTGTCCCATTCATTTTTGCCTTGTGGTTTCATACCATAGAAGAGAACATGTACTGGAATATGGTATTCAACTTGCCATCTCTCCCACAGTTCTTGGTATTTTTTAAAGAAAATTAAGATACAAATAATTTGATTATAAAAATATCTTACTATGGCATTGTGTGCTTACATGTAGTGTCTTATTTGATCCTCAGAAAAACACTGAGAAGTTGGCAGATATTTCACTATTATGCAAGCTGAAATTCAAAGATATTAAGTGGCTTGCATAAGAACATAAATTCCATTAATAAGATATACAGCTAATGATCATTACCTTTGACTCAGCCTACATTATTCAGAATCTATATATTACTTAAGTTATAGGTAACCAATTATTTCTGAGTGGTTAGATTGATAGAGAAAAAATCATCTTACACTTCATATTCAGCCTATGAGTTGTTCAGATAGTTTGTTCAAATACTTTGTAGGTTGTCTTATTCACTTTAAATTTAAGGATTTCAGTGAAATTCATGTTGTACAGACCTTTTGTTTTTAAACCTGATGCACTAGATTCTCTTCACTACTAAATAGAATAGAAGTAATAAAATTGCCAAAAGATGCTAAAGATTAGTCTGCCTTTTCAACTTTCTGTAGAAATAGGTGAGAGTTGAAAAGCATCTCCCCCTACCCCCTGCACATAGAGTCTACAGAAGTAGTAATGATTTTAAATCATATTTCTTGTGTATTTTCTACATAGAGTTGTGTTTTCTAGCCAGAAATGAGAAGTGCAAAGAAATGGCTGTGCTAAATTGGAAATTGAGGTCAAAAAATGACAACAAATCAAACAAGCCAAATAGAATATGTGTGACCAGCAGACAGTCAATATTTCTGAGTTGAAATGTTTCTTATTTGAGTTTTTTATTTTTTTATTAAGAAAAACAAAACAATTTGAGTGACATTTCTATCTAAACCTATTCTACACTTTTAAGAATAATAGGAATATTAAAAAAGGAAAGTTTAGTAAAGCTGCACAAAAATCATAGACAATAGATTTCTGAAAATCAGAAGTAAATCAATAGGGAGATACTTGTGTAGCAATGGAAGATTGGAAATGATTAGCTTCAAATGAATATCAATGATAATTTCTAGGCAGTACTCAGAAATAAAATATGAGTGGAAGAAAGCATTCAAAAAATTTTATATGAAAATACATTTTGTAAAATCTTTATTTCATCAATTAAAGGCTGTATTATAGATTAGATATTTCAACTGTAAAATAATTCTACATTCACATTAATTAAAAGTTAAACTATTTAGATCTGTAAAGGCTAGATTAGAAATAGTTTTTAATTTATTTGTTTTCAGTTGTTAAAAATGTTTGATCTGTTTACACAGCAACATATTAATAATGGATATGTTATTATACTGTTAAAAATGTAATTCTCTTTCTTAAAATTCCTTGTGATATATAGTCTTTAAATTAGAAAGTACTACTTCTAATATTATACAATTTTATAACATATTATGAAATTCTAGTGTATAACAGAATATTATAAAAAGAGAAACATAATTATGTAGAATTTTATAAATTAATAGACATATTTAAATGTTAGTGCCATTGTAAAATTCTGTTCCCCCCCGAGACAAAAACACGAATGTTCAAGTTTTATTTAATTTTTATCAATGAATGGAGTGTGTTATCACAAATTGGAAATCATGTAACTAAAACAATAAAAAATTTATTGTTAATGTTCTTATAACTGAAACAAAGGAGAGAATTTAGGCATTTTATGGCCAATATGGGTAAAAATAACTTTTTGTACACTTTCTTGTCTCTGTAGTTTTGGCCTCAGAGACCACGCCCATGTAATAATATTATACTATCACCCTCTGTTAAACAGTTATATTTTAAACTATCAACTGATGAGTGTGCAGTTTTGATGACATACATTTTTAGATTTATTATTAATGGGATTATGTATCTATCTATTATCAGCTATAGATTTACTACATCAAAAACTATGTCTAGTTTATTTTATTTTTTTATGTAAACTCTCCTTGATCTACAGGTGAGCCATAATTTTTATTTTGTATTTAAGTCTTTCTTAATGCCAAGCCTTAGGAGAAAAATTCTTTACCTTTGAAAGGAAGTGAATTTATTCTGGCTATCCTCATTGTGTTACTGATTTGAAAAGTCAAATGAGTCTATGCAAAATCTCACTATTGGCTTAACTATTCCAATAAGGATTTTGTCATAACCTTAAATATTTTTTTCATTTTTCTTTCCTATTTCCAACATATGATTATTTTCCTTTAAATAATTGACATGCCACCATAGCTTCTCAAATTTGTAATCTTGTCAATTTTATTTTAGATGTTATAGATACTGTTTTTCAAAATTGAGCCACTGGCCTTTTAGCATGTGTTAGTGTTTCACTGGAGAGCAAAGGTTTGCAATTCTACTCTCTTCTAGCCCTAATATTATACTTGTTTTTAGAAAGCAATCATTGTACATTTAGGGTTTTCCCCCCAGTAAATGTAAGGTTTTATTCTTCTATTGTCATTGAAATAGTGCCAGAAGTTTTCTAAATAATAATGTGCACCTACCATCTAGTGGAATATCTCATTTAGAACCTGGCCTGGCACATGTAGGACTAAATGCATACTTCAGCTGTAAAAAGAATGCATATCTATTGATTTGAAAATAGTTTTAACTTTTTATGACAGTGCAACAAATATAGTGAATATTTTCCTTTATTTGTAGCTTCAGTATTTTTTTTTGTATTTGTATAAGAATTAAGTAGGATAAGGGTGCACTTTTCATAAGCAGATGCTAACCTTTTTCATGGTTGTTCTTACCTATACCTTCTGAATGAAACCTATTTCTTTCCTTTACTAGTGAAAGCCCTTATTGAGAATTTTCAGTTGGATATAAAAACTTCAATTTTATTGGTCCAGAATTCTTTAGTTAGTAGGTCTGAATGATAGATTTCCTGTTGTCCTGTGGTAGGCTAAAAGAAGTTCTGTCGTATCTAGATTGTCTCCTAGTAGAAATTTTTATTTGTAACAAATTATTTTTATATGTTCAGCCCATATCTTTGTGTACTTGGAGGATAATGTGACATCTGTCTTATAGTCAACCACACTGGGAAAAACAAAAACAAACAAACCAAAACTCAAGGTTTTTTAGTGTCGGTGTCCAGTGTCTGTATCTTCCAAATGTTGTTATACAATGTTGAAAGATAAAATTAGACACAGGAAATACTCATGTGAGATACAAGCCCAAAAGTTCCTTCTATCAATTTTGTTTTCTCTTTTTTTTAATGGCCTTCTATTATTTATTAGCAATGCATTTTTGAGCATTAAATTATTTTCGATATGTTTGTTAAAGAAATCAGTGTTATACCTGTAAATATTAGAAGAGGAACTGCTACAAGGAACTCTTTTGCTAAAAAAAAAGATTTTATCTTAAAGAGAGAGACACAAAGAGAAGGGCAGAGACATAGGCAGAGGGAGGAGCAAGCTTCCCCACGGGGAGCCTGAACAGGATCCCAGGATCACAACTGAGCCAAAGGCAGAGACTCAACCACTGAGCCACCCAGGTGCCCCAGTGAGGAACTTTTTATACAGATTTTGATTTCTTCGTTTGAATATTACTATTATTAGTGAGACAATTATAAGGTATTATGGGTAAATGAAATATAGTCAGCTCCATATAAATATTGTAGGATCACATGGAAACCGAAGATTATCTTTCTTACGTATTTTATTTTTCCCTAGAAATCAAAAATATCTACGTATGACAAAATGTGGGCCTTCATGAGTAGCAGGAGGCAATCAGTACTCGTCAAAAGTAATGAAGAAGGAATCCAGAGAGTCCTCACCTCTGATTATGCTTTCCTAATGGAGTCAACAACAATTGAGTTTGTTACCCAGCGGAACTGTAACCTGACACAGATCGGCGGCCTTATAGACTCCAAAGGTTATGGCGTTGGCACCCCCATGGGTAGGTTTTATGTCAGTCACTTGTTCTTTGCTCATTCATCTCAGTTGTGGTGAGAAGGAGGAAAAACAGTGCCTCCTCCATATGCCATTAGGAATATTGCTTATAACAAATCTACCTTGTTTTGTTCTGTCACTATATGAAATCAGGAAGCAATTGGGACATCTGCTTCTAAATAGGTGAGTAATGAAAGAAAAATTGATTTCTACCAAAATGTCCAGTAGACTTTTTTTTTGCTGTATCAGTGTTGAAAAAACCAACAACATCAATATAAAAGACCTTCTCAATTCTACATTTGAAAAAAAATCTTGTGAATAAAAGTTTTGGCATTTTATTTTTTCAGATTTGTGTTTTATGAGTATAGTGTTTGACTTAGAGTGTTAATTAAAAGAATAAGCCACAAAATGGTTCATTGGTTTCTGTGGATATATATATGTTTTATTGTTTTATTTTAGAGAAGATAATTGCTTAATTTAAGAGAAATAGCAGAATGTTTACCAGTAACATATCTAGAATATTTGACACCAGGATCAATTATTTTTAACATCCTTTTCCTTTCATATGACAAAATTATTTTCAATCATAATCATGAAATGAAATAAAGGATTAAAAAAAGAAGTGAAAAGAAAAAAGATAACAGTTGCCAGAAAAGACAATGAAAATTTTGATTTATTGATATTCATATATGTGTATCATATATATGAATATGTATATATATCTATATAACAAGTACATTCATACACAATATTATAGTACCATGTACATATGGTGGGCATAATAATTGTTCCCCCAAAATGTCCACGGCCTAATCCCCAAAATATGTGAATATGTTATCTTATCTGAGAAAAGGGACTTTGCAAGTGTGGTTGAGTTAAGGATTTTGAGATGGGGAGATTACCCTGGATTAACTAGGTGGGTCCTTATAAGGAGGAACAAGGTTTGGAGTCACAGTTGAGGGGGCAGGATAATGGGAGAAATGAAAGGAAGAATGTTTTAATCCATTTGGAAGCCTGTAAAATAATACCAGAGATGGGGTGGCACCTAAACAGCTGAAATTTATTTTTCACAGTTCTGTAAACTGGAAGTCCAAGATCTAAGTACCAGCCGACTCCTTGTCTGGTGAGACCTGCTTCCTGTTTGATAGCTGCCTTCTCACTGTGTCCTCACATGACAGAATGGTCAGGGATCTCTCTGGAGTCCCTTTTATAAAAAGCACTAATCTCATCCATGAGAGCACTATCTAATGACTAGTCACCTCCCAAGGGCCCCACCTCTAAATACTATCATATTGAAGATTCAGTTTCAATATAGGAAGTTGGGTGGCCACAAACATTCAGACCATGGTGTCGATAGTAGATAGAAAAAAGAAACTGAGAGTGATTTGAAAATGCTACCTGCTGAACTGAACATGGATGAAAGGGTCACAAGCCAAGGAACACAGATGACCTTTAAGAGTTAGTCTAGAATGCAAGGAAACATTCTTTCCTAGAGGTTGAAGAAGGAATGAAGCCCTGCAGACTATCACTTTTAAGACTTCTGACATTCAGAACTATTAGAAAATATATTTGTGTTGTTTGAAGCCACTAAATTTGCTATAGCAGAAACAGTAAACTAATATTATATAATACAATGTATTTTTTGAAATAAAGGGGAAAACAGCTATTCATTGGCCCATCACAGTAATAGATAATAATATTATAATTTTTCTGAGCCTTAACTTCTACAAATTTGTTCATAACTGGGTCAAAACTGATCTTCATTTGCTTACATTTAATAAATAGCATAACAATTTTTGTTAATTTATCTTTACTCATAAATTTAACTTTAATTTTGAAAAATTGAACAATTTCTTTCAAATAAATGTATATACAGTAGTTCGAAAGTTGGGCATAGATTTATGAAAATCCAATTTCATAAAAAATTCCAGAAATTATGAGACTATAAATGTCTTTGTTTCTTTGAGATCATTCCTAGCAGCTTTCAAATGTCTGGGAAGTCCAAAACTTTTCCACCATAAAGACTTCACCAAAAAATGTCTACACTAAATTCTATCATGTTTGGTAAAGTTTTCTTAAATTTATTCATAGCCCAAAATAGTTTGGACTGGATTTGAGAGAATTTTGAGACACTAGCTTCTATAACACTACATATTTATGTAGTAGAACAAAATAATGATTCCATAGTCACTGTAGAAGTGAAAACAAGCAAACAAAAAACCCACAAAACCTTGGATTCATACTCCCCATTTATGCAAGTGTAGCTGAGATCACATGTATGGGGAGTAAACTATATAATGGAAATTTTCCAAAGAGAATACAATATTTATTAAAGAATAAGAAATTAAATGTGAGTCAATTCAAAGCTTAATAGAAGTCAGGTTATTAAACTCAACAGTAATAATTTAGAACTTAGGTGCACAGGAGATATTTTTGAGGTGGAATATTTTGTGACATGTTTGCCTTGGTAGTGTGTAGTGATAGTTGATATTCTTGTTGTTTTTAAATTCTGTACGCAAAACATCTTTATTGTCTGAACCAAGGAAAAAACTCCCAAAGCCTTGCTGTTGTTACGCCAATGTATGTAGTAATTCAGAAGTTTTATAGTGAACATTAATATATTATAAATGTTTATTAATGATTGAGTTTTCATAATTACTACTTGAGGAGCAAAACTTTGTTGATGGAGTGCTCAAACTATGGTATTCACCAGAGTTAGATCTGATGTGATTCTTTCCCCTCAGTGAGAATTACATAATCAACTCAGAAACTTCGTGAGTTCATGTACCATTTATTTGGAATTTGTAATGAGTGACTTCTTTGCCAATTTTTCAAGTATACTTTACTAATTTATGAAATGGAGTATAAGCAAGTTTATATTTTAGGCGATAGACTGATAAGGTGCTATTAGTATCATCATTTGCAACAACCTTGCAATTCCCTAAAGGGTATTATGCTAAGTGAAGTAAGTCAGACTGAGAAAGCAGTATGATTTCACTTACATGTGGAATCTGAAAACCAAATGAACAAGGAAAACAAAACAGGAATAGACCCATAGATACAGGAGACAAACTGCTTAGCAGACATGAGAGAGGTAGAAGGGCAGATGGAATAGGTGAAGGGAATTAAGAAACACTAACTTCCAGTAATAAAATAAATGTCATGAAGATGTAATGTACGGCATAAGGAGTCTAGTCAATAATTGTGATAGCTTTATATGGTGACAGATGATAACCAGACTTAACATTGAGGTCATTTTATAATGTATAAAAATATTGAGTCACTATGATGTACAGCTATGGCTAATAGGGATATTGTATGTCAATTATACTTCAATTAAAAAACAAACTATCATCATGTAGTATTATGCACAATGATATTCTAGATTTAGCCTTGTTGTTTATTGTAATCTTGGACAAGTCATATGAAAGTTATGACTTCTGGAGTTCATTTCTTTTTAATAGTGAAATAAGGGACACCTGGGTGGCTCAGCGGTTGATCATCTGTCTTTGGCTCAGGGCGTGATCCCAGGGTCCAGGATCCAGTCCTGCAATGGGCTCCCTGTGAGGAGCCGGTTTCTCCCTCTGCCCATGTTTCTGCCTCTCTCTGTGTCTCTCATGAATAAATAAATAAAATCTTTTAAAATAATAATAATTATAATTAGTAAACTTAGAGGGTTATTGGAAGACCTAAGGTTATTTAATTTAAACTTACAACATTTCTTCTGATAATGTGCTTGACAAATTCTGAGAGTTTGTTCTAAACTGGGGTAGGAACTACATGGAGAAACATGGTTAGCTGATGTCTTAGAAAAAAAAATAAAAATCGAGCAAACTGCATTTATGAGGGGATGGGAACAGTGACTTGATAGGTTCCCATTGCCTTATAGTTTCATCTGGAAAGAGCTGGAACAAATAAATGCATTTTTCAGTGTTGTCTCTGAAAAGGGTAAGATTCTCAAGTGTCTTTACCATCTTTTGCTGGTTTACATTATCTGGATGAGGGCATAGATCTTTGTTTCTTTGTTGTGTAAGCCTATAAAACAGTACCTGCATTCTATGTGCCCTCTAATATTTGTCGAACACATGAATTCTACATCTGAAAATGTGATGGTGCAGCAAGATTTATAAAGAAAACACATAAATTTTAGAGCTAATAATGAATATGACATTTTACATTATCAAATGTGATGACCTCATTAAACAAATGTGAGTAATCCAGGATAATGGGAAGTAAGATTTGAAAAGAATGTGTGAGAACTTTGCAATGTAGCACAGGTATTTTATTTATTATTGTTTTTTGTTTCAAATTTTTATTTAAATTCTAGTTAACATAGAATGTACTATTGGTTTCAGAAATCGAATTTAGTGATTGATCACTTACATATAACACCCAGTGCTCATCACAAGTGTCCTCCTTAATGCCCATCATCCATCTAGCCCATCCTCTACCCACCTCCTCTCCATCAACCCTCAGTTTGTTTTCTGTAGCTAAAAGTCTCTTATAGTTTTCCTCCCTCTCCTTTTTCTCTCCTACCCCTATGTTCATCTGTTTTGTTTCTTAAATTCCACATATGAGTGAAGTCATATGGTATTTGTCTTTTTCTGACTGACTTGTTTTGCTTAGCATATTATACTCTAGCTCCATCTATGTCATTGCAAATGGCAAGATTTCGTTCTTTTTGATGTTTGAGAAATTTTCATACACACACACACACACACATCCCTTCCTCTTTATCCATTCATCAATCAATCATGTTTGGGCTCTTTCCATAATTTGCCTATTGTTGATAATGCTGCTAAAAACATCAGAGTGAAAGAGTCCCTTTGAATCAGTATTTTTTATATCCTTTAAGTAATGGCATTGTATCCTAGTAATGCCATTGATGGATCATGTGGTAGTTCTATTTTTAACTTTCTGAGGAAACTTCATATTGTTTCCCAGGGTGGCTGCACCAGTTTGCATTCCCGCCAACCCTTTCTTTGCATCTTCGCCAATATTTGTTGTTTTTCTATGTTGTTAATTGTAGCCATTCTGACAACTGTGAGGTGATATCTCATTGCAGTTTTGATTTGTTTTTCCCTGATGATAAGTCATGTTGAACATCTTTTCATCTGTCTGTGGGCCGTTTGTATATATTCTTTGGAAAAATGTCTATGCATGTCTCCTGCCCATTTCTTAATGGGATTATTTGTATTTTGGGTGTTAAGTTCAAAAAATCATTTATAATTTTGGATATTAACCCTTTATCAGATATGTCATTTGTAAAGATCTTCTCCCATTCCATAGGTTGCCTTTTAGTTTTGTTGAATATTTCCTTCACTGTGCAGAAGTTTTAGCACTGGCATTTTAATGATAGTCACATAATAGTACTCATAATTTCAAAATTTATAAAATAATTTTGTTTTCTATATACTGGAATACCTTAAACATAAGTTTTTTTTTATTTGTTCGCTTGTTTCATAAATACAATGTACCAGTGTACCAGTGTACTGGGAATATCTCTATCATACTCTCACTTTGAGGAAATGCTCACTAAAAAGAAATCAAAATAGTGTGTTATACAAATCCCAAAAACCCACTTGGTTATCTCAGGTTTGAAGACTATTTTTAAAAGAAAGATAATAGTTGAATCAGTTCTAAGGAACTCTCTGTTACAGTTTATTGAAGCATACAAAAAGAAATTTCCAATACCTTCTTACCCCTGACGCTCTTTACTAAAAGGTAGAGACTTATTAAGAAAATATAAAACAATTCAAAATACTGATATATAAGCTATATTTTAATGTAACTTTGAGGGAAATACCAGGCATAGCACTTAGAAATTCTATTTCCTCTCACTTTATGCTTATCATATAGATAAGATGAAAGAACAAAACAAATTAAACTATAAGCCGTAGGATGTAAATCTTTTTTCTTTTATCTGTTCAACTAGCTGATCAGATTAACTCTTGTCCTGAAGAAAGCTGAGTTTTTGTGGAAAATATTCATTGATATTGGCATGAGATGTTATGTTGTATTATATTTCTAAGTGGGATCCTTTTTTTTAGTGTGTAGATTGGTGGGGTATAATATATATTATTGTTTTTATTAAAGTAATTGTTTTAAATGAGGCAATGGCACATGATAAATGTCTAACTTTTATAAAGACATTCTTGGTATTTTATTTTATTTTTTAAAGATTGTATTTATTTATTTGACAGAGAGAGAAAGAGAGAGGAAGAACAAGTAGTGGAACAAGTAGTGGAAGCAGGTTGAGAGAGAGAGAGAGAAGCAGACTCCCTGCTGAGCAGAGATCCTGGTGTAGGACTTGATCCCGGGACCCTGGGGTCTTGACCTGAGCCTAAGGCAGGAACTTTACTGACTGAGCCACTCAGGTGCCCCCATTCTAGGAATTTTAATGTAAAATTATCAGTACATAGGAACAAAAATTCAAAATATCTGAAAAATACCATGATATAGCAAAATGATAGACCAAGAAGACGATTTTTAGCATATTCTTCATTTTCATGCCAAACAATACTAATTTTTATTTATTTTTTCAAAAAATACTAATTTAAAATTATTAAACTCTCATTATCACTAAAAGATATTTAATGCATATAGCATATGTTTTATTCTTAGCCTAATTCTGAATGAGATAAATTTGAAAACAGTAATGTAAAGGGATAATATTCAAATCACTTGCCTGCAATATATAATATATATATATATATATATATATATTGTTTCTCTTATTCAGATAACTTGTTTTCTTCTCTTTGACATGATAATGTGAAGTTCTTCAGTGAATTGTATTTTATTCATTCATAACATAGCATAAAATTAAAATATTTTTGAGATCCAGTACATTATGAGTACGTCTTAACTCTCGTATAAAACATCATCAGAGAAGTGTAATCTAGAAAGAGGCTCTCATACTTCACTCCCTTAAATACTTTACTTCTGAGAAAAATATTCCAGGTGGTAATTTATGATTCGCCCAGTCATACCTCTACTAGAAGTATGGCTTCATGAATTATTTATACTTATTTAGTCATTAATAAGCACAAGGACATGTAACCCTAGTACTTGAATGAGATTCTGATTTCCCATAAACTTTCAACCAATATCATAATCTGCATTTTTCAACTAGTTAATTAGCATTTGCCTTTTATATCATCATTGTTCAAGCATATTGAAGATTATTTGTAATACATCACATTTCCTTAGTTTCAACAGATTGTTTAATCACACACCAAAAAAAAAAAAAACACTCAGGTATGAAAAAATGTTATTTGAGGCTCTTGTTCTTTTCACAGCAAGAGTTAATGAGATAAATATATTCAAAGCAGAGCAATGTGGTCTCAGGTTCTGGAAATTTAGGTCAGTACCAGATTCCCCAAGATTTTGAGTTTATATTCTGCAGGAGCCATAATCTATAGTGAAAATTTCATCTTTACTAATACTGTAAATGTTATTAAAGAGAGGAATTCCCTTTGCTTCCATTGTTGTTCAGATTGTCAGATGTTGTCATTGGGGCACATGTGGGTAAGTGCAGGAGGTTAAAATGGAAAATACTTTGTCTTTTCTGGAGTAAGAAATCAGAAATATTTTTAAAAATTACATGCATTTTCCTTTACCCCTCGAAAGTCCATGCAGTCTCTTGTTAGCCTGCCAGGCCCCCTCCAGTGTTACTCATCCAGGGGCCTGCCATCACCATTCATCATTCTGAGTATGATGAGAACTGCCCAAAGTGTGTGAGATCGCTGAATGACTCCAATATAAGCTATTTAATTAGGGAAGCTCTGTTTACACAAAAATACTTCAGTGGAGCAATCAACAATGATGTGAAGGTAAATGCTAAATAAGCATAAGCTGGTTTAATTAAGCTTGGGGTGACATTATATCCTTTTCAGTTTTCCTACTGTAGCAATGTTATTTCGACGTAGCATTTACTATATGGTAGATTTTTGAAGCTGTAAGTGTTCTTACTCTTAAGTTGACTGAACTTCCTATTTCATTCAGAAGAATTTAAGAAAAAAAAAAAAACAGCTCTAGATGGGATAGAGCAAAAAAAAAGGCAATCACTGCAGTTTTCATTAAGGAATATTTAAAATGTGTGAGCAGTTGCAGTCTCTTGCCTTTTAATTCACCATAGGTGATCATCTGTTTATCTGAACAGGGAGCATTTCCCCTTAATGGCATTTTATGCTGCATTACCTCCCTTCTCACTGCCCAGACTAAAAGCCTTCTTGGCTTCTCCCTTTCAAATGTGGAGTGCACATTGCACTTTGAGGACCAGGCCGACTCAGCAGTCCATGAGCTGGGACGAAAGCAGCAGTCTAGAAAAAAATCCATTATGGCCAGTTGGGGTTATTTTGCTTTGCTGTGTTTAATTTGGTAGAAATATTGTAGAGTGACTGAAGGGTCTCATTAAAACTAATTTTTTTTTAAGATTTTACTTATTTATTTAAGAGAGAGAGGGAGCACAAGCAGGGGGAGTGGCAGGCAGAGAGAGAGAGAGAAAAGCAGGCTCCCCTCAGAACAGGGAGCCCAACTCAGGACTTGAACCCAGGATCCTGGGATCATGACCTGAGCTAAAGCCGAAGGCAGATATTTAACTGACTGAGCCACCCAGGCAACCATTATTTCTGTTTTTAACGAGTTAGTGGCATGCTTCATTCATTAGTTCCTCATGAATTTAGTAACCTATATGAAGTGTCAACCGAGAAGGGCATGGAGGGATTGTGTTCATACCTGTGCATATTGTTGATGCTAAATTTTTCTATAATATCATTTGTTCCCATTTTCCTTGTTGAGGTAAATCAATAGTTTCATGTAGTCAGTGAATAATGATTTCTGGAAACAAAATGCAAATTAACTTAGATATATCATAATCATACAACTACTGACATATATATATATATAATACATGAAGTCTACAAGGCAGAAATATAAAAATGAAGTAGAGATTAATATAAAGTGGATGTGTTTACAGTGGTTTTTAATAATAAGGTTAGATTTAAGATAATTTTTTACAAGATTTATTTATTTATTTTTGAGAGAGAGAGAGAGAGAGAGAGAGAAAGAGAGGAAGGGGCAGAGGGAGAGAATCTTTAAGCAAATTCCCTGATGAGTGCGGAGCCCAATGCAGGACCAGGGCACAGGACCCATGAGATAGAGACCTAAGCAGAGACCTAGAGCCAGACGCTTAACCTGTTGAGCCACCCAGGCACCCCTAAAGATAATTTTATCACACACAAAAATGCTATATGCATTTTATTTCTGTCATATTTACTTGTTTAATTATAAGACTATAGGATATAGTCTTATTTCACAATAGAATTTAATTTTAATTTAATAGGTTATTAATGTTATGTTTATAAACTGTTTTATGATGTATTTTATATTAATGATTACAAAATAGCAGTAGTCCTATTAATGACTCTCAAGCAATTTTTATCTTGTTATAATAATCTTATGCATAATTAGCCTGAAGTAAAAAAAAAATGTTGCACTAGGTTGTATCATTGACTCTTTATGGTAGAAGTAGTCCACTATGACACATGAACAACATGAAATTCCTTTCTTCACTTCTATATTCTAATGTTAAATGCATGAGATCTCACTTCTGCTTTATTTCTTGTTCTTTGATGAAGCGAGAGATATAGAATTGGTACTAGGGGAGGCATGTTGTTTATTTAAGGCAGATGCCAGTGTTTATAAAAATAGAAATCAGTATGAGAAGCATGTTTTTTCCCTGTTTTGCTCACCATCCATTTCTAGAATTCCCAATTCATCATATAATAAGTACTGTAATATTCATCATTATAGATGCATAAAATTGCCGGCCTTCAGTTCTTCAGCTTTACTGAAATGAATGAATACATTTGTCTTCATTAGTTGAACATAATGCACAAAAATTGATGCAAATTATTCATCTTTCTGCAGGTCAAACCTTCCATTAAAATGCATTCTATTTTTTCATTGCATAAGCAGCATAATTTTAATGTTGGTGAAGTGATTTTGCAAGGCTAAATCAAGATCTAATAATTTTCAGATCCTGAATTAAACAAAAAGAGTCAAATTACACTTGTAGAAGTTGTATATTCCTGGCATATTGTTAAAGTCTAGATTTCATGTCACTGAAAACAGATGAGAGACTCAGTAAGCTATGCCTGCTCCACAGACATCGTCAATAGACTATGCATGCTAGAATCTAGGAAGTTTCCAGAGGGAATTTGATGATTTATAAGCACTGGTGTGAGCAGTCTTCATTAATATTGTACATGCTGACCAAATGGTGCCCAAACATTACATAAATGGGTAATTCTCACAAAAACAGAGTTACTTCTGATAGATTTTCTGTGTAAACCTTAGATTATTCCGTTCATTTAGTTAGTGTCTTGTGCTGATTAGCCCAAAGCCATGGGTTCAAACTCTAGTATAGATTAGCTAGCCAGATTGACTATGCCACATTGTTATCCTTTGGTTAGTACGACTAAGTAAGATCAATGAATCATTCTTATTCAAAAAAAGAAAAAAATCAAAGCACTGAGGTAAAATGTGTAAATTCTAAATTCCAAAGATGAATAGCTTGCATTTGCTGGCCCTTATATGAGAGGCATTTCCTAACACACTGTATGGAATATGTGGCCTTTGTAGTCAGATGACTTATGTACTAATCCTAGTTCCACCTGAGTGTTCCAGGTGTCTTAATTGAAGTTATTGAGCCTCTCTGAGACTCAGTGTCCTTATCTGTAAATGGGGAGGAATCATGTCTACATAATTGGGATTGTAATAAGGATTAAACATATTACATTTATAGCATTGGCATAAGAACATATGTACCACAAAGAATTACAAAGGACTGTCTTGAGTTATGGAAAGGACATATCTGTGGTTTTAAAGTTATTTATATCTTATATTTTTGCTTTCTATTCTTTATACATTCAGACATATTAAATTTATCATAGATAAGACAGATTATTTATATGACCCATTCCTAACCAATTAGAAGTGTTTCTCAGGGTGCCTGGGTGGCTCAATTGGTTAAGCTTCTGACTCTGTTTCATATCAGGTCATGATCTTATGGGTCCTGGGATGGAGCCCTGGGTCAGGCTCCATGCTCGCCAGGGAGTTTGCTTGAAGATTCTCTCCCTCTGTCTTTTCTCCCACTCCTGCCTGTGTTTTCTCTCTTTCTATCTCTCTCTCTCTCTGTAGTAAAATAAATAAAAATAAAAATAAAAATAAACACATCTTTTTTTAAGAAAAGGAAATGATTTTCTATGGAATTTGATTAGGGTTTTACCATCACTTAATCCGTATACTATAGTTAGCTAAGCATAGATTTGGGGGAAGAAGGTGATTGATAAAGATGAGGCAATTTCAATTGTAGAGCATTATGTAAATAAGTAAAATGAAGTTTTTCCTTCTCTAAACATTTCCTGAATCTTCAGTGAACTGAATTCCAAGATGTATTCAAAGAAGATTATCTCTAAATATATGTATTCTTCCTTGGTATTTGGTTAATCTATTAGAAATTTTATTATGCTTTAATCTGTTTGGCTCTGTAAAGTAATGAACAAAAATATAGATATGCATCATCCCCTGTCTTAAGAAGACAAATGTGAAAAACGAATTTAACACCAAATAGTGAAAATACAAGATGGGCAAGTGGTCTGTTATGAAATGCAGAGACTCAGTGGGTAAATTTCAGTGAGGGGAAAGCAGTCAGGCCAAACTTGAGCTCCACCTTAAAGGATAGATACTTATTCTCTTCAGAAAGTTATCCTCTCTCCTAATTTGGGGGTTCTTTTTTTAAAGATATATTATTTATTTATTTATTTATTTATTTATTTATTTGAGAGAGAGAAGTGAGCAAGAGCAGGGGAACAGCACAGGGAGAGGAAGAGGGAGAGGGAGAAGCAGGCTCCCCACTGAGCAGGGAGCCCAACATGCAGCTCAACCCCAGGACCCTGGGATCATGACCTGAGCTGACGTCTGTCACTTAACCCACTGAGTCACCCAGGCCTCCCCAGTTTTGGGGTTCTTGGTGATTAACTACAATGATAAATTTATTTAAAATGATCCGACTTTTGTAGTTTGTTCATTACAGTTTGATATTAGATTTAGAATGAAAACAGCAAAGTTAGGAAGGTATTCCTGGCATTTCCATTACTACTATTCAAGTGATTACCATGCAGATGCAAAATTGTAAGGAAGGCAGGGATTCTGGGATAAAAGTATTTCTATTTTCATATTTAGTTTCAGATTTTTGTGATTTAATACCCAGAGAAGAAATGTGACTACAAATCTACTTCACCAGCTACTTTTAAATAATATATATGAAAGACGTCAGAACCAGTGAAGATAGTTTACTTTTTCATTATATGCTGATAATATTTGCCCTTCTTATTCTTTCCACATAGGCTAGGGAATATTCAGAATATTAATAAAAGACAACTGGCTAAAACTCATACTCTATAATTTGAATTTTTTATTGATACAGTGTGTGTGCCTCCTATAAGCATCTCCTTTTGTGATCTTAGATACTTGAATATTCTTCAGAGGATTCTTCAAATATTCCTTCAAATAGAATACATTTACATTGCTTTTCTATGGAGGTCATAAAGACATTGCTTTTTGAGGTCTACAACAGAGGAAAAATACACAACCTCTAACCGGTTTAAGCCAGTTATTGATTTTGAATCTACATGTTTAACTTTAAAATTTACTGTATCTACGCCC
This sequence comes from Canis lupus familiaris, assembly GCF_011100685.1. Classification (NCBI taxonomy): domain Eukaryota; kingdom Metazoa; phylum Chordata; class Mammalia; order Carnivora; family Canidae; genus Canis; species Canis lupus. The sequence continues at coordinate 60,234,114 of NC_049233.1, forward strand.
TTGGTGGTACATCCACTTGATATCTATACATGTATTTACTCCCTGAATCCATATAGTCTCTGCCTTATGTTTTTTTACTTTTCCTTTCTCATTTTTACATTAACAATGCATTTATCTTTGGCTCCATTCCATCATGACTCTGATATCTTGTACCTAGTTCTATCTTCTATATCTAGAAGAAATGAACTAAGTAGGTTTGGGATGCTTTCACTGTCATTTTTCTTTCTCACATATGCCTTCCTAAAGGAATATGTTAGAAAGAAAATATAAGAAAAGTAGTCAATAAGCAGCCAAAGAGTTATTTTCTGAACCCTTATTTTCAAAGTAATGCAACCCTTTTTTGTACTTACTCAGCAGACTAAAATAGTTCTATCTGTTACAGGATTCTATAATATTTTGTTCTTTATTATAATGATCCTCATATTTGTAAAAATTTATACAATGTTTGTGGTTTTTTGTTGCAGTGAAATCTCTAGAAGGGTAGGTCTCAAGTGACATTGTTCATCACTATATTCCTAGAATCTAGTACCTGTGCTAAGCAATATTTGTGCATGTCATTTAGTAAAGAAAAAACAAGCAGCAAGAACAACAACAACAACAACAACAACAACAAAACCACATGATTTATACATGGTCCTTGCCCCCAGAGCATTCATATCATCATCCAGGGGAAAAGAAATATGGAAAAACTTTAGAATATGATGCACCAAATGCTGTTTTGGAGTATCTACAATGTGCTATGGCACCAAAGAAAAGGGATCCTGTCTGTATATATATATATATATATATATATATATATATATATACAGTCAAGAAAAAATGTGCAAATATAGGGAAGAATGAACAGAAGTTTATCTGAATGAGAAGAAGTTCAAACAGAACATTGGAAGAAGTGGGGCTTTCTAGGCAATGAGATGTACAAGTAGTGTGTAATGCTAGCCAGTTAGGTGTAAGGAAAAGAGCATAAAATCAGAGAAACCTGTGATAGATTGAAGAAAAGGATTGTATGACACATTTAGGAATGGAGATTTTATTCTATAGCTCTAGAGCACCACTGAAAAATTTTAAACAAGAAAATGATGTTCCTAAATTTCTGATGTGGAAAGATTACAAAGTATCATGGAAAATGGATCACTTTTATCTGTCATTTACTATTCTGTGATTAAAATGTTGATAGTTTGATTTCAAGATAAGATTAATCTTCTTCTATTTCTATTATTCTTATTAGTGAATTCCTTAGACTCCTATCAAATTGAAGGTTTTTGATGGGATCCCTCAAAAGAAAATGCAAAGAGGAAGACAGTAACTCCACACCAATTTAGCTGTTACCTAACAGGAAGTGTGAAATGGGCTCCATAAAGATCTTTAGCTGCTACATAAATTAAATGCTTCATTTGAAATAAATGTATTATAATTATCAGACATAGATTAAAGATCTATATATAGTTTGGACTCATAAGAAATGACTAGATAACATTGCAAACATGAATGAGCAATTATTTAGTAATTAATGCATTCTTTTATTTATGCATGTGTACATCCAACAAATATGGTGTCTTTACTGTGTCCCAGGTATTATACCAACAAAGCAGATAAAACCCCTGTCCCTATGGAATTTATAGCTTGTTAGGGTAAATGAGCATTAAACAATCACAGAAGTTATTTTTTTGTTACAAACTGAGACAAATTCTAAGAGAAAATGAACAATGGTACTGTATAACAACGTTACTGACTCAATTAAATATAAAACTGGAAAAACAGCAATATAAAATTGAATATGAAATATAAATGTAAAATTTGTCATAGCACTTTTTCAAAACAAATGGGGGTAAGGAAAGTGTCCTTTAAGATAATAAAACCCATCTTCTGCCGAAGCAAAAACTCTGAGAGAATGTGATCTGGTTCTATCTTTATTGGAAGATTTTATCATGTAAAGAATGGTAAGGAGAGATACAGCTCTAAAAGCTCCTGAAATTTATTGGGCATTTATGGCACCTTGCACTCATCTCAGCATAGGAAGTAGGGAGCCATTTCATAAAATTTAACATTGCCAGCAGCACTATAATTTGAGAATGAAAGTTGAGGCTTCCAGCAGACACCCTCAGATCTTTTGGGCTAACCAGTCTTTTACTTATTAAGGCACTGACTGAGGGAAACTGTTGGCTGTTGATTAAATACAAGGACTGCATAAGAATTTTTAAACTTACTTGGCCTTATTTATTCCAGATGGTCAATACTAGAAGTGTGAAGTAAGACTGTTTCTGTACTCTACTTATTCTACTGAATTTAACAAGAGCCCGAGAAGATATCCAATATCAGAAATTTTACCCTTATTTTGGCTATAGCGTAATTGACATATTATAATTGATTCAATATTTCACTCAAAAAGCATTTGTTGAATGTTTACTGTATGACAGGCACTGTACTAGATGGTGGATGAAATGAGATCAATAGGGGATAGTTGAGGGATCCCTGGGTGGCGCAGCGGTTTGGCGCCTGCCTTTGGCCCAGGGCGCGATCCTGGAGACCCAGGATCGAATCCCACGTCGGGCTCCCGGTGCATGGAGCCTGCTTCTCCCTCTGCCTATGTCTCTGCCTCTCTCTCTCTCTCTCTCTCTGTGTGTGTGACTATCATAAATAAATAAAAATTTAAAAAAAAATAGGGGATAGTTGATTATCAGTAAGTGACGAGGGGCCTGGTCTTAAGCTACCACTTAAAGGACTTCAAGTTTTTGGGTATGTATCTTAAGAAACATTTATCAGATGAAACTCTTAAAGAAGAGGAATAACTCAGGAATTATTAAAGTTCTTTGAGTCAACTCCTTGGAGTCAATATGCTTAGTGATTATGGTATAGCCTCATACCCACAAGACATGTACACAACTATATTTCAGAAAGTTCACAATATCTTGAAGTAATGACCAGCTAGAAGAAATCTAAAATTATGAGTAATGTACTTCATAGAAATAGCTTCCCAGACTCAGAGCGGCTACTATGATGTTACCTAATTCTAAGTCATTTACAGCACATAATATTATCATGATGACCTGGATAACTACAAAATATAAAATAAAAGAAAAGAAACTGAAGTCCTCTAGGAAGTGGACAGAAAGGGTTAGTCATTAAGAAAAAGAGCAATACTTAGCCCCTCAGAACATTTAATAAAATGTTTGAAAGATTTGAGTACAGTTAGGAAGAATGAAGGCTATGTACTTTTGCCTCCCAAATTGTTTTTTTTTAATCAACTTGATATACAAATATATTTAAGTAACTCTTACAACTCTCGATTCCCAAAAGTATATTATAAAAGGAACTTGAAAGCCAGGTGTGGAGACATGTTTTAAGACAAGCAGTGTGATGTGACTTTTTATGAGCTGATGCTTCATGAAGCATATAGAGCAATAATTGAAAAAGAGCATACAAAAGAAAAAAGATGTAACTTAATGACCTATGGTGTAATGATGTGTAAATTCAAAGATAGAGAGGACGATTTCTAAGCAGGGACAAACAGGAAGATCTATCTAACAAGGAACAACATATTCTTGACAGAGTACTGATGTAATAAGAGTAGTAATTATTGGGGCACCTGGATGGCTCAAATGGCTCAGATGGTTAAGTGTCTGACTTTGGCTCGTGATCTTCAGGTGCTGGGATTAAGCCATACTTCCTTGGGCTCCCTGCTCAGTGGGGGCATCTGCTTCTCCCTCGTCCGCCTGACCATCCCCACCACCCCCAGCTCCTGCTCTCTTTCTCTCTCAAACAAATACATAAAATCTTATAAAAAAGAGAAGCAATTATTGTTATCTAAGACAGTACTTTTCAAGTTGAAGTTAAAATAAAATAATTGAAGTGGATGTTAACAGATGTGCAGGAAAAAAATTCCTTAAAGATAATTTAATCAATTTAAGCAAGCTTTTTAAAAACTTTTTTCCCCCTTTTTTAATGAGTAGATGGAAGCCTGTGTTTCCTTCTATATAATGTAAATTTATAAGAGATGTATTTGTTATGGCGTATTCTTCAAGCTTATCTGACCGAGCAGTCCTTTAAAAATGAAACATAGATGTACATTTACCAAAAAAAAGAAGTCTGTGGGGAAAATCTAGTTTGGGAAATATTGGTGTAATGAGCTTTAGAAAGCAAAGGTAATCTTGTTACTGACCTTTGTAATTGATTAAAGCATACAGAGAAGCCTGATTTGAAAGTAGAGAAACTTTTGGCTGGATGGATAGGAGATTGCCAGTATATGGATAATGTGATTTTAGCATATTTCACTAAAGCATGTCAAATATTAGATAACTTGCTGTGCAACCTTTAAAGAAAAACTGTCAATCAGTTTGCCTCCCCAGGAATTAAACATAATGCTGACTTCATTTGTTTTTATCATTTATCTACTATCTGGAAGTTCCAAAATAGAAGGAAATGTTGGTACACACTTAAAATTGCAAGTTTGTGAAGAAAAGGACAATCAAATATGCAAATCAATAAATTGTGTATCGACTTAGAATCAAGTATATATAATAACATGTGGCTTTCCTATTACAAGTAAGAAATTTAAAATGGTAGGAAGGAAGGCAAGGAGGAAGGGTAGGGAAGAGAGAAGGGTAAGAAAAGAAAAGAAGGGTTGCAGGGAAGAGAAAGGAAGGAAAAGAATGAAAGGACAGAGAGGGCAAGAAGAACAAAAAGAGGAAAATATGAGAGCAGAGGAAAGGCAAAGGAATAGAAGAGCCATTAAAGAAGGAGGAGAGAAGGAAAGAAGGAAGGAAGGAAGGAAGGAAGGAAGGAAGGAAGGAAGGAAGGAAGGAAGGAAGGAAGGAAGGAGGAAGGGAGGAAGGAAGGGGGAATCCATTCAATTTACTAAACCCAGCAAGTTAGCACTGAAATACTCGGTGAGATTTGTATTAATTGTTTATAATAATCATGGTTTATTATTAAGGAGCTTTTAACTGTTGGGAGGGATGTTAATGAAGTTACAATTTTATGAAAATTGTTTCATTTGCTTCTTTTTTCCTTCCTTCCTTCCTTCCTTCCTTCCTTCCTTCCTTCCTTCCTTCCTTCCTTCCTTCCTTCCTTTTGTAAGCTGCAACATTTTCTATCTGGTAAATGGGGTCTTTTGGAAACGTAAAAAATACATTTTTTAAACATAAGAGTCCCTTTCTGTCAGTATGGATTATATGTTTAAATAACCAAAGAAAATCTCATTGTGAGCAGGAAAATAAAAGAACCAAAAATCAGAGATTTCCTAGTGAAAACTGAAAGGCTAAATTCAGCTCTAAGAGGTTATTGGCATATCCTGCCTTTTTTTTTTCAAAAAATGATTTATTTGCCAATATTTTATTTTTTTTTTATTTATTTTTTTATTTTTTTTTATTGGTGTTCAATTTACTAACATACAGAATAACACCCAGTGCCCGTCACCCATTCACTCCCACCCCCCGCCCTCCTCCCCTTCTACCACCCCTAGTTCGTTTCCCAGAGTTAGCAGTCTTTACGTTCTGTCTCCCTTTCTGATATTTCCCACACATTTCTTCTCCCTTCCCTTATTTTCCCTTTCACTATTATTTATATTCCCCAAATGAATGAGAACATATAATGTTTGTCCTTCTCCGACTGACTTACTTCACTCAGCATAATACCCTCCAGTTCCATCCACGTTGAAGCAAATGGTGGGTATTTGTCATTTCTAATAGCTAATGTAGAGAATTTTAGAATGGTTCATGTGTTACCACAAAAAAAATAAAATAAAATATCTGGTAACTTTGTGTTGAAACTCTCAGTTTTAATAAAAGTGGAGTGAAAGTTATCCACTGTGGATGTTGCAATTTTTCAGATATTTTTGTCTAAACTACTTCTTCATTCATTTATGGCTGTCTGTCCTTTTAGCATTTGAGGATTGACTTTTAGGTACAATAGTATGTGTTATAATAGACAAATTTATCATTTCTTCAGTAGTTCTCTCATCGATCTTAGAGTCCTCTTGTGAAAATACACACCTTCCTCGGAGGTAGCTTCTCTGGTTGCCACTCAATGCTCCCAGAGTTCCTTGCTTGCCAGCATATAGATTGAAGCTGGGTTGGTGTTTGGGCAAAACATAAGCTCTATCTATCTAACTAATGGCTGTTCACTTCATTAGAGCTAAGCGCATGGCTGTTCATGTCACAAGGAGAATGAAATATACTTTTGTTCTTTGATTTCAATGTGTCTTTGAGATTTTTCAACTAGATGAAATTTCAGCCCATCTTTGACTTCAACTTGTATTTGTATAGAAATGCTTTCCCAGGAGCATCAAATGATGTACCAAAAAAGTAATGATTTGTTGTTGAATTATTGTTTCTTTAAAACATAATTCCTTGAACTAAATTGATGGCAGGATGACAGGTAAAACATGGCAAGGATTTACTGTCATCAGTTATGGTCCCTATATTTTATTTTGTTAAAAACCTCAAAATGAGGTACATTCACTTTGTAGCTTTGATTTAAACCAAATTCCATTTACACATTACTATATTTATTTTGGAAAACATGTTTGGGATGTTTGTTTACTAGCAATGGGAAATTTTTGTGTTTACTGTAAGTGTTGGAAATAGGAAGCTCAGCCAAGCAAGAAATCAAGGTGTATCTATCATTTGTTGAAAAGTGAGTTGCTTTTGTTTGTCTGTGCTTTATTTTGAGAATGTAGAGGAGAATATTGTGTTTGAAGATATTAGAATAAACACCCCAGTGCAGTTTAATGGGTATGGTAAGTCAACAATAAAATAATAGTCTTTGAGTATTGTTCAAGACCATAAATAAACTGACTCAAAATATTTCTTAGCTGGATCAAGAATTTTCCGTATTTGAAAGTCTACTTTTCAAGTCACTATCATCCCAAATTTTGCTTACACTTGTATTTCCAAAAGAGAAACCACATTTTATATTGGTCACATGTGGCCATTTTCACAAGTGCTGTCAGCACAAAATCTGCTTCAGATGCTATATATTTTAATTAATTTGAAGAACTGAAAATCTGCTTAAAGATTTTTTCCTCAATCAAATATTTATTTTGCAGAGAATATATATGGTTAATCAGAATGGTAATTCAAAGTCAAGATGACCTTGAAGCTGGTGGTAGGTTAGATGCAGTGAATTAATGAAAACTGGATAGCCAAGCACATGGCCTTTAATTTATGGTTTTTATTTTATTTTTTATTTTTTAAAGATTTTATTTATTTATTCATGAGAGACACAGGGAGAGAGAAGCAGAGACACAAGCAGAGAGAGAAGCAGGCTCCATGCAGGGAGCCTAATGTGGGACTCGATCCTGGGTCTCCAAGATCAGGCCCTGGGCTGAAGGTGGCACTAAACCGCTGAGCCACCCGGGCTGCCCAATTTATGGTTTTTAAATACATGTCAGAGAGACTGAAGGTTGTTACTCTTGCATTATGTTAGGAATACCTCAGTCAGACGTTATTCTCCTCATAATATAAAACATTTGTTGAGGACCTACTATGTGAGAGAATATTGAGAAAAGAGAATTATGTGAGAAAATATTGAGATGATAGATGATAGGACATAGATGATAGATAGATATACATAAATAGATAAATATCATGTATACTAGAGATTTTATAATATATATAGGAAAATAAGTCATATCCTGAAAGGTAAATGATAATAATGCTAATACTAGGTGACCTACGCTGAGTGTCCAGTTAGTGATCAAGGTAGAAGGTAATATGGGCGAGGTTTATCCATTGAGACCTGAAGTGGCTTGAGGGGCAAATTTTAAAGTGAATATTTTCATCAGAGTAGCATTTGGATGAGAGAATAGCTAAAACAGATGAATATCTACCCCTGTCAGCCTAAATACTAAATTTCATTTGTGTTGTTGCTTCCACTGGAGAGAACATTTTGCCCCAAAGCATAAAATAATAAATAAACTACCAAAAATCCTTACAACATATTACCAGGAGGGTTTTTGAAGGATCAAAGTCTGTACAGCCTGTTATTTCTGTTATTAGGGTTAAATAAAAAATAGAAGTGATTACTTATTATTCTCAAAGTATTAGCTACCCTTGAATACAGCTTGTTGATCATGATTGCCTTAAATTATTGCACATAATCCTGGATAACACAATTTTCCCCACAACTTTCCTAAAAATAGAGATTACTGGTTTATCAATGCTCTGTTTCAGTGTGGAATGATTCCTATACACTAGCTAAATATCCTTGCACTCTATCAATATCTTTTTTAGGTTTCTATTTCTGTTTTACTTATTTTCCAACGCTCTGAGTTGCCTGCCTTTTCAAAGCAGACATTTTCTGATTTAAAAACATATTTTATTTTACCCTTCAACATCAGAAAGGCATTACTTTATGTCGTTACTTACTTATCCCATTATATTTCTATTCTTTGTCATTTGTCCAGTTGTTTTTCTCTCCTGAAAATAAACATTGGCATACCCTGGTGCATCTGGAAAAAGCTCTGCCCTCCTCTCTTTGTGTTAACCTTTAACTAGAAAACTCTGATTTCCTTGAAATAGTTAACTTTCCCTCTCTTTTCTTAGGTTCTCCATATAGAGACAAAATCACCATAGCAATTCTTCAGCTGCAAGAGGAAGGCAAGCTGCACATGATGAAGGAGAAGTGGTGGAGGGGCAATGGTTGTCCAGAGGAGGAGAGCAAAGAGGCCAGTGCCCTGGGGGTTCAAAATATTGGTGGCATCTTCATTGTTCTGGCAGCCGGCTTGGTGCTCTCAGTTTTTGTGGCAGTGGGAGAGTTTTTATACAAATCCAAAAAAAACGCTCAATTGGAAAAGGTAAATGTCACTTTTTTACAATTTAAATCAATTGTTGTTATAATAAAACAAACTATTTTTGATCTTTCCAACCAAGGGTAATGCTTACAACGGTGACCGCTAATTGTCTTCCGCCATTCATTATCTAACAAGGTTCACAGAAAGAATCATGATCACCTTCGTGATTTTTAATTTAAAATAATATGTTTAAATTAAAGCCAGCTTCAGAACAAGTGACTATTTCTCCATTTATTGAAGCCTGGAAAAAGAATCTCTTGCTACTTGAAGTTCATTGTAATTAGTTTGATGGAGAAATACAATTAATGATGGAAGCAAAATTGGAAATTGTAAAATGAAGGAAAAAATACTTATAGATATTAAATTGTAAAATGAAGGAAAAAATACTTATAGATACTTATAGATTGCATTTTAAAATGCAATCCTGAAGAACAGTTTCAAGTTAGAGGGTAAATGAAATTTTTATTTGAAGACTTTTAGCCCAATAAATTTCTAATTGAAATAAATCTTAAATTGCATTGTGAAAATTACAGTTTATTTTCTAAATTAGTGAATGTGTGAAAATATTGTGGTTTCTTTCTTGCCATTTACTGTTTTTCTTAATAAGTCCCTATTCCTTTGCACCAGAGTCTTACAAGAATATATATAACCTTCAAAAATATTGAGACTATGGCATTTTTTCTTAGGATTTTAATACATTTAGTCTTTTGTATGAATGTCTTTCTGTTCCATTCCTGAAAAATTTGTGAATCTCATTCAAATTATATATTTCTAGTGCTATAATATCCTCAGTTCTATAAATATGAAGAATATTTATAGAAAAATCTCTCAGATGATACATGACACTTTTTGTATGTAAATTTATAGCTCTGAACATGAAATATTGCTTTACCATTTTTAAGTCTTCTGGCACCTCATTTACTTTTTGTAGATAAACATCTCTTTTGTTTTTAATTAAAAAAATAGTTTTTGAGGGCTTAATCTTTAGACCCTGTGTTATAGTAGGATTATATTCTTCATATTTAAAAGATTTATAAACTTTCATTGGTAAATATGAAGAGCAAAAATATGAAATTAAAATAATATCATACATTAATGGGTAAATATATTTTCTAATATTCTTTGAACGTCGACACCTTTAAAACTATTTTTTGAAAAACAAAAACATTTTCCTCTGTCTTTGGTAATTTATGTTGCAATTACTTATCCTATCTGAAATCAAAATTTTACATACGGCATTTCTAGTTTTTTACTTGATTTTTACTTGACTACAGTATTTAACACTTAGAAATAATGTTTTTATAAATGAGTATTTTCATAGTCTCCTTTTGTCCTTGAGTAAAAGAACCAATTAAAAAGTTTGAAAAATTCAGAAAATCATATGATTTATTTCCCCACAACATTCAGGATGACTATATATGCTGATTTGGCTAAATCAAATATTTGTTGCACTGGTGTGACTGATGAATACATCTAAATATGCTTTTTATGTTATGATCCTTTCTGTAGTGTCAAAATAAGTTTTGAAATCAAATCCAAAGGACTAATCAAAGACAAAAAACCATTAACTCGTCAATTTCGATTCTTTACTATAATTTGCAATAAAAGTGTCATTTAGTTAGTTAATGCTTAAAATGAGCCCAAAAATTACAGGAGGAATTCAGGTTTTCTATTTGGAACCTCAAGTATTCCATTTGTAATGGTTTTCTTTCATTTATAGCTTAGTATCAAAATAAAACCAATGAATTAATCTCTTGACATATGTGGTGTTCTATTGCCCTTGTCTCTTTGTGTTCTAATCATATGATTTGCCCAGGCCGTGTCTTTATGCACAATTAGTCTATAAGCAGTCTGTTGAAAAACAAAACAAAACAATGAAACCCCCAAACAAAGAATATAGGGATTTAATTCTGTAAAAGAATCTTCTTCATACTTACTATAACTAGTTTGGTTGAATTTTCCACGCATCAGTCAGCTCTCTTGAATTTCTATGGACCTGTATGACCTTCTAAGCAATCAAAGGGAAATTAATGTACCTATTTTGACCAAAGCAGATGAAACAAAAGAAACTGTGCTGGTACTACAGGAACATTATTAGTCACAGTCCCCAGTGCTTTCACACCCTGTCTCCACATAGCTTCCATAATGAAATCCAAATTCCCTAGCTTAGCAGATGAGGCACTTCAGGATCTGTGCCTGTCTACCATTAATGTTCATTTTTTTTGTTTCTCCCCAATTTGTACCTTTACTCTAGTCAGATTAAATTACTTTCAATTTTCCAAGGTCATTCAGCTTTTTAAAATCCTCTTCGACTTGACTTGAGCAAATCTTAACCATTCTTCTACTTGGCAAACTCCCACTAGTTATTTTAGACTAGTATCATTCAAGAGTAAGTATCTACTTGCCCCAGAAGCTTTCCCTAATCAGTAGATATAATGAATGTGGGTACAGGACACAGCTATTTCCACAAGGTGGTGTTCAGATTTCATTTCCTATTCCACTGGGAAAAAAATATGACGTATATATCTTACTTTTTTTTTTTTTTTTTTTACTTAGGTGATTTCAGGTACTGTCATCATTCCAAAAACATTTCCTACCCCTTTGAGAAAGTTGGGAAGGTATTTTGCCCGTTGTAAACCACAGCAATCATTAAGTCTAGATACCTTTTCTCTGTGAAGCCTATGCACATCTCTATTCTTCCTTAGCACACTATTTTGTTCATATTTGTTGGTTTCTGTGTGGCTGCCTCTCTCCCTACTAGAATCTCAGTTCTTTTGGACAAAGATCTACTGTTTTTGGTTTATATCTCCCAGGTCTCAAACAGTGCCTGTTGGCATAAAATAGATTGATCTATTCATCATCTATTTATTTATCTATGTCTTTCTATCTTTTAAAATTAATGATGAAATTGATTCTAAGAAACTATTTAGAAAAACATAAAATATATTGTAGGGAATAAAAAAGAACTATAGTTCTATATAGTTCAAAAGAACTGTGTTTATAAAGTAAATACTAATGGATTTATTAGAAATGACCCATTTTATTTATTATAATAAACTAGGTCTTGGACTCAAATATTTTTTAGTTTTCTTGAGGAAATTATTTTATTTAGTTGAGCTATACAGTTTGTTTAACACCTTACTTAATTTATTAAAATTAGCCATAAAATATTCTTAGTTCTTATCACAGATACTCATGAAGACATACAGAAATTCAGTTTATTTGCATTCATAATTGTGCCTTTAATTACATTTCTTAAATTTTAAAAATGAGGTAAATACTTGTGAAATGATTCATTTACTCCATAATTATTTACTGAGAACTGAACAAAGAACTTAATAAAGTTAATAAGTATTATTATTACTATTTAAAGATGAAAATAAAATGTCTTATAAGCATGTATTTTGTAAAATATTAGTAGAACAAATAGGTCTTGATGGCTATAACTTTTTAATATTTTCAATAATTAGGAGTAGTATAAGAAAGTATCATTTTTTTAAAGGAAGTCACGTTAAAACTGAAAATAGAAGAAAATGCTGAAATATATAGACCTTAAACTTCAAAACCCATAATTGCATTCCTTCCAGATAACCACAAGATGGTGTATTGCAATTTTTATAATATTTCATGGTTTTAATTTTGATGCAAATATTAATGCATCAAAGATACATTGCTTTTCATTTATTTGAAATTTCAAAGTAAATATTTATTTTTCTGGTTTGTCCAAAGTGTAACTTGACCATTTGGAAAGATCCTCAAAATGTTTTTCCTTTCTGAATGTATCTGAAAAGTAATTAATCAACAGGTACATTTTCTTCTTGCCTTACCTTTTCCCTGATTTAAAAAATATAAGTACTTAAATTTCATCCAGCAAGAATCCAAAAAAACTGTTATATATCTGAGGCAATTATCAGTAAATTTCAGGTTACGTGGATGTGCTTGAAAGGTCCTGTTTCCCCCTCCTAAGTCTTACTTATCACTGAAAAAAGCTACTTAAGAGTTTTGTTTTGTCTGGCAATATTTATGATAATATATCAGTTTTGTAAGCATGACTTAGAAGTGATTGTAATAATTTTAATTAAACTATTTTATGACATAATTATGGTTTAATTCATTTTTAAAATCACTCATTTCTTAAATGTTTTAGTATGTCCTCTTTTGAAAGATACACATAATTTGATTTCCAGCAAGAATAGTAATGTAACTTATACAGTTTAATTTCTGTCTGATTTATATACAGAAATATTTTCATTCCCATGCCATTGAAAATGGATTTGCCTGTAAAAATTGTTTTTACTGAACAGTTTGAACATGAATCTTTCAGTTTCCTGACATGAAAAGACTTAGCAACAAAAATATTCTTTCTTATTACTTATTAACAAAATTTAATCAAAATGTCTGAGAAACAAAAAAAAGATTAATTATCGCTCAGATATTGAATTTGTATTGATTTGAACTACCTTTTAGTATGATTGAAGTATGTTTTAAGAACTACTTGGTATTGTTGTTTTCCAGATATAGTGCATTTCAGTCAATGTTGTTATTTGTATTATAGAACACTGGTATATTATATTCTAGATAATCTCTAAATAATGATGGTTTTTCTGACATTGAAAGTTAACAAAAGATTTTAAGGGCACATAGAATGCTCTTCAGTCTATAGTTGAATAACAAATGTAGAGGGAAGCTGTAACTCATGGTAGAAGGACAAGTGAATGAAACAGTGCAATTTGGGGGAATGACAAAGAGAAAATCAGAGTGGTTTAGTTTAATCCTGAGAGATTAGGGATCCTGGGTGAAAGATTATTTACATGGAAAACACTTTTCAAAGCTGGCTGATTCTGTATTTCATGGAACCAGAAGAATGAAAATAGGTTGTCACCTTCAGAATGCTGAAGAATTTGTTCTATCAGAAGCAATGCTTTTTAAAAGAGGCTGTTTATTGCACAAGGCATAAGAATATAAACAGTGTTATAAATCATCAGTAAAGATTTTATTTCAATATTTACCTTTTGCAAGTAATGCCTATTAACAAACCACAGAACAGCTGTGCTTTAGAATTTTAACTGCAATTAACTTTTTAGAAGTTAAAAGTTCTAAGTATATTTTCAGTATAATAAAAATTAGCCATAAAGCATGTTGCTATTCAGAAGTTAAAAGTTGCAAACAAACATTGGACATAGTCCATTTTGTATTGTTTTTATGTTACTGCCTTTCTCTCAGAGCAGAACATCTCTCAATTACTATCAATGACCCATAAAAGGATTAACTAGATGGCTTTTTAAAATGTTTTTAAATATAAATATAAAATCATACTAAAAATGAGATGCCAATCTTTATTTTATTCTCTAATCTAGTTCCAAATCAGCCAAAGGATTTTTTAAAACATTCATTTATGATAAGTCATCCTCTATTTATGCACATAAATGATGTTTTAAAATTAAGATTGCAGCTGGACAGATAATAATTATACTACCTCACTTTTATAAATGACTTTAGAATTTTTAAAGAGTAATATCTCATTTGAATACAAAGTTACCCGGAAAACAGTGCAAATATCATTATCCATATTGTGTACATCAGGATAAGTGTCTCAAGGGTTAATGGTTAAGTATTTCCCAAAGTCAAAGATGCCTACTGTACACTATTTAAGCTATATTATATTGCACAAAATCGAGGTAAAATATTTAACTATTTTTCCTGGTAGCTTCTTCCTGAAATTGCATTGATACAATATGTGGAGTAGGAGTTTGAATTAGATAAACAGATTGTGGGCTTTGATCTTATGCACTATCTAGTTATTTCACTTTCCTAGACAATTAAGCATGAGTTTTGGAATCAGAAAAAAAAAAAAAAAAAAGGTTTAGGATCTTTTCTCAAATTTGTTCAACTTTAGATAAAATTACTTAATCTTTCTATATATATGTCTTAAACAAATGGGTTATGAATACATCATAAATGAAATGTTTTTAAAATTAAGATAGTTAATATACATTGGTATTTTGTATGTGTCTGGCATAAAATAAGCAGATATTGCTATAATATATTATTATTATTCATAAAGCTAATACATTTTAACTGCTGGATCTTAAAAAGAGCTTTTCTGGAATTCAACATTAGATATTTGGATGTTATATGTTTTGTTGAAAATTGTATCATAATGACTACTAGCAAGAATGTGATGATAAACATTGCTTTTTCTTAAAATGCATTTCATAGCTGTATTGACTAAAGTGGTGTTGAAGCTTGTCAGACCTTATTCATTGATTTTTTCGAGCTTAAGTAGGGGAAGTGTAAAAATGTACAATGATGCTTCATTTTTCTCTGTCTCACTGTATTTGCTAAATGCAATATAAAGATATTCAGTAACTGTTTCTGTAAGAGTTAAGGTTTCTGAGAATATTTTAATCTTTGGTTAAGTTTATCATTGTAAAATAACCCCGGCTAAAGCATAGAATGCTTTGTCATTTTATTCATTAAAAAATGTATTTCTTCTTGCCCCATATTTTTTGTCTGATTTATTACTTACTATTCAAAGATTAACATTTATTAAGAACAAAGTCCAGGTAAAAGGCTCCACTGAAATTCGAATCCTTGTTCAGGAGGCAGGCTAATATAATAAAGCATTCATAGAATGATGATCAAGAGAACAGCTCTCTTCTTTTAGTTCTAATACCGGTTATATGCATAACCTTGGAGAGATGACGTCATGAGTTTGAGTTTCTCTAGCTGTAAAATAAAAGTGATAAAGCAATAAGATCACTACAGAACCTGCATCTAAAACATCCTGTCTGATAGCTGTGTAGCTAAATAACACTTTTTTTTCAAAATGAGAGCATCTCTAGAACTGAATATCAAGATCAAAGTTGCTTTATGCATTTTTGACATAAGTGCCTTAACTAGTCATTTTCCATCTCTCATTGCTTTACTGTTGCATTCATATAGCCTGATGTCAATTTATACTTCTGATGCATAGCATTACCTCTTTGATATTGTAAAAATCCTGTCATTTACAAAGAGTATAAATCAAAAGGAATATGTCATATTAAATAAGTGTTTATTAAAAATATCACATATTATGTTCTATATAATTTTATTCCATTTTAGTTTTATTTATTTGATTTAGTTATTATCTAATGTGGGATAATTTTATGCAAGGATCACAGTGACTGTTTGGAATTGTCTTTATGACACACAACTTGTAATTCTTGGCCAAATGGCCTACGGCATCAGAAATTAATTAGAAAAGTGCCTGAGAATGGACTGGTTATCCATTATCAGTTAACAAACAATTAAAAGGATTAGCACAAAACAAAACGGTTTAGCTGACATATGCTATATGCATTAGAATATTGAGCTACAAATCTGATTGAAGTACCTTGAAGATGTTTTGGTGGGATTTCAAATAGAAACTATATGCAAAAATGGTTGAAATTATTCTGAATGAATACTGGAGCGTCATTTAGTTTTTATACTATCAAAGAATAGGACAGCAATACACATAAAATAGATTTTCCTCCTTAAAAAATACATACTAAATACATACTTGATAGTTCTGCATAATATTTTATGACTATTTTGCCTCTGAGTGGTAAATGACTACATCCATTCAACATGAAAATGACAAGCTTCAGAGTTCAACAATTCAAATTGGTTATTTTTCATCAGTTGCTGTTTTTAAAAGAGACATTGCTAAATATAAAGATCTTAAACTAAAATGTAGTTTATGCCAGGATTCAATGTGGAACATATTTACAACTAGCTTTTTAATTTATAAAAAAAAATCATGAGCTTTGCCAAGTGCTGTCACATCATGCGATCATATAAACACATCAATAAATTAGAAAGTTAAAGCTATTAAAAATAAATTATTTGACACACCAATAATTATATTTTTGAGAACATTTTTCTGTGGACTATTTATGTTGTCTTATTGTACTCAAAATAAAAATACAGCTTTATTGAAAAACAATGTAAAATAGCCACATTTATACTTTTAAGGTTTCCAGGCCTTCATCATTTCTAGAATTAGAGATGTGTAAATGCAGGTTGCCTCATGAAATATAGTGAATTTTATGAGTTTTACTAATTTAAATGCAATTATACATGCTAACAGCTCAAAGATTTAAATTTTCATTTTCAGGAATCTTCTATTTGGTTAGTGCCACCCTACCATCCAGACACTGTTTAGTAAACTTTTGAAACTTACTAAAAGAGGTTTTTAATAATGGTTAGTATCCTTGTGCCTTTCTTTTTTCTTTTTGTAGTCTGTTATATTAATGTGGAGAAACATTTTTGTTGTTGTTTTCACCCTAAGAAACTTACTTTATTTAATGATACAATTTGTGGTAAGGAGAAGTGATTTGTAAAAAAAGCAACATAGCTTCCTTTTTCTTCTTCCCACCCTTGCTCCCTCCCAAGCTCCCTTCTTCCTTCCTTCCTTCCTTCCTTCCTTCCTTCCTTCCTTCCTTCCTTCCTCCCTCCCTCCCTCCCTCCCTCCCTTCCTTCTTTCCTTCCTTCTTTCCCTCCCTTCCTTCCTTCTTTCCTTCCTTCCTTCCCTCTCTATTGCTCTCTCTTTTTCCTTAGTTCTTTCTTCTGCCTCTCCTTTCTCCTGTCCTCCTCCTTCTCCTCCTCTTTTTCCTTCTACTTTATTATAAGCCAGGAAACTCCTGTTAACTGCACTTGGTTTTCCAAAGCCTTATTTCATAGTTCAATAAAAAGACATTTTTTCAAAATTCCAAATATTATATGAAGTAGGAAAGACATTGTCTCTTGAATGAACATTAGAACCTTATTTAAAAGTTAGACCTAGTAATTTTTTGGCAACATACAGCACAGAGAATTAACTATAACCCACAAGCATTTTTATAGTTTCAACTTTAAATTCTTACAGATTAAAATATGGAATTTGCATTCTAAAGCTTTACAAAAGAAAAACACCAGGGTGTTTACCCTGGTGCCACAAGTGAACAGTACTTTATGATATCATTAAATTCTTTAAATTTCCCATGTTGATTCTAAACTCTTGCTCAAATCTAAAGGTTTTCATAGTTTTGCAAAGGATAAGAAATATTCTACTTGTGAGAAGAGAAGCTATGGCCTCACAGTGACTTTATTAGTAACTTAAACTATTTTTTAGGTAAACTTACAGTGATAGATCAAAGGAGAACTGGTAAAATTCGGCTCATCCAGAGGAAAAAAAAAAGATTAGTAAAATTAGTAATTTGACATTAAATAATCAAAGCTATTGGTTAGTTGATTAAAGGCTGCTTGACTAGAATATTCACTTTCTAATATCTTTGTAGAATAGATAAAGCCTAAAATGGTAATGGTGGGATTACATGTTTATAATATTCAGAGTTTCTAAATCTATAAATATAATTCTTTTAAGATAGTTTAATTCATAAAAGATGAAAGTATTGTGGTTTTTGATTGGTGCAGCTTTTTTACCTACATTTTATATTACGCAGCATTATAAATGTTACATATTATAAAATTGCCTAAAAAGAGTTTCATATGCCTTTATTTGTAGTTTGAAGTTAAGTATAGGGTACTAAGGGCAGTTTAACTTACTAGAAATAAAATAGAGTCATTTTATCTTTGAATAGATATGTATATTTATAAGACTTTTTTTCCCAAAGGAAATCAGTTGTTTAGGCTAATCTTTTAGTATGAACAAAAAATTAATTAATATATATTCCATTTTTTTGGAACTAATATATTCAAAATGTCTAAAAATTGAGTTTACTAAGAAGAAGGTGTGATCAATTGATCAATTATTTAACATATGGGAAATTTATTCATTTTAAGTGAAGACTTATTTCAAACAACTCAACGTTATTCACATCCTATAACATTTTAAAGTGTCAATGGCATCAAGTTCTGACCTTGTTATATTATCTAATCAATTCTTCTGTTAAATGTTTCAACAGAGAGCCAAGACTAAGTTACCTCAAGACTATGTATTCTTCCCCCTTTTGGAGTCAGATTTTTCCATTTCTACAGTGTTGTCATCATCACCATCTTCATCATCATTATCATCATGTTCTTAATAAGTACATCTAATAGTAGGTATTAAGCAATGAGAAACACTGTGTCCATATACTGGCTGTCAGGTGTCATATAAATCCTTTAATAGAAATATAATTCATGAACTTCTGAACTGTATAATTTAACACATTATAAATAATGCATGGCAGTAACTGTAGTTAATGGGAAATTCATGTGTAGCATTTAATCACCACCCATTATAAGTACTAATAAATTAATATTTTTACTAATTTTATGTTATTAAACAAATACCAAAGTTTTACCTGATTAATCAGATAACTTGTATACATGCATTTACTAGGCTTCTGAAAAAAAAATTTTAAGTAATTGAATTAAACATATTGTTAAGTAGGAATTTAAATATTAGGATCATGTGTAGTTACTGTTAAAATTTTGTCAACATTTAAAGAATACATATGTGTTCAGTCAGTGCCATAAGAACTTGATTTCTATTCTGCAATTTAGTAAGAGGGATACATAGAAGACCCAGAGGCCATGTAGAAAAACATGATAATGAGTGCAAAATACTAAAAGGACAAAACCAAAGTGACTGAAAATAATAAGCCTGGTCAATTGGAAAGTGATTTCTGATTAAGTTAAATTGTGAGTTATGTCCTGAGGTAAGGGGTAAAGTTGGATTGATATGAAAGATGAAAGAACTCTGCAGGGTCCCAGAACAAGGAGAAGCAGAGGAGAAAAACACTGGAGGTCCAAGCAGAGAACAGTGTGTATAGAGAAAAATGAAATGGGAAGGGTGAATGAGAAGGGGGAATGCTAAATCAGAGAAGTCATGATAGGAAAAAACAGATTTGGATTTTACCTGTTTCTTGGACAAAGAAATGCTATTAATAACTGGTTTAAAAATAGATTTTTCTGGCATCTGAGCCTTTGGGGAAGGAATAGCCTAGATAAAGAGTTGGGAAGACCACTAAGGAAACTGTCCAGGAACCCATATGAGAGCAATGAGGATATAGCCAGGAATGGACAAAAAGATACTAAGATGGGGTCAGAAATCACAAAATTGGGTTATCAGGATATCTTGCTGGAGTCTCAGATGTGAGCAGTAGAAAGTGACTTCTCTTTTCTCTGAATCAGTTTTCTGTCACAGAGATGCTTACTTTAATTCAAAGTATTAGACACAAAAGATTATGCATGCAAAATACTTTTTTAAAAAATACAAGGCACATACATGGTATTAAATATTTTTATTCTGTATTCTTTTGAAATTAGCCTAAACTGATAAACAAGAAAGCAGCAACACCTAAAGCAAAAAATAAGTCTTCACATGCAAATTTGATTAGGTTTATTCCACTTTGTTTTCATATCACTATTTGGAATTGTGTAAATTTTTCATATTTGTCACCATTTTTGGTTGTTGTCCACATTTTTAATTCTTGCACAGAAAGAGCCTAAGCCTCGGCCCATCTGAATTCCAACTGCAATGTGCAACTGGTTCATGAATCTGACCTATATGTAACTAAAACACTTGTACTGAATTAAGTTGGGGAAGAAGCCTAATAAAATTTTATTTCACATATATGACTCTGTAATGGGAATTGTGAGGGGTGTGTAATAATGAGCCCCAGACATACAGAATTTCTAGCAAATCTATTGCCAATGAAATGGGAATTCAAAAAAAAATATTTGTAGGGTCATTTTTTCTTCATGGGATGAATTATTTGCCAGCTCTCAGTTATCAAGCTGATGTTGACCAAAAAAAGTTAATATTTGTTCATGTATTTTTAACGTGCTAGTTTGTCATTTCATGATTAAATCATATTTGTTTGTAATCATCATCAATAGTTTTATGGGCATAATCACGCAAAGGTATAGTGAATACCAGAAATTATTTCCCATGTTTTTATGTCTAAATGTGTGAGCACTATTTTTGTTCTGTTGAGCTGCACAGTAAAGAATCCATGTTTAAAGAAAATTTTCATATTCAATGTTGTGATCTAAAAAGTAGTACATTTCTAATTTGTTTAAAAATCAAGAATGGATTTCTGGTTATTGATTGGTGTAGATGTGTTTGTATTTAAATTTTAAGGTAGATTTATATTTTCTGACATGAATCAGTTTTACATCTGAAAATCTTATTCAACATATATGTATCTGTGCATTCCTTGTTTGCAGTTTATTTCACTATCAGGTGGAGATTTTCTTTAAACTAGCCCACTTTGATAAAATATTTTACTTATCGTGAGTTGTGTGTTAAAAGTACAACAATCAAATCATAACCTTTGTAATGAAATTTTTCAAACCTTCAAGGTGGCTATGTTGACAAGCCTATTGAAAATGCTTTTAATATTATTTCTGGGCAGTTGCAGTTTATCTGTTTTGTAATATTTCATTCTCTGTGTTATTCTTAGAGGTCCTTCTGTAGCGCCATGGTAGAAGAGCTGAGGATGTCCTT
This sequence comes from Canis lupus familiaris, assembly GCF_011100685.1. Taxonomy (NCBI): domain Eukaryota; kingdom Metazoa; phylum Chordata; class Mammalia; order Carnivora; family Canidae; genus Canis; species Canis lupus. The sequence goes on from NC_049233.1 coordinate 60,255,368, forward strand.
GAAGTGCCAGCGTCGGTTAAAACACAAGCCACAGGCCCCCGTTATTGTGAAAACAGAAGAAGTTATCAACATGCACACATTTAACGACAGAAGGTTGCCAGGTAAAGAAACCATGGCATAAAGCTGGGAGGCCAGACACCCAAGCACAAACTGTCGTCTTTTTTCCAAACAATTTAGCGAGAATGTTTCCTGTGGAAATATGCAACCTGTGCAAAATAAAATGAGTTACCTCATGCCGCTGTGTCTATGAACTAGAGACTCTGTGATCTAAGCAGTTGCAATGATCAGACTTGATTTACAAGCATCATGGATCAACCAAGTTACACTGGGTTACACTGTTTATCATGGGTTCCTCCCTTCTTTTGAGTGAATGTTACATGCGCATTTTGTGGCTGGTTTCAAATGCAGTCCAGTAAGAAATTACAGGTTCCTTTTGAAGTCCAACTGTTGCCAGGAGGTGGAGTATCGATGCCCCCAAGGGTAACCAGTAAAAAAAAAAAAAAAATCATTAAGAATAAGAATACTTGGAATCAGCAAAAACTGTAGTGAAACAGTACAGTCCTTTGACACCCAGATAATAGAGGTGGTGATGTTACTGGCCCCCAACTACTCAGTATAATGATCATCTGAATAGACGATATGTGTTTATAGGATGTGAAAAAAATGTAATGCAAAACAAATCTGAATATCATGGCAAGTGGAATATAAAGCAGATATTCATCAGTGTTTTTCTTTCTTTCTTTCTTTTGACAGTCTATGTCACTGATTGAGATAGAAATGTCAATTACCAAGGCAATAATGTTTTTCTTAAATTGACTAAGGCAGGAGATTTAACATATGACTCTACCAGAACCCTACCTATCCCCTTACACCTTTTCCCCAACCCTGTACCAAGAATAATAATAATAAAAAAGCAACAGTTGGTTCAGAGATTCTGAATTAAAAAGGATGATGTTTTGCAATCTTTGTTTTAAGTTGAAAAAGAGGGCTGAGTATTGATGGTTATGTGGAAGATGGAAGCTTTCATTCTAACATTCAGAGATGTTAACTTAAACCCTCGTTCCTGCTATAAATGAACTTGATGGAGCCTGGGCAGATCCCGGTGAAAGGAGAAAGGGGACTGGTCATCTATAGAAAAGTGTGTGGAGAACTTTGAAGTGGACTGCGTTTATCAATACAGTCACAATGTTAAATGAACAAAATTCTTGAGCAGTTTTTTTCAAAAAAATGTTCAGGTTTATTTGTGGAAATGCAAGATTTCTATGAAAATAGTTTTTGTATGGAAATTTTTGTAATACTTTTTATCAACAAAATAAGAACATGTGTTCCTGTCAGGGGTGTGATGTCAAGCATGAATGGTAGTGCGTGTGCACCACCAACGTTTGGTGAAAACTATTTTTATCAAGAAAAAAAGGAATCATAGAAGAGAAATATTTTCAAGTTAGATAATATAAAAGCTAGGTGCACTACCACCACTGCTTACCATGCCACACCCCTGGTTTCCACGAGGCTGATAACATACTGTAATGAACAATTGTGTGTAAAATGGTAAAAGACACAGACCTCTTGACAACATTGTGATAACAGTTGAGTGCACACAGTTTGCTGTTTGAATCCAATGCACAAAATTAAAAAAAAATCATTAAAATTATGTCCATTTTACTTTCAGCTTTGACTTTCATTTTTCTCTTGTATGTGTATAAGAATGCACAATATGTTCATTGCATTAAGGGAAGTACACTTCCTGAATCCTTCTAGGTCATCATTGATGGCCACTTCACAACTGCCTGGAGAAAAGAAGAAAAAGGCTCAGTGATGAACTACACAGATGTAGGAAAAGCTGGACTGGGATAAAACGTAACCTTTCTGTTTAGGGCAGTTTAATGAGAAAAATAGCCGTTTTAGAATGAGCAGTCATGGTCTTACCCCTGCTATGAGTGGATATTGACTATATTAATAGAGTTGTGTAAGACTGAATGGTGTTTACTTATATGATATTTGAAGTTCAGCTTGTGTCCAGTTTAAGAATTCCTTTGTGCATCGATAATTCAGTGTAATTCACCAAAGGGAGAGAAGATAGGCTCAATTCTGACAAGTAGAAATGATGTGGTTTAGATGTTAACATCCTAAAAGAATTTGTTTTAAAGCAAAAAAGGTAACCATTTTAATGACAGGTGACCCCAAAAAATATAAATAAATAAAGAGGAAAAAGCTCTGTATTTTTTAAACTCATAGAAGTTGCATAATCAAGTTGCTAATATCTGATTAAATGTAATATTAAATGCCCAAGTATTTTCAAAATTTCTAGTGTCAGTTATTTTAAATTAAAATTCATATTTCAATGATAACTTTGTTTTCATATGTAATTGTAGAGAGTTACACAAAACACAACTAAAAATCTCAGCACTGTTTTTTTGTTTTTTTGTTTTCTTTATGTGGTAAATAGCTTCAACATATCTCATAAAAAATATTCAGGTTTTGGATAATACTAAGTTTTCTTATCAATCAGGTTCTAATCAGATTTTAAAGCACTTTTTTTTTTAACTTCAATTCTTCAGTATATTAAACTTAATAATAGGCCGGAAATGACAACTTTAACTTTTTTTAAGTGGTCAAGAAATAGTTATTTGGATTTTGATAAAATGTGGCAATCATTTTATTCAAGTATTAAATTTAACAATTTTGAAAAGTGTAAAAACATTGCTGTATTTTAACTCTAATGGTAATTTAGAATATATAAACACTGTAATTTTTAATTTTTATCCATTTCCTAAAAGTTTCTACATTATTGCCAAAACAGATATTTTCCTACTTATTAGGTACTTATGCATATATGAGATACGATTCTTTTTTTTTTTGAGATACTATTCTTAATCTTAATAAAATCCGGATACCCATTCACTCCCACCCCCACTGGGGGTTATTCTGTATGTTAGTAAATTGAACACCAATAAAAAAAAAAAAATACCTGAAAAAAATCCGGATTACTTTCAAAATAATTTCAACCAGTGAAAAAACTGTGTCCTCTCTGCAGGAAGGTAGTATATTGGATAGAGTAAGCATAATTCTCTAGCATAATACTTAAATTATAAGAAGGAATGGAAGAGAACTCCTGTTGCAATCAACAGCATAACCTGACAACCTCAAATAATCAATGGAGGTACATATACCACAAATAATTCTAGCCACTATGAAACACGAGGTGGATATATTCACATATGCCATAACTAAATAACCCTAACAGATAAAACTACCAATGATTTATATTTGCGTGTATATGTTTGTGTGTATATATATACACACATTGGTATATATATGTACACACACTGATATATATGTGTGTTATATATATGTGTGTGTGTGTATATATACACACATATATATAACATATATCAGCTAACTAACCCTAACAACTATAAAAATAACAAGGAGATATTCACTTATTTACAGATGAACAACTGTAACCACTATGAGACTACCAAGTGGATATATTTTATCTTACATATATGTAACTTGGATAAGGTTATTTTATTAATCAGTGTTTCTAATATTTTGCAACTCAGTTACATTTTTAATACAAGTTTCTTGTTATTATTGAATAACTATATATACTAAATACTAATGATTTAAAAGTATTTTAGCACATTGATACTTTTTAATATTTGTTTACTATTAAATATACATACAACTAATTGTATACAATACACATGTACAACAGAATCATGGCATCTGTTTGTTGTATACACCAAAAGTTGTTCACTGGGAATAATAGGCTGTTCTATATATTCTGTGAGTAGGCTTATTGCCACTCACTTCCAGCCCCGAAATGCAAATTTAAGCAGAGTACCTTCATAGGGAGAAGAGCGCATGCCCCGTTGTTTCAGGAAACAGGGCACAGAATGTACAAGAAGAACTTCATCAGTGTCTGATCAAGGAAAGTAAAGTATGAATAACAATACGGACTAAGCTCATGTGAGAATTATCTTTTCAGGTTTAAAAGATGGTACAATAGCAGTGAGGATTTTGGTCATGACAGTCCTTAATGTATCTATAATTTGAATCACACTCTTCCAATGTGGACTGTTCCAATGTGGACTGATGCTTGGCTCTCTGTGTCTGCAGCATAATTATTATTGCGAGTTTCCTTCCTTCTTTTGCCTTCTATGGATCCCCTTAGTGTCAACTGTATTGAATCTCCTGTTGCCTCTAATATATGTCTTCTCTTTTCTAGGTTTATCTTTAATTTTGGTGGCTTCTCGAGAATTCCAGGACAGGTCCCATTTTTTTTTTTTTGAGATATATCTGAAAAAGGCTGTATATGTCTGAATGCTTTTATTCTAGTCTTATAGATAATTGTTAGTTTTGCTGGGTATAGAGTTCTAAGTTGAAAATAAATTTCTTAGATAAATTTCAAGGTATCCTTTATTTACTTTCTTCTAGGCTACTGTGGAAAAACCTAAAATCATTCAGATCCCTGAAGCTCTGTGATTTTTTAGGCTGTCTCTTAGATTTATTTGATCACTTTATTCCCAGCATCCTGAAATATCCAAGTGACAGGCACATATCTACTGTTATCCATTGTGCTGGGCTCCTGCAAATTTTGTCAATTTAGTCTCTATTGTCCTTCAGTTTGGGGAAAACTTTCTGAACCATTACTTAGAGAATTTCCTCTTCTCTGCTTTCTATGTTCACTCTGACAACTTCTCTTAACTTCTTATTTTATGAACCCAATATCTTATATCTCTGAAAACAATAGCAACATAGCAATCCTATGGTATTCCCTTCTTTCTGAAAAGCCCTCCATTTCCTCCCAGTTGCATTGTTTCTGCTTTTGGATTTCCATCTTCTATTTTAGAGGTTTTTTTCAAATGTTTGTCTTTAAGTCTTGGCAACCTGTTAATGATTAAGAAAAGGGGACTAAAATCTGAACTGGAAGTTCTACATTCACAGAGGCATGAGAGAGAATACTTATCTAATATGAGCTTTGCCATAGATTAATAGGGCTATTTGTTGATGAGTCCTTCAAAATGTCTCTATCTTCAGATCTTTTCCTCTTGATCCTGTTAGATCCTCATGAAGAGTTTCTTCTAATTTCTCGCTTAGAGATGAAGGCCCTGACTGCCTTTGTTCTGGTAAGCATGGTTTAAGAGATCTTAATATGGAAATCTTTATGTTCTGAATTCAGAATGACTAAGGTCATGTAGCCGCCTGTTTCAAATTTAATAATTGGGCTTTAGCTGGAACTGGCATCCTCTGGCCCGGAGTACTTCATTTTTTTTCCCTTTGAGATTAACACAGTATCACTTTGCTGAATTGGTGAGAACAGGCTCCCAGAAGTGAAGAAGAGGGAGGGGAATACAGGGATCCACTGTTTCAAAATATATACAGTAAGTCCTCCTTATTGCATTCCCCTCCTCTATTAATAGGTATTAATGTACTTTGTACAGCTGGCTCCTGTGCCTTTAAGAATTCTGTGATACAGTCTGATTGGGTGACAGTGACTCACATTGCCCACTTCGCATTCTTCTTCTTCTTTTTTTAATCAGCTTGGTTAACTACCATTTGTTCATATGCCTGTATCCTTCCAAAATCTTGTTGAAATTTTACCTCTCTGTTCTCCTTAGTCTTGGAGTTTTATGCATTAAAAAAAAAAACTCTGTCTACTGTAATTTTTTATAGTTGAGTAAAAAGCAAAATTTGATGCATGCATTCAATCCTTCACTCTTACCTGAAGTAAGAACCCTTCCCATTAAAGAACATATTATGCAGAAATACAATATCGGAAGCAAACAAAAACTAGAACTGCTCTGGTTCAAATAGAGTGGAAGCAGAGCAGAACTTGCTTTTCTAGTTTTAAGGAACGTAATATTGCTAATGTTTTCTTCTTGCTAAATAATTTTTCTAATTCTGTATGTAAAGGGAATACTTTCATCATAAAAAATGAATTTCACAAAATGGAGTCCAAGAATATTTCTGAAATGGAGAATATTTCTATTTTGGTATCTGTCAAATAATGCTAAATTTGGAAGCCAGAGTAATTTATACCCTAAGGGCTTAGGTCTAATTCAAAACATTCCAATTTCTATTATATAAAGCTCAAGAAACATGTGTTATAATGTAGATAAGGAACACTTTGTTAGTGAACCATGCTGTACTGCAAGATTTTAAGAATTCCTCTTTAATATACTGCCTTACACTGTATCTTGCATTCACATTTATTATGAGGAACTTAAAAAGATATTTATAACCAAATATATCTTTGCCTCTTTACAAAGGAGAATAGCTGTTTTCCTATATTTCAACTGGAGAATTCTATATTATCCTTCCAAAAATATAATACCCTAAATTATCAATATAGTTTACCTTAAAGTCAATCTGTAGAGTTTAATATGTAATCCACATTATTAATACACTGAAAAAATCTATCATAAGTCATATATTCCATTCATTTTGATCAAGATCCATAAGTTAAAAGGGGAAATAAAAGACACACCACACATACATATTTCTATAATAGATGAAAAGTATTTTTTTTTAACATTTGTCTACATCCCAGCTTCTAATCTAAGGTTTTTACATGGTTTAGGATAGCTGCTATACCTCCAGCTCCTGTAGCCACATTTCTACAAGGAAGGAGGAACTAAAGGAAACAAAGAAGGTCTTGTTCCTTTCTTGTGAGGTCACATATCATAAGTTGCATGGTCAACTAAGTTACATGTCCACACTTGGTTGTAAGGTAGGTTAGGAAATGAAGACTTGAATTCAGAGAGCCATGTGCCAGTTAACAGTCAGGGGTTCGACAACTGAGGAAAATATATAAACAAGCACAGGGGAACAAACCACAATCTCTGCCATTCCTGGTGTTTTAAAGTCTCTCACCCAGCCCACTAAACCTGACTTTACTCTATGAATCCCCTATTTTGCTCATTTACCACTCATGTACCATCTACCACCACCTTTCACTCTCTCTTTCATCAGATACTCTCATATCTTACTGTTTTCCTTTATGTTCCTAAATCTCCCTAATGGAGACCTGTGTTTTCCCTTATGATATTATTTGTTTGAAACTCAACAAAAGAGGAAGTAATTCACAATTCCTTTGCTCTACAGAATTCCTTTAACTTATATTAGCTATTACTTTGATTCCCAAGATATTCTCTCATTCTTTGAGAATTTGGATACCTTGGTTAGAATTGGCCTGTTCCTCTGTGCCCTGCTAACATTAATCAGTTAAATATGTGCCCATTTGTTTATATAAAAAAATCAGTGAATTCACATTACAAACCAAGTTTTGTGTTAGATACTGTGTATGCAGTGCTGATCAAAAAAGAGGCATGTTGCTTGCTGTCATACTTTAGAGTCTAGAAGAGGAGGCTGATCTAAATCAATGTACTAAATACATAAATACAAATTATAAAGTGGTGTCAAGAAAGTGCTTGATTTTGTTAGATTCTGGTGAATGATGAGACTTCCCTCACTAGATATCAAGCAGCACAATTTAAGAAGTAAAAATATGAAAAATTGGTTTATGTTTTTAAAAGATGCACAGAGAAGCATGTATTGGTATAATGAGACACATTACTGATTTATATTTTCTTCCTAGGAGTATATAACTTTTATTGACTTCAAACCTTGGCACAGGGCAGGAGTCTTCCAGGTGTGGAGAACATAAACTGTTAACTATGCTATTAGTACATTACTGCCATTCTATTACTCATGGTGGTAATTTCCCATTATGTGCAAAATATGACACCATAACTTTGCCTACTTTTTTTTGACCTGTGCTATTCCCATTGTGTTGATTTTTCCCTTTTGTTCTCTTTTTTAAAAAGGTCTTATTTTTCTTGTAGGGTACAAGTAAACAGTGACCCAACATTTGACTTTATAACACTGACAATGTTCTTGTTGGAACAGAATGAAATAGAGTCAAATCCCCATTATGTAGCCCCTGTCTAAAGTTTACCAAAATGCATTTGAGTTTTTCCCACACAGGTGATGGAAATAAGGATACAGTGTTTTATGAGAGTTTTAATAAAGGAAACTTATTTTAGACTAGAGGATCAGGGTAAGCTTCTCTGAGTGTGATGTTTGCACTTCGACGATGAAGGATGATGAGTAGATACTCAGCAAAGAAAAAAATTCACAAGCCTGTGACAAAATACGTGTAAAAGTCGTGTGGCAGAAGACTTTTGGCATATACTAACAGATAGTGCTGATGGAGCCCAAAGAAGGCATGGGAATACTTAACTGGGATACATTTAAAATATAGCTAGAAGCCAGACCTTAACAAGATGGTACAGGTGACCTTAATGATTTGATCTTTATCCAAAGAGCAATGGCAAACTATTTAAATCTCTTAAGCAGAAACAAGATTGTTGGATAAGATCTTCATTTTGTAAAAACCATTCAGGCTGCAATTTGGAGCGCAGTTAAAATAGGTACCAGAGTGGATATGGGGAGATCAGTGAAGAGGTCTTATCAATTAGTAGTCTGGTTAGTTTTATTAAACTTGGGAACAATAAAAGTGAATAGAAAGAGACAGACTCAAAAGATATTTAGTAGGCAAAAATTCACGTAATTTTCTGGTGAAGTCAACAATAAATATAAAGTTTGTTAATAATTGTTGCCTCATAACTTATGAGTGCTTTATATAAATTACTTCCTCCAATACTTTAGGCAACCCTATGATGTTAGGATTAATACTATTACATTTTATGGACAAGGAAACTACTGATGGGAAAACTTAAAATTTAAAAGTCTTAATAGCTATCAAACTCAGACAAAATGACTGCAGTGTTATTTGCCTCTATATTTGGTCATCATAACAAGCAACAATGACATCTCAATAGCTTAACAAAATGAAAGTTTATTTTACATTCATGAAAACTCTGCTGTGAGTTTTTTGTTTTTGTTTTTGCATGTCTCTCTATGGCTATTACTTTCCCTGTGGTAATTCATAATCCAGAGCCATAAACCTTCTCCTAAAACATCTTCACAAAGGCTTTTAATTGGATCTATTCATATGGCCCTGAACTATTTTAAGGGGATCACAAGTGCTCTAGGGAGTTGCAGTCTGGAAGGAGAGCAAAACTGGTTTTGTGAGAACTAGTAATATCAACTATGTTATGTGAATCTATATCAGAGTTATGGTTCTCCCAGCTAATTGTTATCAACCCAAATAGGAATAGAAGAATGCATAAGAAATTTCTAGATTTATGAGGAAGAGAATGCATGTTGTTTTCAACACAGGTGGAATTATCTCTGAAAGATCCAAGTGGCAATTTCTTGTATGTAACTTACACATTTATGAGTTAGTCTGGTATAAATGAGTGAATATTAAAGTCAACATCAATTGACTTTAGAAGAGATTTTTTTAAAAAGATTTTATTTATTTATTCATGAGAGATACAGAGAGACATAGACAGAGGGAGAAGCAGGTTCCACGCGGGGAGCCCAATTGTGGGACTTGATTCCGGGTCTTCAGGATCAGCCATGGGCTGAAGGCAGGCACTAAACCGCTGAGCCACCCAGAGATACCAACATCGAAGAGCTATTAATTGAAATAGTGAATGTAAACAAAAAAAAAAAACCTCAGTAAAGAGCACGAGTAGGAGGAGATGAGGGTCTGGGACAAAGCCTCACCCATTTCTAAACTTTAATTATTGGATGATGAAGGTGGGTTTATAAAGGAGATAGTGACTGTGTTGCCAGAGAAATAGGATGTTTCACAACTTCATAATCTTTCCATGCAACCTAGGGAGGGGTCTATAGAGCTTGTCTTAGGTTAATGGCTACAGCGCTTAATGTCCTACAGATGGAAAATGAGAATATTTCCTCGAATTCTTTACTGCAGAAATGTGATTAGCTTATATCAGCTTTGATGACTGGAAGAACATAATGGTACATACATTGTAAATCTGAAGAGTACCTGGGAGATGCATCTGCTGGTAGCTTGGGCTCTTACTGACATTGCAAGTCAAACTGACTCCAGTGTTCTATATTCCTGGAACTCTGGCCAGCATTTGGTAGTGAAGTTGGTTGGGTGCTTTACTTCTGGAACCGTCACTAAACCAAATCCAAGCAGAGATGGTTTTTATCTCAGTCTTCCCACCATTGCTCTGGGGAACATAGGTCCATGTGTTATTTGAACCTTGCCATCCTGTAACATAAGGAAAGTCATTTAGTGAGTCTAATGTAATTGATGGGAAGTCTTGCCCATATGTGGCACCATTTCCTGTGAGCATCCATGAATGTCATGCCCATTCTTTATTCATGTTGAGATCCATCAGACATTGAAAGGAAGAGCAGGACCCCACTGGAAAGGCTGTGTGCAGGAAGGGACTTGGGATGTCTACTTGACTAAGTAGACATAGCCATAGCATATTCTTGAGTTCTCAAGACAAGCTCTTAAACAGACCATGATATAAGATTGATAGAAAATAATCCTCTTCCTTTTTTTTTTTAAAGCAACAAGACATCAACAAGAATAAACTTGATCCACAATAAGTACCCAATAACTATCCTGAGCCCTTTGGCTCTAAAGCAATCTTAGTAACCCACATCCTTGCCTTCAGCGACACTAGAAATAAACTCTCACTTCTAGATATCAAACTCTTAAATTACAGTCTCTGAACAAAAGATTTTTTTTCCATTTTGTTTCCGTGGAAACTTCTTTTACTCCTATTTCACCTATATCCTCATCTTTCCCAAGCTTTTCAGTAATTTCAGTAGTTTCCTTAAATCCCTCCATCCCTCTACTTACCTCCAGACAATAGATGGCCGAAATGAGAATTTCCAGAAAGACAGAGGGATAGAGAGAGAGAGAAGAAGTATAATATTCTATGTTTTTTGAAACTTCCTTTTAACATAAAACTATGTTACTAAGATTTGTTCATGTTTTTCCTGATAGCTCTTGTTCACCATTTTGCACTGCTGTATAATATTTGACTACCATTACTTATTTATTTTCCTCTAGTCAATGTCTATTAGAAATTTTTTAAGTTATATATTGTGCTAGTATGTACATATCTTTATATATGTCTTCTGGTATCCATGTATTAAAATATTTATTTTATATATATATATATTGAGCCTTGGGGTATGTCAATGTTCTACTCTACAACACTGCCAAACCTTTACCAGTCAGCACCTAAATCATCAATATGTAGGAGAACATTTCCCCTCTGATTCTTGGTCTTTCTCAGATATTTTTTTTTTAATTGCTTACAAATGTGTCAAATGCCATGTGGTCTTGATTTGCATTTTTCTGTTGACTAGTGTTATTGGTCATCTCCCATGTGTATTAGCTACATGTGTTTCATATTCTTTCAAGGGTCTACTCAGGACTTTTATCCAGTTTTCTATTGCATTTTTTTTCTTAATGATTTCTAGGACCCTAAATAGTATTGATATTATCTAACGTGTTATTTGGTTTTATTTTCTGCAAACATTTCCTCTCCTGTTACTTCTGTGTTTTCACTTTTTAAAAAGTCTATTTGATAAACATAGGTTGCTAATTTTAATGTCGCCAAATGTATCATCCTATAACTTTATTGTTTTACACTTTTGATATTCTGTTTAAGAAATCCTTCCTTTATTGATAACAGAATGATATTCATCTATGTTTTTCTAAATTTTTTAAAGTTTTACTTCATAATTTTAGTTCAATTTAAATGTGTACATTCCCTTTTTTCCCCACCTGTATAAACATTTTGTCCCCTCACTTAATTTGTTGAATGGTATATCCTTTTCTCAGTGATCTGTTATGCTACATCTGGAACCTATCAGGATTTGACACATGCACGGGTCTATTTCTGGGTTTTGTATTTAATCTTTTCTTATTCTTTGTCTTTGGAAGTATCTTGTTATATCACCTAAATTTCATAATCAATCATTTAAGTGAAACAACACACACCTAAACATAAATGTTGGAATTTTAATCAGAATGAAGTCAGATCTTTGTACCAATTTGGAAATAATTTTTGTATTTATTTGATATTATCTTCTTACTCATGAACACTAACTTGCTTTAATGTCCTTTGCCATTTTTTTTTTTTTGCATATAGTTCTCACATATATTTGTTTCATTTGTTCCTAGGTAATTTATAGTTTTTGTAACTATTATAAATGGTGTCTTTTTTAAAATACTGTTTTTATAGTGTTTGTTCCTTGTATATGAAGATATATAAGGATATCATATATTCAGCCACTTTGCCCAAATCTCTTTTTATTTCTACACATTTGTCTCTAGATTATTTTGGATTCTGTATGTAAACAGTCACATAATATGCAAATAATGAGTGTCTTATCTCCTCCTTTAGTCTTTTGCTTTTAAGTTTCTTCTTGTCTTTAGAGCTGTCTATGACTCCTAATGCAATGTTGAATATAATAGGTGACTTTGTTTCTTCCTGACTTTAAATGAGATGTTTCCAACCTATTTGGAATTACTTGTTTCATGTCCCTCTTTTCAAAGGTAGACTGCTGAAATCACTACATCCACTCCCCTCAGCATTTATCTCTATCTCCAACTATGTTTCCAAGACTAATGCAGACCTCCAAGTTAAACAGATACATATGAACTACAGTCTGTCTCAGGGATATACTTTGTGTAGGAGGTGCAAAAACAAATGAGTACATACCCTTAGGTATTTTGGATTCTTCCTATACACCTATACAGAGTCAGACTCATTGTCTTTCTCTATCCCAATGTGAGCACTTTTTATCTAGTTTTTGTTTCCAATAGTTTGCTTTTTAATCTACTCTTCAACACTCCCAACATGGTTATTTACAAAATGGAACATGATAAGTCGTTTGTTCACTGCAAAGAGCAAAATAGTTTTTAATTGTTTTTTCTGTTACCTGTAAAAATAAATAATAACTTTTTGACATATCAATTAGAGACATTTGAACTCTACACAAACTGATTCCAAGCTGTCTTTTTAGCCCCATTTTCATTATTGCACACGTATACTCTATATTTCAAACATATTGAATAACTGATTAATAATTTTGCCAAGAATTTTCTCATTTTGTGCATTTGCTATACCTTAAAGGTTCTCATCCTCATCTCTATCAGAATTTTCTGCTCAGTTATCATGGTCCTAACTCACTGGTAGAAATGTATCTAACATCTCTTTTTGAGGACTCAGTAGGGTATTTTATATAATATGATAGGTGCACATTATTTGTGATATGCAAATCTTTCTTTTGGAAATAAATTTAATTTCTACTTTATAGCTTGAAAAATGTAAGAAAGTTAGTTTTAAAACTAGTTAAATTCCAGGGATGCCTGAGTGGCTCAGCGGTTAAATGCATCTACCTTCAGTTCAGGGATCCTGGAGTACCGGGATCGAGTCTCACATTGGGCTCCCGGCATGGAGCCTGCTTCTCCCTCTGCTATGTCTCTGCCTCTCTCTCTCTCTGTGTCTCTCATAAATAAATAAATAAAATCTTTAAAAAAATAAAACTAGTTAAATTCCAGTAGGGGAAGAATGAAAATAAAATTTAAGGAAAAATATTCCTATGATTACAATGACAATAGACATAGAACTGATATACATGATTCATTTATGATAAATATCAAATGTATAATTTGGTATTGTATATTATTAACATATAATGATATGTTTTAAGGATTTGCTCCTTCATTGTCATTCTTATGGTTTTATCATTCAGTCTTTACTGAAGTAAACATTATTTTTACATGTGTCAGTAATATTTTTGCTAAGACTAGTTGAAAGTCCATAAATTATTATTTATGATTAACTTCCTTCTAAAGAAAATATTTTGAAGCATGTTGATACCACAAATGTTCCCTAAACACCTCCTGTGAGCCAGATATTATCTTATTAGCTAAGGATTGAATGATTATCCAGCAGATTGAGTTTTCCTGTGTTATAGCTTACAGTACAATGGGTAGGCAAATATTACACAAATAATTACACAAAATCAATATCTTGTTACATACTAAACCACTGTGCTGTATAGTAAGTGGAGAGCATTAGAGGATGCACTTTACATTCATGAATAAAGGGTGGCTGAGTAAATGAAATTTTAGGTTAAGCTGAACATTGGAATTGCACCACACAGAGAGAGAGAGGAAAGATGAAAGTTCTAGAGAACCACTCAAAGGTTGAATAGCATGTGTGAAAACACAGAGTCAGAGAAGAGTGAAGACTGATGTAGCCAAAACACAGGGAGCAAGGACAAAATGACTGACTCAAGAGTAAGATCAGCAGGTAACATTAAACTAAATCATTGGAGGTTTTGTTGCCCATGTGAAGAATTCTGGATTTTTAGTATAGTTAGAAGCACTAAAAGTTTTTGATTAGAGGAGTTATGTAATCAAATTTGAGTTTTTCACAGGCAATTCTGGCAATTGAGGTTCTAAGAAGAGCACCCAGAAAACCCTTAGAGCATACATGAGCATGTTACCTTAAGCAAAATGTTGGAAATGCACGGATCTACATTTGCAAAGACTTTGCTGAGCTTTCCAGTAAAAAAAAAAAAAGAGAAAAAAAAAAGAACTTATGTCTACTAGTAGGGAAAAGTCCTTCTTAATTATTGAATAGGCAACGAGGAGGCAATGTCCCATTCTCCTTCACATAACTTATTTTTGTCTATTTGAAGCTTAGATTTTCAATAAATACTCATTAAAAAAACTGAACAGTGGTGTCTCAGGAAAACAACAGGTCACCAATTAATAGTTAAAACTCCATTGGCAAAAAATGAGTAGAGTGGCAAAGAAAGTTGTGCAAGTGATTTGGCGATGCACAAATGTTAGGGGAATCAAGTTCAAAATTAAAGAAGTTGTAATAAATAGTATAAGAAAAATACAGTATGAAAAATTTCATTAGCATGACTAAACCAGTAACAGAAGGATAGAAGAAAGCATGGGTTACCAGTATATGTGAATCTTTTAATTTAGCCTTTAATATTAAACTTTGAACTGAAGAGCAAGTCAAGAAATCACCACCTAGAGACATTGCCCTTCCCGTCTTTATGGGCATTTTATACAATATTATTGATTAAACTACCAGCTAGATTTCAGTGACTCCACATTTATGATGAGCCTAAAATACTTCTCTGATTGCCAGACACCTCTATGTAACTACTGAGCACTTATAAATTTCCCCCAAATCTCCCTTCTTTGTATTCTATAGCCGTTAGAAGTCACTGCTAAACACTCTGCTAGATGCTGAAGAATGTAGAGCAAATATAAGACAATAAACAGATCAAAATCCTTTGTGAAAAGTATTCTAGGCTTGTACAGGGTTGTATAATTCTGTGGACAAGCTACCTAAATCAGATGGGGGGAGCAGGAAAAATGAATGGAGAAAACCTTCCCAGGAGATGGTACAGAAAATGGCCTGGTTGAACCAACATAAACAATCAGGCAAAGTATGGGGCTTGAGATGGGGAGTGTTGCCAGTAGAGGAATAAGTCTAAAGACAAAAAAGAGGGATGGGAACACACTTTATTATGAAAATTATGAAAGCTTAAAATGGTTCAAAGTTTATGGTTCAGGTTATGAATAGATGTAGGGATGAGAAAGGAAGTATTCTATTTTCTAAAGCAATGCTTCAGAAGGTCATGGGATGCATGGCTGGCTCAGCAGTTGAGCACCTGCCTTTGACTTAGGGCATGATTCTGATGTTCCAGAATCGAGTCCCGCATTGGGATCTTTGCATTGAGCCTGCTTCCCCTTCCTCTGCCTGTGTCTCTGCCTCTCTCTGTGTCTTTCATGAATAAATAAATAAAATCTTAATAAATAAATAGATGATAGATAGATAGATAATGTCATCCTTAGGAGTTTCTACTCATTTGTAAGGGAATGAATACTCATTGAATATAAGAGGGGGATGATTTGATTATATTCATATTTGAGATCTAAAAAAAAAAAAAGTTACCTCAGGGACACTTGGGTGGCTCAATCAGTTAAGTGTCTGACTTCAGCTCAGGTCATGGTCCCTGGGTCCTGTGATCAAACTCCATGTCAGGCTGTATGCTCAGCAGGGGGTCTGCTTGTCCCTCTCTCTCTGCCCCTTCCCCCTTCAGACTCTGTGTCTTTCTCTCAAATAAATAAAAGCTTTTTTTTTTTTTTTTTTTTAAAGCCATCTCAGTGGCAGGGTGAGAATCAGTTTGAGGGGACCTAGATTCAAGTCTATATATATATATATATATAGACTATATATATATATATAGACTTGAATATATATATATATATATTCTTTAATTCCTGTAAAGAAAAGCGAAACAAAAAGAAAAAAAATCAGTAGAAAGAGAATGAATAAATTTGAACAACTTTGAGAGAAATGAAAGTGTTATAGAGTCATGAGATATAATTGCTTGTGGAGAAGAGACACAGGAGGACAGAAAGTGACTCCAGGGTTTCTGGCTTGGTCAACAGCATGGGGGAGTGTGTCTTACAATAGGGTGAGAGAACATAGAACAGACGTGTGAGAATTCTTTATACATCTTTCTCCATCACCTCTACCTTTGGTTATCATTCAATTGTATTAACTTTTCCTCCCATTTTTTTCATTCAACAAGTGATAATTTAGTTAAGTAATATACTTGAGATAATTTACTAAATGAGTTAATACCTATACTCAAGGAGTTTATAGTCAGCTGTCCTCCTAAATATTTTTGAATTTATCTTCTTCCATTACCTCTACTACCGCCTTACTTCAGACCTGGTACATTAACTTACTTTCTCTCTCAAATCTTCATCTTCCCTTAAATCACCCTCAAAACTGCTGAAAGAATCACCTTTTTAAAAGCAGCTAAAACTGTTTCCCTTATAGCATTAATGACAATATATTGTAATGATTTTTTTGCACACATACCTTCACTTTTGGGCTATGAGATTCTTGTAGGAATAATGAATATCTTCCTTCATATATATATATATATATATATATATATATATGAATGTATATATATATTTTATATAATATATATATCTACATTTTTACCATAGCTTATTACACTCAGTGCTTTCTAAATGAATGAATGAATGAATGAATGAATTAAGCCATGACTAACTTGCAGAAATGCATTCCTACATATTGATTGAAGTTTTAGAGAGATACCAAGAAGTACATATGTATGTTTCCACAAGACCTTAATGTTTTCATCACAGTTCAAGATCTAGTCACAGGCTTAAAGGGTCTGTCACTAGTTTTGTCGTATGTATTAAAAGTTCCTGGACTCTATAGAATTGTCCTTTGGGAAGAGGGACATTTAAACCAGATAATTTATCCATACAAATGCAAGTTTCTGTGGTATTTACAAATGTTTGAAGCCATTCCTTTAGAGCAACACTGTTCAATAGAACACTGTGATGAAGAAAATGCTCTAGACTTGTGCTGTCAATAAAGTTGCCACTGGCCACATGTGATTTTTGAGGACAGAAATGACCAACTGATAAACAGAACATTTAAGTCTATTTAATTATTTTAAATTTATGTGTGAATAGCAACATGTGGCTGGTGGCTACTTTATTGCACAATGGAACTCTAGAATAAGTAAGGAAATTTTTCTTCCATGTTTTAACTGACTCTAATATATAATTACATGTTGCTTTTACTTTATGTTTTACATCTGCTTCTGGTTTACCGGATTCAGCTGTCAACTTGCTTTCTTTTATCATACCTAATAAACCTATCGTGGATCTCTTTCACTACCTCTCCCAATCTCAGTTGCAAAGAACCCCTAAGTACTGCCCACTCAAATGCGGCACCCTACCTCTGGCAGCCATGTCTTTTCTAGATATGGATTCAGCTTGTGCTAATTAGCATTACCCAAAAATCACAATATACTTTAATTTGAATTAAAAAGTATAAGTCTTACTTGAGGTGTACTATAAACGTATATTGCTTTGTAGGTATTCTCTGTCCAATAAGAATGCTGAGAATTAGGAAGAAAAATGGGAAATCAATTATTATTTTCAGAAGTGGTACAAGACTTGCTAGTGACATGAAACTCAGATTATAGATAGTGAGTTGTATGAGTCTAAGCAGCTTGGAGAATCAAGTTACTTTTTTCCCAAAACATCATCAGGGATCCCCACTCTGTGCCTTCCTGAGAAGGAAAGATCTCTCCTACCAGTGAACCACACATCATCTTCTGGGAGAATAATGGAGGCAAAAGGATTTTAATTTAACTGGGGATTTCCTTTTTTCCATGCTTCCTGATGGACTAAGACTCTTTCCTCTTACACTTTCTTTCCTCTTCAAGGAAAAACAATGTTTGCATCTTTTTAGTTATACTCTTAGTCTGGTTTCTCTGTTGGAAGATATCTTTATTCATAAGTTCTAAGTACTTAACCTTTTCAGTGGCTTTTGTCATGCTTACATATACAAGATTTCTTAATTGTTTTCACTTTAATTGACAGATCAAACCAGGGAGCAATCAGATTTAATTCATCTGACCTGTCAAGAAATCTTAAATGATTTAACAAATCATTTTAAAAACATTATTTAAACTAATATTACTTCTAGAAAAATATTGAAATGGTATAATGATATTCACATTGTACTCTTACCAAGCCACTACTGTAATCAGCTGCTTAAATTAATGATAACTTCATCAGAAAATAAAACAATGAGTTATTGAGAAAATTCTAATATTAAGTATTGTGGTTGTGATGTAACAATATTATATGTGTAAAAGCAATTATTATCTTCTTGACACACGACAAAATATTTTGCTTTTTAATTGGATTAAATCACTTATCTGCTCATTAAAAATTAACTACTAGCATATTCACAATTCAGATACAATGGAAAAAATGCTTTCTGACTTTTTGCTTTATTTAGTATTGAAAATTTGGAAATAAGAAAATAGATTTTATTAAATAGAATGATTCTGTAAGCCATATTGTAAATGTGCAAAGGTGCCAAATGATCAACTATGATGGGACATTTGATAAGAAAGTGTAAGAAAAAAGTTGTTTCTTAATATCAGTACAAAGGAATTAGTTGATGGTCAAAAACATCATTGCTTTTTTGATTCTAGAAGATACATTTCAAATTTCACTTGAGTGGTGATTTGTTTCTATCACTTAGTGATTCAGCAGACTCTTGTGATAAAACTGTGGCTTGAATCTGCACATGTCTACTAGAACTTGGGAACTTTCAGGAAATGGATATGGGAATACCAATATGGGCAACTATTCCATTTAATAGAAATCATCATAACATATAAAAGCAAATCCCAAAAATATTCTTTTTATAAGTGATCCACAATGAATTAAGGGCAAGTTGAAAGTAGAGATGAAAATAAAGTACATAATTTATATAGGGTATCTTTGCCAAATGTATATATTACATATGTATTATAAATTTCAAAATTGATGACTATATTATTATCCAAGAGGATAGAATTCAAAACAGGGGCATTACTAAAGGAAAAGAAGGATGTGTTATAAAGATTAAAGGATGAATACACTCAGAAAACATAATAATATTAAATGTGCAGGCAATAAATAACAGACCAAAGTTCTTAGAATTAAGGGGAGGAATACACATATAATCCACAAAGTTAAAAATAATCTACTAAAAAAATCATAATTCAATACAGCTAAAATCTTTATTTTAAAGTCCACTCTGGCAATTGATAAAACAAATAGACAAGTCAGTAGAGACATAGAAATATGAGCATCATTAATCCATTTGACCTGTCAGAGAACAGTACTTATAAGAGTTGTAAAATACACATTCTTTTAAATGTGCATGTGAAACACTTACTAAAATAGATCATATCCTGGATCTTGAAAATGTTTCTTTTTTTTTTTAAGATTTTATTTATTTATTCTGGAGAGACAGAGAGAGAGAGAGAGGCAGAGGGAGAAGCAGGCTCCATGCAGGGAGCCCGATGTGGGACTCAATCCCAGGACTCTAGGACCATACCCTGGGCCAAAGGCAGGTGCTAAACCACTGAGCCACCCAGGCTGCACTTGAAAATGTTTAAATAAAATGGGAAGGTATATAACATCTGACCACAAGTGTATTAAACTAGAAATGAAAAGTATCCATTCAAAATCAATGACAAAATATCAATGAAATCTGCAAATAATTAGAAATTTACATACAATAACCATAAATCAATGAGAAACCACAGAAGAGATTAGAATGTATTTTATATTCAAAGAAAACAAAACCCACAATATCAGGGTTTATGAAATAAAGCTAATATTTATAAAGACTTATAGTCTTGATATGGAAGATTATAACTTTAAATATTTTCATTAGAGAAGTAAAACATTAAAGCCAATGATCTAAGTGTTCACACTCACAGGCTAGAGAAAAAGAGCAAACAATATCTAAAACTAAAAAAAATAATACAATAACAATGAAATCAAAGATGTAACAAATAATCACTAGGGAAATACTTAAAAGCCAAGAGATGGTTTTAGAAAAAAATTAAGAATATTATTTAAGCCCTAGCAAGAAAACAAAGAATACAAATGACCAATATCATGGTTAAAACACATTACTAAAATTTTTACAGAATGAAGGTAATACAGGAATGTTATGAACAATTTCATATCCAAATAGGAGGATATACATTACTTAATTTAAGATGTAATATAAAACTGTAATAATCAAGAGAATGTGGTGTTGTCATGAGGACAAATAAATGGAACAATTAAACAGAATCAAGAGTCCTGAAGTAGATCTACAGTTGATTTTTGACAAATTTGCTAGGTTGATTTGATCAGTAGAAAGAATTATTTTCAAGAAATGATGTTGGTGGACATCTGAGTGGCTCAGTGGCTGAGTGTCTGCCTTCAGCTCCGGGTATGATCCTGGGGTCCTGGGATCCAGTACGGGGTCCCCAGATTGAGTCCCGCATCAGGCTCCCCATAGGGAGCCTGCTTCTCCCTCTGCCTATGTCTCTGCCTTTCTCTCTTTGCATTTCTCATAAATCAATTACTCAATCAATCTTTAAAAAAAAGAAATGATGTTGGAATCACGAGATATCCATATAAAAAATTGATCTACTTTTAACTCATTCTGTACACAACAATAAATAGCAGATTGACCACAGACCTAACCATTAAATCTAAAACTATGAAGATTCTAAGAAATTATATGAGATTATATTTGAGTTTTTACGGAGAACACATATAATACTAATTAAACATAAAAGAAATTATGGATTAGTAGTACTTCATTAAAATAAAAGTTTTTTGCTCATTAAAAGACACCACTGAAAAATAGGAAGACCAGTTACAGATTATGAGAAAATATGCACAATAGTAATATCTAATTCAAGTTCTTGTGTTCAGAATATACAAAGGGCTTCAAAAATTAATGATAAATACAGAGTAGCTAAATAAAAAATAAGTGAAAGTATGAAATACATTTTTATAAATAAAAATATAGAAATGATTTAAAAGGATGAAAAGTGTCCAACTTCTTCCAGAAATAAAAAATTTACTACATCATAGTCACAAGAATGGCTACAAACAACAACAAAAAAAACCCTTAAAATCTGACAAAAGCAAATGGTAGTGGGGTATTGGAGCAATTTGACACAAAACATTGGTAGGACCATATAAGAATGTTACTACTTCAATAAAGTGACAATTTCTTAATTTCTTTTACATCTATCCTGTTAGGCAGTAATTGTACACATTGGTATAAAGAATATAAAACATATGTTTAAATAAATACTTGGACAAGAACATTTGTAGCATTTTTTTTTTCAGAATAGTCCAAAATTATGACGAACTCAATTATCCATCAGTAGGAGAATGGATAGGTGAAGTGTTGTGCATTCATACAATGAATTACAAAACACTAAAAAGAAAAACTACTGATAAGTGTGAAAACATGGTTGAAACTCAAAAGCAAAACAAACAAGAGGAACCAGACACAAAATATCATATACTGTATGCTTCTGTATCTGCAATTTGATAGGAATGAAAAGCAATTTATGGTTGGTGAAGATGAAGAGTAAGATAGTCTCATTCAAAAGATTAAATGATATTTAAATAATTTAACTGTTTTAGAACAAATCTCAAGAACATTTATATGAATACAAAAATATCTAATATCTAAAAAGGTAAAATTCACAATGTAGCATCCAATAAAAAATTGACAAGTATGTAAAGAAGCCGCATAAAGCAAATCAAATGAAAAGAAAAATAACTCATAGATAGACCCACAAGTGACTCACATGATGAAAATATTATAAAGAGCATTTAAAATATTTTTATGACTGTATAACATATGTTAAATAAAGTAGGAGAAAGGTCAAAGATCTTAACATATTCTAGAGGTAGAAATGACAATGCCTGAGGTGAAAAATAAGATATACTGGGGACCCATGATGAATTAGACATTTCATTTCAAGAGAAAAGGTTAGTATACTTGAATATAGCAATATAAAGTTTCCAAAATAAAATACAAAGAGAAAAATCACTTTAAAAAAAGAACTGACAAGCAATGATCTGAGAGACAACTTTAACTTGCTGATTAGATATGTGAGTAGTGTCCTGAAGAAAGAGAACCAAAAGTATTTGAAGAGATGAAGGCTGAAAATTATACAAATTGAGTGAAAACTATTATTCAAACAGTTTAAAGAAATGCAAGAGCATGAAATATGAAGAGAACTACACCAAAGTACATTAAAACCAAATTGCTTAAAGTCAATGATTGTGAGAAAATCTTCAAAACACTAAAGAAAAAGGATAACTAAAAAACAAAACAAAACAAAAAAAAAAGGTTTGTTTGTTTTTTCACAAACAATGCTAGATAGAAAACAGTGGAGCAACATCATTAAAATAATAAAGAAATTAACTGTCAACTTAGAATTTCTGTCCAGTGAAACATCTTCCAAAAAAATAAAAAAAATAAAAAAAATAATGCCTTAGGCAGACCAAGGGAGACAACCATTTTAAGAAACTTTAAAGAATCCTTTGAAAGAAGAAAATAATAGTAGAAGGAAGACTAATTCTACAAAGGTAATAATGAACACTAAAAATGGTAACTACATGAGTAAATATAGTTATTATTTAAAATCTTTAAATGGATTGACCAAAGCAAAAAATAATAAAAGTGTATTTCCAAGTATACAATGCATGTAGAAGTTCAATGTATGCCACGAATAATACCAAAACTTGGAAGGAATAAATGTAATTAAACTATTCTCATGTTGTGATACTAGAAACATAGAACATTTACCAAGATGGACCATATAATGGGCCATAAAGCCAGTATTATTAAACTGAAAGTGTGTTTAAATAAAACAAAATACATTCTCTACCCACAATGGAACTGAATTAAAAATCAAGAATGAAAATTTTAGCCAAATATTGTAAAATTTTGAAAAAAATCATACTTCTAAATAACTTATGAGTCCAAGAAGAAATCATAAGATATATTTAAAAATATTTAGTACTGAATGAAAAGGAAACACATGTCAACATTTGTGGGATGCAGTTACAGCAGAACATAAAAGGAAACTTATAATGCAAAACTCCTTTTTAGAAGGAAATACATCTCAAATCAATGACCATTGTTTTCACCATAGGAAACAGAAAAAAGGAAAAGAAAACAAAAATACAAAGTAGAAAAATGAAAATAATCCACATCAGGGTGGAAATCAATGAAATGAAAAACAAACGCAATGGAGAAAATAAGCAAAATTTAAAATTTGTCCCAACATTCATTCTTGATAATAACTCTCATCAAACACTAAATGGAAGCAAATGTATTTGACTTAGTAAAGGTTGTCTCAAAAACTAATAGCTGATATCATAGTAAATGAGATGAAAGATGATATTTTCCTCCTATGATCAGGAACATGACCAGAATGACTACCATTTCTACTTCTATACTATATTGTTTCAGAGGTGATGGCAATGTTCACTATTTTGTTTGAGCTAATGTTTCACTAGTGTTCACATAACTCAAAATTTGACAAATTGTACTCTGTAAACCTGTGCAGTTTATTGTATATTAGGTATACCTCAAGAAAATTGTCATAATCTATGTGTTACACAACATCTAAATTATATCATAATAAAAATATTACTAGAAAAAATAATATGAGTGATTCCTATTTCAGGGAATATTGGAATTTTTATTCAGTGCTTTATACAAAGAAGTGAAGAAAGAATATGTCTTGGAAAAAAAGAATATCAAGTTTAATTCTAGTCCAAAGATTCCCCTGACCCTTTGCTGTAGACTGAAAGCTGTATATCCCCCAAAATTTATATGTTAAAACCAAATCCACCATGTGATGGTATCTGGAGATGAGGCCTTTGGGAGGTGATTAGATCATGTGGGTGGAGCTCCCATGATTGGAGATAATACCCTTCCAAAGAATTCCCTTGTTCTTCCAACCCTGTCAGGTTATAGCTTATGGAGAGAAGACAGCCTAATGTCTGGGCAGGAAGTGCTCACCATGTGCTAAATCTGCCAGTACCTTGATTTTGGACTTGCCACCCTCTAGCACTATGAGAAATCAATCTCCATTACTCATAAGCTAGTCTATATGTTCTGTTATAGTGTACATATAGTCTAGGCTGGAACATATAGGCCAGCCTCAATGGCCTAATACAACACTGAACCAGAGTGGTTTTCTAAATTTGAATTTGAACATTCTGGCTCCCACTTTAAAGCTTTTCCTTTGACCGCACATGACAAACCACTAAAAATGAGGTATATATTCATGCATTGCTTTTGTTTAATTCTGTCTTTATCTCTCAGTAGCGTATAAATTCCATCTTTGAACCATCTCATTCTTTCTTTCCACCCATGGCAAGCTGAGCTACCTAAACATATTTTAGATCACACCGCATAATCTCTTGTTTTGGTTTCTTTAAAATTCTTTTGTCTGCCTGAAGGATTCATCTTTGTTGTTTATGTTTCATCTTTTATATTTCTTCCAGAAATCCCACTTTGACCCTTCAGATTCTATTAGATTCCTTGGCAATGTTTGTTAAGTGGAATGAAGGCTCCGATATATATGAACAAAAGATAATTTTGTGCCAAGAATATTAGATAGAGTTGAGAGGGGAAACAAAATTCTAAAAAAATAATGAATGAAAGGGAGAAGTATTTCCATTTCAATTTCCACTCATCTGAGTTAGAAATTGTACATAATGTTTAATGACATTGAATATTTAAAGGATAAAGGACTGCGTCATACTAGCTTGGATAATTCAAATGATGGTTAACATGACTCTGAACATGACTCCAAATCCCAAAATTTGATAGCTCCAAACTTATTTCTTTCACTTCCATTAATAACAGAGAGCGTAGTGCTTAGAATCTCTCCCGAGCTATATTTTGACACTCTTGAATACGAACATATGCAACACTCTTTTACAGCCCAACACATTCATATTCATTTCAAACAACTGGAGGTAAGAAATCAGGGATACAGAGCAAGTAGAGTCATAACAAAAACCTAATTAGATTTCAACTTTATTTTTGAGCAAATAAAAATAAAGTTGAAAAAACATAAATTAGAAAAAAGAAAGTTCTTTATTTGCTCATTTAATTTAGAAGCATGTAATGAAGAAATAAATGTAGAATGTGGTAAAACAACATCCTGGGGTAAGCTGAAATCCACAAGAGACGTTTTGTATTTTTTTACTCAGATCAAAATAGGTATAGCCTTTATGGAATTTTAAAGAATACAAGCGTTTAAAAAAAAAAAAAAAGTTCTTCCAATCATTTATCTGATTTATCTGCAGGAAAATTATCTAAGAGATTTATTAAATTGTACCCTTCTGACCCATTACTTTATAGTTTTTGGTCAATTGTATAATGTGTGCCAGTGGTCTGAATTAAAAAAAAAAAAAAAAAAAAAAAGACGCCTGGGTGGCTCAGCAGTTGAGCATCCACCTTTGGCTCAGGGTGTGATCCTGGGTCCAGGGATCAAGTCCCACATCTGGCTCCCTGTGAGGAGCCTGCTTCTCCCTCTGTCTATGTCTCTGCCTCTCTGTGTCTCTCATGAATAAATAAATAAAATCTTAAAAAAAAAAAAACCCACAGCAGATGATTTGTACGTAGGTGATCTTGAACCACATTTTTGTAACCACCAACGTTGAGATCACTCAGAATTTTGTCTCCCTCCAACAAATCCTACTAACATTTTCACATATGTTTTAGCACATATTTTCCCAGCATTTTTTGGCCTGAATATATTTAGCTATTTTGTTTTAAGTCTTAGTGTATAGTAAAGCATTCAATTATGTGCTGTGGGAAGGACAGAATTTATTTTTCTACAGGCCTACTGTTTAAGAACTGATTTTGGGATAGCTAGAAGTCTGGGTCTAATCTTGGCTTCACTGTGGTCTGAATTTAATTGAATTATTTAACCATCTCATATCCATTTACAATAATAAATAAAGCATTATTTATTTCTGTAATAATTAAATCATATATACATATATATAAAGTACTTGACACAGTGAATATAGTTAATACACAGTATACTAGCTATCATTGTTATCTTAGTAAAAGAGTTGATGATTTTTCATATAAAACAAAGTGTATACTTTAAGAGATTTTAGGCCACTTCATTTAAAAAGAAAAAAAACAAAGTAGTAAATGAAACACTGGTATGTTAGCATTACCCTTTTGTAAGGCATTATTGGCAACCAATGTCTAACTCCCAATACTGTGAGTGAAATTATGCTTTGCTTAATTAAATTAAATTAGCTTAAACTACTAATATTTACTCGGAATTATCATCTAGGACCAGAATATCCAGGACATGTAACTATTTAAATATAATATAGCTATATATAAACTCTTAATGTGATTAATTAAAACATTTTCCAACACAAAGCATAAAAAAAACATCTAGAGCATTTTCTTGAACAGGTGTACATTCTCTAGTAAATATTAATTGTATTAAATTTTAATGTACTTAATGTGATTAAAAAGAGGACTTATTGATAACATAGTATCACTATTATTATTTGCAAATACTATATTAAAGTTGCTGATGGAATCTAAACAGAAACAAATGACATTCAGGTGAAGATAAATAAAATCATCATAGGTATAGAACTGCCAGTGTTTGGGAATCTAATTTCAATATAAATCTATTGGCTTATCAATTACAACATAAGTATAAGAAGTAGAGTCAATATAGAAATGGCTATCCAATTATAGAACTATGATGATACATTCCTAAATGCACTTAAAAGAGGGATATTTCTTTTAGGTAATTGAAAAAGAAATGAAGAGCTATGCTAAATGCATGGTTTCACAGCGGTTTGAAAATACAAACTTCATGAGGGAAAAGGAAGAAAATTGCTTTAATATCAGAGAAGCCCTGGGGAAATTAGTAGAGTGTAAAAGCATGTGTGTGTGTGTGTGAACATGTGTGTGTGTGCAGGTGTGTGTGTGTGTGTGTGTGTGTGTGTAATGCAGAGCAGTAGAGTGGTGTCTTGGAAGAGTTTATGTTTTGGCAGACTTTGTAGCCATTTCTTTTCCTAAGGGCTAGGGCTTACCTGAAAGGCAAAAAAATCAGAACCTGTGCTTTTGAATAGATTTCTATTTTCCAGGTTAATTCTTTCTTTAGTTGAGGACTATTCCCTAATCTAAGCTGTGACTGTGAACATAAACCTGACCTCTCTGGTGTGAAATACAAACAGCTTTCAATTACTGAACAATCTGTAATAATGATTAAACCTTCTGCTTAAGCAATTAACTTTGAGAAAGTAGAAACTATTCATGAATTCTTAAAATTGTTCTTCTCTGCTATGGATTCAATCTTGTGACCATAAAGATGCAACATGACTTTCAAATTAACATCAAACATGAAAACTTATTTCCTGTAAATTCAAAAATTTAATATAGAGTTAGTAGGGTAAGTCATGAGGTGAAGAAAATAACTGTTAAAGGGATGTAAGAATGTACATTTTAATATATGTGTACAAGTGATCAGTTAGACATCTTGAGTCCCTGCTATGTACTTAATTTTATTTATCTTTTCATTTATTTACTAAAAATTTTATTAATTCAAATAATCTATTTTTTTCATTCATCAAGAATGATAATTGACCTACATGGAGTTTTGAAAAATACTTTTCATATTAATGATTCTATCACAGGCACATGTCTAACCTTAGGAAATCAAATGTTTTGAAACTCTGAAGGAATATGGTGCTAGATAGTGTGAACTCCTTGAAAGCTATCGGGATGAACAATAGCAATGTGTTTTGCCAATTAGCTGAACTCCCAAAATGTCATTTTTTAAATGGCATACTTTATATAATGAACAGCTTTTTTTTTTTAAAATCACAAATACATCTGTAAATGTCATATGTGACTGATCCTCAACCTTGCCAGAGACCTTGACAAAGGTACCTAGAACCCTGTCCTAAAACAGGACAGACATGATGAGTAGTTCACAACTAAGTATGGAATAAGACAATACGGACAAGGAAATGAGAACAGGGCCAGGTGGTGGGGTATAAACTAAACATTAACCAATAATCCCTTTCAAGTTTCCTTTACACTATCAATTTTTCCCCATTGCTTCACTTATATGGTGCTCTTAACTTTATGGATCACAAACACATCTGATGTTGTGGTGGTTTTTTTTTTAAGATTTTATTCATTTATTCATGAGAAACACACACAGAGAGAGAGGCAGAGACACAGGCAGAGGGAGGCAGGAGAGCCTGATGTCAGGCTTGATCCCAGGACCCCAGGGGGTCACGACTCAGGCTGAAGGCAGATGCTCAACCACTGTGCCACCCAGGTGCCCCTGTCATTGTGGTTAAACATACTGCTAGAAAACAGCTAGACAAATAGGCAAATGTGAAGAAAATTGCATATCATAGTTGCAGAGGGTATATGGACTCTCTAAAGTCTACTCTTCCTCTGATTTGATACTTTAGTGTCAGTTCCTATCAAATTCTGTGCCCAAGTATATAAAACATAAAGAAAATTACTCAATCATGAAAAAGAATGAGATCTTGCCATTTCTAACAATGTGGATGGATCTAGAAAATATAATGCTAAGTGAAATAAGTCAGTCAGAGAAAGACAAGTAATATATTATTTTACTCATATGTGAAATTTAAGAAACAAAGCAAATGAACAAAGGAAAAAAGACACAAACAGAAAAACCAGACTCAAGCAGAGAACAAACTGATGGTTGTCAGAGAGGAATAGGGGAGGGGATGGGCAAAATGGAAAAAAAAAAGTAAAAAAATGAGTTTCAAGCACCAGAAACCCCACTTTCCCCTGCAGTTAATTCACGGCAGAGAAATAACTATATCATTTAAAGCCAACTGGCAGGGAATAGCATGTGAACGATGTAATCATTAGAAGAAAATTTCACGATTACAACAGAATCTGTATTTCTCCTGGAATCTTATCTGTATTGCATAAAATTAAGATTTTATTTTGTTTCTTTCTTGGAATCCTGAGACCACTATGCTGTGAGAAAGTCCAGTTTAACCCAGTACAAAGCAAGAAGTGTTATAAGAGAGAATTAAGGTACCCAGTTGATAGCCAGTACCCATTTTCAGGCACATGAATGAGAAACATCTTGAACCCTTCAGTCCCAGTAGGCACATGAATGAGAAACATCTTGAACCCTTCAGTCCCAGAGGACTACAGATGCATAGGTAATATAACCTCCAGAACTGTAAAAATAAGTATTGGTTTTAGCCATTATATATATAATATTATTATATATAATATAATATTTTAAGTGAAACAATGCCTAATTGAACAACTTACAGTGGAGAAATCTTTAGTCGTCTTTCTGGCTCTGCACTCTGCCACTGTCCACAATCCACAGTCAAACCAGAATCGCTACCACACATGGAGGATCTTCTAGATTCCTTCCATACAGCATGGAATACATAAGCAATTTATGTAATCTATTTGTCTGTGGGGTGAGAGATGATCCTGGGGCTGACTTGTACTTGTCGATTTACTCTTGGACCTTTCTGATTTAAAGAGCCTTTTAGAATCTCTTGATTTATATTGGGTAAATGTCCAAGTTTTTCATACCTCTTTTCTTTCATGTCCTCTTCCCCAAGATGCAGTGAGGTATTGAGAAAGAAGGTATGATGGTGCTGGGGCAGGGGCTTATATCTGCCCTCTGCCCTTTTTATCTTCTCTGATCTCTGGGCAGAGTGGCTTGTCTCTTCTGTAAGATTACCAGAGCTGGGAAATTTGTTGTTGTTCTCTGGTTTGGTGAAGTTCATGGGTCCTTTTGTGATCACTCAGCACCACTTTGCCTGTTGTGAGTGCTATAGGAATTTTTGATGTTTGCTACTATTCGATGCTGATCCTGAGTTGGGTTTCGGGAACACTTTTTCCCTACCAGATGTAATCCCTATTCTTTCTCTTAGTTATCGTCTTACAACCTCATGGAGTTTCTGCTAAATCTGCTAAATCTGAATCTTTCCCATACCTCCTTGGAGCCAACGGAGGTATAGGAGTGGTAAGAGTGTAGGAGTGAGAGTGCTTAGGCTCTTCTCTCTGTCAAATCAGGGCATGTTGTCCCTTTGCCCTGGTGTCACTGCCCCATGT
The DNA here is from genome assembly GCF_011100685.1 of Canis lupus familiaris. Classification (NCBI taxonomy): domain Eukaryota; kingdom Metazoa; phylum Chordata; class Mammalia; order Carnivora; family Canidae; genus Canis; species Canis lupus. The sequence goes on from NC_049233.1 coordinate 60,285,901, forward strand.
TGATCCAAAGCAACTTGTACTCTTCTCTCTCCAGATATTCAAAACTGAGAACCGATATTAAAGACTACTTGTCTCTCTTTTTCTGGCACCAAGTCTATCTCTAGAAGTCCATATCAGATGGGATAGGAAGGATGCAAATATTTAGGTTTTCCTCATTTTTCTTTTAACCTCTCTTTCACACAGACCCGGGATTTTTCTTACATTTACCCTTTCTATCAGTCAGTGATTTTGTCTACATTTTATATTCCCTATCTCTTGCATATCATTCATTTTTCTCATTTCTAGGTCCAAGATGTTGGAATGGCTGCCAAGGAACACGATCTCTATGTAAGGAAAATGGATAGGGGTGCCTGGGTGGCTCAGTAAAGTAAGCATCTGACTTTGACTCAAGTCATGATCTTAGGGTCCTGGGATCAAGCCCCACTGGAGCTCCATGCTCAGTGGGTGGTCTGCTTGTTCCTCATCCTCTCCCTCTGCCGCTCCATTTGTTCATGGTGTTTCTCTCTGTCTCAAATATGTAAATAAAATATTTAAGAATGAATGTATTTTCAAAATAAAACCATTATATGCATATTTAGCTTTTTCCCATTTAGAAAATAAAATTCAAAATCCTTTTATTAATGAAACTCCAATCAGAATGGCACTCCCTTTAGTCAAGCCTCCATGGGACTACAACTCACTTGTTTTTTTTTTTAGAAATATGGTTGTTAGCCTCCCCTGGACAACATAGATCATTTAGGGAATAAATCTAAAACAGTAAAAACAAAAAATAAAACAAAAGCCTTGCTGCTGTATCTTCAAATGCGAATTTCAAACCCTTTAACTGCTTTTTTTTTGTCCTCTTCTGCCTATAATACACATTCTCTTATCCCATCTGATCAATCTTTTTTCATTTATTTTTCACTTCACTTAAATTCCACCTCCTTCAGGAAGCCTCCTATGACATTCTTTATTCCCTATTCCCAGTTCCCATAGTTCGGTCCTTCCACAGCACCCCAAATGGTAATTCATTCTCTCTCTCTCTCTCTCTGTCTTCCTCTTTCACTCTCTCCTGCCTCCTTCTCCCTCTTCTTTTCCCATTTCCTTTTCTCTCCCAAAGTGGCTGTGAGCTGTATGAGAGCAGGATCCATCTTATTATTTTCAGTGTCCATCATAATTCTTGACACATGGTGGGCGTTAAATAAGAGAAGAATAAAAGAAGGAACATACATAGCTCTACGTGAAAAGTCAAAAGATAACCAGAAGCTATTTATAGTTTATGGACCGCTTGGTAAACTGAGATATCACCTTACTTATTTCCATCTCTTAGAGGATATTCACAATGATACAAATTGAATCCTTGCCCAACACCCTAGTCTAAGGGCAGGATGAGAGATTTATATTCTTACTATGAAAGACACAGAGTGTTCATGAGTTGATGGTGACACTACTATAAAAACTGAAGTTTAAATAATTTTAGAAAGTATAGAACATATGAATAGACAAATAGTCAAAACTAAGTAAAATAAGTAACCATAGTATTAAGTACTTAAATCCTACATGTCTCTGAGACAGTTGAGATTCTATCATAAACAATTACACAGAATGCAACCTCTTTTTAAAATTTATTTGGATGTCTTCCAAGAAGCTATAAATACTATTGATAATAGAGAGACTGCTAATTTGTTTCTATGTGTGATTTTCCAAGTTCAAAGCTGATCTCTAGTTTGTTTCTCTGATTCCCATCAATTCAGAATACCTTTTGTTGTAAGAGATTTTTTCTCTTTCTTCTACATGACGTTCAAATTATTCAGTTTCTGAATACCTTCTATTTCACCTCTGCATGCACTATTATGATTTTCCTTTCCTATCCTTTGGGAACAACAAACAAATATACACCCCCGACATGCATGTACTGACACACACACATACAAATACATATCTGTACTCTCCTTCATGCGTCTCCAACTCCTTTCCTCTATATAAATAGATATTTATTTTTCTTCACTGTTTGAGATTAAAGTTTTATTTTACTTTTTTAAAGATTTAATTTATTTATTTATGAGAGACACATACAGAGAGAGACAGAGAGAGAGAGAGGCAGAGACATAGGCAGAGGGAGAAGCAGGTCCCACGCAGGGAGCCCGATGTGGGATTTGTTTCGGGACTTCAGGATCATGCCCTCAGCCGAAGGCAGATGCTCAACCTCTGAGCCACCCACGCATCCTGAGATTAAAATTTTAAAAAGAAATTGTCTTCAAGTAATTAAACTTTGAAAGTGAAAATACCAAGTCAAAGTAGAAAGAAATTATATGGAATATATCCAACTTATCGAATTCTAAGAATTAAAATAAGCAAGTCAAGAGGAAAGAAAGTTTTCTAAATATGACAAATTTTTGAAAGAGTAGGGACTATGTATATATATTTTCAGTTAGTTGACTAATATTCAGTATGATAGTGATGCTTAATTTGACTTCCTCAACTTTCCATTAGTAATATGAAGGAAGGAAGGGAGAAAGGAAGGAAGGAAGGAAGGAAGGAAGGAAGGAAGGAAGGAAGGAAGGAAAGAGAAAGGATGAAAAAAAAGAAAGGACGAAAAGGAGAAGGAAGTAGGCAGGGAGAAGGAGGAGAAGAAAAGAGAAGGAGAAGGAGAGAGAAGAAAGGAGAGGAGTGAGAGGAGAGGGAAGCAAAATTAGAGTAAATTCTTGTCAAATTCCTTTAAGGGGCACTGATAATTGAAGTCAGACTGATTTAAAAAAAAAGACGAAAAAACAAGGGCATTTTGATCTGTAATTATATTTATAGTTCTTTTAGGAGATTGTAGCTGGCCACCTCACTGAAGGATTGGACTTTCTCCTCCTTTTTTGTATTCATGTTGTGGTATAAGATGTGGCTCTGGTACTTGATTTATCTGCCTCTGTTGCCCAGACTGGGTTAGCCATCTGAGAGCAAATTTGCCACAATCCTAAGCTTTGAGGCTGACTCAGTGGCCCCTCATGTGGTAGGAGCCAGGCCTGCCCTCACAGGGCTTGAGGAAACTGACTTCTCCCATCACTCCGGGACTTACATGAAGAGCCTTATTCTGGAAATAGATTTGATGTATCCAGCAGCTGACTGAAAGATCCTGGAGACAGCTCTGGGAAGCATGAGAGAATTGATGCTCCATGGGGAAGCTTTGTGCAATGAGAAGCAGAAGCTGGACAAGAGAGGATAAGCCCTTTCCTTCTCCCCACAACCATGGTGTTGAGGTACCGTGTTTCCTCCACACATCTCCTGCGACTGAACAACCAGCCATGATTCTGTGAGAACTGGGGTCAACTCAGCAACTTATCACTTTGTATTTGTTTTTCTTTCCAGCCTCTTTCTTCTCATTACTGTCTTTCATGCCTAGGATCCTGTCTCCTAGTAAAACCTTCACTTTGCATCCAGCTGGCTGTATTTTCTAGGGAAACCGTTCCAAAACAGCATATCTATTTTTTTCATATTGCTAGACTTTTTTTTTTTACTTTTATATGGATTTTTATAGATTTCAATGAATTTCTTTTATTCAATCATATCAACTTTTGGTCATTTTTATTCTTAATTTTTCTGAAGTCCATCTCCTCCTGTGCATCCCTACTTACCCTGCCTAACATGGGCTATCATCATCTGTGTTCTGAAATGCAGCATCAGGTTTCTATTTACCAATTTCGGATTGGTAGTTCTTGGATTCATCCTCCATGCAGCCGTGAGTGATCTTTCTAATCCAAACTGAATATACTTTCCTTTTACTTTAAAACCTCTTAACACCGCCACCCCCATAATAAGATAAAGTCTTATCTCTAAGATAAGCACACTGTGCTCTGGGATATATTACTTGTTCTCTGCATCTCTGTACCATTGCTCTTCTTGCCCCCTCTGCCTAGGACACCTCATCTTCCCTCCTCTAACTGGTTAAATTCTACTTTTCCTTTGAGACAGTAGTTCTGGACATTTTGGGAGTCATCAACCTTTTTGCTACTTGAGTGAAAGCTATGGACTTGCTCTTTCAAAAACAAAACAAACAAAGCATATATAGCATTTTGCCTAACCTTTAGAAAGAGAATGATCCTTCACCTTGCCCCCAAATCTACTCTCATTAAAAAGTTCATCACTTCTTTTGAATGACACGGAGACTGAGGTGCCACCCTCCTGAAATCTTCCTTTTCTCTTGATGTTATGGTTTCTGACTATGAGATCACCTGGAGAGCCCGACTGCATCTCCGTCATTTCTGATTCCTCAGTGCTTGTACACAAGGGGCAAATACTATTTATGTGTTGAATGAATGAAATAAATGCATCTATTTGGTCCTCCCACTGGATCTTGGAGACTTTCAGGACACAACTGATGCAGTTCACAAGACACACACAGTAAAAATTATTTCACAAATGAAGAAGGACTTGTAGAATGGCTGAGTGACGGTTCAATGACAGAACCAGAACTAAAACCACTTTCTCTTGATCACAAGTTCTTGAATGCCTGTCTGTGTTTTGTATTTAAGAACAAAACAAACCAGTTTTTATTTAACCTGTTTCCTTGACTCTTGGCCTTGACACCTTCAGATTACTAAGAGACAAATTTTTATCCCGAATATATATCCAGTCTATTTTCTAATCTGACCTTCAGAGCAACTTTACTAAAATGTAATTTCTAATATGAAAGATCTGTAAGTGAGAGTCCAACCCAAATGCTTACCAAATCATCAGACCATTAAAGTTGGCAAACATCTTAAAATGGCTCCATAGAACTGCACCTTTCCATTTGGGAGTGTAGGCAAACAGCTTTGTTTTTGTTTTTGCAATTGACACCATCGTTTACATTAGGATTCAGAATCTATTATTTAGGCTGGCTGGCTTTGAATACATTTTCCCCAAATTTAGATACTGCTAATGAGGTTCTCCTTGAAAGCATTTCAGGGTCCTTCACTGAGGGCTTCTAAGGAGAATTTAATTATCATTTTATTTGAAATATGGAAATCGTATTTGTTTTATATCATAGCAATGATATAAGAAGTGTTTGTTTTATTTTTTCTTCACTTTTATAGGTTCTTAAAATTTTGTCAAAGGCAAAGACTTTATTATATAAGCAATTAACTTTTGTTTTTTCCAATAATGTTTTCAGCTTATTTCTCGTACAGTTGCCTGAATCTATCATGATAGGCATAGGCCAGTGTTTTGTTGTTCAATGGCCAAATATATTATTCTCAAATGATTTCCTTAGGGTGGACCAAGCAAGCATTTCTTTGCTTTCTTGTCAAGATTTAATAATTTCACAGCAACTAATAATTTCCTGCAATTTTGCATACAAGCAGAAGCAGAATAAGCATCGACAATGTAGAACAAAACAAGGCAAATTAAAATACACTTATTGCACTAATAACATGCATCAAAAATATTTTTTAAAATTAAGAGAAGAAGATGTGTTTTTCCCTATTCCAACCACTAATGAAACAAAATCTCTGGACATTATTAAAAAAAAAATGAGAGGACTTAAGAAAAGTGGAGAGAAGAAAGTGGACTAAGTTGGGAACTTGAGACCCAGGAAATGACAAAATGTGAGTTTCCTAGATTTTTCTTTTCCCTCATATATCTTAAACTTGATCTAAAGAGCGAGCATAGCATAGGGCAACCCGGGTGGCTCAGCGGTTTAGCGCCGCCTTCAATCCAGGATGTGATCCTGGAACCCCGGGATCAAGTCCCATGTCCGGCTCCCTGCATGGGGCTTGCTTCTCCCTCTGCCTGTGTCTCTGCCTCTCTCTCTCTCTATGAATAAATAAATAAAAATTAAAAAAAAAAGATACCCCATCTAAAGAGCTAGCATACCAGAAATTTCAATAGACATTGATGCAAAAAGTCCAAACAAAGCTTGTGCTCTTTAGCCAAAGGACCAGGGAAGGTTCAACCTAACAAAACAGAAACCTTTTAGACAATTACCTCTGTACTCTAGGCAAACACCCTAGGGAAAAAACTGTGCCTCAACAGTACAAGTAAAGGATGTGTAGAGTTTAGATTTCCACTCTTGCAAGGTTAGAATGAGATCTCCCAACACAACCATCAGATCGTGTCAGAGAAGGCCAAAGAGGGAGCTGGGCCTTTCATATCTGCCAGCTGATAACAAGGCCACCCTCCTCACATTGGTAGAGACTATATGAGGAACATGGATTTCCACTTTCACCTAGCGGTTTCAAGATGCCTCTTCCCTTTCCCCATTAAGATGATATCAAAGGAGGCCTAGTAGAGAGTCAGGATTTTCACCATTGTCTGGTTGTAATGACGAGACCTTCACCAGAGTGTCCGTGGAGACCATAGGAAGACTTGGAACCTTCATCTTGTTCTAGCAGTTATGAGTTCTACCCTGCCTCTGACTGCAGAGTGTCCCTGGAGGCTGACTGGTGCAACTGGGCTTTTACCTTCACTTGACATTTCAATTTAATCATCTGAACACTCCTCAGAGCTGGATAGCTTACTTTTCACTCAATCACACAAGGCATTTACTGAGTGACTTCCATTGGCCAGTATGTGCTTATACAGGAAATACAGGGGAGGACAAATGGTATTTGTCTCCTTGAAGACTTTTGAGAAGATTGTCCCCCTTGCCCTGTGGCATGGTGGCAGAGAAATCCAATGAAAAGCAAAGGTTTAAATAAGACCCAGAGTTTCATAGCATAAGATAAAAATATCCACATCAACAAGGAGATCAAACATCCAAAGGAGAACCAAATTACATCTAAAAGATACCAACTGAATGAAAGCTCAGTGGGTGAGCTCAACAGTAGAATGGAGGAGACAGAGGAAAAAATTGATAAACTAAAAGATGGACCAATAAAAATTACATAACCTAAATAACAGAGAGAAATGCTGTCTTAACATCAGTCCTTTAAATGGCAGAAAAAAAACCCACAATAACAAAAAGTCAAATATTTTTCCCAAAGTTGTTTTTATTATTGTGTTTAAAAGAATCAACTAAACATTAAATTTTAAATATTCAATTTGTTATGTTAGCCTTAACTTATTACTGTCTTAGTTTATTTCTGGTACTGTTTTTTTCTTTTTTCAAGGTAAGGAAGGGTTCCCTGTATAGGTTTCATTTTTCTCTTTTTCAATATTTTTCAAGACTTTATTTATTTATTTATTTATTCCCGAGACACACACACATCCCTCTGGTACTTTCTAAAAAAAAAAAAAAAAAAAAAACGAGACTGAATAGTACATCCGGATTTTGAGAAAGTTTCACTATATAGGGGTATTCCTAAAGAAATTCTTTTCCTGCCCTTTAATACAAACTGGAAACATTTCAGTTATGCTTCTTTTAAATCCTAAAATTAATGAAGTACACTCAGGGATTTCTTGGGTTGCCTTTTGTTCCTCCAAAGCACAGGGTAAGTATATTTAAAAATAACATGCTGACATTTTTACAAAATTGTGTATTAACGCTGGTGTTGTATTCCAAAATTTACAGACATAAAACTAAATGTTAAAATTCCTTCGACCATGACTGTATCATTTTGTATTATCTATTAAACCATTCTCAATACACCATAATCACAACAAATTCTAATTCTTCAGCTTTTATTAGAATCTCTAAGGCAATTTTCTCTGTCAATTTTCAAATAATCTCACAGCATGGCCTTGAGGATAAAATTGGAAAGTGTTTGGTAAATTGAAAATGCCTGTCTGTAATGTGACAATCTGTACATCTTGGTTCATCATCTAGAGATAAACAGGCTCAAAAATCCATAATACAATGTGAAATGATAACGTATAAAAGGACTTTCTGAGTGGAAACAAATTCTTCTTAATTCTAGAAAAATCTTTTAATCTTTCACCTCTCGATATATCAGTTGGGTTCTCAGAAATCTTTAAGAAGGCAGAGACTCTATCCTTCAGTGTATCTTCCCTGTGATCACATATTGGCTCATGTTAGTCATTCAAAAAATATGTAATGAGATTGAGTGAAGCTACCTAGATTTTAGGAATGTACAGATAATTAAATTCAATGGGATAATATTTAAAAACATGTTGTAAATCAGATTAATATTCAAATCGTTGACTACTTCTTATTCCTGCTTCTAAATCTAAATCAGACTCACTTGCTTCTTTCTTAAAGCACTCAGATTTTTGTTTGTTCTTTTTTTTTAAGATTTTATTTATTTATTCATGAGAGACACACGCACAGAGAGAAAGAGAGAGAGAGAGAGAGAGAGAGAGGGGCAGAGACACAGGCAGAAGGAGGAGCAGGCTCCATGCAGGGAGCCTGACATGGGACTCCATCCCAGGTCTCCAGGATCACACCCTGGGCTGAAGGCGGCACTAAGCCGCTGAGCCACCAAAGCTGCACTTGTTTGTTCTTAAAACTTAATTTGGAAGGCCAGTGTTGAATTTACAACAAAATTGAGAAGAAGGCATAAATATTTCTCATATATCTCCTGCCTTCGCACATGCACAGTTTTCCTCTTTATTAATACCACTCACCAAAATGGTGCATTTACCAAAGACGAATGGAATCTACATTGACACATGATGATCAACCAAAGCCCAGAGTTTAATCTTTGGGTTCATTGTTGATGTTGTATATACTCTATAAGTTTGGATAAAAGTATGATGATATCTATCATCATAATATTATACAAGGTATTTTCACGGCCTTAAGAGTTCCCTGGGGTAAAAAAAAAAAAAAAAAAAAAAAAAAAAGAGTTCCCTTTGTTCTGTACATTCATTTTCCCTCCTCTCCCTGTGGCAACCATTGATCTTATTACAGTCTCCATAGTTTTGCCTTTTCTGTAATGTCACATAGCTGGAATCAGTTTGTGGCCTTTTCAGGTTGACCACTGTCACTTAGAAATATGAATTAAAAAAAAAAGAAATATGAATTTAAGATTCCTCAGCACCAAAATTTTAAAATCCTGTTATAGACCTGCCACCGGCTAAACCTGCTTTTATCAGTCTTCTAATCCCATGAAATCATTCTCTTCATTCCTTACAGATTTTAGTTCCTGCAGTCTTACTGAAATACAACTTTTTTTTTTTTGCTACTCTGTCCTTAAATATAATAAACATGACCAGAAGAATTATAGAAAAATATTGACTTTCCTAACTCTAAAATTATAATTCACTAACCTAAATGGGGCTTTAAAATATATCTTCCCATTGTCCCTAGATCCACTCATTCTAAACTCTGCTTTAGGAGATCTGTATCAATAGAACCCTTTGCCCTTTTTAACTTCTTTTTGGATTTGGCCCAGGAGGCAACTGCAGGGGAAAGCAGAGTGTGTCATTGATACTTTCAAGAAGTATACCCCGTAAAATCCATTTCTCTCTCTTTCTGGTTTTAGTAACTTTTTCTGTCTCTTTCAGACTCAAAGTGAATACTTGCTAGCCCTGACCTATTGCACTGACCATTATGGTTCTCCTACACCTACATCTTTGTGAATAATCTCATTGAGTGTTAATTCTTTTTGAATTATCCTACTTTGATTATGCCATCTGTAGCAGAAAAAATCCTCAATATTGTTTGACAATGACATTTTTCTCTCATTCTCATATAATTAGTTTCTACATTTTCCAATCTTCTCAAATGATCTGCAATTTTTTTTTCTTTCCTCATTTTCAGTTCATGAGCTTATTTCCTACTTCTCTGAAAAAACAAAGACACAATCTCAATAGAAATTTTAGGGGATGGGATAACTGGACGATGGTTACTGAGGAGGGCACTTGAAGAGATGAGCCCTGGGTGTTATACTATATGTTGGCAAATTGAAATTCAAAAGAAAGAAAGAAAAAGAAAGAAAGAAAGAAAGAAAGAAAGAAAGAAAGAAAGAAAGAAAGAAGAAGGAAGGAAGGAAAGAAAGAAAGAAAGAAAGAAAGAAAGAAAGAAGAAAGAAAGAAAGAAAGAAAAAAGAAAGAAGAAAGAAAGAAAGAAAGAAAGAAAGAAAGAAAGAAAAAAGAAATTTTATAATCTTCCACTTCTATCTACATCTACCCAGTATACCTGAATCTGTACATTTATACTCTATGGTGTTGATACTTCCATCATGTCTGATTTGAAGTAATTACTATGATGCCACTGAGGCTGGGACAATCAGTTGCTAGCCAGCTCTGGTACAGCTCTGTTTAGGCAGGGATTTGATCTCTGTGTTCGTTGCTTCATGCCCAGTAGGTGATTAATTAATATTTACTGCATAGGACAAAAATAGCAGTTACTATAATTAAGTATTTAGTTGATAAATAACTTCTGAATATGGGTGAGTAAACATAATTTTGTGTGGTCATTTAGTATGTAATTTAATTTAAACATCTCTGATTAGCTATTATATTAAAAACACGTATGCTTTAAAACTTTCAACTTTTTTAATGAAAAAGAAACTTCACGTTTCAAAGTTAATTTATTTGTATTGCCAACTCAGAGTGTGTGTAAGAAAATGAAATACATTTTTTTTCTCTCTTTTAGCTTATGAACCTCCACACTTACAGAGTAAGAAGTAATATCAAGGAACAGAGCATAGGTTGACAATTGGTTCATACCAAGAATATACACATCATTGAGTTAAAATAGGGACTGTGTTCTGTGAAATGTGATTAGTTATATTTATTTCCAGGTTTAGAACAGAAGCTGAGGCAGAGTAGAATAATGCAAAGTAGAACATTTAAATAGCAAGACAGGAAAACACTTGGTTAGCCTGACGGTATTATCGTACATTTATTTACTCACTTGAAATATTGCCTGTTTCTTAAGAACCTTGCTGATAATTTTCTTTCAAGGCCAAGTGGAATGATAAGCTAGGCAGAGAAAATCCATGAAGGTAGAAAATCCCTGGATTCTAGATTAAGGTATTTTCCCCATACTTTATGAACTCTGTAGATTATAAACTCTTCTATTATTAAAGTACACTTTACAGTCCTTCTGCTAGTAAAGATAGCCTTGAAGCTGAAAATCAGTGTATACTATAAGCTCAGGGTAAATTTTGTTCATTTGCTTATTGAAACTTCCTAAACTTATTTTTTGGTATATTTAAAAATATACAGAACAGAATAATACATATTTAGTAAAAAGGCATGGAAAACAATAGATCAATTATAAATCTATCAAACTCTTCTTAGGGTACTAACAATACTTTGGAAATTGTACTTGTGGGTAAAAACTAAGTTATATTACAGATTTATACCTGGTGCAATGTATAGTTCATATGGGTTTACTGTAGGGAAAGTAGACTCCTCTTCCAAAGAGCAGATGAAACTTTACTGATTTCTGGATAGCAGCTTTATATCATATTTCCTCATTTTAAAAGATACATAGGTGCCTCTTGTAGTAGATTGAATAATATCCCTGTTCCAGATGTGTCCATGCCCTACTCCTTGGAACATATTACCATATGTGTGATAAAGAGGAGTATGAATGCGTGATTAAGTTAAGGATTTTGATATAGGGATGTTATTTTGGATTATGTGGGTGTGTCCAGTGTAGTGAGAAGGATCCTTCTTAAAGGAAGGTAGAAAGTCACTGTTTAAATTAAAAAGAGAAGGCCCATGTAACTGAAAAAGCATATTATCGGAGTGATGTGATGACAAGTCAAAGAAAGCCAGAAGCCTCAATAAACTGGATGAAGCAAAAAACAAATTCTCTCCTGGAGCATCTAGAAGCAAAGAGCTCTGACCATCTCTTGATTTCAAGTATGTAATACTCCTTTTGAACTTCATACTTCCAGCATATTAAGATAATACATTTGTGCTGTTTTAAACCACTACATTTATAGTAATATACTAGAGCAACAACAGAAAACTAACATACTTTTTTAAAATGAAAATTCAGTTTATTTATTTATATAAATGTTTTAAGTAAATTAATGTGAAAATCTATAAGTGCATTATTTTATGTATATGTTATATGTGCTGAAAATATGTATTTTATATATATATGTTGAAATACATGTATGATGAAAGCATTGATAATCTCTTTGGAACATTATGAGTAGGAAAAACTTTGAAATTTTTTAAGTTTATTTCCTTGAATGACAAAAGTACTTCATAAAATAGTAAACTTTGTTGAGATAGAACATTTATAGCTTTATTTAAAACCCTGTATGCACAGTTTATTTTTAATGGGTTAAATAAGCATTTTCATTGAAATATGCAACTATTCAGATTGGTCATCTCATAGATTAGAATTATATAGATATACTAAATCTTAAATAAAGTCAAATAGTTTGTGTACAATTATTTCACTCTTGTCTCAACCTGTTTTTTTTTTTAATTGTAAGCATACCCGAACTGGAGAAGAAGAGAAGCATAGAGAAAGACTGTAATAGAAATTATATGAAGATGGTGAATTTCTTAATGATAAAATATATCAACATTATCATATATTAGCAAACAGTAGAATTAGAAAATAAGATATAAAATCTTACAATATTAAATTCCAACATTGCAAAAATTATATAGTAATTCTACTAAGATTGATTATGCATTTATCTTTTGAGCAACAATTTCCAGTTAATAGGTATTTTTAAAAGAATAAATTATGAGCCTTTGTCTATTGGTAATTGTCATAATGAGCAGTTGTTAATTTAATAATACAAAAATTAAAAAAGTATTTTATAATTTCAAATGTATTAACGTGGATCTTACTGAGAAAGCCAAAAAATTTCCTTTATAAATTATCTTTTAGAGAAACAAAAAGGAACGTATTTGAGCTATCTGTGGAGAATCCTGTGTGAAGCTACAAAGTAATTAAATTCAAAGCAAGTGTTTTAAGAGTAGGTGAAAACTTGAATTTGTTTAGGGAAGAAGAAACAATAAATGATCAATAATTACATGGAAAAGATAGCTAATGGATTTATTAATAATGAAAAAATATAAAATTAAAAATATTTTCAGATCAAAATATGTTGCTGATCAAACTGGGAAATTATTTTTAACATAATGAACAGATTTATTATAATTTTATGAGAATGACACATTTCCATCTGACAGAACAGGAGGGAGTTTATACTGGTACAAATCTTCTTGAGGGTAGATTGGCAATACTTTGTGTCCCCAGTTCCTGGCAGATATTTACTTTGATATTTACTAAAAATGAAATGAACATGCAACAGTACTTCCATCTTACTAGAGCAAGGGTATTCTGGGAAGGTTCTTTTAGCCAAATATAACCATATTCAGTTTCTACAAAGAATGTGTGAACGGTTCTATAGTGATCTTTGTCAACTGCTGTATGAGATTAATTGTAAATATGATAGTTGAGGAAGGTAATGACAAGCAGATTCATTCTGTAATATAACCAAAGGGCCAAAACAAAAAAGAGTTAAGAATTAGACACAATATTTGTAAAGAAACAAAGGTAATGGAGAGTGTGATCCTTTTTAATATTAACCATAAAAATCCCATTGGCATTACCATGAGGTATATTAAAATTATTTGTTTTCCACTTACATGAAAGACGAACCAGGTCTTTTAAGTAACTGGATTTCACGTACCACCTACCATGCTGTGTATACTACAGGTCCTTTGAAATGCTCACTTTCCTCCAAGTTGGAATAAGTCATTAGTACTTGTGAGAGAGAAAGATGAAAAATTTGCAGGAGAGGAAGTATTAGGAAGAATATCTTTTATTTATTAAAATATTGAACCAGAAAACCTAAATTTCATGAAATATTTTAAACACTTAAGGTAGCGTTAGAAAATGCTGTTCATTTCAGTAGTCTTATTTGAAAGCTATAATCTTTATTTTTTAGTTTAAGAATTTAGTGTGTTTTCATTTTCTGCGGGATCTATGTGGGTAAGATTTAGGGGACTCAGACGCATATAAATGAAAGGGTGAGGAAAACACAGCAATCTCTGAAAACTTTCTAAACAACTTATATTAATTGCATGAACATGTTGCAATTAATACTAGCTCTGTCTGAAACAGAACCAACTGAAAAAACTGGCTCTCAAGTAAACTAGAAGCCCAGATTCTTGTGTGTGTGTCTGTGTACATGTGCGTATGTGCAAGCAATATCCTGCTACCTTACCCAGATCACTATTATCAGTCATCTTTCTTATTTAGTTTAACATGGCATTGACTTCCTATTGCTGTTTAACAAATGATCATAAACCTAATGAGTTAAAAAAAAAATTGCTATTTCACAGTGTCCCTGGGTCTCCTGCCTCAGAATAGTTTCACTGGGTCCTCTGTTCAGTGTCTCACAAGGCTGAAATTAAGTTATTGTTTGGATACCCTTCCTTTCTAAAGGTTGGATCCTTTTCCAAGATCACATGATTGTTGGTTGAATTCATCTCCCTGAAGCCACAGGCCGGTTAGAGGCCTCCACCCTGTTGATGGCTGTCAGCCAGGTCCTTGCCATATGGTTCCCTCCAATCTTAGGACTTCAAGGGCTCATCTGATTAGATGGAGCACAATCAGATAATCTCCCTTTCTATTAACTCAAAATTAATTGATAAGTAGCCTAATTATGAGTAATATCCTATCATATTCACAGGCTCTGCCTACACCCACGGGATTGGATAACACAAGCTGTGTGCACTGGATGTGTGTGTGGGCGAGGGTATCTTGAGACTATTTGAGCACCCGCCCACACACTCTCTCTCTCTTTCTTTTCTTTCTCAATAATTCAATCAATGAGGAGTAAATTGGAGATATTATTTCCCCTCACCTCTAAAAGGCAATATTTTAGAAGGCTGATCCGGTTTTTAAAATGTATTCTTTCTCTAATTAGACACAAATAATATTTTTGAACATTCATTAACTGCTTCTTTTTTTTTTCTACTGTGAGCATACTGAGTAAAAATGCTTCTTCCACAGGTATCTGTGTTAATTTTTTAAAATCTGTATTTTAAAATCCTTCCTTAGGTCATGTTATTGCTCCCTAGATTGCTTAGGGGTGAGGATGCTTCTCCTTTTCTACACCTATGACAGACTGCTGTTATCCCTACATTTGTTATTATCCCAAAATTTTCACCAAGTCCTGGAAAACATCTTTCTGCATTGTGGAAAGTCTTCTCCTAGCCCGTCTGTTGCACCTACATCGCTGCCTGGCCAGGATATACACATAGTCAAATTTAAGAGCTAATGATAAATTATTTCCCTAAGTGTTTGCAACAGGGTACACCTGCACTATCACTATGCTACTTTTTCCTGCTCTGCAATCCCGGCGATACATTTTACATTGCAAATCTGTTAACTATAAAATATTTTCTTCATTGCAGTTTTAATATACATTTCTTGATGTTGAGCATCATTCCTTCTATTTAATTTGTATCTGTGTTTTCTTTTGAGTACAATGTCTTTTCCTATGGTTTCTTTAGTTTTCTACTAGATTGTTTCTTTTTATGTTGTTGATTTGTAAAAATTAGTATTTACTCTCCAGTTTTCCAAAGTAACTAATACTCTTCTGCTATATCCGCTGGAATATTACCTCTTGGTTGGGGGCTTACCTTTTCACTTACTTTACAGTGTCTTACAATAACAGAACTTTATAATTTTATAATAATTTAACTTATTGCTTTTTGTATGACATTTTGCCTATCTTATTTATAAAACAAAAAAAAGTAAATATCTTTTCTTCCTCAGAATAATGAATATATTTCCTACAATGTTTGAAGAATTTTAAACATTTGCATTTCACATTTCAGTTCAAAATTTATCCAGAATTATAAGTACTTGTAAAATAATTTGTAATTTTCCTTTTTGTTCTTTTTTTTAATTTTATTTACTTATGATAGTCACAGAGAGAGAGAGAGAGGCAGAGACACAGGCAGAGGGAGAAGCAGGCTCCATGCACCGGGAGCCCGACGTGGGATTCGATCCCAGGTCTCCAGGATCACGCCCTGGGCCAAAGGCAGGCGCTAAACCGCTGCGCCACCCAGGGATCCCCCTTTTTGTTCTTTTTAATTAGGAAAACACCTTAATTAGGAGAGTGTTATAGTAATTAAAAAATGTTTTATTTGAATATAGTTGACACACAAGTTACATTAATTCCAAGTGTACGACATAGTTATTCAACAACTCTATAGGTTATGCTATGCTCGCCACAAATGTAGCTACCATCTGTCACCATGCAACCCCATTACAATACCATTGACTATATGACCTATTCTGTGCCTTTTAGTCCTGTGACTTACTCATTCTATAAATGGAAGCCTGTATCTCCCACTCCCCTTCATCCATTTTACCCATCTCTCTACCCTTGTCCCCTCTTGTAACCATCAGTTTGTTCTTTGTATTTACAGATATGATTCTGTTTTTTTGTTTGTTTATGTATTTGTTTTGTTTTTTAGATTCCATATGTAAGTGAAATTGTATGGTATTTGTCCTTCTCTGTCTGACTTATTTCACTTAGCATAATACCCTTCTGGTCTATCCATGTTTTGGATGGCAAGAATCTTACTCATTTTTAAGGCTGTACATCTTCTGTATCCATTTGTCTATCAGTGGACACTTGGGCTGCTTCTGTATCTTGGCTATTGTATATAATGCAGCAATAAACATAGGAGCATACATATCTTTTTGAGTTAGTGTTTCTTTCAATACCCCTCTTTGCTACTGATCATAAATACCGCCTTGTTATATATCAAGCTTCCATATATGTCTGAATTCATCTCTGATTTCCCTATTAATTTCCCTTGATCTATGTGATAATCCATATGCCACTAAGAAGCCACTGCTTGCTCACAACACCAGAATGCCAGCAACAGAGAAAGTGTTACAGCCCCCGATATGGCACTATTATTCACAGAGGACACCAATCAGAAATGAACCAGATTTTTGATTATGCTGGTCTTTCCACACAATCTTCCCTTTCCACTCTCACTTTTCACAGGTGCCAGACCTGTATGACAGGTTGAAAACTCCTCTTAATCACTTCTTCTCCTAAGCCTTTTATATTTCACAGGTGTTTTCTCAAATAAAACCCTTGCTTGATCTAATCTAGTCTTGATGTTGTTAGCTTTTCAGATGTCATGAACTGAAACTTATGTTCCTTCTGAGAGAATTTGCTAACATTTCTCCCAAGTATCCAAAATCACTACCATTGGACAACTATTGTAGACTAAATTCTCAGCTTGGATTATCTTGAACCAGAAATCTTAGGTAATGGAAACAATCTCAGTTCTAATTATTTCCTTTTCATCTAAGAGACAATACTTGTGGAAGCAAGTTTCCATCCTATTTCCCTTTAGGATAATATATTTTTTCTTCTTTACCCTGCC
The DNA here is from genome assembly GCF_011100685.1 of Canis lupus familiaris. Classification (NCBI taxonomy): domain Eukaryota; kingdom Metazoa; phylum Chordata; class Mammalia; order Carnivora; family Canidae; genus Canis; species Canis lupus. The sequence continues at coordinate 60,303,100 of NC_049233.1, forward strand.
ACAGAGGATTTGTATTTCGGCAGTTCCAATTTTATGCAGAAGTCTTCATTCCGACTTTTCACCTTGTGCAAGATCTTGTCTCAGTCCTTTGTCACTTCAATTAAGCCATTAAAAAGTTCTACATCAAATTTTGTTTCTGGTCAATATGTAATAACATGGCTATATTGTATGTTTTGATCCATATTAAAATTCTAGGAAATGAGAACTAATCTACAGTGGCAGACCACATATCAGTGGTTGCCTGGGATGTGGGAGGGATGTAAGGAAGGGACTGCAAAAGGGTCACAGGGTAACTTTTGGGGAGATAGATAAATCCATTTTCTTGAATGTGGTGAGTTTTTGTGATGTATACATTTTTCAAAAGCTATCAGAGCATAAACTTTAAATATGTATGGTTTATTGAATGTCAGGTATAGCTCAGTAAAACTGTTTAAGAAAAATTGGATCTGGCTCCTAAGGAAATGAATTTCTGGACTTACAATCTTTAGATTAAAAATACATTTAGAAACATTTAGCCATGAGGTACCTACATGGCACAATCGATTAAATCACCAACTTTTGGTTTTGGATCAGGTTTTGATCTCATGGGTCATGGGATTGAGCCCCACCTTGGGCTCTGCATACTCAGCTGAGCACCAGAAGTCAGCTTGAGACTCTCTCTCCACCTCCTTCTGCCCCATCCCATGCAAACCTGTGTGCATGCACTTGCTCTCTTGCATGCTCTCTCTCTAAAATAAATAAATCTTAAAAACACATTTAGCCATATTTTATTTGCTATGTAATAATAAGATTTTTAAAGGATTCATGGTCTGTCATATAGCAGAAATGGAAGCCTCTTCCTAGATTTTTTCCACACAATCTCAGCCTTGATCTATTGAAGAAATACTGCTTTCTAAAACCAAGATATAAGCATCTAATTGTATCTGTGAAAATAGGGAGATTTTGTTTTGTTCCATGACAAATTCTGCTATAATTTTGAAATCTTTATTGTTTTTTAAAAATCACAACTCATTAACTAAACTTTCCACCCTTTGGGAAACTGCCTCTATACCTGACATTCCCTCAACAACTGTATTCTATTCAATAGAAAAATGCTAAACAGGACAGAGATATGGTGAAAGCCTTTGTAACTCCACCAAATATTACTCTGAGTTGAAACTGAATCATCAGAATGGTTTGTTCAGTCTAATTCCAACTTGTCTAACACACTATTGTCCTATTATGTATAGAAATTTATTTTTAATGTCATTATTTTGATATGCAAATTTATTAAATCTTAAAAAAAAAGTGAGGGGATTCAATTACTACTTAACTTCTAAAATGCCCTAAATGCATCTATTTAATAATAAATTCTAGAATTTTGGAAATTTTAGATGTGAAGCCAGTTTTCCAAATTCATAAATATTTTCTTTCTCAACTAATCTATATATGTTTTGTTCAAGATAAGATAAACCCTTATCTTAAGGCTCTTTCTCTAGAACAAAATTAACCAAATCCACTATATGTTCCCTTGGTGTTAACTCATTGCCCCAGGTTTCAGCTTCATGACTTCTTGAAAACTATCCAGTAACACTTAATGGCAGTCACTTGTCATTTGAAAAACACTATTCTATCTTCCTGCCAAACTCTTAGTCCCTTCAGTGCTCTGAATAAGATATGAGATTTTCAATTTAGAATTAATTATTTGGAGGCATTGGGCTGGCTCAGTCAGTAGAGCACAATTCTTGATCTCAGGGTCGTGAGTTCAAGCCCACATTGGGCCTGAAGCTTACATAAAAATAAATTAATTAATAAATTAATTAAAATTAATATTCGTTTCTCTCAAGTTTGGTTAGATAAGTGTTTTTTTTTTTTTAATTTACTTCATAGATCGTATCAGGCTTACATATTTGACTATTTCTCCTTAATCCCATGGATATTTTGATGTGTAAACCTGATAAATTTTTAGCTTGCTATATAGAGATAAGAATTTTCATCTTAAATGATTGAGAGCTGATGATATTTTATGTATCCACTTGATTGGTCCATGGGATGCACAGAGAGTTGGTCAAATTATTCTGGTTGTTACTGCTAGGGTGTTTCTGGAGGGAATTAGCATTTTAATTGGTAGAGTAAAGCAGATTATCCTCCATAACGTGAGTAGGCCTCTTCTAATCAGTTGAAAGTCTGAATTGAACAAAAAGCGCCCCCCTCCCTCAAGTGAGAGAATTTTCCAGTAGTATGCATTCAGACAGCTGCAACATTGGCTTTTCCTACTAACAGCCTTCCATATGGAAAAGTTCTTCCTGGGTCTCCAGCCTGCCCAACTCACCTGGCAGATTGGACTTGCCAGCCTCCATAAGTGTGGGAGCCAATTTCTCCACACTTTTATATATATAAAAAAATATATAAAATATATATACAAGATTTTATATATATATATATATACAAGATTCATAATAAGGATATATATATTATATATAATGTAAATATAAATGTATCTTTTATATAGTATAATTTATTATATAAATGTATATTATAATATGTACTATATATATGTATATATTTTATTTTGGTTCTCTTTCATTGGAGAACCCTAAGACAAGGGTATATTACCAAAATATGGTCACAGATATAGAAAATATTTCAAGCTCTTCATCACTTGGGATAATTCATTTTATCACATATTTAATTTAAATTTCCTGAGTTGAATTTTTATTTGCAATGGATTTGTCTGGGCTTTCCTCTTTATTATGCCTTTCTTCTTTGGATTAAGGATATGGACTTTAATGATTTTAAAACCCTTATTTGTACCAAGACTCACATTCCATGAGTATAAATTATGGAATTTGAGTTACAGTATTTTTGTGCTTCCTGTCTGAAGAGATTTATTGAATAAAATAAACCATCTAGAAAATAACATACAACATCTTTTGTTATTTCATAAAAACTATTTTAATGCTCAGCCCCAAGCGGAGATGGTATCTGCATTTAATAACAGCTACTTCAAAGATATGTAGAAATACATTTGCATATGCTATGACTAGAAGAATTTATGTGCTTAGTTCACGGATATTAAAATTAATAGTAAAATGCCACTAAGGGAATTTGTCTTTTGATGTTCTCTGTAGGGGAAAATTTACGTTTTGAGATTAAACATTAAAAATGAAAAAACAGAAAGAATGTATATTTTCATCCTGTGATTAGTGGGTAGGGCACAGATACATCTCAACACATTATTAATTGAGTGTTTTCAAAGATCTGTGTTTGGAATATGCCAGAGGAATGTATTCCCAGTACTTTATGAAGAACTCAATTTCTCTTCTTAATAAATAATGCCATGTGGCTTCCTTTCGCTCTAAAAGAAATTATATCAGGTATGTGAATATTCTGAAGATATTTACTGGTAATTCATCATCTAAAGGTTACAAAAGACTTTTAATTAGTAAATACATAATAAGAAACTTAATGGAGATGCCTAGGGAGTTTTATTTCACATGAAAAGATTTTTTTCCATATTAATAAGAGTAAAAATCAGAGGCAAGTTGACCTCCTGCCCTAGAATCATCTCACCCTTTTTCATAATTAAGTTTCCAAGAGATTTCATGGCCTTTAAGTAACACAATCTTCTAGGTTCTTAGTTCATGTCTAATTTTCTCCATTCAAGGTTTCTGAAGAATTCTTCAGTCTCAGTGGACATGGCTTGATAATGTCCCAGCAAAGTACCACCACGAATGCTCTCTCTCAAGTGTGGCAGACCCATGCGTGGTGCTAACGTACCCTCACAGAAGTGCATTGATAGAACAGAGACAGCCACTCTATTGCCTAGCAGTTGTATTAAAAAAAGGAAAATGAATAATAGAATATTTGAGACGATGTTCATGAGATGCAAAATCATCTAATTGAGAATTGGGAGATTATCTAACATTTGGGCTGAATGTAGGTGCTGAGCTGCTTTATTTAAGGGCCAGCTACAGCCCCCTTCAGTTTGCCATAAAGACAGAAATACTCACAGGGGAGGGAGGAAAGGAGGATTGTAGAAAGCAAGATGAAGGGAGGGAGGGAGAGAGAAAAAAAGAAAAGAATAAGAAAGTTGCACAAATGAAAACCAGTAGTATGACACAGGTCGTGGATATTCTGACAGAAGCATCTGGCCCTTGTGCTACCAATCAGATTAAATATTTGACTCATGCCGATAAGAATAAATATAACCTTAGTTTTGCTGGGGTCTTAATTGATCCCCCTGATATGAGAACACATTATGTCAAATATGATCAGAAAAAAGACAGTAAAAAATTGATGAGGATTGTCTCAAACAGTTTGTAAATTGTGTCAAAGGCCTTCTATACTTATCTTGCTAATGGATGTCAGGGGTAGGGAATCAGTTTCCTACTCCAATCACTTAGACTATAGTCTAGGGTTTCCATATATATCCAGAGATTTATCCTAACATACAATATATAGAATAAAATATGTTTGGGGAACACCAATTTTTTTAAGATTTTATTTATTTAATCATGAGAAACATATGAAGAGAGGAGAGACACAGGCAGAGGGAGAAGCAGGCTCCCTGCGGGGAGTCTGATGCAGGACTCGATCCCAAGACCTCAGGATCATGGCCTGAGCCAAAGGCAGATGCTCAATCACTGAGCCACCCAGGTGCCCCTGGGGAACACCAATTGATATGTCATCTTCAGGCAGGCACTCTGCTCCATCTCCACTAAAGGCCTTCTCTGATAAGTTTTTATGGGAAGTGGGACAGATTCTTGGAAATATAAGTAAGATTCCCCCTATCTCCTTCTAACCTAAAGTCCATTTACTCATGGAAGAGAAGTTAGGAATCAACCCCCAGGAAGGGGACACTTACTACAGGAACAGGAGATGGATGAAACCTCACTGTGTGTGGATTCGAAAAGATAAAAGGTAGTTAAAAATTGAACCGGGCCAGTTTGATGCATAAGCCCTTTCTCTCATTACTGAGGAGACAAGACAGCAAGGGAGGAAAAGGGAAAGAAAGATAAGATGCAGGCTGGAGTGGGAGTTGGAAAGAAGCGAGTTATACAAAAAAAGATAAATTCCGTACTATTGGAATTGAAGGGCCAAATGGAGAAAAATTAAGAGATTAATCTTTATTAGACAAGGGGATATGAATTTATCAAATGTTTTAAATTCAACTTGGAGACATTGCAGCCAGTGAAGCTAAGGGAGTTTTAGCTGGATACACAATTGCCCAGCTAACGACTCTCATTCTCAGTCTCCTTTGCAACAATGGGAAGTTACATGATTCTGTTTTTCCCGATGAAAGGTGAGTAGAATTAATATGAACAATTTTCAGGTAATCTGCTCTGATGATTTTTTTTTGTTATATGAAACTGCCCAGGCCATCATTCCCAACTATTTAACCAAACACTAAATGCTACTGTGAAGAGACTTCTCATATATAAATAAAGTCCCTAATCTATTGACTTTATGTAAGAGTGATTATCCTGAATAATTTGTGTGGGTCTGGCTTAATCAGTTGGAAGGCCTTGAAGCAGAGCTGAGTCTTAGAGAAAGAGAAAGAGATGAGATAGAGAGAGAGGTGAAAGAGAGAGATGAGGGAGAAAGGAAGAGGAGGAGAAGGAAGAGTAGGAGGACGAAGACAGAAATGACAAAATGAGGAAATTTAGCTTCAGCCCAAACCCATGGAGTTCAGTCCTGCCCAGGATATTCTTTTTCCAGTGGATTTTGTATTTGTTTAGCCAGTCTCTACAACTGCATAAGCAACTTCCTTATAATAAGTTAAGCATATGATATGTAATAAAATACGTAATATATTATAAATTATATTTATGTGTGTTTATGTGTATATACATGTATCATATTGGTTTTTCTCCTATGAATGAACCATTACAGATACACTTGCTTAGTATGAAAATACTCTCCCTTTACTTCTTCACTTAGCCCCTACCCACCTACTACCTACTATCTGGAACAGACACAAAAGTGAAGTGAGGCTAACTCGGATCATACAGACAAGGACAACACACTAGAAGATGACAGAACAAGGTGTAGTTAAGCTTCATTCCTGAAAAAATCCTGAGAAACCAAATTTTCTATCTATCTTGGATGGTATACCTAACCCTAGAATGTTGTAAAAAAACAAAAACAAAAACAAAAACAAAAACACCAAACTTCTATTTTGAGATGCTGTGTTTTGCAGGTCAATTTCCTTATTATAGTATTTTGTACCTAATTCTCACAGGAATGTGCATTTAATGGATGAAATGGCATTTTGGAAAGGTTTGAGCAGTCATGTATTGTCAACTGGACCAGAAAGACTGAAAATGAGGTAAGATTGACTGGGATGATGTTGCCACCATGCTAGATGAGAAGGACTTTACAAAGTCCCTCTCATCTACCAGGCACAGCATCTTACAGGGCACTAAATATTTTAAACTTTAAAAACAAAGGCATATCAAATATGCTCAGAAGAGGTCGTATAATTTTACTCCTTCTACAGTTCTGGAAAACTGGTACAGACACTGGGCAGGGGAATGGCTCTGCTACTGTGTTATTTTTGAAAGTGAATTAGCCTCTTAGAACTTCAGTTTTGTCATCTCAGAAGTAGAGACTGGCATTCCTTTACATGTTATCTTTCCTTAAGTGATGTATTATTGCTTATTGTTAATAAGCAGAGTAGCCACCAAATTGAGCTGAGCACCCAATAATGGAAATGTAACCTTGAGGACTTACAGTAAGATTACATAGCCCTCTGTAAGTTATTTATTACAGACTTCAATAATTATTCAGAAATGTATTAGCATCCTCAGTAATGTTCAGGAGACCCTTCATGAAAGAAAAACAAATACCAGGAAGAAGTTATGCATTGAGATGAAAAAATACTACTAAAATATTATGTGTGAAGCGGATGACTGGAAAGAGACTAAAAATACCAATATCGTGGCAGTATAAAGATGAGTAAACAATGTAAAAAAATGGAATAATTAGGGACACCTGGGTAGTTCAGTGGTTGAGTGTCTGCCTTTGGCTCAAAGTGTGATCCCAGGGTCCTGGGAACAAGTCCCGCATCAGGCTCCCCACAGGGAGCCTGATTCTCCTTCTGTCTATGTCTCTGCTTCTCTCACTGTGTCTCTGATAAATAAATAAATAAATAAATAAATAAATAAATAAATAAATAAATAAATCTTTAAAAAAAGAAAATGGAATGATTAGTTTGGAGGTAAAAATTATTTCTTACAGACTGCTTAAAAATGAATAAAAATAACTAGTGGGAAGCCAGTACACTTAAAGGAAAAAAATATCTGAGATAATTATATGTGTTCCTGTGGAAACAGAAAATTTGGAATGGAAGCCATAGTCAAACACACGATTGAAGAAAACCGCCTTAAAATATGGAGATGAAAAAGACTGGAGCTCACATAGACATTATTAAAAGATGCCCTTTCCAATCTGTCCTAATGCAGAAAACTTGCTAAAAAGATAAAAGCATAAGAAAACCTATGAAAGTACTACCCAGTGAAAACTGGTTTAATATTACAAATATTAGATATACATATAATTTATAATTCTCTTTATATATACATATATTATAATATAATAACATATAAATTATAATTTATAATTCCTTCAGCCTGGATTTTTTACTTAATTTAAAATATGTTCTTATCTATTAAGCATATATTTACAAAAAATTTTTTGTTAGGGAATTATTTATTTAATGAATCCTCAAATTTTCTTTAATATATGCCAGGGAATAGTTGACATTTTTGTAGTTACATTTTGGGATATATCCATTAATCTATCCTTAGAATAAATTGAAATTAATAGTTCATATTGTTTGTGCATTTGTAGAGATTTTGACATTATCAGAATATATTTAACACGGATCAGTTTTTCAACAGAAGGATTGTCTTAGCACCCACTTTTCATGTGAAATACAAACATGTGTGTATTAAAGAAGTCAAAATATAAGTATTGTTTTTGTTGTTTTTTTTTCTGTTGCTTAAAGACATGGAGTATTAGAATGCAGCTTGAGAATAAATGTTTATGTTTATTTTAATGTACGTTCTCTAATAATTGGTATAATCAATTTCTAGATAGTTCACTATAGTGCTGGACCTCATAAAATATTTTTTCTGTACACCTATTGTCAGACCATAAACACTGCATTTATCTTTTTCATAAATCACTTAATCAAATGCAAACATGTATTACTGTGCATTACGCATTCAGGAAATTTTTCTAATACATCTGTATAAATGCTGAAAACATTAATAAATCTGATATATGATTGCTGTCTAGGTGCTATTGGTGTAAATAGAACTTGTATGTTTTAAAGGGAGCTGGAAACACATAATCATTTATAAGCTAGGAATAGAATATTTAGCAAGTAAAACATCAGACAATTTTATTTTGTGATTTGAATAGCTTAAGATATACATTTTTTTCCTTTAACCTTATATTAGGTTGTAAAAAAAAAAATCAAGCACGTATTCTCTGTCACTCCAGAAGGCAAAAATAGAATCAAGAATGTAAAAAATGTTGGGAAAAATATGCTGGCTAATGGTAAAACAACATTTTCATTGTCCCTGATACCACTGAGCCTATGCGTCTCTTCAGCTCTGCTTCATTCAACATTTTCACAAACTTTTCCAAAATTAATCCCTGAAGTTCCCTCTGATTATGTCATTTTCTTAAGCTCAAAAGTTTCAGTAGCTCCTCAATAATCAGCAAACATCTTAGGCTGGCCTTCCAGGTTCTCTATAATCTGACTGCAGTCCACACGTCCTATCTTATCACCTCATGATCATCTGTCTTAAAACTGAAACACTTCTATTGCTCACGATCTAAGCTTTTTTTCTACCAGCTTTTGTCCATTTTATTCTTTCATTATGACTTTTTTTTTATCACACCTCTAACTCTACTAATCTTCATTTTCCTTTAAGACTGCCAGAGTATCATAGTGTAGAAATGTTGGTCAGAAACAGACTTAGGTCTTAACTCTGGATCCACCATTAACTCACTGTATAGCTTTGACATAGCCTTCGACATTCCTAGCTCTGATTTCTTCATGAGTGCTATTTAGAGGATGACAGTCTTTGCTTTCCTTTAGCACTTTTCACTCTTACGTGAGCATTGTCTGGCACAGAGAAATGACTCAAGACATGTTAGTTACTTCATCGAGATGCTTATCAAACTTATCAGTTTTAATTTGCATTATGCTTATGTTTATATAAGCATTATTTTTTGTTCTCTTCTGAACTATGAACTACTGATGTCACCAATTGTGATTTATTTCTCATCATTTTGCCCATGGTAAACCTAAATTAAATACTAATTTGAATAAAAATAATCTAAGAATGTCTTAGAGTTGCCTAATAAAGGAAACTATGAAACAAGCTAAAAGTGTTCAAGGGGAGAGTAGATAATTCACAGTGGAAGGATGTGTAGGGTTCCAAAGTATAGGGAAGACAGTACAAGATGACTCTCAGACACAGCCTAATTCTAAGACCCTTAGATAAATGTAGAAAAATAATTACAGTTAAAAAAGTTAAAAAAATAGAGCAGAAAATTATTGCATGGCTATTCAGTTATTATGAGCACAATGGTAATTTAGATGAAGTAAGGGAGTTAGAGGTAAGTAGAAGTCATGAGTTTTGCATAATTGTATCAATAAAACACCATTCTCAAATGTGACACTTGCTTAATAATGCCTACTGACAAACTATGGTCTACTGGTCATCAGAATAAACTGAGAATCCTGAAATTTAGTTTTGCCATAAACAATCTGGGTGAATTTGAAAATATCCCTTAATTTCTTGGGATCTGTTTTTTATTATCTGTGAAATTTTTGCTTGTACTAAATAATTTTAGAACCTAAAGTTTATAAGCACTGAGAGAAAACTCTTAGGTCTTCAATATACAGACTGGTTAAGTAGACCAAAAAAATGTATCTTTAAAGAATTGTAGAAATATAGAAGCACATAAATATTCAGCAAAAGATGTGGCCAAATTCCTGACAAGCAAACTCTGGTGTGTTTTCTCATCAACCTAAATTAAACTGCAATTGTACCCCAAACAGCCTTATATGTCTGTGGGCTCCTGCCAATATGCAGTTGGATCTCTCTTCTGCAGCTGTCTGTGATGCTCCAAAAAGACAAGTGTATACTGTTGTCAAATTAAAAGTGTAGAAAATGGCATCATTAAAACAGAATGAATAAACTACGATAGCCCTATAAGAGCATCTTTAACAAATGAACATAGACAAATCCAAAGTATAAACTTAGGATTTTGAACAAGAATAGCTTTAAAAATATTCAAAAAAACTTATTTCATTTCTGTAATAATTTTATTTTAGGTTTATACATCAGCTTTGCCATTATCAGGCAGTCATTTTATTAAGACACATTTTGAAAATTAAGTTGAATGAAAATACTCCTGATTACAAAATTAGAAAATCTGAAATTTAAGTTCTTTCATTGAGGGTCTGTGTTATACAAACCTACTAGGTCTTGATTTCCATATGTGTAAATTAAGATTAGATTATACCCAAGATTCATGAATGTTCTATGATTCTCTGGTTCTATAAATATTCTATTTGTATTGGATCTAGATGCCAAAATACTTTTTTTTTTACTTTGCTTGTATTATGAAAAGGAGTATATTATTATTTTTATATAATGTAAATGAGGTGAGCTTAATTTGGATTATTAATGGAAACAGCTTGGTAAATACAGACAAGAGTAAAAACCTAAGGAAGTGGAATCGGGAACCCAAGCAGGTGAGATTTGAATGTTTGCCTCAGGTGTCAGACAGGAGCAAAACAGGTATTATTTACTTCAGGGCTGGAGTCATGGGAACAAATTAAGCATTTTTATGTTTGTCACCAGTGGATTTGAACTGTATATTCACCTCAGATATTTAAGTGGAGACTTGGCAACACCAGCAATTGTTAATAGCAAGAATATGGAAATTGGCAGCAACAATTTAGCAGGTAGACACTAGTACAAGGAAGCACGTAATTGGCACTTAGCATTCAAATGAACGGTGACTTTCAGAAAAGCTGTTAGGTCTTCTGTCACACCCCAACTACTTCTGAAGGTTATGTTTAGAGAAAAGAGGGAAGAACCGGGTGCCAGGTAGTCAGAGCAGGTAGCAGAAGTAGTTTGTTTTTTAACTTGGAATGATGCATAAACAGGCAGCAAAGTTGGAATCTGAGCCTGCGATGCAGGTGCTAATTATTTTTTCAGTGGCATCAACAGAGGTCAAGGAATAGAGCCTGATTTATAGCCTCTCTAGGCTACTACTGACCAGGTATAAGTGACTCTGGATGCCAAGTGCAGTGGGGGCACCAGAGGGGCTCAACAATAAATAGCTGCGATAAATTTTGAGATGAAAATTGTTGCACCTCTATCCTATTATTCTTTCTGCTAAGTAAGGATTATTCTGAGTTATAGAATGTGGTTTTGTGCTGACGTTGACTTTAAAACTTGTACCGAGTTTCAGTATAGCTTGGCCAAATTTATTTGTCTTCTTTCCACCCACAACCCCCCCCCATGTATCTCACAGTTTAGATCCCTTAGTGATAAGCATCTCTTATAATAAGTCTTTCAGAAATGAAGTAATTATAATTTGCATCCTTCTTCTAAGAAAAATAAATATTGCAAAACCAAACTGAAGACGTGTTTTAGATTTTTTTTTCCCCTGCTTGGCTCACTGCTTGAAATTGAAGATTTGACTTTTACACTGTGTAGTATATGAGGTCAGTATGAGCCATTTTCCCTACCCCTATACTCCTAGGCTAAAAGCATTTATATGATACTGAAGTTTTTGTTCATTAGTCTTCCTGAATAGGCCCTGCAATCCTGATGGCAAGTAATTTATCTCAATTTTAAGTGTTAAATGAATGGATGAATACATGGATGGCCTGACTGCTGAATGGATGACGTGCTTATCCCTACTACCTTGACAACAAATGATGGCAAGTGTAGGTCGTGGGTTGAAAATGGTGGCACAGAAGGGTACAATGAGTAGCTTTTGAAGCCAAAAGGGGTTCATAGGAGGGTATAGTGGTTCCCCACCCTTGGTATGCATCATATTTTATCTAAAAGACATCACTCTAACCAAGGTTATCTAGGTTTTCTACTATATTAACTCCTGGGAGTTTGATATTTTTGCATCTTACATTTAGGGCTGTGAGTCAGTCTTTGTGAAGGGTGTAAGGCCTGATTCACTTCTTTGCATGTGTCTGTCCAGTTGTTCCAGAACCACATGTTGAAGAGACTATCTTTGCTCCATTGTATTGCCTTTGCTCCTCTGCCAAAGAACAGTTGATTATACTTAGTGGATTTATTTCTAGGCTCTCCATTCTATCCCATAGATCTATTTGTCTATTCTTTCAATATGAATACCAGTGCCAATACCAGGATTCTGTGAGAACTTTTTATTTTATTTTAAATTTTTATTTATTTATGTATTTATGCATGCTTATTTATTTATTTATTTATTTATTTATTTATTTATTTATTGAAACAGAGAGAGAGAAAGAGAGAGAGGCAGAGACACAGGCAGAGGGAGAAGCAGGCTCCATGCAGGGAGCCCGATGTTGGACTCGATCCCGGGTCTCCAGGATCATGCCCCGGCTGCAGGTGGCACTAAACCGCTAAGCCACCGGGTCTGCCCTGTGAGAACTTTTTATAAAAATACTGGCATCTGAGTCTTACTCTTGAGTGCAGTCGTTCTCAAAAATGTTCCCTGGGCCAGCAGCATCAGCATTACATTAGAAATTGTTAGAAATACAAATATATGAGCTCTACTACACACCTACTAAACCAGAAATTTGGGTTTAAGTCCCTGAAAACTGTATTTTATGAAGCCTTCCAGATGTTCCTAATTTATGATAAAGTTTAATAAAAGTTGTGAGATTCTGATTCAAAGGATCTAGAGTATAACTTGGGTTTTCATATTTCCTCTAGAGCTCTTCAGATTTTAACCTGCCACCAGACTTGTGAACCAAAAAATGACAGAAGAGAAGAAGAAATGTATGCATATACAGAGTCAAATTCATAAGGAACAAGAGCAGAATGTATACAAAGAAAATGAAGATAAAAGAAGGTGTGTAAGATTGTAAAATATTAGCTCTGCTAAGTTTTTTCTTGTGTGTTTGTTTGGCAAGAGTAGCACAAATGGAGGGACCTGTTTTCTAGAGCCTGCTACTAGGAATGACTTGGTTGTAAGATTTCGTGTCAATTGTCAATGACATGTTATTCAACTTATGAAATAGTTACTCAATGGAAATAAGACTATTTCCATTGAAAATCATTATCTATACATTGATAAAAAAGAAAACCAAAGGCCTAAAAATACAGCAATTAGATTGAGTTCCCACACTGAGGCTTAATACATAATCTAATTGCCGCTTCAACTTCCCCCAGAAGTAGTCTTAACCAGTCAGGAATTTTTAGATCAATGCCAGAGTCCGCCACTTGGGCCCTATCCATCCCCTCAAAAGGAAGATGAGCTAATCCGCATGATAAGACATCTTGCTTTTCCTAGGGACCTTGACTAGAATAATCTTTTTCTTTTGCTAGTAACTTTCTTGCTCCAACTCCTTCTCTAAAAACCTTCCATTTTCTACAACTCCCCAGAGCTCCCCTCTACTTTCTAGATGGGATCCTGCCTAATTCATGAAATGTTTAATAATGACAATTAGATCTTTAACATGTACTCAGTTGAATTTTTGTTATTTAACAACATGCATAGGTATAACTAAGCATCAAACTCATTCTTATTTAATCTTCAAACAATCCTTTGAGGGCTAAGCATTATTACACTGAGTTTTTACAGGTACATTAACTGAAACTCAGACAGTTTAATTAACTTGCCCAGAGTCATACAACATGGGAGTGACACAGCTGGGATTGGAACTCAGGCTTCTTTCACTGTACTACCTTGTTTTCACAAGCAGGACACTTGGGATATTAACATCGTTAAGAATGAATCATAAAACAATATTCTTTTTTTTTAATTTTTATTTATTTATGATAGTCACACACACAGAGAGAGAGAGAGAGGCAGAGACACAGGCAGAGGGAGAAGCAGGCTCCATGCACCGGGAGCCCGACGTTGGATTCGATCCCAGGTATCCAGGATCGCGCCCTGGGCCAAAGGCAGGCGCCAAACCGCTGCGCCACCCAGGGATCCCTTTAAAACAATATTCTTAATGCTATAATTAAAGCCCATTGTGGGAATTTCGCCTATGTGGTTTCTAATTAAGTTTATTCATTTTTTTCTACTTGTGCTGAGACATAAACAAGAGGAAGAAGAGAAGTGATATACTTCAATGTCTTTTACTAGCTGGACAGTTAACATACACTAAGGCATTTATCTTTTAAAAAAATCCTGAATAGGGATGGCTGGGTTGCTCAGCAGTTGAGCATTTGCCTTTGGCTCAGGGTGTGATCCCAGAGTCCCACATGGGGCTCCCTGCATGGAGCCTGCTTCTCCCTCTGCCTATGCCTCTGCCTCTCTCTCTCTCTCTCTGTGTGTGTGTCTCTCATGAATAAATAAAAAAATCCTGAATGATAAGCACTATAGTAACTATTATAAATGAGGCAATTTTGATAATAGTGGTAACTTATGTTAAGGTAAGGTACGTGGTAACTTAAGTCCAAATAACTAGGCAGGATTGGATGCAAAACTCAAACAAAATTCTATCCAATCCTCCCTGTCTTGTTCCTGATCTTAGGAGTGAAGTAAGTCAGTCGGACAAGGACAAACATTATATGTTCTCATTCATTTGGGGAATATAAATATTAGTGAAAGGGAATATAAGGGAAGGGAGAAGAAACGTGTGGGAAATATCAGAAAGGGAGACAGAACGTAAAGACTGCTAACTCTGGGAAACGAACTAGGGGTGGTAGAAGGGGAGGAGGGCGGGGGGTGGGAGTGAATGGGTGACGGGCACTGGGTGTTATTCTGTATGTTAGTAAATTGAACACCAATAAAAAATAAAAAAAATAAAAAAAAAGAAACAAACAAAAAAAATTCTATCCAATCACAAAACAATTTGACCATATCCATCCTCAATTGATGGAACTTTCCTCTCTCAAACATTAGAGAAGGAAAAAATTCCAAGTGAGTGATTCCTGAATTACTCTGAGATGGAAAAAGATGACCAAGAGTGGGATGGAGAGTGGTAAACTGGGAATGAAAATAGCACAAAACAGCAGAGAAACTTGAATATAAATTTAATGGCACAAACATTTATAAAAGGGTAGGTTTTTCTAAAAGTGAAGCTTTTCCAAAGAATCCTAAGCAAATTTAATGCAAACAAAAATAGAAATGTTAAATTAATTATAATTCTTGGCACCTGAGAAGATAGTAAATACTATGACTTGGAAATCATAGAGGAGGTAATGAAAGAAGTACTCATGAAAAATTGGCCATGAAAGAAAATTGGGGGGGGGGGTGCATCTTAAGTAAACACAACAGTATGAAAATACAGGTTCCAAGAAGGAAGTTTGGTGGATGTCAAGAGAATTGGCAATGTCTATAGAAAGGAAGATTCGATCCAAATATTTCAAGGAGCGGAATATCCTCTGGAATTTGTTCTGTCTGCTTCCAATAAGTGCTTTTGTGCAAAGGAATGATTTGAAGGCTGGAGTAAGGAGAGGAGGATACTGTTGGGTACCAGTAGAGGGCTGTACATTTGTCTGATGGGGAGGTAATGAATGCTTATACTAGATAGTGTGGATCACAAAGGGGAAAATACTTCACACAATTTTTTGAGAAAATAGAATCAATGTTTTTTGTTGTGTCTTTTTTTTTTTTTACACGTTTTGTTTCGGCACCACACGTGGGAGAAAGGGAGAAAGAGAAGAAAACCAAGGGTACAATCTTGAAGTATGTAAAAGATGGGTGAAGGAAGGAAGTCACCATTAAGGAGCTAGAGGAAGGTATACATGAATGTTGGGATGACCCCAAAAAGCATTCTATTCTGACATGTTTTAAAATGAACTTTATATCATCACTACGAGTAGAATTACACATTAAAAGTAGAATTCACATTAAAAGAGATATGTAACTGGGTTGGTCACAGAGAAAGTAATAGTTAAGAAAAAATATTCCAAAATCCCCAGGCAAATATTTTGATTTGATATGTTGTGTAGGGAAAGAATACAGAGGACATAGCAGTGCCCCAGGTGGAAGGACTAGCTCCCGGGCCCCCACATCCCACTACTTTTGATGTCACCTAAACCCAGTGAGGATCCCACCAAACCTGCAAAACATCCTCTTGGCATTCTCACAGTGCAGTTTCCACCCTTCCCGTTGTCTTCCAGCTGCTTTGAGGACTCTGCTTTTCCATCTCTCTACCCCACTTTTGGGCAAGTCAGTGCTTGTAACACCAGAGACACTATGGTTTTTCCTTAAAGGAAAACCATTCTTCTAGGCTTCCAGAAAGGGAATGTCTGGTTCTCTTCCTAAAATAACTTAAAAATTGTCCTGTGTATCACAAAGCCACACATCAATCATAGAAATGACTGATGTAAAATTGAGAAAGTATTGAAAGGAAGGAAAAATCTTCTACCTTCCAGGTCTTCCAGCTGGACCAAGAATTATATTTAAATAAAACAAATTAACAGAAGAAAAAAGAACAGTTTTATTGCATGCACATGGAGGCCCCAATAATGACATTAAAACCCAAACAAATGACCATGGAAGGCAGTTTTTATAGTTTTTTAGACAAAGCAATAATAAATCTGTGAGGAATTGACAGGACAAAGAAAACTTAACTTTGGAAGCTTTAATTAGTAAGGATTCTAAACAGAATTTGGGATGGGGTGGTAAATTTGTAAAAACTAACAAGGGTTATTTGGCTCTAAATTTCCCATCTCTGGTGATAAGATTGCCCCTTTCCTCCCTGGTCCAGGGAGGACACTTTTCACATGGGAGATTTTTCTGCTTTCAGGGGACAGAAGAGGGGCTGAGTGAGTGCCTTTCTTGCATATGCTGCCTCTTAAGTAACTTTTATTTTCAATAGTCAATTTGCCAAAGTGACAAATTCTGGGGAAGCCTGGGCCCCTATGGTACCTAAAATCAGAAGAAAAGTAGTACAAGGCTTTTAAAGAACCTCATCCTGGATAAAGCTCTGCTTTAGTTAACACAGGTTCAGTATTAAGAATTTCACATTCTGGGGCACCTGGGTGGCTCAGTGGCTGAGCATTTGCCTTTGGCTCAGATACTGATTCTGGGATCCCAGAATTGAGTCCCACATCAGGCTCCCTCAGGGAGCCTCCTTCTGTCTATGTCTCAGCCTCTCTTTCTGTGTCTCTCACGAATAAATAAATTAAATCTTAATAAAAAAGAATTTCATATTCTAAGGTAAATTTTAGACTAAGTTTACAATCTTGAATTAAGTAGCTATTAAAAACCTTGTAGTTTCCTATTTTATCAGCACTTATAGAAACAAATGATGCATTTCTCCTAGTTATTTTAAACAAAAAGCTTAATTTAAAATAAGAAATTTAAATAAAATCTTCAGCTACTGATATTGGCATTGATGCTTTTAATTATGAGTACGACTATGATTGTTTTCACTTCCCCTTCATCTACACCGGAACATAGACAAATGTAAAGAACACTTGGCTCTCAATAACACAAGGCACTACTAACTACTGGGTAGCATTGACTGGGATCCAAGACCTTGTGCCAGAAACAAAAAACGTCACTGTTTGACCAGTTTTAGGGGATCACTGAACTTCCTCAAACTGCATGCAAATTATAAGGCACATTGGACACATTTTTTTAAATTTGGGTATAGAACTTTCATCAGAATTGCAAATTGACTTGTTTTATTTCAGGGGGGTACCGATATTTACTGAAATATAGAAAAAATCCATTTTATTGAGCAATTTATGGCAAGAACTGACACGATAATACGTATTTCACTCAAACAGTGAGAAAACGTCAAAAAGTAACTGACTTCACCTTCTAAACATAGCATTAGATTCAAGTCCAAGGAAGTTGCAGAAGATCTGTAACACAAATAGTCCGGTATTACAGATTATCTGTTTACAAACATAGACCAACTATAATAAACTAGGCTAAGCCAAAAATGTTTATATGTGAGTCTGCTTTTACTAATAAATCCTGTAACTAACAAGACATTTGCTAAAGAAATGTCTGGTTACAAACAGGTTAACAATGAACACTGGAGAAATTTTAGCAAATTGACTTGTAAATAACATACACACATGCGTGTATATGGAGAGAGGGGCGGGGGGAGTGCTTTTGGATTAAGTCCTGGATGTCTAACTCATCTGAATATGATGAATGCAGAATTTGTTGGTCCCTGGAGTCAGATTTTGAATTGATGTAGTTGTATAGTGCTTCATCATACAGGAGGTTGGTTTAAATTTTATTTTCTGTAAGTTTTTAGAAGAGCAGCTGTTTCTGTTAGAGAACTGAATTCACAACTTTGCCTAGGTAGGGTATCCCAGGACAGCCCTGTGAAAATTGTATTTTAGTTGATGTTATCAGGCCCATCCTCTTCTCTACAGTTAGTGAAGTAAAATGGAATACTCATTTTTCTGTTTTGTGCACTGCTTTTCACAGTTTTCTTAAGGGCACTCGAAGACTCCTAAGAATTGGTGTTAGAATTCTAGTATTAGATCATTAGAACATGGTCCTTGGAGAATCTCAAGCAGGCCATGAATATTATCAAGTGTCCTTGAGTCAGTCACCACATACAAATGAATTTGAGATTAATGTGGCACTACTTTCCCAATTAGTGTAGATAATCAAGAATTGATTGCAACAGTATGAGAACAGAAATCTGGTTTTTTGTAGGGCAGCTGCAAAAAGTTTTTATTTTAAGAATTTTTTTCCCTGGAGAATTCTGCTCGTGCTTTTTCTATCATTTTTTTTCTCTATATAATGATTTAGTTCCTCACCTCCACAGCAATTTGACCTTTGCCATCTCCACCTGCCATTGTTATCAGCCCCAAACTCAAGCAAGAAACAGAAGCAGAAGATGCACTCCAGAAAAGGCAGTGAACTGTGAATTTCTCCTATCATTTGATGGAGACCTCTCTTGCTGTGAAACTGACCTTCTTTTTTTCCATTAAAAACTCTATTATAATGTTCCTTAAAGAACTTTCAAAGCTTTTAGTCGATAGTGGTTATGAGTTTGCTATAATGTAAAGTAGGATAACTAATATTACATTGATTTTTTATTACTTCTCCTGACATTTCTAAAACACTCAATACTTGACTTTTTAGAATTTACTCTAAAATAGCCAGTTTATGTGAATCAGAGTATTACTTTATATGATATTACATCTTCCTACATTGAAACTCTTAAAAAATAATATTTTTTTAAAGTTTATTAATCTGGACCTTTGTAATAAGCTTCAAATTGATTTATATGAATCCAGTTTCTTTCTTTTCTACCTAACCCACTAATGATTATCAAAATGACCTTATAAAGCCACTTGGATCTGACTCTACTACTCATAACCCTTCAGATCCTTCATATCATTAAAGTAAAGACTCTTCAGAATTTGACTCCATTGTAACTGTAAAAGCTTTTTCTTATGACTCTACTCATTGTTTCTATACTTTATGTTCGGCCCAACCATAGCTCCATCTTAGATGCCTGTGTACACCTGTCTATTCCATCTCGGCTGCTCTCTTGCTCATAATCACATGATAGCTTTCACTTTTTCTTTTAACCTCAAGTGATTTCTCCTTTCTTTGAATCTTACACCTGTCAGTTATTTGCATTTATTGTGTTACTTATGAATTATAAGCTCTCTGGATGAACTCTGTACTCTTTGAGGTCAGAGCTGTGTTCATTTTACTTTGTGTCATCAATAAAACCTATCAAAATACCTTGAAATTGTAGGTATCAAAGCAACATATGCTCAAAAAAAAAAAAAAAAAGATTGAATGTCATGGCTTACTTAGAATGGTGAATGATGACATTATTAATTTATGGACTAATTCAATAAGTTTATGAGGTGTGCACTATATCTTAGGAATTGTTTTCCAAGTCATCTGGAACCCCCATGATGCAGATTTTATCTAGAAACCTTGACTTCCTCTCACATGTATCTCCTTTCTGAGACCTTTCTTATTGTCACTGCCATCTTTTGGTATCCCTCTATTAAACCAGATAAATCTCCCAATTTTTTGGAAAAATTTTGTGAACAATGACTATCTTACAGTAATTTCCCCGCACATGTTACTCTATATAATCTCAGAGTGAATATTGCTGGCAACTGGTGTTAGCCTGGATGGCATTTGAGTTCTCTATGTCTTCCTCTAGAATTAATGGCCTTATCCTGTAGGAGACTAATATTCTATTAGTTTCTCTGATAACCATCTTGTGGCAATCACAACTTCATCTGTTCTTTCTTACAGTAAATTTTAGCATGGCATGTGATCAATTTATGTCATACACTGCAGTTTTCTGAACATACTATTGTGAGGAATATTTATATCTTTAGAATTAGACATTAGTGAGAATTAAAAGTCATAGCATCATTGGATAGGTAAAGCCTGATTTAACATAATCTTTGTTTCAATGCATGGTCACGCAGGTTCTGTTTGTTTCAGAAGACAAATACTTCAGCAAGCACTGTATTTGCTAATACTTACAAAAGTGCCTGATGCATAGTACGTTTTTAATACATATTTACTGAATCAATGAAATCTGGTGTTTGGGTACATTAAAAAAACAATGAGAACAAAGAAACAAGAGAGTGGGGATCTTTTGTGTGTTTGTTTATCTGTATATGTGAATCTGTGTGTGTGCGTGTGTGCATGTGTGTCTTCCTTAGCTATAAGACTGTACTGAAATCTATAGTTTCTCTGTGATTCTGGCTTCCACTTTCATCGGAATATCTTTATTTATTCCTGGTTCTATACATGGAATTAACCTATCTGCTTTTCTTAACTTCAAAGTGAGAGAAACCATCTCTAAATTCTCTTCTCACTCTAAATGTGAGAGTTCATGGATTAGACCTCCTTACCCTCTTCTATTTCTTTGTTATTATTGTTCTTGAACAGATTATGTGTTTCTCCCTTCCACAAGGCACTAAGGCACCATTTGCAAATATATTCATAGTAGAGAGCATAGACACTGATTAAAAATATTCTGCTATATGAATGTAATGATGCATGAATAAAGAAATATTTTTAGGAGTTTTTATTTCAAAGTTTGCTTTGAAAGTAGATTATTAACATACTGCTTTTACCAGCTAGCTACTTAAATAAGGAAAAGCAGAAGCTGATGATAAAATAGTCTCATTAAAGTGCGATTTGGCTTTACTCTGAATGTCAAGTGTATAGATTCAGGCTTAGAGTAAATATAGGCCCTTTGGCAGTTGCGGTATCTATGATTTTGCTCATCCCTCTGGACTTTTTTTCTTCTCTACTCTGTACTGTTATTTATTTCCTCACTGCTTCACATAGCCTAATTATGAGCTCCTCAAAGATATGAATCATGCCCATATTTTAATTAAATCTTTCAGTAAATTCAGTATGCTCCTATAGGATAGCAATCATTCAAAAATTATATAAAACTTATCAACTAATTTTAAACTTTATAATACTTAAAACTTTGCTGATTAGCAATTTCATTTGAAGGAGTCCATTTGCTGGTAACAAAACTCCAGAATTCTGGTGAAATCTTGCTATTTAATTTGGGTCCCATTATTCTGGCTCTTTATCCTAGTTACAGGCTTGGAGACCTAATCTTTCTGTCCCTAAATATATTGTTATTTGTTTCTTGGAAAGGATTCACGGCAATTGTATTGGTTACAAACTTAGAATCCACCCCATGCCTTCATTTCCCATAATTTGTTTCTTGATCTTGAAAATCTCACACTCTCTCACATATACCTGAAGACAGAAGAGTCTCCTTTTACAAAGTTAGCTTGTACTGTGGAGTACAGTAAGTAGTAGCTTGCACTTGTACTTAATTACTCTCATGCAGGCCATACCAAAGAGGATAAGACTTCACTAAAAACAACTCTTTACCGAAATGCAAGCTTCTTGTTGAAGTGAAATATTTTTTTTTGTCAGTTTAGTTCACTAGTATTTTCCAAGTCCTTAGAGTAGATACTTTATATATATATATATGAGCTAATAACCTGCTATTTTCCACCAATCACATTAAACGTTCAGTTCCCGTTGTTTCCTAGCATGTGCCTTAGAATAAAACAGGCAATAGTAAAAAAGACTGGTGTCTGTCAACCCACTCTAAAGAAATCCTTCATTGGATGCAGCAGATAGCCAGCTATAGATTTTGAGATCTGTCGTAGTTGAAATAGTTTAACTTCTTATATCTGGAGTTGCATTACAAACAAATAACCAAATAACACACCCACTTAAATTAGCTTGAGAAGTAGTGATTTTAAAATAATGATTCTAGGGATGCCTAGGCAGCTCAGTGGCTGAGCGTCTGCCTTTCGGTTGGGGCATGATCCCATGATCCTGGGATCCAGTCCCACATCGGGCTCCCTGCATGGAGCCTGCTTCTGCTTCTGCCTCTCTCTCTGAGTCTCTCATGAATAAATAAATAAAATCTTTTTTTTAAAAAAAAGACTAGAATCATTATTTTATTTATTTTTTAAAGATTTTATTTATTCATTTATTCATGAGAGACACGGAGAGAGAGGCAGAGACACAGGCAGAGGCAGAAGCAGGCTCCATGCAGGGAGGGAGCCCGACGTGGGACTCAACCCCAGGTCTCCAGGATCATGCCCTGGGCCAAAGGCAGGTGCTACACCACTAAGCTATGCAGGAACACCTGATTCTAGTCTGTCTTAAGGAAGTCAAGAATGAGATCTGATTTAGCTTTTAGTAAAGAGTGGACTTGAGTACTTGAACAATGTTAGGACTCTTTCCACCTCTTGTCTCTATCTTCTCTATGCATCTTCATCTTCTCTCTCTGTAGATCCCACTCCTTCCAAATTTTGGTCCACAGAAGTATTCATAATCAAGAATAATTCCAGAATCTTAATCTTACAGCTTCAGCCATTTGAGAGTTTCTCCTATCGACTAGGTTCATCAGAGGCATTCCATTTTAAATTGTCAAAGTATACTTTTCAAAAAATTGAAGGCATAATTCTCACAGAAATATAGAATAAACTCATGTCAAAATGTATTAAACTTCTTAATGGGAAACCTGCAGAATGCTAAGATTGCTTTTACAAGTTTAAGAAAAAAATAAAGTATTTCTTTTCTATTCAGAAATATAGAATGCTGGCATCAGAGTTCTACTCATATACAAAACAAGTTAAAAAATAAAACTTTGAGGTGAAATCTTTAGCATCCTTGTATCTCTATTTGCATCTCAAAATCAATTTGTGTTGTTATTTGACATGAAGTATTTGCAGTACTCTCTATTTAATACAAATCAATAGCTACCTTACAGAGTATTTAAATCCCCAATCAATAGTAATTAGTAAATAAAATAAGTAAAGTAAGATAAAATAAAATGTGTATAACACTAGACAATTACAGAACTCTTGGCTAGTCCTGTTAGATAATACTCTTGCGTGACATTGAATAGGCATATAGTCATCATCCACCAATTTCCAAATTATGGATGTTTTAAAACAATGTCATGAAGATTCTCTACTTCCATTGTGTAGATTAAATGAGAACATGTGTAGAAAATGCTCAGTGCTATGCTTGGCACAAAATAAACTTCACAGTGAAGTTTATATCTTTTAAGTGTTATATTTTATTAATGTTATATTACAAAAATACAATCCTATTTATGAGATTTTACTTAAGATTCATTTATATTAATCATACTAAATCTCTTTGAAGTAGTACATTTATTCCTCCTTTCTTTCCTTCCTTCTTTGCATCCTCTCTTCCTCTCTCCCTCCCTGCTTCCCTTGTTCCCTTCCTCCATTCCTTCTTCCTTTCTTCCCTCTGTCAAAATCCAGAAATAGGAATGCCTGGGTGGTTCAGTAGTTGAGCATCTGCCTCCAGCTTGGGGCATGATCCCGGGGTCCTGAATAGAGTTCTACATTGGGTGGGTTCCCCACCTGCTTCTGCCTCTTCCTATGTCTCTGCCTCTCTCTGTGTGTCTCTCATAAATAAATAAATAAAATCTTTTTTTTTTAAATCCAGAAATTAAATTTTAAGACCAGGTCAATAAAATAATACTAGGCAAAAGTCTATCGTGCATATGAGAAGAGTTATAAGCCAGGAGTCCTTAAATCCAAAACTGACATGAAGCTCAGAGGCTTAACATTGTAAGTTGGTTTATAAGGTAAAAATAAGGAAATCATTTAGCTTTTATAATGATTGGTTATGAGAATGGGGGTTCCAGACATTAGGGGATTTGGTTAAAAGTGATTATCTTATACTGCTTTAAAGATGCTTTATTTTTTAAATAATTGTCAGAAGAAATAACCATGCTTGTTCATGAAATATGCTAGATTTAATTTTGCTTACATGGCTCAAATGGTTTTGTCTGTTTGGGGGATTTTCAAGCCTGGTCTGTTCTATATTTTATTTTATTTTATCACTTTTCCACCTTTCCCCCTCCTTCCTCTCTCTCCTTTCCTCTCTCTCCTTTCCTTCCTTCCTTCTTTTTTTTTTAATTTTTATTTATTTATGATAGTCACAGAGAGAGAGAGAGAGGCAGAGACATAGGCAGAGGGAGAAGCAGGCTCCATGCACCGGGAGCCTGATGTGGGATTCGATCCCGGGTCTCCAGGATCGCGCCCTGGGCCAAAGGCAGGCGCCAAACCGCTGCGCCACCCAGGGATCCCTCTTTTTTCCTTTCTTCTTTCTTTCTTCTCTTTCTTCTTTCTTTCTTTCTTTCTTTCTTTCTTTCTTTCTTTCTTTCTTTTTCTTTCTTCTTTCTTTCTTCTTTCTTCTTTCTTCTTTCTTTCTTTCTTTCTTCTTTCTTTCCTTTATTTTTTCCTTCTTTCTGTTTTGTTCCTTCCTTCCTTTCTCTTAAATTTTGGCATCCATTTGTTTCACTAAGCTATTTGTCTCTACAGAATAAAACCAAAATAGTCTACTTCTTCCCTGTCTTCAGTCACTGCTACTTTTGCCCTGTTTTATTCTGCTGCAGGCACACTGGCCACAGGACCTTAGAGATCTCACACTGACTCTTAGCTCTCCTAGGGACTCTGACTTCCCAACTTTTTTGAAGCCTTGTTCCCTCAACTTCTTCAAATCTACCCCCCCCCCCAAATCACCTTTTCGGTGATATCTATTCTATCTGATTTAAAATGGAAATGCAAATCCATTTCTCCTCTCTATTTACCTTGATATTGTTTACCTCTTTTTTTCCACATCATGTATCAGGTATCTTGCAAAGGGTTAAATTTATTATTTACAGCACTAATTGTCAAACTAAGGTCTTTGAGCCAAATCTTGCTCATTGTGTTTTTGCACAATCTGTGAACTAAGAATGACTTTTACATATCAAGAGTTGAAAAATATTTTAAAATAATATTTCATGGAACATGAAATTCTATAAATTCAGTTTGACATCCACAAATAAAGTTTTATGGAAACGCAACCATACTAATTTGTTTATATGGTGTAAATGATGGCTTTTGTGCTACAATGACAGAGGTGAGCTGTTTTACTAGAGACCATATCACCTGTAGTTTTAAAATATTTACCAACTAGTCTTGTGAATCAAGTTGGTCAACCCTAGATTTAGACTCTATGTTTCAAGAGAAAGGAGACAAATCCAGAAGGACTGAGACTGACCAGCGACAATAGGAATGACACACAGAGGATGTGGATTAGAAGAACACTGGCCCTGTGACACTGTGAAGTCGTGGACTAAACATGACATTACCAGGTGAGAAATATCTTCCAGGTGAGAGGAGCAGATTTGGTTTGGTTTTTGAGAAACTGGATTTATGGTTAGCTTGGATCTTTTGAGAGTTTTGTATGTGGAAAAAAAATACAGTTTTTTTTGTGCTGAGAAAATAGAATGTGATGACTATTAATGAGAATGTCAGACTAGTACCAACGTAGCACCAGCTTTCCCGCCAGTTCTCTTGGATAAAGGAAGCTCGATAAAGGCCTAAAACAGAATTCCAGGACTTAATGTGGGCTTGGTTCTCAACATGAGGAACAGATAAATGAGAAAGTGGTCTATATAAAGAAAGGATGTTAAAGAATAAAATACATGAAGTAGCTACTCAAAAATAAAATAAGTGACATAGGAAAACATTTGAAAATGTTCAGACTTATAGTTCTAGTTGCAGGGGAAGCCCAGTTGCATTTCTTGCTTTAGGTCATATAAAATTCTCCAGAATCTTTATTAATAATGGCACTTTTAATTAGAAGGGAAGGAAGTAACCTAAATAGCTTTTAGAAAAAGAATTTTGAGTGGATATTAGGTATAGCTTAAGACAAAAATCACTGTACTCTAGTTGGCAAATTTGTTTCCCGTAGGTCTATGGCTAGGAATTTTTATTTTTAATTTTATTTATTTATTCATGAGAGACACACAGAGAGAGAGGCAGAGACACAGGCAGAGGGAGAAGCAGGCTCCATGCCGGGAGCCCGACGTGGGACTCAAAGATCCCAGGATCAGCCCCGGGCCAAAGGCAGGGGCTAAACCACTGAGCCACCCAGGGATCCCTTATGGCTAGGGATTTTGAAGCTACTTCATTTGTATATTGGGGCTCAACAAATAAGAAAATATATTATAGATAATGAGAGACAATGGCCAAGAAGGGAGTTACAAATCAGAAAAGAGAAAAGGCTAAAATGAGCCCCCTGGTGCTATACTGAAATAGAAGGTATCAATGTAGACTAGTTTTAGATAGGTAAATCAATAAATCAATAGATAGATACACAGATTGATTCTTAGATAAATACAGATACATGTACATATGAGTTAGTATATATGAGTGTACATGTATTTTTTTTAATTTTTTATTTATTTATGATATTCACAGAGAGAGAAAGAGAGAGAGGCAGAGACATATGCAGAGGGAGAAGCAGGCTCCATGCACCGGGAGCCC
Source organism: Canis lupus familiaris (assembly GCF_011100685.1). Taxonomy (NCBI): domain Eukaryota; kingdom Metazoa; phylum Chordata; class Mammalia; order Carnivora; family Canidae; genus Canis; species Canis lupus. The sequence goes on from NC_049233.1 coordinate 60,330,111, forward strand.
GACGTGGGAATCGATCCTGGGTCTCCAGGATCGCGCCCTGGGCCAAAGGCAGGCGCCAAACCGCTGCGCCACCCAGGGATCCCCGAGTGTACATGTATTTACACACATTTTGTCCACTGGTAGTGGCTCTGGAAGTGGTGACACCCTAGTGACACTGAGCACAACTATGGCCCAGAGTTTGGGTTTTAAATACCATTTTCTATGAAAAAGAATCAGAGTTCCTTGGAGAAATGACTGTTTCCAGAAGTGAGTCAAGGAAAATAGAAGATAAGCCTGGAATATCTTATGATATCTGAACATAATGAAGTACAAAAAATTTTTTGCAGACTGATAAATATTAAAAAGGCACATAGGCCATCCTGAAAGAGCTCCTAATGCCCAAAGACAGACCATGAACAACAAAAGAAAAATTTCTAACCCCCCAAAAAAGTACAAATTAATGAGCCTATATGATATATTAAATAACAAAATAAACCAATTAGTAGAAGAGAATAGACAAATATCCCCTCACTTCGAATTTCATGGTGGAAGGAAAGCAGTAAATGGAAAAGAATTTCAAATATTCATGGTGGAAGGAAAGCAGTAAATGGAAAAATCACCAATCCAGCTACAGATGCCAAAATTAGTGGACAAAAGTTTAAGTAGAAACAGGATGTTTCTATAGTCTCAACATATCACCTACAGAATATTTAGTAATTAAAAAGGCAGGTAAAGAAGCTGTACAGAATCCTAGCAAACATCACTCTTGCTAAGTGGTCAAAGTTAATTAACATCACCAGTAATAGGACATATGGGCATCATGTATCCCTGTTATGATGTACTGAGAAAGTCATAAGATCTCTGAGATACCATAATGCATAACCCCAATCTAATCAAGAGAAAAAAATCAGGCAAACCCAAATTAAGGGACATTCTACAAAATGACCAGTCCTTTTCAGAAGTGTCAAGTTTTCGAAAGATGAGAAAAGACTGACACACTCTCCCAGATTGGAGGAGACCAGGGAGACCTGCCAACAAATGTAGTGTCGGACTATAGCTTGGCTCTGGAACAGAGAAAGTCCAGTAGTAGAAAAAAATGATATTCACATAAATTCTGTATTTCAGTTTAAATGGCATTGGATTGGTGTTAATTTCTTAATTTTGATGAATATTCTATGGTTATATAAATTGTTAGCATAAGGGAAGCGTGTTGAAAAGTATATAGACACTCTGTGTACTATTTTTGCAGCTCTCCTGTGGATGTAAAATCATCTACACATAGAAAGTTTTAAAGAATGCTCCTTATTATCATCTTCTTTGTCCAAAAAGGCCCCAACAGTACTGAGGACGATGACGGTTATTCCATGGTTCCCTGTTGTGCTGGCAGAGAATGGAAAAACCAGCCCAGATAACACATAAGCTGCTTTCTAAGCTTCTTGACACTTTCTATTCCCTTCAGGAACTGACATAGCCAGAAGAAAAAAAAATGAGCAGAAGGAGAAAGTCAGAGTGGCTTATCCTCTTTTCATGCCCAGAAGGAAGAAGAAAGGCGGCTTTTAGAAAACAGAGGAGAGAAAAACTGAATACACTATTTTATTCCCACACGTTCTCTATTTCATTTTAAATAATAATTATTTTATTGCCAAAGGAATACTCTTCAAACAATAAAATCTAGGCATTGTATTAAACAGCAATTCAAACAAGAAGTTTAGCATATTTATCATTCTACTCTTGTTCCTCATAGATGTTTAAATAGAATAAAAGCAAATGGCAGTCTGATTCCCTCATGTACAAGGAGATGATAGGAATAACATTGCCTGTAATATTAATTAACAAAAGTTAGGTTTCCAAAGAGCAGAGATGATATGATTTTTAAATCATCTTATTAGAACATCAGGGAAAGAGTTTTGATTTACATGTACATTTCAGACTACAAATTATTAATAGTCTCTTTATTATTTTCATCTAAAATCAGACAAGATGGGAGTGGGTATGCAGGTGAAGAATAATTTGACTATTTGCTTTCCAACCTACTGCTATCATCAGCAAGTAGTTTAAACAAATGCAAGATTCACTAAGCTGCATGGTAATTAATGACCAATCTCCACCTAAATCACTGACAATTTCTTGTCATCTGAAGTGGATGACTCTTTTCCTTCTAAGTCCCACAGCAAGAATAACAAATTCTGAAATGTACAGGGGCAAGTAGATAAAAGTGAATCAGGCTGTGGTGGGCACTTGTGGCAAAAAGAAAAATAAAGGAAAGAAAGAAAGAGAAAGAAAGAAAAGAAAGAAAGAAAGAAAGAAAGAAAGAAAGAAAGAAAGAAAGAAAGAAAGAAAGAAAGAAAGAAAAAAGAAAGAAAGAAAGAAAGAGAAAGAAGAAAGAAAGAAAGAAAGAAAGAAAGAAAGAAAGAAAGAAAAATAAAAAATAAAAAAAGAGCCCTTGCCTCTGCAAAACAGCAGCTACTAAGAGGTAAGTTCATTGTCATCTTGCAGGAAGGTAAGCACAGTCTTTTCAGATTTTTCTTTGTTTCAAAATAAGGCAAAATCAAGATTTGTATATAAAATCTCTCCAGGGATGCCTGGGTGGCTCAGCAGTTGAGCATCTGCCTTCAGCCCAGGTTGTGATCCTGGAGACCCAGGATCGAGTCCCACATCAGTCTCCCTGCGTGGAGCCTGTTTCTCCCTCTGCCTGTTCTACCTCTCTCTCTGTGTGTGTCTCCGTGTCTCTCATGAATAAATAAATTAAAAAAAGAAAACATTAAAAAAAATCTCTCCAACCTGTGATTTCTTTTCTAGAGGATTGTTAGTACTTCTTGGCGTATATAGTTCTTGCTTCTCTTCCCACAGCAGAGTAGGGAAATGGGGACACTGAGCTCAGGAGAGTAAGAGGAGGGTGTCTGTCCTAGTGGCAAATGAAATACTATTAAAAAGAAAGAAAGAAGAAAGAAAGGAAGAAGAAAAGAAAGAAAGAAGAAAGAAAGAAAGAAAGAAAGAAAGAAAGAAAGAAAGAAAGAAAGAAAGAAAGAAAAGAAAGAAAGAAAAGAAAGAAAGAAGAAAGAAGAAAGAAGAAAGAAAGAAAAGAAAGAAAGAAAGAAAGAAAGAAAGAAAGAAAGAAAGAAAGAAAGAAGAAAGAAAGAAAGAAAGAAAGAAAGAGAGAAAGAAAGAAAGAAAAATTCTTTCGACTAAGAATGGGTAGTGAAGGCTTAAGATAGCTTCTATTTTCTGTAAGACACCTTAAGGATAATTTGTACAGTGAAATACAGATACATCTCCAAGAAGAGACTATGATAGTTAATTTTTTCCTAAACTTGCCAAAGTATTGAAAGATATCTCATGTCTTTGGGAATACTAAAATGCCATCTATCTAAATACTAAGTCTACATTACATTTATTTTTGAAAATTTGTTTTCTGGATATTTCTGTACATTCGAACACACAAACACACCTATGCATTTTCTTTGTCTTGTCATGTTTCTGAATTGTCCTTTAAGTGTGATAAAGTGTGAACAGCTGATTTTCTTACCCTGGGTAAATGGGAATAATAATCTTGAGTGGCGTTAAAGCAGATGTTTGCAGAGTCCTTGCTCAAGTTTCTGATTCTGGCACTCCAGCCTATTCTTTATGCTGTGATTATGTCTCAGCACTCTATAATCATGCCTCATCAACCATGCTGGTTCAATGTGTCCTTAACGTGTTTCTTTTGTGAACCTCACTTGTCGTTACCCTACTCCAGCTGGATTTGCTAGCCTGCTGAGATTCAGTTCTCCAACGTGTCCTTACAAGAGCAATTGTCATTTCAGTGTATTTAGATAAGTTTATATACGTATATACACTTTTGATTCTGTTTGAAACAAAACTAATATGCTATTGACAGTCAACGTGTGACATGTGCCACAAGTAAAAATCTCACTGAAATGCAGTGAAAGATTTTAACTGGTAATCAAGATTTCCTGACTTTAGTTTTTGGCTTGCCTCTTGTGAGTTATGAGAACTTCAAAAGGTCAACCATATTGAAACCTTTAGTTCCTTTATTGATGAAAAAAAATCATACTACATGAGTGCTAAAGTATCTTTCAAAGTTTGTAATATTCAAAGGTAGTGATTTTAAAATTGAGATTGCTTCAGAATCACCTGTAGAGCTTGTTCAAAGAACACCAATGGAGTAAAAGAGACTGGATTTAAACCTATGCAATTTTTAGATACCAGTGCATAAGAACTAAAAGTTCTTAGAAAGTTGGGAGAACAGTTGCAGCAAAGAAATTGACAGAATAGAGAGAGAAATGAGACATGAATTTAGTTTTTGGAGACCTCTAGGGAAAGCGGTCTGAAAAGACCTGGTGGTGAGGGAGGAGGGGGAGCTGTGGGAAGATGATATATTTAATTTGGGACATTCAGGTCTAAAGATGAATGCGAGATTTTGGAGATGGTGGTACTATTTTGAGCTCAAATTTAGCATTAAAATCCTGTTTCATAGGTAAACGGTACAGAAAGAAGATCTAACCAGGCAAAATAGTTTATTAGTTGTGATTAGTCAAAGGAGATTTCTTTTTGGTGTTCTTCAAAAAATGAATAAATTAAGGAGTTACATTCCTAAAAGAGATAGAACTGTTAAAATACAGCTAGGTATTAGGATTAAGAGAAAATATAGTACTTTCTCTGTTTAAATGTTAACTGCTAATTAGCAATTTATGAATTTACATTAATCTATTCCCAGGAAATGAGTGTGTATTCTCACAGAGACTTCTGTATTAAAGATTCTGTGGAGGTTGGTACCAATGGCTAAGTTTGTTTGCCGTAATTGGCTTGTACATCTTAGATGGAAGAGACAATCAAGATTCTTCCGTCTGCTCTGTCCTTGATGTGTCCACAAGTAGTTTTCTGCTTCTTCAAGAATCAAAACAATAGGATTGCTATTGACCCTCTTTGATTGATATTTTTAAGGAAAAAAAATGCACATAAATCTGTCATGTGTCAAATAGGTTGATCCCTGCTGTCTTTTTAAAATCTCTCTTAACTAAGAATAGAATATTTACATTACAGATTCCTCTCTCCCATACCCCATTTTATGCTGCAAGTATTTTATATTCTCTATTACATTTATTTCTGCTCTATTCTTCATTATTTCATTTGTTCTACTCCATTTTGGCTTAGCTCGTTCTTTTTCTAGACCCTCAGGTATAATACTAGGTTGTTTGGTCTAGATCTTTCTTTTTTTCTAGATATATGTGTTTATAGCTGTCAACTTTGCTTTATAAATGTTTTGGTGTTGTGCTGAGTCCATTAATATTTATGATTGTTATATCTTCATGATGAAATGACCTTTCTATCATTATATAATGATCTGATTTGCCTCCTGTGTCCATTTTTTTTTTCTGAAAGTCCATTTGTCTGATACAAGGATAGCTACTCCTGCATTCTTTTGGTCAATTGCTTGAAATATAATTTTGTTTCTTCACTTTCAGTGTATGAGTGTCCTTAAATTTAAAGTTACTACTCAATTATGAATTTTCAAACAATGTTTAGATTTCAGTTCCCTGCCTTATTACCACCTGCCTCATTGAAGTACTAGGCATGTCAGGCATCTTTAGCCTTTCTGGAGGCTAGAGGTTCCAATTTCTTGAAATCATCTTCATTAATAACCCTTTCTCCATTCACTCTCCATATTCCACAATTTTAATAAAATTACATATTCAATGATTTCATATCCATTCTAATCTTTGTGTTTGTCTTACACATTTTGTTTTATTAACCTGTTTCATTGGGGTCTTAGGAAGGAGAGGAGATGAGCATGTATGTTCACTCAAACTACCAACTTGACCTAGGTTTCTTTTTTCTCTATGGACATTGTTAAAATAATTATTCAGTTCATCAAATATTCATTAAGCAAGATTAGCTGCTTTATGTTTGATAATATGGGTTCAATGATAATTTCAAATATGAGATAATATGAGTTCAAAGATTACATTAGATAACATGAGTATAAAATTCTTTGAGAACTTTGTAGTCTAATATGAGAAACAGATGTATAAATAGGTACTTATCATTTACAGTAGTACTACTACCAACTAAATTTAAGCACCTAATATGTGTTAGGTATTGAAAGATACATTATCTTTGTAATCTCTAAACCTTGGGATGATGATAGCTCACCACACATTTTTCAGAATACATACAGACTTATGTATACTTTGTAATCAATTTCAAGAGTTCATTGAACCCATGAGGTCAATCTATGGGCCCAAGCTGAGTCAATAGATCCCAGTTTAAAAGTCCCTAATGTATTTCACTCATTCATTTGTTTACTGGAAATATTTATTAAGCACCTGCTAAAAGCTGGCCTTGTCCCAATATAGGGGAGATTTAACGGTCCATGAAACCAGCAAAAGCCCTTGCTTTCTTGAAGTTTATTATCTAGGACAAATTATATAGTATGGTATATCAGATGATGGTGGGTACTATGGAGGAAAACAACTCAGGAAGGGAGTTTGCTACATAATTGAGAGACTTCATTTTAAAAAGAACACTAAGGGAAGACAAAGCTGAGAAAATGATGTGAATAAAGACTTGAATGAGTTGAAAGGACAAGACTTGGGCAATTAGAGCGTACTGGGAGATGGAACAGCAATGTCACACTTTTCTGAGAAAAGAGTATACTTGGCATGCTCGAGAAAGTACAAAGTGGCGAGTGTGTCTGGTGTGGGGTGAAAGGGAGACCGTGAGGTACTTGATGTCAGAAGGGCAGTGACACATGGGTCTGTCCAACAGAGCCTTGCAGGTCAGCACTAGTGAGATGGGAAGGATCTGGACACACCCTTCCCACAGAGTATTCACACAATCTGACTTCCCTGAGGAAATAAAGTTTAAACAAAGCATGCCTGATAAATATTAGCTAGACAAAGGAGAGAGTAAGAAGATCCCAGGTAGAAGGAAGAACATGTGTGAAAACACTGAGTTTAAGAAAACTTAAGAGAATAAGCCTCCCTGGTGATTTCTTTCCATTTCTGTTAGGTGGAAGCAGCTATGAGATAAGATACAAAGGCTTTTCAATGTTTTTTCCTCTTGATTGTGGAAGTGAGCAATCCAGCATAAATTGCCTAGTGAAGGTATGAAGATAAGCTCCTAATTAAATGATAGATACTTTTAAGAGAGAACCAGCTGAATTTCTAAAAGCCTAGGCCTTATTACTTGGATCAACATAAAACAGAATTGTTGTTGTTGTTGTTTTTCCAGTGAAATTGCTGCAAGCAAGCACAAAAATGTGATGGATTCCAAATATCTAACAGCCAAGGCAAAGTTAGGAAGATATCTAATGACCAAGCTGTAAATAGCTATAGAATGTTTACATTTACACCCATGCCCAGAGCTGAATTTTTTGTTCTGTTTTTAATTTTTAGAGGTTTTAGTTTGAAGTCACTAAGACTTCAAACTAAAAAGAAGCTTTAGAATATTTTTTTTCCTTTTTTTAAAATTTTTTTCTTTATTTATTTATGATAGTCACACGGAGAGAGAGAGAGGCAGAGACACAGGCAGAGGGAGAAGCAGGCTCCATGCACCGGGAGCCCGACGTGGGACTCGATCCCGGGTCTCCAGGACCGCGCCCCGGGCCAAAGGCAGGCGCCAAACCGCTGCGCCACCCAGGGATCCCCAAGAGATTTATTTTTAAAAACAAACTATTAAATTTTTTTTTTTTTTTTTTTTTGCTCATTCATTCAACAATAATTTTTGAGATTTTTGTGGTTTATTTAAAAAGGAAAAAGAAGGGATCCCTGGGTGGAGCAGTGGTTTGGCGCCTGCCTTTGGCCCGGGGCGCGGTCCTGGAGACCCGGGATCGAGTCCCACGTCGGGCTCCCGGTGCATGGAGCCTGCTTCTCCCTCTGCCTATGTCTCTGCCTCTCTCTCTCTCTCTCTTTCTCTCTCTGTTGTGTGACTATCATAAATAAATAAAAATTTAAAAAAATAAAACATTTAAAAAAAAATCTCTAGCAGAACTTTTGGTATAATCACCTTTCTTCTTTCTTTCTTTCTTTCTTTCTTTCTTTCTTTCTTTCTTTCTTTCTTTCTTTCTTTCTTTCTTTCTTTCTTCATGAGTGGGGAGAAGGGCAGAGGAAGAGAAAGAATCTCAAGCAGATTCCTATGCTGGGCTTGATCCCTGGACTCAGATCATGACCTGAACCAGAATCAAAAGCCAACCACTTAACCGACTGAGCCACCCAGGCACCCCATACTCTAATATTTTTTTTCATACTCTAATATTCTAATACCAATAAAAGTATTTTTTCTTTACATGTGTTAAAATTCTGCATCTTCAGAAAGCTTTTTTTTTTTTTTTTGTACTTTACGGCATAGCACCCATCATTATTTCATGAAAGCTCTATTAAAGAGGATATAAAATTGCAGAGGCACCTGGATGGCTCAGTTAGTAAAGCACCTGCCTTCAGTTCAGGCCATGATCTCATGATCCTGGTATCGGGCCCCATATTGGACTCTCTACTCAGTGGCCAGTCGGCTTCTCCCTCTGCCTCTATGATCTCTCTGGCTCTCACTCTCTCTCAAATAAATAAATAAAATCTCAAAATAAAAAAAAAGAGGATGTAAAATTGCAGAGAGATGAAACAAATCCAAAATGAGTATGCCAGGCAGATGAAATTATATTAAGAATCAAAAATACTAGAAGAACATATTGAATACTGACTTGTACTTTAGTTCTTGATTTTTATTTTTATTGAAAACTTTGACATCAATGTAAATAAATATTTTCTACTTAGAGCAAGAATATTTCAGAAAATTTTCAATTATGTTATTTGTACTGAGACAGGAGTTTTCCATTTTTTTTAATCACAAAAAAAGGGTGCTAAGCACCTTGTAGATATACTTTTAATCTTATTTTTATTTAGATATATTTGAAGTCACAATAAAACTTAATTGGTGCAATGCTTATATATGAAATTACGCTTAAAGTTCAAGGGAATTTGTTTTCTTTGCTAATTACTTTAGTAATCATTGAATTTATATTTTCATGTGCATATATACACTTATAAATACATGACACACATATATACATATGTACATGTATATTTATATATAGAGAGAGATGTAAATCTACATGCACATATATTGTATAAATGACTTGAAGGAGATCATAAAAACCTGTTAAACATGGTTACCGCTGGAAAGAGAAGAGATTTTATAGTTAGGAATGCAGAATTGTTATTGTATGTGTTTCTTAGTATTTGAATTTTTGGTTTTTTTGTAGTGTGCTACATATTATTTTATTATTTTTAAAGATTTATTTATTTATTTTTTAGAGAGTGAGGAAGGGCAGAGGAAGAGGGAGAGAGAATCTCAGGCAGGCTCCTTGCTGAGCATGGAGCCTGACTCTGGGCTTGATCTCACAATCTATGAGATGATGACCTGATCTGAAACCAAGAGTCAGATGCTTAACTGATTGTGCCACCCAGGTGTCCCTATTTTATATATTATTTTGAAATAAAATAATGTAACTTGACTTTAAAGAAATCATTTTATTTAAATATGAATATATATATATATATATATATATATATATATATATATATATATATAACCTGAGTGCTATGATTATATGAGGTAAAGGGACCTAACCTAAAATTCCTGGATGATCCTTTATAACAAACTTATATTCATCTTTACAAACAAGATAGATAAGTAGATTGACAGTGAGAGAGTCAATAAAAGAGTAGAATTTAATTATGTCCCTCCTTTCTTCCAAACCTTCTGGTGACAATGAATCTTGGCCAGGAAGCATTTCCCCCTTTCCTTTGATCCATAGCAGGGTGTTGTATTGAAAATGCTAGATGTAACTACATTTCTTTCTGAAATCTACATATTTAGCAGCTGTTTGTCCTTTGGTGAGTTAATTACCTTCTTTTAGCATCAATTATTTTACAGAAAAAAAAAAAAGCCATGGGCAATAACACTGTATTGGTTGCTGCTGTGAATAAACAAAGTAAATGTAGATAAAGCACCTGGGATACAGTAGTATTTAGTAAACATATTTTATCCTGTATTAAGTACACTAAATATATTTTATCCCTTATATAATTAGGATTTCCTTATAATAAACGTGCCATGTCTTTTATATCTTTAGGACATCCTTCCCTCTGGGTCTTCTGACTCTATAACTTTCTGCTTTTTCTCCTGCAAAAGAATATAGTGAGATTGTTATTTTTCACATCTTGCTTCAGGCACATGGACACCCAAAGTTGTGTGAACTTTCTTCCCATAGTTTTCAGAAAGAGACATACTAGAAAGCAGGCCATGCCAGAGGATGTTATGAATCTGGGTTGTTCCCTTTGTCCTTCCTAGCCTGGAATATGTGTAATCACAGCAGTGTCTGTAGTTTGATTCAATGAAGAGGAGAGACCTCAGCATGACTCTCACACATACTTTAGCACTTTTTCTGGAAGCTCTGCTTCTTCCTCATTCTGTTGGCATATTTATCGCTTGTTGTATTACATGTTGTATATTTTCATGCTTATTTTGTGTCCTGGAGATGTTAGGAGCTGCATCCTAAGTTCTATCACTTTGTTATTTTACAAAAAAAAAAAATACCTGTGTTTTTACTGATATCTGCATGGGTAAAAAACTGAGATTACAACTAATAATTTTCATGCCAAATGCTGTGCATTCGACCTGCACACCATTTGAACAAAATTAAACTATTTTCTAATAACTAAACACAGTGAGAATTATGTGAAAAATGAAAGAGCCACATCCACCCGAGGTGGTAATGAGCCAAAACTCAGTGGCAACTGCCCTTCTTGAGAAAGAATGTGCTATCCTGCTCGATATAACTCCAGCCTGGTCCTTTCACTCAGTTACACTATTTCCTGGTGGGGTTAGGCATTTGAGTTTATGACTGTCAACATGGAGAAATTCATTTAGTCTTTTCAGCATGGAGAACATTCTGTTTAATTAGATTTGTTAAACTGCTTAATTTTCATTGAGAACTGCATAAAGATACCCAGTTCTCATAGGGCCAAAACATAAGCCTTGTATGGCTTATATGGCATCGGCTCAAAAACCACATAGTATTCAAATCCATATAAGGCTTAAGATATTCCACACACAGCACAGGGTTCCTTTAAAGTACGAAGGTTCTCAAAGCTAGAGTAAACTTACCATCTTCCAGTGAGCCTGCTGCTGTGGCAGCGTCACACTCATCTCAATCTCTTATCAGTCCTTCTTAAACTATGTTCATGAGCAAAGAGCTGAAAAGCTTGCTTTGAATTCGTGTTGCTAGGAAATAGTGAAGAGTGTAGTAAGAAAAACTTACCTAATCAATAAAGAAACTTAAATATTATTATTGCCTTTATCATATGTATTTCTGCACTTGAAGGACTATTTATACAATTTAGATAAATAGTAATCTCTTCATTCAGGCTTCAAATTATAGAATAAAGAAGTCACGGGAATTAATGACACAACATAGAGAATATAGCCAGTGCTCTCATAATAGTGTTGTATGGTTGCTACAGATGGCAGCTGGAGAACACAGAATATTCTATGAAGAAATTGACTCACTATATTGTACACCTAAAACTAAGGTAATATTGGGTGTTAACTAAATTCAAATAAAAAAAATTTAAAAAGTGGTGCTTTCTTTGAATCTGCAAGAATTCTTTTTACATTAAACAATAACATTCTCATTTTTAAATCCTATATTGACTTGAACTTTAATTATGTTCCCAAAAAGGATTTTTATTATTATCCAGTTTTGTTTATAATCAACTTCAAACGTTTCTGAGGTAGAGACTTTAGATTCATGTTTTATGAAACATCAACTGCATTTTAGTTTGGACACTGGTAATCCATAAAAGAAAAGAATATTAGTGACCAGAAGCTTCATGATCAGTTATTATTTTCTAAACTATAGAATGTGAAGCTTCATGATCAGTTATTATTTTCTAAACTATAGAATGTAATTTGCTAATAAATATCTACAGAATATGTAATTTTCCCAATTTAAACCTTGAAACGTTTGATGTTTGTTGAGTTATTAGTCAGTTATTATTTCGTAATCTGTGCAATCTAAAAATGTGGCAATAGATATCTATTAGTATCTGTAGGATATGGAATTTTCCCAAGCAGAAACTTGAAACTTCTGATGTTTAAGAATTTTCTTATTAACCCTAGTAAAATCTTGTTGTTTTCTTCACAGGCTCTAATACATCTTTTTAAATGTATTCGTAGCAATTGTTAAAGCTATAGTATGTATATAAGCTAAATTTTCCTATGAGTGTTTTAAAACTATTTATAATTTTTGTGTCAGGATCTATAGGTATTAGCTATTTTAAATCCATGTTACAGCTGTCCATATGACTTAACTCTTAAATTGGTTCCTTTTTTTTATAGTTGATATTCTGGCATTTGCTTAAAAGGTACTATTAAGATCAACACAGTGATAGTTTTATTTCCTTTTTTTTAACATGCATATTTATTGTCACTTTCCTCTTCTGTTCATATTAACAAGAAAAACTAGAAATATTTTATTTTATTTTTAAAGATTTGATTTATTTATTCATGAGAGACACACAGTGAGAGAGGCAGAGACACAGGCAGAGGAAGAAGCAGGCTCCATGCAGGGAGCCTGATGTGGGACTCAACCCTGGGACCCCAGGATCACGCCCTGGGCCTAAGGCAGGCGCTAAACCTCTGAGCCACCCAGGGATCCCCTTTTTTAAAAGATTTTATTCATTTATTTATTTGATAGAGACAGAGCAAAAGCTTATACTTAACACTAGAAATATTTTTTTTATTTTTTTAATTTATTTTTTATTGGTGTTCAATTTACTAACATACAGAATAACCCCCAGTGCCCGTCACCCATTCACTCCCACCCCCCGCCCTCCTCCCCTTCCACCACCCCTAGTTCGTTTCCCAGAGTTAGCAGTCTTTACGTTCTGTCTCCCTTTCTGATATTTCCCACACATTTCTTCTCTCTTCCCTTATATTCCCTTTCACTATTATTTATATTCCCCAAATGAATGAGAACATATAATGTTTGTCCTTCTCCGACTGACTTACTTCACTCAGCATAATACCCTCCAGTTCCATCCTCGTTGAAGCAAATGGTGGGTATTTGTCATTTCTAATAGCTGAGTAATATTCCATTGTATACATAAACCACATCTTCTTTATCCATTCATCTTTCGTTGGACACCGAGGCTCCTTCCACAGTTTGGCTATCGTGGCCATTGCTGCTATAAACATCGGGGTGCAGGTGTCCCGGCGTTTCATTGCATTTGTATCTTTGGGGTAAATCCCCAACAGTGCAATTGCTGGGTCGTAGGGCAGGTATATTTTTAACTGTTTGAGGAACCTCCACACAGTTTTCCAGAGTGGCTGCACCAGTTCACATTCCCACCAACAGTGTATGAGGGTTCCCTTTTCTCCACATCCTCTCCAACATTTGTTGTTTCTTGCCTTGTTAATTTTCCCCATTCTCACTGGTGTGAGGTGGTATCTCATTGTGGTTTTGATTTGTATTTCCCTGATGGCAAGTGATGCAGAGCATTTTCTCATATGCATGTTGGCCATGTCTATGCAATCCCTATCAAAATACCATGGACTTTCTTCAGAGAGTTAGAACAAATTATTTTAAGATTTATGTGGAATCAGAAAAGACCCCGAATAGCCAGGGGAATTTTAAAAAAGAAAACCATATCTGGGGGCATCACAATGCCAGATTTCAGGTTGTACTACAAAGCTGTGGTCATCAAGACAGTGTGGTACTGGCACAAAAACAGACACATAGATCAGTGGAACAGAATAGAGAATCCAGAAGTGGACCCTGAACTTTATGGGCAACTAATATTCGATAAAGGAGGAAAGACTATCCATTGGAAGAAAGACAGTCTCTTCAATAAATGGTGCTGGGAAAATTGGACATCCACATGCAGAAGAATGAAACTAGACCACTCTCTTTCACCATACACAAAGATAAACTCAAAATGGATGAAAGATCTAAATGTGAGACAAGATTCCATCAAAATCCTAGAGAAGAACACAGGCAACACCCTTTTTGAACTCGGCCATAGTAACTTCTTGCAAGATACATCCACGAAGGCAAAAGAAACAAAAGCAAAAATGAACTATTGGGACTTCATCAAGATAAGAAGCTTTTGCACAGCAAAGGATACAGTCAACAAAACTCAAAGACAACCTACAGAATGGGAGAAGATATTTGCAAATGACATATCAGATAAAGGGCTAGTTTCCAAGATCTATAAAGAACTTATTAAACTCAACACCAAAGAAACAAACAATCCAATCATGAAATGGGCAAAAGACATGAATAGAAATATTTTAAATAACAGTAGTGATACAAAAGCTTAGTTTTGTTCTTAACTTTAAAATTATCTGTATCTTATTTAACCTAGTTCCTTTTATTCATCAATACATATGGTGAATTTTATTAAATTCATTCTCATAGCCATGAAGATCTTTTTTTAAGATATTATTTATTTATTTGTGAGAAACACACAGAGAGAAGCAGAGACCTAGGCAGAGGGAGAAGCAGGCTCTCCGTGGAGCAGGGAGCCCATTGCTGGACTCAATCCCAGGATCCTGGGATCATGACCTGAGCCAAAGGCAGACACTCAACCACTGAGCCACCTAGGCATCCAAACCATGAAGATTTTTTGTATTTCTTGTTGGACGTTTGACTAATGCATGATCTGCATTTTATTTTTTAGATTTTATAATAGTAAGCTATTGCAGTACAGTTACCATGTCTATTGCTGATATAATGTTATTTTTGTATTTGACATCTATTCAAAACATTTACAACAATAAGTACTGAGTGTTATATGCAACTGATGAACCCCTGAACTCTACCTCTGAATCTAATAATACACCAGATGTTAATCAATTGAATTTACATAAAGTAAAATTTAAAAACAAAACAATTACCTCAAAACCCACAAGTAGCATTGCTCTAAAACAGACGTCTCTAAACATTTTTTAGTCTTTGAAATCTTTGTTCAAATGAAATGCTCTGAGGAAATCCACCAGGTAAAGGAAATGGTCTAGGGAATGTAAGGATGGGAGTCTTGTGAGAAGGAAAAGCCTTCTTTACTTTCTCGTTCTCTTCACTCACTGTCTATGATCTGAGAGACATTTGTCCTTCTTGGGTCTGTGTGTTTATGCTTATTAAATATTATTGGACTTCTTCGTTGTCATAACTATTGAATTGGTTGCTAACTTTATGTGTTTGTTTAAATTTAAAGATGAAAGTATTTTCGTCTGAGCAGTTTTGTATGAACATAGCTTTTGGATTCATTCCAGAAATTTTGACATGTCCTTGTTTTTCTATAAATATTCTTCAATCACAATTTTATGGGAGGATTGGTCATAAACACTATTTAAAAGGGTTAAAATATTTTCAAGTGGCTGGGTTCTTTTTGTTAATATGTTTAATGATAATTTTAATGTTCATACATTCTGAGAAACAACTATGTACTTTCTGCTACTTGAAATGTTTTAGTTGAGCAGCCTGAAGTGGATATTATTTTTGTAAATTGCTCAAGGATATTTAAAAGGCAGTCATATTCTCTTTTGCAGGATTTAGAATTTGATAGAACACTAGTTTTTTTCTTTGAATAATTCAGATTTGGTGACTTATTTAGTTTTTTATTAATTCATTTATCCAGAGGGAAAGAGAAATGTGATGAAATCTTATACCACAGAATTTATGTTAATTTCTTATTACATTTCTAAGGTTATTATTTTTTAGCTGTTTGCTTTTATTCTGCCAATGCTTTGTTCAGCTTATGAAGGTTGATGGTTTTATATCTGCATTGTAGATTATACCCTCTATAAAAATCAAACGACTGTACCTTTTAATGAGTTTTGCTTTCATTTTCTTTTTCTTGTGATGGTATTATCCAGTTTACTTGTAGTTGCATTTGTCCAGTATATATTTTCTATTATTTTATATTTAGTCTTTATCACTCAGTTTGTTTTGAATGGGTCCCTGATAAATAATAACATGTAGATTTTAATTTTTTATTAGTTATTTATTAGTATTTCAGAGAGAGAGAGAGACAGTGTGAGGTGGGGGGGAAAGGGCAGAGAGGGAGAGAGAGAAAGAGAGAGAGAGAGAGAGAGAGAATCTTAAGCAGGCTTCATGTCAGCCAACTTGGGCTGAGATGATGACCTGAGCCAAAATCAAGAGTCATACGCTTAACGGACCAAGCCACCCTGGCACCCCAATATGTGGATTTTTAAAACTAATTTGTGAGGTTTGTCTTTCAATGTTGATTTTATTCCTTTTATGTATTTTGTAAAAACTGATGTCTTTTATCTCACATTTATTATCATGTAATTTATATGCCTGTCTTTAAGATATAGTTCACATATATTCTGCATGCTTTAAGTTTGCATCCTATTTTTAAGTCTACTAGTAATGGCATTTAATAAATATGTAGTTGATCCTATTTTTAAATTAATAATATTAAAACAAAAAGATATCTCAAGTCTTTACTGTATAAATCAATCATGCTACTTGTTCTGTTTCCCTGGTCATAGCCCACATTCTGTTTTTTATTGATATAATATAGGATTTCAGACTTACTACTATATTGCTATTTTTATATTCTCATTGCTAGATACTTCTGTTTGCAAGAGTTATTTTGTAAATTTTCAACTTGCTTAAAAACTATAGTTTATTGTCAGTAGTTTAAAAAATATATACTTCCCTATTCTTTTTGATAAGCCATGACTCCCTAATTTTATCTCATTCGGCTCAGCTCTATTCAACTGGCACAAAATCATAGGTAGACACATAATCTGATTAGATTATATTTTGTATTAGAGAATTTTCCTGAAAGGTAAATATCTGCATCAATTAGTTTTTATAGTGGCTTAAAACAACAAGTTATTTCACTCACAGTTTTTTAGCATTTCTTTTTTTCTGAGCCATGCTCAGTTAGTCTAGGTTTGTGCTGTTCACCTGGCTAATCCTAGATGGCCTTACTCAAGTGACTTGCAATTGCTTGGCTGTAGATTGCGTGCCTGGGATCACTTGTCTCTCTTATCCAGCAAGCCAGCCCAAACTTCTTATAGGGCATCAGGGCTCCAAGAGAGGATAAGCCCCAAAGCACAATCACTTCTCAAGTGCTTAATCATTTGCTGATGTCCCAGTGTAAAGCAAAGCACAGGACAGAGCAGAGTCAGACTGAGAGGGCTCTCAAAGCTTTATAACAAGGGTAGGTAGCGATACAAGGGGAGGAAAAATTACTGGCTTTTCGTACCTCTTCTTCACAAAAGCTCACAGATTATTTTACTTCCTTTTATCTTATAGACTCTTTTGTTGATTAAACTGATTATCCATTCTTCCTTTCCTTTTTCCTTCTTTAATTTCTATTTATTTTCTCTTGAATTTATGTATGTACCCCATCTTTCATATATTAATAATTTGCAATAATGTGTTCTTATTGAAATTTCCTCACTGTTTACCTAGTTGCTATTTTAGTAGTCTCCTCAGATCTTAAGCTGGAAGGCTTGTTGATATAAATTTACATTTCCCGTACAGCAATTTAACAGAATGACTCTAATAGCAAGGGAACTATAGCTCTGGGCAGTTCCAGTAGAGGAACTTCATTTCTGGATTGTTTATTCACTGTGTGAATGAGGTGGCTGCCCTGGGAGCAAGGCTTCTGCATTTAGCTTTATGATTGACCTGGCTTTCTTACTAGCTTTCCTGTATCTGTTTCATTGCTAAGTCCAACCTCCTTTCTGGTGCACCAGGGAAAACCCCAGCCACTCTGTCGATCACTGCATAATCTTGGTTCTTCCATATTCAGTTGCTCTTGAATGCTTTTGATGCTCTGCAGGTGGAATAAATTCCAATTGTTGTGTTCCCTGTCTGGCCTGTGGTCTACCCATGCCTCCAGGCATGAGTGTTCAAAATTAGGAGGAGTTACTGTGACTCTGCCCTGCAGGATGTCTTATGCTTCCCTGAATGACACACCGCTTCCATAGAAAACATAGTACACGTTGCTTCTCTATGTATGTCTCCACTCTAGCCCTATCTCTACCTATTCAGTAAATATTGGAATATACCTCCTTCGATCAGGTTCTGTTGTTTTATAGTTCCTCCTCGGGGGTTTTTATCCACATCAGTGGCTTTATCCCCCATCATCAAATTGATCATAAATTACTACATTTAAGAAATGGATAGTGCAAGGGACCTGCTTTCTGTCTTTGAATTTCGTTTTTATTTCACAAACAGAAAGCCAGAGGATAAGTGCATTCTTGGCACTTGCCTCTCTTCTTTGATGCTTCAAATGTAACCCATCACTATATTCTGTTGATCTTTATGCTCTAAGGATTTTTAAAATCTCTCCACTTTTCTTCATGTCCACCACTCTTGCAAATAGCTGATCTCTATCGCCTTCACTGTTTCAGTAATTTCCTAAATGACTTACTTGAATTTAATTTGGGGTGAATCTTACATTTTTTCAATCATTTCAATAATAACTGGGAAAAGCTATTAGTAAGTTTTACCTTAGTGTCTCCAATTTTTAATAAAGCATATGATACGTTTTTCTAAGGACTGCAATTTGTTGGAATCTATAGCTTCTTTTATTATGATTTGATATTTTCTATATTGCAAAATTATCACCACAATAAATCTAGTTAGCATCTATCACCATATATAGTCATAAAAATTTTCCTTGTGATGAACGTTTGCAAAATTTACCATCTTAACCACTTTCAAATATACAATCCAGAATTATTAATTAGAGTCACCATGCTGTACATTACATCCCCATGACGTATTTATTTTATAATTGGAGATTTGTATCTTTTGACCCCCTTCACTGTTTTACCCAACCCCCACCTCTGGCAAACACCACCATTCTCTGTATCTCTGAGCTGTTTTTTGTTGTCGTTGGTGTTTTATAAATTCCACATATAAATGAGCTCTTACAGTATTTGTCTTTCTCTAACTTATTTCACTTAGCGTAATTCCCTCAAAATCCATCACTGTGTTGCAAATGGCAATATTTTATTTTTATGGCTGAAGAGTATTCCATTCTCTGTGGTGTGCCATGTCTTTATCCATTCATCCATCTGTGGACCACTTAGGTTGCTTCCAAATGTTGGTTATTGTAAATAGTGGCACAATGAACAACATGGGGGTGTGTATATCTTTTCAAATTACTGTTTTTGTTTTCTTCAGATAAATACCCAGAAGTGGAGGTACTGAATCATATGGTACTTCCATGTATAATTTCTTAAGGTATGTCCATACTGTCTTCCATAATGGCTGTACCAATTTACATTCTCACCAACAGTGCACAAGGGTTCCCTTTTTCACATCCCTGCCAACACTTATTTATTATTTTTCTGATAATAGCCATTCTAACAGGTATGAAGATATCTCATTGTGTGTTTTTTTTTTTTTTATGATAGAGAGAGAGAGAGAGAGAGGCAGAGACACAGGCAGAGGGAGAAGCAGGCTCCATGCACCGGGAGCCTGATGTGGGATTCGATCCTGGGTCTCCAGGATTGCGCCCTGGGCCAAAGGCAGGCACCAAACCACTGTGCCACCCAGGGATCCCTCATTGTGGTTTTGATTTGTATTTCCCTGATGATTCACATTGTTGAGCATCTTTTCATGTACCTGTTGGTCATCTGTATGTCTTCTTTGGTAAAATGTCTACCCAGATTCTGGACTCTACAGCTTTTACTCTATTCTTATCCTAACCCATAACCCACATTCCACTTTTATTTTTACTGTTCACTTCATTAAAAATTCACACTCTTTTAAATTAAAATATTAAACTGTGTTTGTACATGCTCCCCTTCAATATATTCTCAAAATTGCAGTCACAATGATCCTAGCAAACATAAGCCAGATCATGTTAATCCTCTGCTTAAAGCTCTCCAATATTCCACAAATCGTTCTGAGTGAAACATCAGATATACCACCACCAACTATGGGAAAATGCATGGTTGGCCCTTCATTATCTCTCTGAACATGTCTCCTATAGCTCCTCTATTGTTTCCTCTGCTCCAAATACTATACTCTGCTGCTCCTTGAACCCTTTTCTCCTGCCTAGAATACTCTCCCTTAAAATATTAACAAGGCCTCTTCTCATACCATATTTAGACTTTACTTAGCTATCTCCTTTTTAGTTAGGCCTTCACTAGCCAACCCTCTAAAATTATAAATACCAAGCCCTATAATCTCTCTTTTAATTCCCCACTTTATTTCCTCCTTAACTTTTACTGACACGTTTCATGGGGAAGGCAGGTTTTTTTTTTTTCCTGCTTGTTACTGTCCCACTACCTAGGATTGTGCTTAGAACACAGAAATGGCTCAAGAACTATTTCTCTGAATTCACCTTAATAGAATGAATAAGAAAATGTAGAGGATCCCTGGGTGGCGCAGCGGTTTAGCGCCTGCCTTTGGCCGGGGGCGCGATCCTGGAGACCCCGGATCGAATCCTACATCGGGCTCCTGGTGCACAGAGTCTGCTTCTCCCTCTGCCTCTCTCTCTCTCTGTGACTATCATAAATAAATAAAAATTAAAAAAATAATAATAAAATGTAAATGAATAAGTGATAAATAACTAAGTATTTTTTTTAAGTATTTTGACCTGAATAAATGTAGTTCCAGGTCCATCACTTTGAAATTTTAGGTAAATGATGACCTAAGCTTCAGTTTCCTCTGAAAAATAATTCTAATACTTTTTATAGAATCATTACAATAATCAAATGATGCTCTCCTATAATATTCTTAGTATAGCTCTTAGGACATATAGCAAGAGCTCAAATGTTGGCAATTTTAATTTACCCCACAGATTTAATATAAACATTCTTGGACTGATTTTTGTCTCTGTTATTAAATAATCTGTTAAGGTTATTAGTTAAGAAATGTGATCATTTTCTAAAATACATCAGCTTTTAAAAATTATACAATACCAATTTCCCTCAAATTCTGACATATCTGGGATTTACTATAGATAATATTTTAAAATAGAAATATCTTTTGTTGGGCATCCCGGGGTGGCTCAGGAATTTAGTGCCTGCCTTCGGCCCAGGGCTCCCTGCATGGAGCCTGCTTCTTCCTCTGCCTGTGTCTCTGTCTCTCTCTCTCTCTCTCTCTCTGTCTCTCTGTGTGTGTCTCTCATGAATAAATAAATAAAATTTTAAAAAAAGAAATATCTTTTGTTTTGTTGAAGTATCGAGCCTATAAAATATCAGAAAGATATATGTTTGTCTATATAATACTGTCAAATTTTCTTAGGGTCAATCCTCACCTTTCCTAGAGCTCCCTGTAATAAAGCACTGTAGCCACTTTAACCAAGGCATATAAATGTGTTGCCTTTTTGTTCAGAATATTATGTTTCTTTAGTTTAACAGAAATAAAAATATTAGCATTTTTAAAATTGTTCACATCGTTGCAATTTAACATAAGATTAAAATGCATTTTATCTGAAAAAGATATAATTTCTTGGCACATATGTAACTGATAAATTTAAAAAGTTTGTATATGTATAAATATAAGGATCAAGAAAGGAAACCTTTCAGAAAGCTTGTTCTAATATAAGCAATTATCACGTAATTAGTATTATTTAGATTCTGCAGTGGCAAGTGTATCTTGTGCCATCCCAGAAAAAAAGAAAGTCATTTTGCATTTACATTCCCATATTTTCATAAAGGATATTATATAACAAATCTTGAACTTTCATTATGTGGAAAATTATACTAGTCTACTATTAGTATCATAACCACAAGAAATCTGCAAGATTTATAAAATATACACTCTTAACCAACAGGTTTTGCTGACCTAATATTTCTATATTCTTAGTCTTTACCATATATTAATTTTTTTCTAAATAATTACCATTAATATTAAAAAATAAATAAATGTACCATGATAGACACTAAAAGAAAATTTAAAGAAGGATTTTTTTTTCTGGAATATAATAGCTTGTATTTTATCCTTTTGGCCTTTAAAATAAAATCTCAAAAATGGGTTATCATTTTCTTTCTTGGGTTTGGGCAGCATTGCACACAGACGTGACCTTCTCTTTTACTCTATTTCCTGCTCCATTGGTAGAGTTTTGAAAATATCTCCTTTGATATCTTTTTCTTTATATCTCTTTTTTTATAAGCCAGGATTTCTCAGTATTTTTTCATGCTTTCTGTATCTTTTAATCACCTTTCATTTTCTTTGATTTTTTTTTCTTTACAAAAAAAAGAGGAAAATAATCTCTACTCTCTTTCTGGTATATACTGTTCTCTGAGTTGTTTTTTTATAATTTTTAAGTTTTATTTATTTTTAATTTTGTTTTTCAATTAGAAACTGTTACAACTAATTCAATTCGAGATCTTCAACTTGGTTCTGGGGCAAAAATTAAATGTGAGGAATACAAAAGCTGGAACATGGAATGATTCTCAGTTAGAGAAAATCATATAAATAAAGGCACAGTTGCCTGGAAAACACATTAGAGCATTCTTAACTGAATGACCTACATTAAATCTACTGGAAAGAATAAAGATGAGCACAGAATTATAGGTTGGAACCATACTGTGAAGAGCACTGAATGCCAAGTTAGAGTTTATAGCAAACAACAATATAAAATGTTTTCTAGATGAAAGATGGGGAGAAGTACGCATAGATTAAGTAAAATATTTTAAAAGGTGTGACTGAACACTGCAAACATAGATATGTGAATTCTCAGTGTATGAAGGCAAAAGCAACAGAGCAATGCATGGACTGACACTCTGCTTTCCCTTAAGGAAAAAAAAATCAATTCAGTAAAATTTTAAATATATCTATGTTCCAGTATAGCTAGAATATATTATCATGGCTAGCTAATTGATTTTTTCTTTTTTTATTATTATTTAAATTCAGTTAGCCAACATATAGTATGTCATTAGTTTCAGATGTAGTGTTCAATAATTGATTTAAAAGAGAAACTGATTGGAGGCCAGTTAATAACAAATAACCCCAATGTCACTTTGGCTTCTGATGAATAAAATTAATATTTTCTTACTTGCGCTTACTTGGTAAGCAGCAGAAGTGGCATATAAGGTCAGATGCATTCTAAAGTATGTCTTTATTCTCCTCAGACCAGTGACTTCCCAGTTCAAGTGTTCTTACAGCAGATGGCAGACCATTATATGGGCAAGTGGGGACAGTGATGCTTATTAAATGCCCAGATTGTTACTAGTATTTTGTGTTTAAACCTACATTCTATTGCCTAAAGCAAATCATATGGATTCACCCATAGCAATGAGAAATTATGTTACATTCCCAGCATATCATAGTAATTAATGTTAAAAAGGGAGGAAGAATTGTAAGCAAATTGGATAATCTTTCTTAGTCTGTTTAAGGGCTAACTTGTTCATTATAAAACAATATTTTACATTTTCAAACTTGTAAGTTAACATTTGTACAAAAGCTAGAACCAAAGTGCAAATATTAGGCCCCACTCAGCAAACTTCACTTTCTTTTTAGTTTCTTCCACAGAAACTTAATCATACATTTACAATGAAAAAAAATTTCAAGTGTGATTTGACTAAGGTTATTTTTCTTTAATCTGGTATAAAAGTCTTAGTCTTAAGAAGCAGATCTCTAGCCATTAAGTTTCCAAATTATTATTACTTTTTAATTCATGAGAACATCTGGAAATAGATGATATAAGTGGTCATCTATTGCACATGCATATGCCAGTTGCTCTGGTGTTCTTTATGGCAATGGTTTCCAAACAGTGATGAGTAAACCACTGTTTCTTTAGATAGCTTTCCAAAGAGTTTCTTTAGATAGCTTTATAAATCTTTTAAGCGATCATTATGGCCATTTTAAATATATTTATATTTCATCACTTCATTTTCAAGTCATTTATTAAAACTTTAAAAATTTTAAAATTCCAGAAAAATATGTCCTCAAAAAAGAACCATTGTTCTTGACCCATTTTTATACTTCAGTACACATTGTAAATAATCTTAATAAGCAATTTAATATGTATTGAGTTTCTGTCAGAATATATTCTTTTTCAATAGATACATATTAAAAATAAATGTAATTTTTGTTCCCTTTTAGATCACTCATTCTCTGAATTTTTAATAATATAGTTTCAAAGCTAAGCAAATAAAAAACAAAAGAAACCTGCTAGAACTTTCCAAATGTAAATTATAGTGTGCTTGGAAACTTAGATCATCAGCCCTTTACATCATAAAATCATCCTGTGATATCAAAGAATAGACCAAAAATTAATCTGAGTTAGTTAATTCAAAGTTAAATGTTTCTGTGTTCTACTAATATCAAAATGCAGTAAAAGTAAATGTAGAATACATACATACAATGTAAGTTAACATGTTCATCATTAGAGTATTTTATAATAATTTTGAACCCAGCATAGAAAATTAGAGAAAATTTTTACAATGGTCTGATAATTCTTAATTCATAACTTTTTGTGCAAGTAGTAATCTATATGAATAAATAATCTTCTTGCCTAGTCCATATGAACTAAGATAAAAGAGAACAATTATTAAAGAGACAAGCCTATTATTTGAGATTAGCACATCTACTAGGATATCTAAATGCAAATTAAAATATAAAAAAATTAATATTAAGATGAAGGTCACAATTTCAGGTTACAGATAAACCTCAGCAATCCTGACATTCTAATATTACTTCTAAATTGGTGAAAACAAAATCAACTATTTTTCTTTTCAAAATCAACTCTTAATGTTTATAAGATTTCACAGCATTGGGACTTTCTAAGATGGCAGAAGAATAGGAGATCTTAGTTTTGTCTGGTTCCTGAAATTCAGCTACAAAGCTATCAAATCATTCTGAACACCTGTAAACTCAATCATAGATCTAAGAAAAAAATTGCTGTAATTACACAAATAGAAAAGCAACCACTTTTTGAAAGAATAACAAGATTGGGGGGAACATACCCGGGTGGCTCAGTAAGTTAAGTGTCCACCTTTGGCTTTGGTCATGATCCCCGGGTTTTGGATTCAGCCCCACTACAGGCTCCCTGCTCAGCAGAGAGCCTGCTTGTCCCTCTCCTCTTGCCCCTCCCCTCCAACCCCCTTCCCCACTCATGCTGTCTGTCTCTTTCTCTCAAAAAATAAATAAATAAAATCTTTTTTTTTTTTTTAAATGAATTACAAGACAGAAAAGTTCACTTCAAAAAGAAGAATAAGAGGCAGTACTGACTGCCAAGGACCTAATCAGTAATGACATAAATAAGATGTCAGAACTAGAGTTGAAAATAATGATTATAAAGGTACTAGCTGGGTTTGAAAAAAAGCATAGAAGACACTAGAGAATCCGTTTCTGGAGAAATGAAAGAACTAAAATCTAATCAAGTCTAAATTAAAAAAAAAACCCTATTAATGAGATGCAATAAAAAATGGAGGCTCTAACTGCTAGAATAAATGAGGCAGAAGAGAGAATTAGTGATATAGAACACAGAGTGATGGAGAATAAAGAAGCTGAGAAAAAAGAGATAAATAACTGCTAGATCACTTGGGAGAATTAAAGAGATTAGTGATACCATAAAGCAAAGCAATATTAGAATAATTGGAATCCCAGAAGAAGAGGAAAGAGAGAGAGAGAGAGAAGGTATATTGCAGCAATTATTGCTGAGAACTTCCCTAATCTGCAAAAGGAAGCAGGCATTCAAGTCCAGGAAGTACAGGCCATCCCTCCCCCAAAACCAATAAAAAGAGATCAACACATCAACATATAATAGTGAAGCTTGCAAATCTCAGAAACAAAGAGAAAATCCTGAAAGCATCTTGGGACAAAAGGTACATAACCTACAAGGGTAGAAACATTAGACTGGCAGCAGACTTATTCATAGAGACCTGGTAGGCCAGAAAAGACTGGCATGATATAATAAGGGTGCTAAATAGGAAAAAAATATGGAACCAAAAATACTTTATCCAAGTAAGCTGTCATTCAAAATAGAAGAGATAAAAAGCTTCTAGACAAATAGAAGCTAAAAGATCTTTTGATCACTAAACTAGCTCTGCAAGAAATATTAAAAAGGACCGTTTAAGTGAAGAGAGCCAAAAAAATAACATAGACCAGAAAGGAACAGAGACAATATACAGACAATGACTTTACAGGTAATATAATGACACTAAATTCATATTTTTCAATAGTTACCCTGAATGTAAATGGGTTAAATGCTTCAATCAAAAGACACAGGGTATTAAATTAGAAAGAAAAAAAAAATAAGACCCATCAATATACTGTCTGCAAGAGACTCATTTTAGACCCAAAAATACCTCCAGATTTAAAGTGAGGGAGTTGAAAACTACCTATCATGCTAATGGTCATCAAAAGAAAGCTGGGGTAGAATTTTTATCAGACAAATTAGATTTTAAACCAAAGAGTGTAATAAAAGATGAGGAAGGACATTATATCATAATTAAAGGGTCTATCCAACAAGAAGATCTAACAATTGCAAATATTTATGCCCCAAACATAGAAGCAGCCAATCATATAAACCAATTAATAATAAAATTAAATAAACACACAGATATTAAAACAATAATAGTAGGAGACTTTAACACCCTAGTCACTGCAATGGACAGATCTTCTAAGCAGAAGATGAAAAAGAAAATAAGGGCTTTGAATGACACACTGGACATTGATGGATGTCACAGGTATATTGAGAACATTCCATCCTAAAGCAACAGAATACACATTCTCCTTGAGTGCACATGAAACATTCTCCAGAATAGATCACTTACTGGGTCACAAATCAGGTCACAACTGGTGCCAAAAGACTGGGATCATTCCCTGCATATTTTCAGACCACAATGCTTTGAAAATGGAACTCAAGAATAATAAGAAATTTGGAAAGCACTAAAATCGGTCAACCAGAATTAAAGAAGAATTTTTAAAAATTCATGGGAACAAGTAAAAATGAAAACACAACTGTTCAAAACCTTTGAGATGCCGCTGAGGCAGTCCTAAGAGAGAAGAATATAACAATACAAATCTTTCTCAAGAAACAATAAGGGTCTCAAATACACGACCTAACCTTACACCTAAAGGAGCTGGAGAAAGAATATCAAATAAAGCCTAACCCCAGCAGGAAAGGATAATTAATAAAGATTAGAGCAGAAAGCAATGAAATAGAACCCAAAAGAACAGTAGAATCGATCAGTGAAACTAGAAGTTGGTTCTTTGAAAGAATTAATAAGGTTGATAAATCACAGACCAGACTTGTCAAAAAGAAAAGGTACCCAAATAAATAAAATCATTCATGAAAGAGGATAGATCACAATAAACACCAAAGAAATACAAACAATTATAAGAACATATTATGAGCAACTATTTGCCAACAAATTGGGCAATCTGGAAGAAATGAATGTGGTCCTAGAGACTTATAAGTTACCAAACTGAAACAGGAAGAAATAGAAAACCTGAACAGACCCATAACCAGCAAGGAAATTGAAGCAGTCATCAAAAATCTTCCAACAAAAAAGAGTCCAGAGCCAGATGGCCTCCCAGGGGAATTCTACCAAACATTTAAAGAATTAATACCTATTCTTCTCAAGCTATTTCAAAAAAATAGCAATTGAAGGAAAACTTCCAAACTCTTAATATGAGACCAGCATTACCTTGATCCAAAAATCAGACAAAGGCCCCAACAAAAAGTAAAATTATAGACCAATATCCCTGATGAACATGGATGCAAAAATTCTCACCAAGATACTAGCCAATAGGATACAACAGTACATTAAAAGAATTATTCACCATGACCACGTGGGATTTATTTCTGGATTGCAAGAGGAGGGGTGATTCATCCACTAATCAATCAATGTGATACACTACATTAATAAAAAAAAGGACAAGAACCATGTGATCCTCCCAATAGATGCAGAAAGGCATCTGACAAGGTACAACATCTTTTCTTGATTAAGTTCTTCACAATGCAGGGTTAGAAGGACCATACCTCAATATTATAAATGCAGAGCTTTCCCCCTAAGGTCAGGAACATGGCAGGGATATCTACCACCACTACCACCACTATTATCCAACATAGTACTGGAAGTCCTAGCCTCAGCAATCATGTAACAAAAAGAAATAAAAGCATTTGGATCTGCAACGAAGAAGTCAAACTCTCACTCTTCACTGATGACATGATGCTCGATGTGGAAAACCCAAAAGTCTCCACCCAAAAATTGCTAGAACTCATTCAAGAATTCATCAAAGTAGCAGGATATAAAATCCATGCCCAGAAATCAGCTGCATGTCTATACACTAACAATGAGACAGAAAAAAAAGGGAAATTAAGGAGTCACTCCCATTTACAATTGCACCCCAAACCATAAGATACCTAGGAATAGCCCTAACCAAAGAGGTAAAGAATCTGTAGTCAGAAAACTATAGAACACTCATGAAAGAAATTTAGGGAGACACAAAGAAATGCAAAAATGTCCCATGCTCATAGATAGGAAGAACAAATATTGTTAAAATGTCTATGCTACTTAGAGAAATCTACACATTCAATGGCAGTACCTATCAAAATACCATCAACTTATTTCACAGTGTTGGAACAAATAATCCTAAAATTTGTATGGAACAAGAAAAGACCCTGTATAGCCAAAGGATTGTTGAAAAAGAAAACCCGAAGGCGATGACATCACAATTCCAGACTTCAAGCTCTACTACAAAGATGTAATTACCAAGATAGTATGGTACTGGCACAAAAACAGACACATAGAGTAATGGAATAGAATAGAGGACTCAGAAATGGACCCTCAACTCGATGGTCAACTAGTCTTTGACAAAGCAGGAGAGAATATCCAATGGAAAAAAGACATTATCTTCAATAAATGATGTTGGGAAAATTCAACAGCCATATGCAGAATGAAACTGGACCATTTCCTTACATCATACACAAGAATAGTCTCAAAATGAATGAAAGACCTAAATGTGAGACAGGAATCCATCAAAATCCTAGAAGAGAACACAGGGAGTAACCTCTGTGACCTTGGCCACAGCAACTTCTTACTAGACACATCTTCAAAGGCAGGGGAAACAAAGGCAAAAATTAACATTGGGACTTCCTCAGGATAAAAAGCTTTTGCACTCGACAAAACCAAAAGACAACTGACAGAATGGGAGAAGATATTTGCAAATGCCTTATCAGACAAAGGGCTAGTATCCAAAATCTAAAAAGAACTTATCAAACTCAACACCCAAAACCAAATAATCCAAACGAGAAATGGGCAGAAGACATGAACATATTTCTCCGAAGGTAACATACAAATGGCTAACAGACACATGAAAAACTGCTCAACATCACCTGGCATCAGGGAAATGCAAATCAAAACCATGATGAGATACCACCTTACACTGGCTAGCATGACTAAAATTAACAAGTCAGGAAATGACATATGTTAGTGAGGATGCAGAGAAAGGGGAATCCTCTTACACTGCTGGTGGGAATGCAAGCTGGTGCAGTTGCTCTGGAAAACAGTATGCAGTTTCCTCAGAAAGTTGAAAATAGAGCTACACTATGGCCCAGCAATTGTACTATGTCCACAACAGCAAGACTATGGAAAAAGTCCAGATATCCATTGACAGAAGAATGCATAAAGAAGAGTGATATGTATATATATATATATATATATATATATATATATATATATATATGAGATATATATATATAATATATGTATATATTCCATTATATATGGATACCTATTCTATAGGTATATATATACCATATATATATGAATGGAATATTATTCAGCCATCAAAATGTATGAAATCTTGCCATTTGCAAGGACATGCATTGAACTAGAGGGTATTATGTTAAGTGAAATAAGTCAATCAGAGAAGGACAATTATCATATGATCTCACTCATATCTGGAATTTAAGAAACAAACAGTGGATCATAGGGGAAGAGAGGAAAATATAGAACAAGATGGAATCAGAGTGAGACAAACCATGAGAGACTTTTAGTCATAGGAAATAAACTGAGGGTTGCTGAAGGGGAAGGGTGTGGTGGGATGGGGTAACTGGGGGATGGACATTATGAAGGGAAGGTGATGTAATGAGCACTGGGTGTAATATAAGACTGTAGAATCACTGAACTGTTCCTTTAAAACTAACAATATACTATATGTTAATTAAATGAATTTAAATAAAAAAATAAACTGCCTTACCAAGATTCTTGCCACCTGACAAGGATGAACATTAAGGTCAAGGCTTAGAGGAGCCTAAAGTTAGCCAGGAAGATAGTCCTTGTCAATATCTAAATATATTTTACTAATCAAAGGAAAGAAGTATATGTATGATATTAGAAAGGATATGGTAGCATGTTAATAAAACAATTTCAAATTTCAAAAAAAAATAAAAAAGATACAAATGTAATGATCAGACAGGACATATGCACCCCAATGTTTATAACAACAATGTTCACAAACTATGGAAAGAGCCCAGATGTCCATCAACATATGAATGGATAAAGAAGATGTGATATTCTTTAAAGAAGATATCTTTATCTTTATCATATCTGTCTCTCTATATATATCACATCTATATATATATATCACATATATAGATGTGATATATATGATATATATATAATATATATACACACACATATATATATGTATCACATGGAATACTATTCAGCCATCAAAAACTTAAATCCTGCCATTTGCAATGATGGGGATAGAAGTAAAGGGTATTATAGGAGAAGTAAATCAATCAGAGAAAGATAATTGTCATATCATCTCATATGGAAATTAATAAGAAATAAAACTGAACATAATGGGAAGGGAGAGAAAAATAAAAAGATGAAATCAGAGAGGGAGACAAACCATGAGAGACTCTTAATCATAGGAAACAAACCGAAGGTTGCTGGAGGGGAAGGGGGTGGTGGGATGAGGTAAGTGGGTGATGGGCATTAAGAAGGACAGGTAATCTAATGAGCACTGAGTATTATATAAGACCGTAGAATCATTGAACTCTACCTCTGAAACTAATAATACACTATATATTAATTGAATTTAAATTTTAAAAATTAAGTGCCAAAAAAGATTTCACAGAATTAATTATACTTAATTTAAAAAGGAAAAGATTTCACAATACATTCACTCAAGGAAGAAAAGTACAAACTATCAAATTAGTGCCAATACTAAAAATCGTAGAAGCCTACAGTTTACTGTTATAGTCTAATCTGGGTTTGCCTGGAAATAATCTCAAATCAGAAGGTGAACAAATATGATATAATGGTGAGAATTTCATTATTTAAGATATTTTCCTACACAAATTTGCCTGGTAAATTATTTCCCAAAAGATTTACTCATTCTTAAGTTATCATATATTGTGAGGAGTTTAGTTACAAGCAGGATACAGATATTTAAATA
This sequence comes from Canis lupus familiaris, assembly GCF_011100685.1. Taxonomy (NCBI): domain Eukaryota; kingdom Metazoa; phylum Chordata; class Mammalia; order Carnivora; family Canidae; genus Canis; species Canis lupus. The sequence continues at coordinate 60,361,516 of NC_049233.1, forward strand.
AATTTAATATAGACAAAAGTAAAGTAGAAATTTATATTAGTCATCATTATGCATATATTTACTTTTATTTTTTATTTACTTTTTAAGCTCATAAGGTGATGGGAATATTTTCTATTAAACCACGTCAAATTTAATTTGAAACACCTAATTTTTATTATTCATATTACCCAATTTATTTATCTATAGTTTCACTTTATAATAGTTTCAGAAGACAGTGAACTTTCAGGAATTCATTTTTTTAAAGATTTTTTATTTATTTATTTGAGCGAGAGAGAGAGAGCACGAACAAGGTGAGGGGTAGAAGGAGAAGCAGACTTCTGCCTGAGCAGGATGCCAGATGTGGGGCTTCATTTGGGACTTTGGGATCATGACCTAAGCCAAAGGCAGTTACACCCAACCAACTGAGCCAACCAGGCATCCTATAGAAATTCATTTTTAAAAATAGATACTTGGATTGATGAATATTTTTGTTTTTTTTTCTACAGTGCAGTAGCCAAATTACGAAAGAGACAAATCATAGTTTTAGGCAATTGATACATATGTTTAAACTATTAACAAATATGACCACAGTAACATTAATTTTTATTAAATTAAACCAATAGTATAGAGTATGATTAATTTAGGCTAATACCCTTTTTAATAAAAGATAGTAGGAGTCAACTAAACTTCTGTCAGGTGTATTTGTTTTTGTTACAGTGCATACATTTTACTACCACTATTAATTTTTGTTACATACTTCTCAAAGCTTGAAAATAGCATTGCTTTTTCTACCAGCTTTATTTATTTTGATCTGCCACTCCAGGGGAATTTATATATTTTATTAGAGTTTAAGTACAAAATCTGATGATTCTGAAACTTGCCAAATTGACTTTACCTATGCTAAAGTGATTAAAAACATTTTAGAGGTTTAAATGAGAATATATGAAAGCTAAATCGAATCTCTAAGTTGAAATCTTTTGTTTCAAAAAACATGAATTTCTCTGCATAAAAAAATTCGACTCAATAAATATTTACCATGCTTCTGTTTTGTGCTAAATCCTTGGGGAGCTCTCAGTGAAAGAAAAGAGATTTTGTACATTATCATATTTGCAATTGGTTCCTTAAAGTAGGCAGTTTAACATCACTGCCTAATGATTTACTGCTGCTTGTTTGTACCTGAAATTACAAACTGAGAAGTGTCTTGCTCTGGGTTCACCCAATGTCCAATTCAAAGGAGTGACCACAGATAGGGAATGGTTTGCTTTTACCTCAAAGTGCATTTGTTACATGTACACTGAGAACAAAGATGTTAAGGAGCAATTTGCAGTCAATTTTGCTCCTATTCCCGAGGCTGGGAGGTGGGGGGTGTCACTCAGAATAATGGCAGTTGATCCTGGTATGATTTCTTTATGAAGATAGTAATAACTGAACTTCTGGCAAACAAATTAAGGTTATATGCCAGCAAAAAGGATCTCTATGACCATAACATATATGCTTCCTTCAGTATATCGAATCCTGGATGCCTATGATCTAAGATTGCTTATGATAAACAGACCTGGAATCTATAGATGAATAAAGCATAGCTCCCTGCAAAATGTCGCATAAACTGTATATCTATCTGAATTAAAAAATGAGGATCTTTATAACTGAATTGATCCTGACTCTTAAGTTAAGAGATTTGCACATTTCCCCATCTTGAGACTTCAACTTTTAAGTGGGGCAGGAGAGTACATCCAGTGTGGGTAGAAAAACACACTGAAAATACTGGACCTCTTCCTGCGTTACCTGTGCCTCTTAAAAGCTCATTTACTTGAAATAATTAATAAAGTTTGAAGCTGAATGAAATATCTGATTTGTGTGACTTGGATTTCAATTGGCTCTTTTGTGTTAACTATGCTCAGCAAGTGTTTGGTGGGAATGGCATGTTTATTCTCTAAAAATGAAAAAAAGTATACACAAAAGGAGACTAGCTTCCTTGTCCACCTTTCTTGCTTTTAAGAAAATCTATATAAAACATTTATGAATCTTCTTTCTCTTTAGATTTCTTTAGAAAAATTTCAATTTAGATAATATCTTGGAAGAATAGAGACGTCTATGATTTAGGTAATAAGGCTGATCATTTTTTCAGTTTAAGTAAAATCTACCATGTGACATTTAGTTTAAAAACTCATTTGAGAATTTGTATGCTCATTGCCAAATTAATCAGGCAGAGAAGAGTTTTCTCTATGAAGATTTGCTCTTATTTGTTTTCGTGGACGTACTTTAATTTCAGTCTAGGAACAATTTCTCCACCGTTGAAAACGTGAGTACTTAGTATGCTGGGCGAATGTATTACCTGGGTTCAAGTGCCCCTCAGGAATACTGACTGGGCTTTTATTGTTTCTGCAACTGCTCTGGGCTTTGCTCCCACTAGAAGCATTTTCATTGAATGTCTACTTATGTAATTATCCCTATGTGATAAAAGACAACTTCCATGTGTTTGCCTGAACCCATACCTGCGTTCCGGAATGAGAAACCTAAATGTCTGTTATCTTTGAAAATTATTATCAATGATATAAGAACATGCAGTGTGACATAGAAAAAGATAAAACTTTATGAAAAAGAAAATGTTATACAATACAAGTTATCCACTAACTTAAGAAATAATTGGAAGACATATTTAAGGTAAGTGTTTCGTTGGATGAATGACTGGATAAAAATTACATTCTTAAATCAATCATTATCATTAAGCTACCAATTTCTAAAAAAAAAAAAGCAAACAAAACAGCACAAAACATAACTACATAACAAATAAATGATACAAGTGACAGGAATAGCAGATTCTCTTTTTGACCAGTGGATCAAGTATTGTGACCAAATGAGACCATTTGTTCAGCATACGCAGATGTTCTTTTTACTGTCATGGAAATTTAACCAGATAGTTGTTCAAGTTTCCCAGTTCAATTTTGAAATTATGAGTGACATTTCAAGAAAATGTTGCTGGTAATGTTTTATTTCCTCACACAGTTATTAGATACATTTTGACTTTGTAATCAGTATTCTGAGAGATTACTTTTGCAGTTCAGTTCTTTTCCTTTGAGTTGAGCCAAGTGGTGGAATCATTTTCATTCAAACCACAGCTTTGAACTTTATTATCTGAATATTTTGGTTATTTCCATAAACATTGGATTCTGAGGGGTGTTTTTATGTAGATTCCAGTTGAAACAAACTTATCATATATCTACTCTAGTCCAGGTATGTGGCTAAGATATAGAGACAAAAAGATGAATCCTGCCTGTCCTTGAAAAACATATTTTGCTGGGGGAGGCAAAACTTTTAGACAAATAATTCAAATTATGACTTTTATTATGCTTTTCTAGAAATATGTGGAAGCCACAAAATTGGCACAAAGTACAGGGATTATCACCATCTGTTTCTGTCAGGGAAATAAGGTGAAGCATAAAAGAGAAAACGACACCTGACTTGGATTCTAAAGAATAGGTGTTTACTAAGCAAAGGGAAAGGATATTTTGGATAGAGGTGAAAGTTTGTGTAAAGCCACGGAAGGAAGCTATAATGCTGGATTGAGTTTACATGCAGAAAAGTTTTATGAAAAATGAGAATAACAATTGTAAATATGATATCAAGCTCCAAGGCCAAATAAATGGTCAGAAAACACGCACATCAGGGCTAGTGGAATAATGATTATTGAGAAAAACAATGAAACTGGATCAGTGGCGAGAATGTAGATCCCCCATCACCCATTACATCCTGGGGTGGAGCCCAGGAATAGAGCAGGACCAGCTGCCTGACTCTGGGAGGGCTTAAGCAGGGGGCTGTGAGGATACTTTAACTTCAAGGATAAGATCAGCATCCCCTCCCTGGCCCGACAAGGAGCTGGGATTGTACAACATTCTGAAGGGCAGAACCTTGGCTCCAGTCCAGATGTCCCAGCTCAGCATCTGTGGTTGGAGGGATACCAATTTGGGGACCATCATGGTATGGCAGCAGGCTGCATTCCAAGCCTTCTGTTTGCATCTGTATTACATGCCAGGCCAGCATCATGATCCTCCATTTCAACCTCATCCAGGGTTGGCTCCCTAAGAGCTCAGTGGTAGTTAGTTTCCATGGAAATTTGTAGGAAACTAATAACCTACAGAGGATCCCTCTTAGACAAGTTAACCCTTAGGTCTCATAGACCCAAAGTGTTTAGAACAAATTCTGGCATAGAACCACCTCTGAATACTTCCATTACTATTTTCTAATTATACTCTGTTTGTGCTGGAGCTGCCATTTAAAATCAGGCCTGTTGACTTTTTAGCACGCATCTTTAAATACTGTGCCATTATGACTTTAGCATCATTCTGTGTATGTTCATTCATATTCAGATTATCTCCAGTCACCGTGGAAGAATAAGGAAAAATATGGTGATCTTTTCTTCTTTTCTGCTATTTCCTTAAGCAGCAGACCTAAATGTACCAAGAAATAGAAGGAAGTGATTATTTTTCCTTTCTGTTTACAATACACAAATAAAAGAATCAAACATTTTCTAAATATAAGTGTCGGCTAAAGGTAATATTTAAAATCAAAGACTACAAAACACGTTGAGCATATTTTTATTATAAAATGTTTATTAAAAAAGTAAAATAAAATGTTTATTGTAACTACCATATATAGTTGCTGCTAATCATAGCTGCCTTTCCCATTCTGTCTTCATGTCACAAAATTTATACATGTAGCCTATGAATGTGGTTATATGAACTAAGTCAGTGAATCAAAGGTCTTCCTTGCATATTTCTAAGCATGGATGTTAAGAAGCAATCTTTTTGTAATGCTCTTAGAATATAAAGTCAGAATTCTGGAAAAGTGTTTCCACAGCCACATAGAGTATTCTTTATGTGATTGTTGAATTCAGTCTAATGATGGAAAATAAAGACAAAAGGGAAATGGAAACAGAGTAAAGAAATCTTGGTTTTGGTAGTATGTTGGGTCAGTTTCCTAGATGCTCTTTTGAGTTATGCTAGTCAATTATTCCAAAAAATTAGTTGATTTTTTGGTTGCTGTTCTACTTGTAACTCTATTCCTGACTGGTACAAATATACTTTTGAACTATCCAGGCTAAATTTTGAAGAAAAAAATGAAGGCTAAAAAATGTAGTGGGTATGCAGTAGTTATTTAACAAAAATCTCAGGAATTGTAGCTCAGGAGATAATGTGACAGAGTTCATGCAATTGAGAGACATTTTCAGTTCAGAACTAACCTGGGAATTCAGGAAAATTCCAAAAGCATAACTATTGTATTATGGCAATAGAGAAGATGAGAATGAACAAAAGACTGAGTAGGAGCTCAGGATAGACTCCATTTCTGAGTACATTCAAAGCATGATGGAGGCTGTGGGTACAGAAATAGTGGAAATATATTTTACACAAATTTTTAACTGGGCTTACAATTCTCTTTTGTTGTCATTGTTAAAGGGAATATTGTCAAGTGGAGTGGAATAGAACAAGATTATCTTAGAACAGAAATTATAAGTTAATCAGAACTTCTAACTAAAAAAGTGGAGAAAAGTTGAAGGCATTAAAGTTTCTGGATGCAGTGACTAGGTACATTCGGAAGACACTAGCCAAGATAAGAAATAGATAGAAAAAAATATATTTTATTGTGCAAATGATTGGTTTCATTTGTGATATTTTGTGATGTTTGTAGTATTTTAAGGCAGTAAGTTGGAGAGACATTTAGTTGTATGTATAAACCCTAAGCTAGACAAAGAATCAAGACTAAGCTTTACTATTAGGAAAACATATAAAGAACAAAGAAATAATTTAAGTCCTTTCCAAACCCTAGAGGTGAAGGCATAGGTTTCCACTTCAGGAAAATACAACATGCTGAGATCTACGTCTACATTTTAGATGACTAAATCTCATTATTTCAAAATATTCTTGATTTCCTACTCCTGTCTATAATTTGTATCTTAACACACTCTAAAATATAACAATTCCAAGCTTTATCTATAATAATCACTACCTAGCTGGGCCAGCTACTCCAAGTTTTTGAAATATTTTGTACTTACCAGCTGAAATTTGTCTACCTAGTCCATGCAAAAAAAAAAAAAGAAAAAAAAAAAGAAAAAGAAACTATATAAAGTATAAAGGCAAAAAAAATAATTAAAAAGACTGAACATCCATGAAATGAGAATTTGGTCTAAAAATTTGATAGAAATTTAGTTAATATATGTGTATAAGCACAGGTGTAAATATACAAATAATCCATATTTAATATTTAGATGTATACTATGTATCTATAATATATTGATGCATATAAACCCTGGACAGAACTAATATATAATTCTGTAATTAATGTTAAATCTTAGATTTAAGTTATTTAAAAAATAACACAGGAAGCCAATGGAATTCTTTCTGCCCTAGGTAATTCTGTATCTGTCCGCTATTGTTTGCTGTCTTGCTAGTCCTCATTCCCATCCCTGATAACACTGGCTGTTGCCATTTCTATTGCTTACTGCAGTCACCTACTTTTATTCTCTCTAACCTACTCCTCCCTTGGCTTAGAAATTCTCTCTGCCTAAAACACAAACCTGACCATAGAGTTATTAAATTTAACTCATTAACAATGTTCCTTTCCCACTCTGAGGGAAACATTTGGTAAGTAACTGCCATGGGGGAGAAATACAGAGGAATCTTGCATGCAATAACTGAACTTCGTTGACTCATTTAGGTGAAATCATTATGGAAAAACAAATATAAACAACAGACAAGCATGGTGACAGAAACATCGGTAAGTAAACATATTTTGTGTGTTTAGAAACCAGTTGTTCAGATCACTTCACGATAGAAAAACCAAAACAAAACCAACGAATTCAAAGATGACTCAGGTGGTGTTTAAATTACAGGAAACTCTGGTAAATCACATGAATCTACTTCAAGATTATCCTTCCATCTTTTTGCTTTGTTTTATTTCTCTTTTCTTTTCTCAAGACTCTACAGTATATTCTTTCTTTTCAACATGATCATTTTCCTTTGAGTTAAATTCATTTTATTCTTTTTAAAAACTTAAAATTAAATAGATCGATTTCCCACTTGACCTCTCATCGTCTTGAAGCTACTTCATTCTGTCAGCTTGCTTCCACAACCAAGCATTCAAGGAGTTACCCATAATGCGGTGCCCATTCCCCTATCTCCCATTAGCTCTTCAAACTGTTCCTTTATAGCCTTCACCATTAACACTCTCCTGAAAATGGAAGTCTTAATGATGGTTTCAAAGACCTCTGTTATTAAACCCTCTGTAACTAAACCCAGAATCAAAATCGCTCCCTCATCTTACTTAGCTTCTCAACACCACTCAAATCTGTTCACAATTTTCTGTTTTTTGTTGATTTCTCTTCCCTTAGATTTATGATGACAACTTTTCCTGGCCTTTGTCATTAGCTGTATGCATTGTTTTCTTCTTAGAGGATGGAATTCTGCAAGTTGCCACTTAGCCTATTAATCTTCATCTAGTGTCTGTATTTACACTTCTCTACAGACAAATCACAAACTGAATTTTTATATGGATTAATCCAGCTTCACAGAATACTCCACTATCATGGAATTGTTCTGTTTCTATACTGACCAAAACAGTAGCCACCTGCTACATGCAGCTATCAAGAACTTGAAATGTGGCTAGTGAAACTAAATTTTTTATTTTGCCTAAATAGTCACATGTGGCTAGTGGCTACTGATTGGACTGTACAGATCTAGGTCTCTCAGTGATCTACTTGGCCTTATTATCTTGGATTCTCTGAAAACTACTTATGGCTAAAGAAGCAAGACCTAAATTATCTTCTTTCTATTCAAATATGCATTTCTTCTAGATTCCACCCCTTGTCTAGTTAAGTAAGTAGAGAATCCATGAGTCATCATAGTCACTGACCTCTTAAATTTCCCAATAGATATTTCCTTCTAAATATGTTCAGATCAGTCCACATATACCGTATTTCCCAGTAACTCTCCCAGTCTAAATCACTATTTCTGCCTGTTTTGCTGCAAATTTGTCTCTTACTCTTCTCTAAAACATGCCGTAGGCAGAGCCACAGTAATCTTAATGAAATACAAATCTGTCTATATTCATTTTCCCTACCCTTATCACTACGTACCCAATTTGAACTTTTCAGAAAGTTACATTTGCTTTAAGGTATAGAACAAACTTCTTAAAATGGCCTATGGAGCTTTACATTTCTTGGACCATCTTTACCCCACTGGCATCTTCTTTAACCATGCTTCTCTTTGCTCAATGTCTAGGCAATATTAAACATATAATTATTTTCAATATTTGTATACTTTTTAGCAGCTTGTAAACCATGCTTATAATCCTTATCTAAATTAATGTTCACATTCTCCCAAGCTATGCTTACTTCAGTCACTCAGCCGTATATATATATATATTTAATTTTAAAATTATATATATAAATTTTTTTTAGCTCCTTGAACACACCAAACATACTGCCTTCAAAACACAGTCTGGAACATATTTTCCTCTTTTCCATTATATCCATCTTTATCTAATTCCTTCTAATCTGCCTCCACTTTTCTCATTAGTTTTTTAAGAAGGAAATGAAGTCTGGTTTTAGGGACTCTTACATAGTCTGCTTCTATACTGACCTATGCCTAATTTGAATTTTTTTTCTTTAATATGAGACTACAAATTGTATTAAGATTTGGGTCATGCCAAACCTGGCTTTTTAAAAAGATATTATTTATTTGAGAGAGTGTGTGTGTGTGTGTGAGCAGGGGAAGGAGCAGAAGGAGAGGGAGAAGCAGACTTTCTCTGAGCTAGGAGCCTGATGTACTGCTTGATCCCAGGACCCTGGGACTATGACCTAAGCTGAAGGCAGACACTTAACCAACTGAACTACCCAGGCTCCACTCAAACCTGGCTTGAACAATCATCATAATATATAATAACTTTATTTCTAAACTTTTCTTTTAAAGCCTGATGATGATTGTTCATTTATGTGAATTCTGATAATGAATTGGGTTATAATTATGTTGTATACTTAAAACTAATACAATGTTATATGTTGATTATATCTGAACAAAAAAGAAAAAAGAAAGGAAGGAAGGAAGGAAAGAAGGAAAAAAGAAAGAAAGAAAGAAAGAAAGAAAGAAAGAAAGAAAGAAAGAAAGAAAGAAAGAAAGAAAGAAAGAAAGAAAATTTCTCAAGGCATTCAACTAATGATTCTCTAAGTACAATCCTATTCACCTGCCTAGTAGAGTGCTCTTTGATGCTTTGTACCTCAGATAAGAAACTTTAATAGTATTAACACATTACTGTTTTGTTACAAATTGTTATCATTAAAATGCTTCTATTGTCAAGATTTTATTTCTTTCTTATAAAGTAATTTCTAAACAAAATTTTGATAAATATAATGTAATATATTCAATTGCTAGTAAAATGTAATAGCATGTATATTTCCATAGTAACATTTATATGTATTTCAAATAAGTAAAAAAAGAGAAAATATGCCCACTAATGATCATCAAATACTATCATAATTTTAATCAGAATATAGATTCAAATGTTAAAAAAGGAAAGATCAAATATATTCATTCTATCTTGTTTAAAAGGCTTTCAAGTAGTGGCACCTTGGTGGCTCAGTTGGTTAAACATCTGCTTTCTGTTCAGGTCATGATCCCAGAGTCCTGGGATTGAACCTTGCGTGGAGCTCTGCTCAGCGTAGGGCCTGCTTCTCCCTCTCCCTCTGCCTGCCACTCTCCTACTTGTGCAAGCTCTTTCTCTCTCCTTCTCTCTCTCTCTTTCTATCAAATCAAGAAATAACATTTTAAAAAACCTTAAAAACACATTGCAAATGTAAAGCAATAAAGTCTGCTAGTCTTTAAACCATTAGATTACATAGTCATGACAGTATTTATAACGTTTCAATTAACTTTTTCTTCCAAGGTAAATATTGAACACCATTTCTTACATTTTAGGGAATGTTTGGCATATAACTTTAAGTTTGTTCTCTACTGAATATAAGAGATAGTTTTGAAGAACTGATTTTCAAGGAACAAAGACATAGTTGGATTGATTCCTTATGAGAGTAAAAGGTAGAACATGAGAGCTATAGGTTAATAATCTTTAAATTCTTATGTACTTGTGAAAGATATAAAAGTGCACAATTCAATCTTTCATTGGCAGAATTCTTTGAAGGCATAAAATTTAACATGCAAAACAGGATAAATTCTCTCCAAAGATTGCAATTTTATCCAGAAAAAGAGCCCTTCAATTGTTTTGTTTTAAAAAATATGGCAACATTCCTTCAAGATTACTTATCTAATATTTATAGTTTTTTGGATCACTTGGGTACTTCAATGATAAGATTAAGCAAAAAAGAGGAAAAGAATTTAAAATATGCTGGAAGAAACTTTGGAGTTAAATTTATTTTGGAAATAAACTTTATCCTTTAATGTATTTTAGTTTCTCTTTGTATGATATAAAAGACTATTCTACTTGAAAGCATTATCCTTATATAAAATTTAACCAATCGTCAATTACCTATAATGAAATCTAAATAGTAACATATCAAGATTAATAAAGGAAATGAACATTTGAGGAAAAAACATAAAACAAGACATGATATAGCTCCCTTTGTGGGGTCATCTATATGCTTACCCAAGAAAAACAATTTGAGTTTTTACTCACAACTAATTCTTAAAACTAAATATTACTGGTGAATACTCAACTGAATCACTTAATATTATTGAACTTAAGTTTTTTTGTTTCTTAAGAATCAGTGCAAGAATCATCTTGTTTGGTGCTAAGGAAACTAGTCCTACTTCTAGAATTGGAGAGAAAAACACAATGTAAAATATTTTTTTATTGATTGTTGACCCAGAAATTGACCCTCATTACCTAGATAATGGAACCTAGGAATAAAGTGTCAAAACCTGTCTCAGGACCAAAGCCTTCCAGTTGCTACTTCAGTAGTCTTCTAGAATGAACAATACTAGAGCTCTTTTGGTAATATGGAGTTATTTAGTTGACCACCAGTATTTATCAGGAGAAGAGTAACCATTTGGTACATTAACTCCCAGACATTAAAATAATAGCTGAGGCTGAACCTTTGTTTTGGAAAAAAAACAGTGATGTTATCATGATATAACCTTCTCTGTATATTTAGTAACTAGCACAGCACTATGAGCTACACAGTTGATGCTCATTATTTGCTGAATTAGATTGAGTATATCTCCTAGAATTCTGAAGTTTGAATGTCTATTTTAAAATAGTTATTTATTAACATGGCAGTAAGGAGGATTTAAATAATTAGCATAGTCAGTGAGTTTTCTTATCATACAATGTAGATTTACTTTAAAGGGCTATGATCCGTCAAATCTTTATAACTATATATTCCAAAGCTTAAAATTAAATTTCACTTAAGCAATTCAACGAACAAAATAATCAACGTTTTGTTGAATATGTGCATTTAAATAAGTCAAATTACAAGAAATAAAATGAGATAATATTAAGAACAAATTGTGAAGACAGATCTGAACAGTGTAGTCATTGCCTTTCATCTAGACACTGAAGATGTAAAAATGTTTTTTCCCTCCTTAATTGAGACAAACACAAATAAGAAGTGGGGATTCTGGGCAGCCCGGGTGGCTCAGCGGTTTAGCGCCACCTTCAGCCCAGGGCGTGATCCTGGAGACCTGGGATCGAGTCCCACGTAGGGCTCCCTGCATGGAGTCTGCTCCTCCCTTTGCCTGTCTCTGCCTCTCTCTCTCTCTGTCTCTAATAAATAAGTAAAATCTTAAAAAAAAAAAAAAAAAAAAAGAAGAAGAGAGAGAAGTGGGGATTTCCCCCTACCGTCAGTATGTGAGAAAAGTAAAGTATATGAGAGAGAATCATATTGGATTTATATTGTAAAGCGTAGAAAAGATATACTCTATTTCAGTTCACATTTTTAAATTGTCTTAAGGATTTTTCCCCCCTTTGGCAGGTAAAAGAGCTTTTATTAGGCAAAAGGTTTTTTTGTGAAAGTAACTCAAATGTCAAGAAAACGATGAAAAGGAAATTGCTTGGAAAATTGCAAAAAGATAGCATAGATATGAAAACCTGAATAAGTTTTTAAAATGTCATCAAACTTTAAATTAATGCAAACGTGGGGGTTTTGCTAAATTTTTCTCACTCTTTATATACACAAAAATTAATTTCTGATTTAAGTTTTGGTCAATGTTTTATTATTAACTCTTTATTATTTCTCCCTCAAAACATTTGTGCAGTCATTTCTTTTTTTTTTTTTTTTTTTTTATTTTTTTTTTTTTATTGGTGTTCAATTTACTAACATACAGAATAACACCCAGTGCCCGTCACCCATTCACTCCCACCCCCCGCCCTCCTCCCCTTCTACCACCCCTAGTTCGTTTCCCAGAGTTAGCAGTCTTTATGTTCTGTCTCCCTTTCTGATATTTCCCACACATTTCTTCTCCCTTCTGTGCAGTCATTTCTTCATTTAGTTTTATCTTCTCTATGTATCTCTACTGTTTTAAATGAAATATTTGGAATTTGATTTGTTGAAGTTGAGGCAATACAAATAAAAAACCTTTCATTTGGCATACTTCTTTGGCCTGTTTTTAGGTTCAAATGAGGCAAAATAACAGACTTTCTGAAATACAATGAAAAAAAGTTTGAGAAATTATTTTTATTGTGAAGTCTAAGTATTTAAATTCAAATTATATAATTCTTCAATGGCCAGTACATCTAACTTGCGTTTAAAGAATATATAATATTCAAATTGAAACACAAAATGTGTTTTTTATTTAATATTCTACTCCTTTGAGCAAATTAGGCAGCCAATAGGCATTCTTGATGTCAGGCTGAGCATCCATTACACATTTGATTTGAACACTTTCATTTACATGAATTTCACTAACAGCAGTTTTAATGTAAACAACTGGTAAATCAAGTGCTGCTTGTAAGACACTGCCAGTATTTATAGAACTTATTTAACTTGATATCACAAAACAAGAAGAGACATTTTAAGCATTCTAAGAACAACATAGGATACTAAACCACCAGAAATGCAATGGCCTTGAATCAACCTTTTTCTTTTAAGGCAGAGTAAAATTTCTAAAGTGCCAAGAGCTACCTTCAGAAAACCTAGACATTAATATTTTAAAAGATTGGAGAATTCTAAATAGTTCACTATTATCATAAAATATTTTGGAAGTTTAGATCTTAAATTTACATGACATTGGCTTATTGTGTTATTTTAAGGAAAAAAAAAAATCTATGTCCCATAACAGAATAAAGTTGGTATATGGAAAATATAGTTATCAAAAAGTGTGGTTAAATATTTTTGATTATCAAAAAAAAAATATTTTTGATTATCAGTTTAAATTACAAATGCTATGATGAATAAAAATTTAAATCTTCATTAATACTGAGAAATATAATAATAAGAATAAGTGCTAATGATTATTCAGACATTTAGTCTCTGAAGAAATAAAGGTGAAACCAAGAGTAAGTTGTTTTGTTCACTTTCTCTACTTTTACTTCTTTAAAATGTTTCAGACAAAAATATTTTCAATATGTAATTACTGAAAAATTGATAATATTTTCCTCAGGTCACCACTCTTCCTTTATCTTTTTAAGGATGCATTTGTTTCTGAGGAATTTATGATTTTAAAAATGCATTTCATTTCTTTTTAGTTTCTTCTTATATTTGACTTTGTGACATCTCTCCTAACATAGAATTTAATTCTTGTAAACATTGGATATTTATTGAGGAATGGGTAAGATATATATATATATATATATATATATATATATATATATATATTTCTAAATAAGTAGCAATTTATCATGATAACATTAAAGAGTATTTTCTAGCACACTAACTGAAAAATGGCACATTCAACTAGAATCACATACATATGCATATATATGGATATACTGGTCTACTCATTTATTTTGCATAAGTATCACATGGCTATGAATTGATATCCAAAAGAATATGAGCCCTCATAAGAATCGAGAATGGAACCCTGATTCAGAATGTGGACCCTGGATCCAGAGTTATTCCACTTTGTTAACTATGTAACTTTAGACAAGTTACATAATCTATTTTCAGTTTCTCAACCTACCAGATGAGACTAATAACGGTATTATCACATAATGTTATTATGAAGATTGAATTAATATATGTATAGTGCTTAGAACACTTTGACAACAGACATTATGTAAGTGTGAATTCTTATGTTAGCAATACATTTTGCAATTTTTAAATGTTTTCATGAATTTTCTTTTTTAAATTGAATTTGGGAATCTATAGAAACCTATCAAGAATTTGTATCGGGATTATGTTAAATTTTAACATTTATCTCACTTCACAAGTAATACTTTTCCTTCTAAGAATACTTAAATACTTAAATACTATTTCCTTCTAAGAATGTAAATACTTAAATAATTTTTCCTTCTAAGAATGTAAGCCTTAGAAGTAAAGTTATATTCCTTTGATTAGAGATAATTTGGAATCTATCATTATAGATTATATTTTTCTATACTTAAATGGTGAACTTTTTTGGCCAAACGTATTGCATTATATAGTTGATATTATTTTTTCTTTTACATAAATAGTATCTAGCTGTAATTCATCTTGATTACTCAATAATATATCTTCCAGATATTTCCACCTTATTTATCTATCTATCCATCTATTTATTCATTTATTTATAAAGATTTTTTATTCATTCTAGAGAAACACAGAGAGCGGCAGAGACACAGGCAGAGAGAGAAGTAGGCTTCCCGCCAGGTGCCCGATGTGGAACTTGATCCTGGGACTCCAGGACACTCCCTGAGCCAAAGGCAGATGCCCAACCACTGAGCCACCGAGGCATACTTCCACCCTTTTTAAATGTCTACTTGTTACCCCATTTAGTTTGCTGATAATCACATAGAATATGTGCTTCAAATATGTGAAAATATGCTTAAGTGAATGTAATTTTCATGCTTTCTTTCGTGCATGTTTACAAGTTTTTCTCTGGGGTATATATCCAAGAACAGAATTTACTGGCATTCGAAATGATTAAATTCATTTTAAAGACAAAGGACAAGAGTTGTGGGAAATGGTTTTCTGGAACCTAAAAGCTGTCATATATGAGAAGAAATGTTTAGAGCATTGGTTTGGTCTGAACTAATGCTGACTGATGGATTCTGAGTAATGTATGCACCCATAGGCTCTTTTTATTCTTCTTAATTAATCATGTGTTATAAAATAAAGTTTTGAAAATCATACATAACAATACAGAATTTAAGAACATACTTGCTATGCACCACTTAGGTTAAAAAAAAAGTTCTCTGTGTAATCTATCACAAACTGAAATCCCTCCATTCCTCCAAAATTAATCATTATTCTAACTTTTCTATAAATAACTTTCTTTTATTAATTTATAGTTTTAACCTCTCAGTCTGCATCATCAGATTTTATAGTCTGGTCATATGTCCCTCATTTTTGTATATATTTCCTTAGTAAATTGGAAGACACTAATACGTCTCTTTCTTTATATATTTCCTCATGAGCTTATTCTTTTCCTAGAGTTTATTCCTTGAAGACCTCAGGGCATTTGAATATAGCATTGAATTTTCTAAAAACAATAGCCAAAATCAATCTTACATGAGGCTCCATTAAAATGCAAATTGAATTAAAAATCTTGCAAAATTTCCTACTTTTAGGTTATAGCATTGATTGGAAATAAGTGGGTCCTTAAAAATTGGCATGAGAATTGTGTTGAATCTGTTGAAGCTTCAAGCTTGACCCTTGAAGCCCTGAGTTTTGCTGAGCCTCCTTTTTCCATAGAATTATCATTTTTTTCCACTGCTGAAAGAAATGAATTGCTTTCCCTGAGGTAGGTGTCCTGCGGATCATCCTTAGGACCTACCCTCACTACTTAGTTTCTTGACTTGTGATCAGACACAAATCCTAGCAGCACTTACGGGTCTGATGCAAAGGATGAATAATTAGAAAATACAATATGCACAAAAAAGAATTACAAGATTATAGATAATATATTTATAATAATAAGTAGGGTCCTCTAATACACAGGGTCTAGGGAAGGGTCACCTCTTGACCATCTTGCCTAGGTCCTAAGAGTATTAATGAGATCCAATCTGCTAGGTGTCATTTCTCTGATTATGGTAAGATTGAGCATTTTCTTAATACTCTACTTTACATTTTCATTTTAAAAATTGTCAATATATATATTTTATCCATTCTTCATTTATTTTCTACATTTTTCTTGTTGCTTTGAAAGGGTTTCTTTTATCCTCCATGACTGCTCCTTTTCCCACAAACACACAGAGATACTTTTCCTCTCTTCTTTCAGCCATTTATTGCAAATTTATTCACAATTATTGCTTTGTGTTCTCTAGACATTGCCAACAACTTATCAGGACTGATAATTCATCAGTTAATTTTGTTTATGTTGTTCTTCACAGAAGATAAGACCTTTATTTTTTCCTTACTGCTGTTCTTTAGGGAGTATCATTACAAGAAGTATTTTTCAAATCCTAGACTACATTTTTCCATTAACTTTTTGGTATATCATTCACAATTGCATTATCATTTAGGTTTTAATATATTGGGAATTTAGTGTTGATATTTTATATTATCTCCATACAGTGATCTTAATGCAGCACCATAATTATTGCCCCCACTGATTTTTTTTATCAGTTTTCATTTTATTTAATGCTTGAGTCAATTTCTGCACATTTTTTTATTGTTTCATTTTTTGGTTCCAGTACAATATTTTTATTGTTCTGACTTTATGGTATATTTTTAATCTGTTAGGCTGAATCCTACTCTTTATTTGAAAAATTGTGGTCCTAAAAAAAAAAAAATTGTGGTCCTTAGTTGCGAACTTTATTTCTTCTATGTACATTTTTCATTAGATTTTATTATCATATCTGGAATTGAGTGGAATTCCTTGGAGTTTATGCAATTTTAGATTCAAAGTTATCTTATTTGTAATGTTATATAATTCAGTCCATGTACGTGATAGTTTTGTGTTTATTTTTTTAATTTTTTTATTATTTATTTATGATAGTCACACACAGAGAGAGAGAGAGAGAGAGGCAGAGACATTGGCAGAGGGAGAACCAGGCTCCATGCACCAGGAGCCTGACGTGGGATTCGATCCCGGGTCTCCAGGATCGCGCCCTGGGCCAAAGGCAGGCGCTAAACCGCTGCGCCACCCAGGGATCCATTTGTGTTTGTTTAGAAAGAGATTCTGAGTGCTTCATATTTTTTGTTCCTATAATAAATTGTATTTCATTTTCTATTTTATTTTCTAGTTGGTTATTTCTGGTGTAGAAGAATTCTATTGATTTTCATGTTTTTGTTATGAACAACAACCTTATCATGACTTTTGTGTTATTCTTTATAGTTTATTGGTTCTTGGTTGATTGTGTTCTTGGTTAATATACATTTTCTGCAAATACCATTCTTTTGATGAACTTAGAATATTTGATTCAGTACCTAAAACCTCCCACCTCCACTTACTAGGAAATCTTTCACTTGCCTTTGTTTCCTCATTCAGATCCTTTTCCTTTACTATAACACTCCTTGTCATAATATTCTGGAATTTTATTTCTTACTGATTTTTAAATTTTGAATCAACATTTATTTATGCTAACTATAGCTTTTCCTCCTTGCCTGCAAGTTAGATTTCATGTCTTTATCTCCTCTTGATTAATTTTTGCTGTGGTATTCTATCAGCTATTAATTCTCTTTAAGAATATAAAAAAAGATAGGGGTACCTGGGGGGCTCAATCAGTTGAGCATCTGCCTTCAGTTCAGGTCATGATTTCAGGGTCCTAGAATGAGCCCCATGTCCCTGCTGAGCAGGGAGCCTGCTTCTCCCTCTCCCCTCTGCTCATGCTCTCCACCCGCCCCGTCTCGCTCTCACTATCTTTCTCTCTCAAATAATATTTTTTAAAAAGGATATATAGTGATCATAACAGGAAAACCTTAAATAGCTTTGTGTACACTTGTATATCATTGAAGAGATTCCTCTAAACTCATGTAACAGCTAGTGCTGCTAACCTTACTTCCATTATGCTTAAATACATGGTATTTATTTCTATTTTTTTTGAAAGATTTTATTATTTTCTTCATTCTTGTCAATCTTTTCAGCAATTATTCACAATTTCAGGTCTGCTTATGACATTTCCTAATTTCCAATGCTATTAAAAATATGGATATGCTTATGAATGTAGACATGAATATGCAGTTACCTAGTCAAATACACAATTTTAAGGAATTCACTGTGCCTGTTTATTCCACTCTCTCCATCTAAACTCCATCTATCTCTTATTGATTCAGGCATTAATATGTTGATTTTTATAACCCAACAGATTTTTACCAGCAACTTTGAAAATATGTTATAGTGTTTCTTCAAATAAACTTTATTTTTGGGGTCCCTGGGTGGCGCAGCGGTTTGGCGCCTGCCTTTGGCCCAGGGCGCGATCCTGGAGACCCGGGATCGAATCCCACGTCGGGCTCCCGGTGCATGGAGCCTGCTTCTCCCTCTGCCTGTGTCTCTGCCTCTCTCTCTCTCACACTGCGTGCCTATCATTACTACTCAATTTAAAATAAAATTATTTAATTAAAAAATTTATAAAGTTTATTTTATATCCCCCATCACCTAGAAACTTTGATTTGGGACCTTTTGGTCCTCTTTCAACTTCCAAAAATATTGCATATCTGCCTTCATTTTTGGTTTATCTTTTTTCTTCTATATACTAAAGGTAGATACTCCCCCTGGCTGATGCTTCCCAATGTTTTTCACACCATGGCACATAAAATTGGTGGTGATATTTATTGTGAATATGGAATACACTAATCAGTCTTTCCTGAGATTCCAGGAGCTCCAGCCAACTCAGATGCCACCATGTCACCATGAGGGCTGAGGGGATATATTTTCAAATATTTGTCACCCAATTTTGGCAAACTAATTGGCAAACTCTTAATTGTGTAAATCTCTGTTTATTTTCACTCCCTTATGGAAGCTTATCTATATTCTTAACTTCAAAAGTACCTTTAAAATGTATATCTGTAAGCTCTATTCTGCTTTTATTCCAAACCTTTTAATCAGGATAGGTTGGGTGCTTTATGAACAATGAACAACTCCGAAATTGCAAAACTTTATTCACATAAGGTTTATTTCACACTGTGTCGGAGGGCAGCACTCACTGAAGAGAATGAATGCTATGTGCTCCATGTCATCATTCAGGGACCCAGTCTCCTTTCTTCTACTGGTTCAGGCTTCCTTATAGTCTTTAGAACCTTTCCCAGGACACTTTGCATTCAGCAAGCAGAAAAGTAAGGATAGTGCGTTAGAGGAATAATACAGAATTTTTAAAGGATCAAACAAACACATCCCCACCAAACTGCAAAGAAGTCTGGGGAATAGAATTTAACTTTGGGCCTGGAAAACACGAGAAAAGAGGTTTAGCAAACAACTAGGGTTGCCTCTGTCTCAGTTTCCCTTCTTGACACCAAATGTGTCCCTAGGGTTAGATCAGAAAAAGAAAACCACTGAGAGTGAAATGGAACTAAAAGTATATTATTATATTTAAAACTTACACAATTCTTGGAATAGTTAGAAAGTAATATCCTGGAAAGAAACCTTTAGCAGATACGGGAAAAGACACTAATCAAGGACTACAAAGAGAGCAGCTGGGGAAGTCTGTGGAAGGCTGTTGGCCTGATGCCATAGATCAGCAGAACAGGGAAACAAGAATAAAAGCTCCATCCAAAATAGAGAAAGTGTAGAACAGACTGGAACCCACAAGAACCAACTGGAATCCACAAAGTCGAAGTGGAACTGGTGGTGATCAACCACACTTCCCTTCCACCTCTCACCACATTTGACTCTGGCGGCACGATCTGCAGGGAAAACATGCCCCTTTTCCCAAGCCCGTACTCATATGTAGGCTAAGACTCAAACTAAAGGAGGTAGTCTCACATAGGAGAAGGAGCCATAATCAAGCTGTCTACACTATGAGTGAAGCAATTAGCAACATGGTGCCCTAGCTCTGTGCTGATTACCGGGGGAGCTAGTGTAAATTAAAAGCTTTACTTCTCCCTTTCCAATCTAGCAGAAATTTCTCTAATGGCCATGCTTAACCCAGAAACATACAGGGAATGGAAAACTAGGTAATATATTTCCAACTTAGCTTCAACTTATCATAAAGCAATTTAGAGTTCCTTGGAAACCCCCACTGGACTGTATAACTCTATTATTCTGATTGTGGGCTTACAAAATTATATTGGTAAAAAATGAAAGAAATATTCCCTGAAGTTCTGCATATAATGCATTCTTATACTATGGCCTGAGTAGTGCGTGTCAGGTATATAATTACATGCAAAGCCCAATGAAAACTATCCAAGGAATGAAAACAACGTATTTCATTTTGCTTTAGAATCAAGGAGGGGAAATATCATCGATATGGGTAGAAAACTGTAACAATATCTTATTATTTTATTAACTAAAGGTTGCAGTTATTTTCTTTAACACTAATTTAAAATATTCTGCAATTTTAAACACAGTAATGCTGAAGGCTCTTTCAACTTTAAGTTCAGCAAACTTTTGCTAAGAAAGTTTGCTTGTCAGGCAATTTTTCACCAGTTCTCACAGCTATCTAAACATAGTTCCTTTTTCAGTATCTGACCTACATGTATTTTCTTTAAACAGAAAGAACCTAAAGAATAAGGCCTTAGGGATATGGTGCTACCTGAGTCATTCAGCCAGAGCCAAAAAAACATAAATACATTCTTTTCAAGGTAGTGGGGTTTTATGAGGTATTGTAAATTGTTTTGTGATAGATGAACCCTAGGAAAATACATTGATTCTGTTAAAGCAATCAAAGAAACAATACTCAAGGAAAGAAATACACCCTAGAGTACACAGAGACATTAAATTATGAAGCTAGTGGGTGTTGACCCTTCTATCTGTTACACGACTGCGATCATATTTAAAGCACTATCAATGGGGCTAAAAAATCTGAAAGATGCCCAACTCTCATAACCAGGGAAATAGGAAAAGACAAGAGTTGATCAGATGACCAAAATCCTACAGAAAGGTAGGATGACAAAAGATTCATTTAAAATATAAATAAGCCTATCAAAATCTCACAATTCTGGGGGAAAATATACAATTTTATGTAGTGACTCTAAGACAATCCATTTTTCCACAAATTCGCTGATTCAAGGAGAGGAAAACATTTGTCGTTCACTCCAGGTTTCTCTTTCTGGATTTATAAGGTTACAATATTCACTACATCTGATGGAAATAGAAGGAGGAGAAATGCTCTTCTATGCATTTTTCCTGTTTTCTCTTTGAAGCAATCACCTACTACTTTTGCCATGAAATTTGATTATTTTTTATGAATTATTTTCCTAAGTACAGTTATATAATATAGTAATTGAGTAAGAACGAGAGAAAGCAGAAAAAGAAAATGATACAGGTGCAATATTATTTAAGTATAGATTTATATGTTTATAAGTATAGTAACATATAATGGAATGTAACTTGTACAATTATATATCTTAATACATATAGTTATTTATATGTAACATATAAATAGCTGAATGTATAAATTTCTAAATATATAAATTATATATTTATATAAATGTATAAATATACTGTATACATACATATATAATATAGAAAATATATATAGTCATTTTTCTTCAATTATGTCTCTTGACCTCTCTTTCTCTATATTCATCTGGCTCAGTTTGGGATGATAGAACAACATAAATGAAATAA
Organism: Canis lupus familiaris; assembly: GCF_011100685.1. Classification (NCBI taxonomy): domain Eukaryota; kingdom Metazoa; phylum Chordata; class Mammalia; order Carnivora; family Canidae; genus Canis; species Canis lupus. The sequence continues at coordinate 60,383,301 of NC_049233.1, forward strand.
GCAGGGTACTTGTGATACATTTCTGCCTATGGTGTTGAGGTAAAGGAAAGCCAATTGATCCTTACAGGATGATTTTTCGGGGGTCATTTTGCTCTGATTTAGTTTTCACATGAATGGTTCTGAAGAGTAATGACTTCTGTATATTAAAAAAGAGGTTGACAAACATATTAGAGTAAGAGAGAAACTTTCTCTTTATTTTCTAACAGTGCTAATCAGTGTTACATAATAGGAAGTAAAAGAAATGGCTTCTCCTTAGAAAAAGTACTTATAATATGATGTTGTAATAGCACAGTAATAGATAGCATAGATTGACTTAATCTTCCAGGAATAAATCTTAATTCATATCAAATTTTAACATCTTAATAAGAGAATAATTATTGAACAAGTGAGTCAATAATTTCAGAAGGAAATAGATATCCAGTTCATTAGGCCAAAACACACACATAAATGCAAGTACAGACAAAATACAAAATAAGGTACAGTTAAACTTAGAATATATGCATATATGTGAATTGAGAAATGTTTTGCTTAGAAGCAAAATCAATCTCAAAATAAGATATTGACAAATTTGTCTCTATAAAGCCATAAAAGTTTTGGTCAAAACAAAAACCATAGAACCAAAACAAGCTTAAAATTAAAATAAAAAGTCTAAACTAATTTAGATGAGAAATATTTGTTACAACTATAAAAATAAATCAATAATCTTAAGTAAATATAATATCAATCAATAGAAATACTAATATGGTCTCAACTGAAAAAAATGGCAAAAAGCAAGAGACCATTTAGATTTAAAAAATACCACAAGGACTTCCAAATATTTTCTCAATGTTTAACTACAGTGTAAACAAATATATAAATAACATAAGAACAACCAAAAATTCCTTTACTTGCCTAACAAATTAACAATTTTGAAAACATTTTAATATTGCAGTATTCAATTCCAGTTAAAATTATTTTTAAAAAAAGATAGCTTTAAGTAATATTAGTAGAAGTTATATTGGTACTATCCTATTGGAAATTTCACATCTATTAATTATTTAATTTATTTATTCTATTTTTAGACAATTTTCATACTATTGAGCTTAGTAATTTTATTCCTGAGAATTCCTGAAATCAATTGTTGAAACCAATTAGAATTGTTAAAAAGTGTCAAGAATACCCCATTAATAGAATGAAGGGAAAAAATTATATAATCCTTTCAGTAGAAAAAACATTTGACAAAGTCAACAGTGTTTTATGATAAAAGCTCTCAACTAAAGTCCATTTTACTTTATAATTAACATATTCCAAAAGACATCAGAATTTAGCAGTAAGTCTAAATTTTACTAGAAAATTTTATACAAATAAAAGTAATTTAAAATGTCATAGAGAATTAACTCTGCTTTCCAAAAATAAATAAATAAATAAAATGTATATGAAGTTGATCTGTATTCTATCAGATTGAACATTTATTTACCTGGGACACGTAGAATTCAGGGGAAAAAAATCTCCTTTTTTTTTTTTTGCCCTTACTAGTTAGAAATTATCTTTGTGTATTCTTTGGTATTTCTTAAAAAAAAATTTTGTGTGCGTGAGGCTGGTTTCTTTGTGACTATTTTTTTTGTGTGTGACTTTTTTGGTATGATTGTTTTGTGTGTGTATGTGTGTGTGTGACTACTTTTTTTTATCACCTTTAAAAAAATAAACTCTAAGTCCAATGTGGGGCTCAAATTCACCACCCCAAGATCAAAAATTGAATGCTCTACTGACTGAGCTAGTCAGGCAGCCCAGGAAAATTTTTATTTTTGCTTTCAGATCACTATTAGCGGTGACTTGAAAGAGGAGACTTTGAGAGTATCTTAATGTGTTTTTATGCCAACACTATAATTCATGTTCAGTTTCATTGTTTAGTTATATATTTGAGTATGTGAATACCAACTTGCCAGCTTTCTTGAAGAAATCACTTGGAGAAACACCTGAAGAAATCCTGAGCCACATATCCTTTTAAAACTTAAGCATAGACTCATTTCTATCTACACAAAAAAAACATAACTTTGTCTACTAATGCAAGATTAGAAATACATTTTTCAAACTGTGTCTTAAGCTTCCAGTGATTTTTCCCTTCTTTTTATAAGACCACATAGGAGTTATAGAAAACCAATCATTTAAGACCATTATGACAGGAAAGTTATAGAATGAGAGCAAAGAGAATTACAAAATAATATTGATAAAATCATGCATTCTTGAGATGAGAGTAACTGATGAGTTAGTACATTTTTACATATGAAGTTGGGGTTTTAGTGAGGCATGAAAACTATTAATGTTATATGAGCTTTGAAATCATGGACTGACGATAGAATTATGCATATTACATAATTATTTTATATATAATTGCATTTATTATATACGTAAATATACAATTATTTGTACAATTATTTATACACATGTTGCATATATGTTGAATAGGTCATGTCTATATGCATATATATTTCCATATATATATATATATACTGTTCAGCATTCCCCAAGATATTTTCTATGAAATAGTAGTTTACATGTATTTAGATTCTGGGCAACTTTTTGTTACTCTGTGACACTGTGATATAGATAAATATCATCACACTTCAGTTTACTTACAAGAGACTTGGATGTGTTTAATATTCCTAAAGTTTTATCTACAAAGTAGTGGAGATGGAGTTTAAATATGAAAGTGTGCACAGAAGAGTCTAGGCACACTTATCAATTACACTGATCCTCTCACCTGTTGGTAAAGGTTTAGATAAGACGTGTCCATGGTAAAATTAGTTTGGCACAAAGGCAGAGTTAGACATTAGACATGTTGCTTTATTGCTGAAATGTTCAAGGTCTTTGATATGCTAATACACATTGTTAATTAATGCACATTATATAAGGGTATAATATTCAGACATGCTCAAAGTTATTGGCCAGTCCTTTTCCGTCTCCAAAATATTTTCAGTACTAGTATTTCAAGTAATCAATCTGCAAGCCACTACTATAATACCACATATAAAACCATGATTATTGGAGTGCATTTATTCCAGAGCAACAAATAGAAGAATTGCCACACATTTTTAAATAATACTATTTAATATACTGCCTGCGCATCTATAAGTTGAGTAGCTCTAAGAACAAAAATACAGCAAAAGGAAAATCAATCTTTTGCATCAGTTTCCCTTGCTCCTGACCTTGTTCCCACTTATATTTCCTTTGATTCCTTATTTATCCTGCCTTTTTGGGAAAACCTGGTACATTCTAGATCAGAGCTTTTCAAATTTTATTATTCCTAACAGTCACCTCAAGGGATACTTAAAATGCAGATTTGGATTTGGTAAGACTGGGATATAGTGCAAGACTCTGCATTTTCGGTAAGCATCTACGTGATGTTTATTCTCCCGTCTGAACCATACATTTAGTAGCAAGAAGTTAAGGCAATTATCTTCTCCTAGTAGGTGTATTTTGAAATGGTTTTCAGGATAATTAAAGTCTGTCCCTACAAAACTGATCTGGTAAAGTTGTCCTACAGAAAAAGATCTGAAATATTTCATAATTTGGTGAAAATATATGATATTAATTGCTTTTTCTTCCCACTGCATATTTGTATTTTAACAAGATAATAAACACCGTTTAAAAAAAGAGATCTTCTAATTGGAAACTGTTTTACTTTTGATACTAATTGCACTGCATTTATGCTTATATAAAATAATTTGGAGCTATATTCAAGGGAGAGAATCAGATAAGAATAATTTGAGAGAATTTGGTGAGCTGGTATATATGCTGAACCATGCTCCCTCCCCAAACATTCATGTATGAAGTCCTAAACCTTAAGACTTTGGAATTACACAATATTTGGAGATAAAGCTTTAGAGAAGTAATTAAGGTTGATGAGGTCATTAGTGTAGGTCCTAATCCAATATGACATCCTTAGAAGAGGAGAAAAGTTAGACACAGGCATACAGGTGCGTGAAAAGTCAGTCATGTGAGGTGGACACCTTCAAGTCAACAAGAGGCCTCAGAAGAAATCAAACCTGATGAAATTTTGATCTTGGACTTCTAGCCTCCAGAACTGTAAGATAAGTTTCTTTTGTTTAAACCACTCAATCTGTGATATTTCATTATGGCAGCCCCAAGAGGCTAATACAATTGAAGTTCATCCAGAATTGGGGGGTATGTTTTTATTAAGGTTTAATGAATTCTGTTAAAAGATATGCAAGATTGTACCTGGCAGATACAATGGGTATCTTGTTACTTTCATCCTCAGTTTGACACATAGTTTGAACATTTCCTGGTTTGAACATTTCCTATTCAATTTCTTCATCTGTAAACTGATGGTAATAATAATCAAACTAATAAAATTTGGGTCAGATAAAGAATAAATATAAAATACATAGCACAGTATGTAGAAAAACAGTGTAATTATGTGGAATTATTACTGCTCCTCCTTACCAAGCCTATAAAGCCCTGCTTTTGTTCCTAATTAAATTCTTACCAGTGAAAAGATCCATTTAATTTGAACGTGTTCCCTTTCAAGAGAACCTGTAATGATGGTATGCCAGTTTTTTTTGCCATTGTCTCCTGTAAAGATACTATACTTCCATTCCCTCATCTTTTTGGCAACATGACATTACTAATTGTGTTAGTTAAAACCATTCTAAGGGGTGAGGCTAAGTAAGGCTAAGTATGGGGAAATGAAAATTAAAACGCAAATTTGAAGAGTAAAAATAAACTCTTATAAGTTCCCTTCCATACAATAAATAAGAAGTAATAATGATAGTAATAAGGCAGCATAGATTAGTTTAATTTGTCCAATTATTTGTAAACTAGAAAGGAAAATGGGCACATCACTGTGAAATAAAAGTGAGAAACATTACAAATTCTAGTGCATCACAAAAAGAAAAATTAAGATATGGAATAATAATAAAAATAATAATAATAGATATATCGCTTCAGTAATTAATTTAAGGAAATTCTTTGGACCAATCTCCTATTTTTATGCATAGAAAAGAGCATTCCTCAATATGTTTTTTGAACTATTATATGACTTTCCTGGTTTGCATGGAAATGATGTAACTAGTGTGATTTTACTATCATGAGTTTCACTGTAATTTATTAGTCTCTAAGATTCTTATCCTACTGAATTTTGATCATAATAATAATATTTCTGCTTTACAGGTTCTGCATTGTGAATTATTGGAAGGAGGCTTCATCATTTTGTAAAATCACAAATATTATGCTCCTCAATATTCACCTCTATAGCATTTATTTGTAGGTGCACATTTGTGATGAAAAGGAATAAACCATTATTCCTTGACTGGAACAGTTCTAAAATTTAGAGTTAGTGAGCTGAGATCATTTAACCTAGATAGCCTTACCTGCAATATAATATCCGGTAATTGTGGAAACATGAATGTGATAATGTGGAACAGCCTTAGATGGATTTTCTTGTATTCAGACAGTGGCACAGCTGGCCATCTTGAATGAGACCTCATTTAGTATCTTTAATTAGGGTTTAACTATAAGTTTAAAAGTCATTTTTAAATGGTTAGTCATATATTCATATGCTCTTATAATACATTCTAAAAATTCAAATTCACTTCTGATTGAAGTCACAACATAAAATTTAAATGTTATCTTGTGGACACTAATTTTCTCTGCCATAACTAGTTGTGTGAGTCTACATTTCAATTCCAAAGCTTTTTTCCTCCCTTTTTATTGTAATATATCTTGAAAGATTTAAATCACATATTCAAAAAATAATTGCCATTTTAAATTGAACTCAGAGCAGAACAAACCAATTACTGTAGTTGCATCAGTGTAAAGCATTTTACTCTTCTCCCAGCTCCAGAAGTGTGCATACCTCCTCGATCACAATTATTATCACATTACTACTGCATTGGTATTCATCTCCTGAAGTAGACTAAAAAGCTTCTGGGGAAATGAATATCCTTGAGGTTCATATTGGGTTTGTAATGGTCTTATTGACACAATTTAAAATATGAGAAATCTATAGTCAAATTAATTTTTTATTCATCCACAAAATCTTTCAATTCTGAGGGTAGATATAGTAAAAGTCAAAACTCACACCCACACACATATACACATATACATTTCAGGGTACCATTTAGCCATAAGGAGTACAGATGATTAACTGGAGAGATCAAAATCTATATTTGCTTAGAACTACTGTTAAAGGACATCTTGATACCTAATGCCTTATTCATGAAATAATCACTGAAAAATACAGAGAATCTGACTAATGGTGTTCTGTTATTATTTTTAGACTTAAGTCAACTTCATTGAGCTATAATTTACTCACAATAAAACTCATCTATTTTAAATGTATAGTTTGATTCATTTTGACAAATGAATATAATTTTCTTTCTTTTTTTAATTTTTTTTTTTTATTTATGATAGTCACACACAGAGAGAGAGACAGAGGCAGCGACACAGGCAGAGGGAGAAGCAGGCTCCATGCACCGGGAGCCCGACGTGGGATTCGATCCCGGGTCTCCAGGGTCGCGCCCTGGGCCAAAGGCAGGCGCCAAACCATTGCGCCACCCAGGGATCCCTAATTTTCTAATCAGCAATACAATCAAAATATAGAGTATTTCTATCTCCCAAGAAAATTCCTATTGACTCTTTGCAGTCAATGCCACTTCTACCTCTGGCTCGTGGTCACCACTACTCTATTTCCTGTCACTATGGATTATTTCTGTGTACCTTGGGAATTTAAAGAAATGGAATCATACAGTAGGTACTTCTTTGGGTCTGGCTTCTTTTGTACAACATAACACTTTTGAATTTATTCATGTCATATTTATCAGTAGGTCATTACTTTTCATTTTCATTTTAATTAAATGACTCTATCGATACTTGTTTATCCATTTCCTTGTTAATGAAGATTTGAATTGTTTCTAGTTTGGAGCTATTAATAATAGAAGTGATTTAAACACTTGCATACACGTCTTTTATTAAACCTGCATTTTCATTTCTTTGGGGAAAATACTTATCAGTGAAATTTCTAATTCATAATGATTCAGTATATGTTTAACACTATAAGAAACTGCTAGCCAAAATTATACAATTTTACATTCCCTTCAGTAATGTTTTAAATGCCAGTTGTCTCACAAGCTCATCGATACACAATAGATTCAATCCTAGTGGGTATATAGTGATACTTTGGTCTGGTGTTAATAATATACCTTTCTCATATGACTAATATTGGCTAGTATATGTATTTATTGCCCATTTGTATGTCCTCTTTTATAAAGTGTTAAAATATTGGGACCCCTGGGTGGCTCAGCAGTTGAGAACCTGCCTTTGGCTCAGGGCTCAATCCTGGGTCCAAGGATGTAGTCTGGGGTTGGGATACCTGTGAGGATCCTGGTTCTCCCTCTATGTCTCTGCCTCTTTCTGTGTTTCTCATGAATAAAAAAAAATAAAATCTTTAAAAAAGTATATGAAGTGTTAAAATATTTTGACCACCTTATTGGATTGTTTGCCTTATTATTATTGAATTATAAACTTCCTTTTTTTAAAAGATTTTATTTATATATTCATGAGAACACAGAGCGGGGGGGGGGTGGGGGGTGGGGAAGAGGCAGAGACACAGGCAAAGGGAGAAGTATGCTCCATGCAGGGAGAGCCCAATGTGGGACTAAATCCGGGGTCTCCAGGATCAGGCCCTAGGTTGAAGTCTGCACTACACCGCTGAGCCACCCGGCTGGCCAGAATTATAAACTTCCTTTGCATAATGTGGAGATAAGTGTCACACTAACACAAAAAGCTATAAGAGAAGCTAAGAAAGTGATTAATCTGACATTTTGTAGCCTATATAGTACAAAAAATGAAGGCAGAAATTATTGATTATTATAGCAGTTACTTCAGCTAGTCAGCATTGTTTTCCATGGCTAGCAATCTGTACTGATAGCAATTAACTGGAGTATATATGATAATGTGACATGCAGTAATATGTGTGGTCATGGAGGGTATGTGTGTACAAATCGGCATGTATAATTATACATGGAATATGTGGCATTGGGTGAGGAACTAAAAAGAATAATACTCTATTTGCTTTCTGATTAATTAATAATAATTTCTGAAAAAATATTATTGAGTTTTACTACTTTTAATGATCCTTAATGAGGAAAATGTTATATAGTGCTCATTTCTTGAATTTGTAGTATCGTATTTATCTATTGAGATAGAGGTAACCCCTGATAGATACAGAACACAGCCTTCACATCTACTTAAGAAATGTGACACTGTATGGTTCCAAATGCTAAGTGGTTACGCAGAATCACAAGCAATAAGATTTATAGTCATTTACTGTAATAGACACAAAATAAAGAATGGTAAGTAGGTGTGACTTTAAATAAAAATTAGAACATGCAAAAAAAGAGAATGAAGCAGAAGTGTAAGGAAAGAGGGGCACAGACAATTAGAAGGTTAAGAATAAGGGGTGTCTGGGTTGCACAGTTGGTTAAGTAGCTGACTCTTGATTTCGGCTCAGACCATGATCTTAGGATGGTGAGATCGAGCCCCTCATCTGACTGTGCACTGAGCATGAACCCTGCTTAAGATTCTCTTCCTCCCTCTCCTTCTGCTGCCCTTTTCTCCCATAACACTCACTTTCTGTCTCTCAAATAAATAAATAATTTTTTTTTAATTTTAAGAAAAAGATATACCACATTTCTTCCAGTTTGTTTTTGTGTGCACCAAAAGAAAGGTTTAGGGAAAGTTATAGAATACTTAGCATTTAGAACCATGCAGTATCGCTGTATTAGTCAACATTCTCCAAAGAAACAGAACCAATAGGACACACACACACACACACACACACACACACAGATAGATAGATAGATACAGATATAGGTATAGATATATAGTTATAGATATATCAAAAGATATTTATTATAAATCATAAGCTCATATAGTATGGAAATGGAGCATTCGCAAGATCTGCAGTTGGCCAGCTGGAGACTCAGCAGAACTGATTGTGATTTCCAGTCACTGGAAAGACTGGAAACCAAGAGAGTCAATAATGTAAATTCCGGTCTGAAAATCAGTAGGTTCAAGACTCAAGGCAGTAAAAGAAAGATGTCCCAGCTTGTCAGAAAGGAGGAAAAATTCACTTTTCAGCCTATTTGTTTCATTTATGTCTTCAATAGACTGCATGAAGCCCATCCTGTAGAGGACAAACTGTTTTACTAAGTCTACTGATTCAGATGTTAATCACATCTGGAAACGCCCTCACATTCAATCCAGAATAATAAGTGGCCAAGGGTCTGGAAACCCTTTGGTCCAGTCAAGTTGGCACATAAAATTAGTTATCACAATCACATTCTTCCTTAAGTAGATGGTAAACCTCTATAAGACCCTCTCTTATCTCAGGTTCCATGTACAAAAAATGCAATAAATGTGCATAATGTAACCTTTCCCTCATTTAGGATGTGTAAAATATGATGAGATTTGTTTCTATTTGTTGTCTCCTTGACTTCCTTACTTAAAGGCACATATAAAGTGACTCTGCTTTACCTTGTACTCTCTGTTTAGTCCTCCCACATATTACATGTGAGCTTTGTTATATATTTTGGTCCGTCTCCCTCAGATTTACAAGGGTTTTTTTTTTTTTTTTTTTGAGGTTACAGAACATGTCCCAAGGTGTGTATGTATTTTGTTCCAGTGCCTAAAAGAATTATCTGGTGTCACCAGGTCACTCTCTTAGGATGGTTACTTTGGGTGGTAAGTAAACATAGAGCAGTAGAGGTGGCAATCAATGTTACTTCTGTATGCTACAGCTATTGATGACTTACAGGGATCATCAGTATCACCAGACACTGAACTTCCCATTTGGTATTCAAGAGTTCAGTATCATGTTACCTACCATCTCCTGTCCCTTTGAATAATTACCGAAACTTGTCACTTGTGATTTTTCATTAATCCTTTGTTCTCGTTCTGGTTCTTATTAAAGAAACATCAATTATCTTCAGATCTATCTCCCTGGCCTCCAATCCATTTGACCATTTACCACTGTGGACTTAGTCTTTCCATGTGATTCTTTCCAACAAGAGCTTACCTCTTCTAACTCAACCCATGCCATATTTCAGCTTGTTTGTGCTGTCCTGTGTATAAAATGGAACTGCTTGTCAATTCAGATTAACAAAGCAAATATAATACTACAATATAAAAATGAGAGGGATAAAGATGTCTCAATCAAAGAAGTCATACTGATGTGTCTAGATCCATTGCGTAAGGTTGGAAGCCTGGGAAAGACAAGGGAGTCCATAGAACAAATCGGAGAAAACATGACTCTGAAAGGAACAGAGGCAAATGGCTCCTTCCACTGCTTCTCCACTGAGAAAGCACTATTATTCATTTCATTTTTTATCTCTTTGGAGATGCCATTAGTGTTTTGTTTTAAATTCTACTCTTTTATAAATAGTATGATGAGTACTTTGCAGTGACATTTACCTTTCCATGTTTCTGTCTATATTGACACTACATCTGATCCATTGTGGAATACTGGATTATTTTACCTCTAACTTATCTCTCAAATATTTGTCATTATCTTTTTTCACCATTATATGTATTTATTATTTGTCATCTCTCATTAGAGTCTACTGCCTATTTTCATTTTTATTATTTATAATAGCATCCGTTGTAACTTAAAATATCTCTTGTCATATGGATATTAAAAATATCACCATTGAAAACAGTTCCATAATAGCTACTGGAAATACACTGTTAAATAAAATGTGGTCCCTTTTGTCTAATGGAATTGGATTTATTTTTTTCATATCAAAGGTGGCAGAGTAATTTTAAACTTTTACTACACAATAAGTTGAGTAATAATAATTTATTTCATGTAGATCTATAAGGTAATTAATATCAAATGTTATTTAGTACACATAATTTATCCTTTTTAGTGTTCAACTTCTGTTAATTCCTATTTTGTCATAACCGTTTGTGTGCTTGTTTCTTTTGTGATGAAATAGAAAGACAGAAGTGGCCACAAGTCCAAAACTATAAGGATTCAAAGACTTCCTTGGTCAGAACATTTTTACACACATACACACAAAATTGGAATCTGATGAGCAAGATGATTCAAGTAATAGACAAATTAAATGGCATTCAAAGTGACGAATTAATAAATATTTAATAAAGTCTTTACTAGCTACTTCAAACATGAAAGTGAATAAGATAGTATCTAAATTTAGAAGGTTCGCATTCTAGGAAAATGATTAAGTAAGTTCTGTTACTAGGAAGAGGTGGAATGATTGGTCTTCACAAAGCAGATGATGGCATAGGATCTAGCTCTTAATAGATGTCTGGGCATTTGACAAATGAAGAGAGGGTCAAAGAATATTCTATGTGAATGAATAAATGAACATAAGACCCAAGTATTTGAAAGACTACTCTGCCACATTTGGCAAAGCAGCTGGAGATGCAAGTGGAGATACTCGAGATGCCTTTTGTAATTCTTGCAGAGTAGTCTGAGCTTCATTCTCTTTCCACTATCTGTAAGAGAGTGATGTGTACACCTCAACCTTTATGCCAGATGATGCTACCATTAACTTGAGAGATTGGGAGGGTGTTGCAATTTTGTAACAGCCCAGGCAAGAGAAACACTGAGAATATAGTTGTGCAAAAGGGATGGATAAGAAGAAAGTTTATAAAATATTTGCGGTAGATTTGTGATCATTCCGTGGCAGCTTGGATGAAAGAAAACAAATGACTGGTAGAAATCAAAGATGAGTTTTAGGGTCTACCTTGAACTTAATATAATTTTATTAACCAAGATAGACAATACAAAAGTAGAAAGTAAGTTTAATGATTTGTTAGAAGCAAAAGAATAAGGTGACATGAAATTAATGAGGTGTAAACTTCAGGGTCACATGTTCTCCCAGACTCTTTCCAAGACACTGACTGATGGTCTTAGCAGCAATGTATTCACAGGAATATGTATTTTTGTTAAAATTTCTTATTTTTATGAGACTTGGTTGTTACTTATATCCAAATTAGTTGTAATTGGTATCTCTTTCAATTCAAACTTCTTCTCTATCACACTTCCTATTTGGCTTCTTTTTGTGCTCACATATTGAACAGCTTGGAAGATTAAGATTTGGCTGAGAAGACTTTGAGTTGGGGATATGGTTTGTTTTTAGTGGGATTTGTGACACCTCTGTATTGAGATAACCTTCTATGTTCAAGTAAACTTCCCATTAACCATCCTCTTATAGGAATGACTTCTAGAAATACTTCTACTGTCCCCTGTGTGCCAAGCCACCTGCAATGTGACTAAAATCATAGAGCTGAGGTTGTCATGTATTGACATATTCTATGTTGTTTGGCACCAGCAATATATAGTTCATGGAGGAGAAACAGGAGTTGAGTAGCGCTGAGTCAGAAACTAATCTACGGAAAAATTGTCCAACCATCAGATATATAAATTGTAAATAGGGGATTCAGGTTTTTTTTTCATTCAGGGTTTTTTTTAATTGTTAATTAGTGTACAGTTGAAATATATTAGTGTTGGGTATACAGCATAGAGATTTGACAATTCAGTTTTTATTTATGCCTAATTAAAATGTATCACTTTTCAGGAATACACTCAATCGTGTAGCATAAAAACTATTAATATGCTTTATTTTCATACACTTTTCTCTTTCTTGAGGGTAAATATAAAATTGAAAAGAATTTCTGTGTTTGTAGGGCACCAAACTGTAGCAGTCCTACGATAGAAGTTTCATCTGTATGTAACAGGAAAAATCTCAATAAAGATTTTCCAAAATTAGTACAAAAATTTTAATAAAAGTTTAGACACTCAAATTGTCTATGAGAGGAATGCTATTGCAAAGGGCCAGAACCAGTACCTCTGCCAAGCTCTGTCACTGAGTAGGACATCCTAGGAAAAGTGTGTCCTCAGCAGAAATATAGTAGCAAAAACAGAGGATGGGCGCTAGAGATATCAGTCAACTGTATACTCTTTAAAATAGTAGATCTGATTCTCATTTCTCTATGGACATTATAGTCTATAGCATATGCTGCAGAATTTCCTGTTCAATGTGAGTTTGAAAATCACAGCCTCCATTTTCCCATGAACCCCTCCTACACAGTGGAAATTTAAAAGAACTATATGAAGAACTATAGATCTCAGTGCTGTCGTTGACATTGAGGTGCAACTGGTACTCATCCTCTGCCTCTGTGACTATGCATCCAAAATTTCTCTGACTCTCAGCTGTCATCTGGTGATGTGATCCAAACCAACATTCCTGAGAAGCATGAACAAAGTTTGGCCTCTCAGGCTGGAGGAAATCCAAAGTGTCGTGGTGGCTGCCATAGCTTGCAGTTTAATGTGAACTACTCCTTGCTGTATTCCCTGGAGGGAGTTAGCCCTCTGGAGGCAAAACTACAGTCCTGCAGAACTCAACAGTTGTGGGTATTGGAATTTTCTCGCAAATTACCCTCATGAGTTCAAAGGAAGGGATGGTAAGAGAAGCTACTTATGTTTTCAGCTCTTTGTTCTTGGACCAGTATGTTATTCCTACTAAGGACAGAACATCATATAATGAATGCACAACATCTTGAAAAATGGCACTTTCTCCTTAAGGGTTTTGCTTTCAAGCTGTCACTTCAGTTATGCCTTGAGTAGGTCATTCAAAAATTCTTTGTGGCTGGCCGCTTCTGGATGGAATAGCTGATGGGTCGAGACTGACTCCCACACATCCTTCACTGTGAAGTTGGTAGCATACTCAGAAGTGCTGCCTACACCTATAAATCAGGTGTTCTGTAAGCATCTTGAATTGTGCCTGCTAAGTCTCTGAAGACAGGAATGAAAACCTGTACTTAGAACAGATATTTATGCCTATGAAGACAAACTTTTGGCCCTTAGAACATATATTTATCCTATGAAGACAAACTTTTGGACTTTCCAAGATGGAAGGGACTCAATTTAGACAAGTTATAAGTTCATCTCTTTAAGGGATTGTTTTGTATTGGGGGCTCAGTATTCACCTCTGTGGCTCACAAGTTGGAGACTCATAGTTCACAGCAGTTATATTGGTATTGGTAAATTGGAGCCCATTCTACTGGGTCTATATATAATCTTTCCCTCTGCCATTGTGGCCACTCTTTCATGTACTTATCATGCTATTTTTTAAATGTTTTCTTCTTTGTAGTAGAGGATGTAGCCCATATTAATTTGGTTTTTATATCAAAAAGGATATCTGTCCAGCATGCCCTTGAATATTGTACTCTTAAAAACTGGCTGAATTGGAAGGCTTCTTAAACTTTGTAGAATTATGTGCCTTCTGGATGGTATATATCTCACCAAATTCTCCAGTGTACTAATCACCTCATGTGTGACATATCATATCAACATGATATCAATCAATATAATGGATCAGTGTGATGCTTTAGGAGATACTCAGTTTGCGCAGGCTTTTCCAGACTGTTATCATAGAAGGCAAAATAAGTGACATAATCCTCCGACAAAACTGTAAATGGCTCTAATTTCCCACTCCATCTGAATGAAAAGTGTTTCTGATTCTCTTTTGTAGGAGGAATAGAAAATAATGCAATCACCAAATCAATAGCTATATGCCATGAACCTATGTATACCATGTACCTTAGTAATCTTTCAGCAATGATACTCCAACTGGCACAGTGGCTGCAATCAATGCTTCTACTTGGTTGAGCTTATCATAGACTATAGTGATTCTCTAAGATACATTCTGTTTCTGCAGGGACCAAAATGGCAGGTTTAACAGCCATATTAGGAACCATTAATCCTGAATACTTTGCCTTCAGTGGTGGTGCTAATTTGACCCATCCTCCTAGAATGTAATTTTAGTTTTAATTTTGTCTCAGAGGTTTTTCACTTGACCTTTCCCACTATCAAGCTTATTCCCAAAAGTCAAAGAAACAATGTAGTGGCTACTCAAATTGCCAGGTATTCCAGTTATATATCCAGGGACTGAGAAAGTGATCATAGAGCAAGTCCATGGAACAAGTGGGCCTACTGAAATAGACTTTAACCAGAAATCCATTTATTGTTTGGTCCTTATAAGTCTCTATTCTGTCAAGTAAGCCATGAGGGTAATTGAGTTTCCAGTGTCAGCTCAGTTGTTGTGTCCTACAGTTTGTTTTGTCTGGGTATTTACCTTTACTTATAGAGTCACCCAGTAGTCATAGACACCCTTTTGGGAAGGACTAGGGGGATCAGTACTTTATATAATTACTTTGCTGTTGCAGGGTCCTTTTTTTCCTGGGTAATTCTTCAATCAACATATTTCAAATCTAAAAACTGTTTCAAATCTAGAAGGAGAACAAGGGATTCATGATATTTTATTGAGATGATTGCTCTCAGTCTTTTGCTCCTTTGTTCTTATTTCCTGGTTGTGAATGTTAAATAGCATCCTTATTCCTGTATCTAATTTGCTTCTAAGGGGACCAAACTCCGTTAACTTTATTTGAAAGTTTATTATTGCAATTTGCAATTTATTATTGTAATTGTGGCCTCCTAGCTTCTGATTCAGTGACGTTTATGGTCTCTATTCCTTCAGGATTCTATCATCTCCCAGGATATCAAAGAGCCCAGCTCTGTGACTGCTTATCCTATAGTCATTACCATATTGCAGAGAAGAGACATGATATAACTTTTTATAGTTTAATAAAACTCTGACCAACTCATTCCTAACAGCTTTTGCATGTGTCATGTCTATGGGTCCTCTTATGGAAATTAACCCTCTGGTGGGTCTTCGGCATGACATAATATGTCTATTTCAGCATATGCTTGCCCCTCCTATTCCTTCTTGTATCATCTCCCAGGGCAATTTGGGGATTCTATTTTGCTCATTATTGACCATAACTTTCTCAAAGCTTCTAAGAGTCCTCCTGGTGGTGAGTTTGCCTCATCTCTTAGGATTCTTACCAGAATATTTAATCTCATGTCATGAAAAAGTATCCCTAAATCAATCCCTTCCTTATCCACTCTTTAATTCAGATACCCCTCTCAAACTATCATCTACATAATTTAATCCCAGGATCTCTCCTTAGCTTCTGTCACTAAATATAGTCAGTTCTTGCAGCTCCTTTGATACACAATATATTTCCTGCCCTGTGAGATCATCTGTGCTTCCTGCAACAAAATATCTGAGCAGTACATTTTTATGTTCATTATGACCTAATATTTGCCTTTAAAATTTGCATTCTTCTCTAAACAAAAATCATACATTCCATAGCATCTTGGTTAACCTCTACTCAAAAAGATAGATTTGCAGTGTTATACTTCTATCATATTGATATATCTTCCTACAAATTGGAAGATTAGATCTAGGTTTGGAAGCATGTGTAGGATTTCAAAAATTCAAAGAACATGAAGAACTTTCTAAGAAGACCCATTTGCCTAGAGTAGAGTGTGGGATGCAAAGAGACAGGATATTGAATAGAGAATTTCAGAACAGAGTTAAGATAAACAGAAGTATCAGATAAAGGAACAGAAAAATTATATACTGAAAATCTGGGAAGTTATATCTGATGGCTCTGTGAAGAATAATATTTTGGGATGTGGAAATTGGCATCCTGCAGACTGATAGGGGTAGAGAAGCAAGAGTAGAATTTTGTGAGAAGTCAATGGCTCATGGACAGAGAAATTGACCAATCACTGCATTTACAGTCAGGGCTATTTCAAAAATTTCTCCCGTATATGAGCATTGGGAATGATAAAACCAGTACTTGATGGTAAAAATTAACTGTTTCTCCAGGGGAAAATCGGGGTGGGGAAGGAAGAAATGAATGAAGAAGAAAACTTGATTTCTTGCGTTTGCCAAGTACGTGATGTAAATACTCATAGCATGGCTGATTTCAAACTACCAATGTGCTCACAAATTCCCAAACACTAAGAATAAGCTCTCAGAACAAAACAAAACAAAATAAAAAAAGAAAAAAAAAAAAAACCCCAATAGCTTTCAGATGTAATAGGAACTTCTTTTACTACTTCATTGTTAAAACATCAGAATGACTTACATTAATAAGACACCAAGGAACATGCAGAATAGCTAAGGTTTCTAATTTAAAGAGAGCATAGTAGAAATACAGTTACTGCCTATTAAATCTGAGGATGATTCTCAGGTATTGGTTAAATAAGTGTTCTTTATTGATAGTCTAAGGAATGTTTTCTAGGGTTCCTAAACTTTGCAAAACAACTATTGTGGCATTATAAAAGCTAAGTTTCTTATAATATTATAATCCTCATAATAAACTAATCGTCCTCCTTACAAATTAAATACTTCCATTTTCATCTTTTGAAGCTGTTTTTCCTCCATATGAATGAATTCAGCAATCTAAAATGCTTTGTCTTGTGGCCCGTGGCAGACCCAATTATCTGGAAAATGAGAATCCTATTATATATCCTTATAATTCTTGTTTCATACAGGCACAAGAGCATATAATTCAATACAACATCTGTTCCTAAATACATAACTTAAAACTTTTGAAGTAACTTGAGAAAGTTAGAAAATTGAATTGTGAAACTAACACCAAATTCTGAAAATTCTGTTTCCAAATTTTTGATCAAATGACTAAATATTTTAATTTTATCTTTCAGTAACTTGAACTTTTATTATAGGTTGTTCCTTTTTTATTATTTTAAATTAAGTCTGTGCCAAATGCACTGAGCTAAAAAGCCCTGTGGTTTAATTTTCTTTTATCTATTAGAGATAAATTTAGCAGTTAATTAGTCTTACTATCAAATGTCTTTTCTATGCAAATAAATCACTTAAATACCAAATTTATATTTGAATCTCTTGT
Organism: Canis lupus familiaris; assembly: GCF_011100685.1. Classification (NCBI taxonomy): domain Eukaryota; kingdom Metazoa; phylum Chordata; class Mammalia; order Carnivora; family Canidae; genus Canis; species Canis lupus. Next base: position 60,401,109 of record NC_049233.1, read on the forward strand.
ACTTTTGAGAGTATTCATAAGGATTATTAGATTCACATGTGAATCAGAAAGAACTTAAAAAATAAGATACACTTAACCTATGTAGATTAAAACATAGGTGCCTAGTTTAATATGCAATTTCATTAAAACATTTCAGTTATTTAACACTTCTGCAATTTATATCTTATGACTTTTCCTTGTAAATTATCACTTTTTTTTGGCATCATGAGTGCTAGCCTAATAAACATAAGACATTTTATTACTTTGCAAAAGCATAGCAGGATATATGATCTGAAAACTAACATTAGATAAAATAATCTTTGCCTCAGTTTATTAAGTATGCTACTCTTTTTTTTAAGATTTATTTATTTCAGAAAGAATGTGTGTGCATACATGTGCATGTGTGAAGGAAGGGGCAGAGGAAGAAAATATCCAAGAGACTCCCCACTCAGTGGGGAGCTGGACATGGGGCTCGATCTCACAACCCTGAGATTGTGACCTGGGCCAAAACCAAGAGCGGAATCCACAACTGACTAAGCCATCCAGGCCCCTAAGTATGCTACTTTCAAAAACAAAGCTGTTTAGAAATTTCCTTTTACTATGGACTCGGGTCTTGCCTAGTTGTAGATTTAGCTTACATTTTGCAATTTTCAAGATTTAGTGGACGCTAACAATTAAAAACCTACAAGTCACATAAAGTAACAATTTAATATTTTAAGATGATAGAGTTTCATGTGTATGTGTGTGCAGTTGTACGCATGTTATATTTTGTTTTATTTTGTTTGATTTGATGTAATGCTTGCACAAATACATGTCTGTGTTATTTTAGATCTAGAACAAAGACTTTAACTGTGAAACAAAACCTTGGTTAGTGAAATATCCCCTCTGTTATACCAAAAACTGTTGGTTGTTTTGGCTTTAGATTGAAACTAATTTTGTATAAAAAAAATCAAATAAAAAATGAATAGTAAGTATGTAGTCTCAAGAAATATGGTGTCACCACAGTTTTCAATCATCAGAAAGCAAGGAGTCAGGGCATCCTTGATATTACTTCAGAAGTCAATATTAAGTTTGATTATCTTAGACTTTCAAATTATTTGGACAAATTTTTTCTTATTTTAAATTAATTTTTCAATGATATTTTTAAGCTTTAAAAACCATATTGAGGGGCATCTGGGAGGCTCAGTGGTTGAGTATCTGCTTTTGGCTCAGGTCATGATCCTGGGGTCCTGGAATCGAGTCCTGAATCAGGTTCCCCACAGAAAGCCTGCTTCTCCATCTGCCTATGTCTGCCTCTCTTTGTGTCTCTCATGAGTAAATAAATAAAAATCTTTTTAAAAAATCATATTAATCTGGAGGTGAAGCAGTTATGAAATGACCAGGATGTTAAACTGTTATAGCAAACTAAAATCCATCTATGCTCTGATATAGATGAAAACAGTACTTCACTAGTCACATGATTACACATACATTTTGAAACTCCATTCTAAAATATTTATCCTAAATATAAATGAATTATATTTGCTTAATATACTAAAACAGTATATTATATAGTAGTATATTTTTCTATTAAAATGACCAAAGATATTAATAAAATTGTAATCCTTAGCCTCAGAGTTAGACTTAGAAAAATATTTCTCATTAAGAATTAAGAAATTTATATTTTCAACTTCCATAGTTATAGGAGTAGCCAATTAGAAATTCAACCAAATCTGATCAGAGAGTTATAAGGTCTAGACAAGAGAGCATGTATTTACATTTTCATGATATGAATTTCTCTTATTAGGTAAGATAAGAGATAAATCATCCTACAATAGCAAAAAGAGTTCTGGTTGTCATAAATCCCAGTGATTTTTCGAACATCAGCAGAAACAACTTGAGTTTGAGGATGAGAAGTAGAACTGGCTCAGGGAAGTTACTTCAAGTTCTATTTATGGATAATTTGGCTCCTTGGCCATAGATAAATCTCCTCCCCATAGTAGATCTACGATGAGACTTATCATCTGACAAAATCTTTATGCCCTTTATGTATAAGAAGAAACAGATGATTTTCTATAGAAATAACTCTCTTGTGGCCACGAATGCCTCAGGATAAGGCTCAGCTTTCTCAGCATTTGAAGACTGTATGGCATGGTCTGGTTCACTTACTGTTACATGAACACAGCAATGACACAAAACCTGCTCCTGCATTCACCCAGACTTTGTACTGAGGAGAGGTACCAATTGGGAGGTAGCACTAGTCATCGGACAACAGGGGAAACCACTTCCACTCTTTTCCACTCTCTTTATTCATAACCTTGATGATATTACTAGAATCAGCTGATATATTACCCATATAAATAACTATATAAGCCACTGTATATGTCACTAATATGACAGAGAAAGATAAACATCTAGCCTAGGAAAAAAGAAGAGAGAATTTAAAAACAGAAGAGAATTTTAAACAACTTTTAATTAATATACTCAGTGTCATATAAAAGGCTTGCTTTACCCCAAAATTTCACAGTAATTAGATTTGTAGAAATAATTGTAACAGTCCTCATAAGATAATAAACTAAAGGTTTCCCCCACTACCCCAAAGTAGGATGTTTCTACCAAAAAACTTTCTTAAGCTGAATGGTGTGAAGCAAACAAGAAATTACCATTAATTATATGGAAATTTTTTTTTTTCCGCTACCAGACCTCTAAAAATAAGCTCTCTTAGTCTTTTCTGATACCTTAGGACACATCTTGCTAATGGATGCACAAAGCAAATCAAGATAAAACAGATTCCCAGGGTCACTGTTCAAAGTTCTGGAGACTTGAGGCTGAGATGCTGAGTGTTAGTTCCCTGGGAAGGGACTTGGTGGCACCACTCTCACTGCTCCAGATGCACCCTGTCTCTACAGCGGTCCACTGAAAAACAAATGCTGAAAATTATTTTTGCTTTTCATCTTTTCTCATAAAAGTGAAAATTCTCTTCAGATTTCCTATGCTTAACGAAAACAGATGCTAATGTAGATTTTTCCTAAAAGCAAAGTGGAATAACATGAACCTTCCAAAAGCAGGGGATACCTGTATTATTACATAATCTGTGATTTAATCACATACACATAGTATTATTGTGATAATCCAACAATAAACATACATTAAAGTAATTAGTCAAAAAAGTAGTATGAGTATACTTAATCATCTATATTATAAGCCATCAACTCTGAGTGAAACCACGAACACGATAACACTTTTTGAAAAGGATTTTTTTTCCTTAAGGGCTCTATTTCAGAATCATAAAAATAATATTTTAGGATTTTTTGTTTCTATTGATTAGTCATAATCCTTCTTTGTCCTTCCAATTATATATTTTTATTATTACACAGTATATAAATATCTTCCTGGTTTTACCAGAAATTCTTTGTTTAATTCACATTCTTTTTGAAATTATTCTTCCTGTATTCTTCTGAGTTCTGATTTAATTTGAGATAAATGCTTTGTAGGTCTGTTAATTTCTTACAACCGACCTTATACACACATGCACTCGTATATGTATACATAATAGACTAGTGCCATACACTCATACACTCATATACTCACATACACTAATATATGTATATATAATAGATTAATGCCATAGATTTTACTAAAACTATACTATATGTAATATGTATTATATATATATATTGCTATCTACAGTATAATTAAATATATTATAGCTAAATATATTGTATTTAAATATACTTACATATTTAATATATTACATCTTAATATTAAAAATAATATAAACATTAAATACATGAAATATGTTCATATATTAAAGAAATATAAATATATTTACATATTTAATATATTAAATCTGTTTTAATTAAATTTATTCATTATGAGTATATAATATATCACATATATAAAATATGTATATTTTTATGTATATTTTATGATGTATTATGATGTATATATGTATATTTTATAAAATATACATATTTTATATATATGATGTATTAGTGCCATGATTTTACAATTATTTTTAAAGATCTTATTTATTTATTCATGAAAGACACAGAGGAAGAGGCAGAGACATAGGCAGAGGGAGAAGCAGGCTCCTCACAGGGAGCCTGATGCAGGACTAGATCCCCAGAAACTGGGATCATGCCCTGAGCCAAAGGCAGAGGCTTAACCACTGAACCACCTTGTGTTCTGGTTTTTAGGATTTTCACTTTGGTGTATTCTACATTATGTTGCTGAAGTATTTTCTTCAGTATTTTCTAAGGGTTTCAGAAAATCTATGATATATTTTATGCAAAACCCTAGAGTACATTTTAAAACATATTTCTGAAAATGTCTGAGATATTTTATATCTAAAAATGTTCTTTCATTTAATTTTGCATGATATAGAATCCTAGCCTGGAAATATTTTCCTCATAAATTGAAGTGACATTTTGCATGCACTCTCTCTGTCTCTCCCTTTTGCACACAATGTTGCTGATGCACCTGGTTCTGTATTTTCTTCTCTGGAATCTATTTGACTCTGATCTTCATTTTGATTATCTAAAACTTTACCAAAACATGCCTGAATATGCTTATTTTTTCATTCACCCTGCTTCTCCAAATTTAAGCAAGAGAATGTGTCATTAATATAGAGCAAGTATGTGTTTTCTTTGTAACTGTGAAGCTCCAATCTGTCTCTCCACAAATAGAAGGCATACTGTAAGCAAAAGTCATAGTGCCTTACAATCTTCATTTTGAAATACTTTGGTAAAGGAACAGGCAAGCAGGCTAGAGAACCTACTCACTTGAATGCCAATTTTAGAATGACTGCATATTATAAACATAGCACTTTCTGCATTCCCCCCTTTTCTCCCTCCTAATTTCAAATGTTGGTTTGATCATCAGTGTGATGATCTGATAGGTCATCTATCTGGAGACGTCTACTGATGTCATTTTCCCCAATGTGTGTTGCAGGATTTTTCCCTGTTAATAATATTTTCTGTTGTTACAAGATATTTGTTGTTTGTTTGTTTATTCAAACGGAGAAAGGTGGGTGTGTTTCCTTACTCTTGTTTTAAAGTAGATGCCCAGTTTATTTTATTAAGATTCCTTCAATCTTTTTGAAATAAGCAATGTCTAAGAAGCTAACACAATTTTACTTAATGGCAAATGTATCTGAGGGATGAGAATCGAGAAGTAACAGAGACATTGGCACCTTTGCTCCAATTGTTAAATCCATTTTCATGGTGGTGGTATGTCTGAATCAGCCATGTGGATGTCGACACATACAGGATGGTGTTGAATGCGCAGCTGCTCTCAGAGGCTCAGTCGTCCACTTGCTGAGATAACAGATGGAGCCAGGAGGACATGGGGGACTCATGCAGTGCTGTGTCGGCTCTAACTCTCCACTTCCTTTTTAGCTTCCACTGCCCACCAGTGTATAGTGACAGAGCAGCTGACAACCCCTGGCTTGGAACACTGGAAATCACAGAGGCATATCCCTTTCTGCCAGTGGGTGTGACAGGAGATATTTAAAGAATTGTGGCAGCATCAAAAGGAAAATGAGTGTGAACATAGTATAACATACAGAATCATCAAATCACTATGTTGTACCTATGATACTCCTATAATATTGTATGTTAGCTATATTTCAATTAAAAATTAAAAATTAAGAGTAAGAAAATCTTTGAAATAAAAATTTGAAAATAGGTGTGCAAGCATGTGTGATAAATAATTCTGGTCCATTTTTCAAAAATTATGTCTAAAAAGATTTTAAAACTTCTAGTTGTATGTCATGCGGTGACTTTATTTTGCGTTTTTTTTTTTGTATTTTATATATTTTTCTTTCTATTTTTCCAGCTTTATTGAGTTATAACTGAGAGACAAAACAGCATATATTTAAAGTGTACAACATATTTGTTTTTGCATACATTGTGAAATGATTACTACAGTTTATTTTACCCATTCAGCACCTCAGATAATTACCATTTTTTTTTTTTTGTATGTGTGGTGGGAACACCTAAGATCGACTCTTTTAGACAATTTCAAGTATACAATGCAGTATTATTAACTCTAGTAACATGATATACATTAGGTCCCCAGAATGTATTAGTGCTATAACTGAAAGTTTATGTTCTTTACCCATCATCTTTCTATTTTCCTCACTTCTTGGCCTATGGCAAATTCCATTCTACTCTCTTTTTCTAGGAGTTCAACTCTTTTTTTTTTTTTTTAAGATTCCAAATGTAAGATTATATATTATTTGTCTTTTTTGTCTGACTTACTCATTTAGCATAATGTCCCCATCCCCTGGTTTATCTATGTTGTTGCAGAATTTCCTTCTTTTTTTATGGCAGAGTAAAGCCACATTTTCTTTATCTATTCACTCACTGATGGACACTTGTGTTGTTTCCATATCTTGGCTATTATAAATAAAGCTGCAAGGAACATAAGAGTGTATGCATCTTTTCAAATTAGCTTTTTCATTTTCTTTAGGGATATACTCAGAGGTGGGATTACTGGATCATGTGGTAGTTCTGTTTTAAATTTCTTGAGAAAACTCCATGCTATTTTCCATAATGACTGTATCAATTTGCATTTCCACTGATCACAGATTCCTTTTTCTCCATAACCTCACCAACACTGTTGTCTTTTTGATAACAGCCATCTTAATACATGTAAAGTGTTATCTCATTTTTGGTTTTGATTTGCATTTCCCTGATAATTAGTGATGTTGAACATCTTTTCATGTACCTTGTTGGCCTTTTGGATGTTTTCCGAGGAAAATGTCTATTTAGGTTCTCTGTCCATTTTTAAACTAAATTTCTTGTATATATTCCCTACATATTTTAGCTGTTAACCCCTTATCAAATATATGGGTCTGCAAATATTTTCTGTCAATCCAAAGTTTGCTTTTCCAGTATGTTGATGGACTCCTTTGCTGGTCAGAGCTTTTTAGTTTGATGTAATCTCATTTATTTATTTATTTTTATTTTTATTTTTTTTGCTTGTACTTTTCATATCATATCCAAAATCATTGGCAAGATCAATGTTTCTCTATGTCCTTTTCTAGGACTTTTATGGTATCAAGGGCTTACACTTAAGTTTTTAATCAATTTCAAGTTAATTTTTGGGAATGGTGTAAGATAGCAGTCCAATTTCATTCTTCTGCATGTAGACACAGAGAGAGAGAGGCAGAGACACAGGCAGAGGGAGAAGCAGGCTCCATGCAGGGAGCCCGATGTGGGACTCGATCCCGGGTCTCCAGGATCACACCTCAGGCTGCAGGCGGCGCCGAACCGCTGCGCCACCGGGGCTGCCCCTGAAAAGACTTTTTTATCTCTATTGTATGCTCTTGACTTCCTTGTCAAAGATCTGTATATTGGTGGATGAGTTCATTTCTGTTCCTTTACCTTATGCATCTGTTCTTATGCCAATACATACTGTTTTGATTACTAGAGAATTGTAACATATTTTAAAATCAATTAACTGTGATGTCTCCAGTTTTGCACTTCTTTCTTATGATTGCAATGACTATTTGGAGTCTTTTGTGGTTCCATTCTATTTTTTTTAAAGATTTTATTTATTTGGGATCCCTGGGTGGCGCAGCGGTTTAGCGCCGGCCTTTGGCCTAGGGCGCGATCCTGGAGACCCGGAATCGAATCCCACGTCAGGCTCCCGGTGCATGGAGCCTGCTTCTCCCTCTGCCTATGTCTCTGCCTCTCTCTCTCTCTCTCTCTGTGTGACTATCATAAATAAATAAATACTTTAAAAAAATAGATTTTATTTATTTATTAATGAGAGACAGAGAGAGAGAGAGAGAGAGAGAGAGAGAGAGAGAGAGGCAGAGACACAGGCAGAGGGAGAAGCAGGCTGCATGCAGGGAGCTCGACATGGGATTCGATCCCCCGTCTCCAGGATCAGGTCCTGGGACAAAGGCGGTGCTATACCGCTGAGCCACCCAGGCTGCCCTCCATTCAAATTTTATGATTTTTTTTCTATTTCTGTGAAAAACGTCATTGGAATTTTGATAGAGATTGCATTAAAACTGTAGATCGTTTTAGATAGTATGGATATTCTAACACTATTAATCCTTCCAATGAAAGAGCACAAGATATCTTTCTAATTGTGTTCTTTATAAACCATTTTTATCTTTTTGAATGTATTCTTAGAATTTTTTGACATTTAACATTTTATTCTGCATTCCCAAAGACAGATATGTTGATTATTACTAGATTTTGAAAGGATCATAATTTCCCAGTGATGTGAACAAATAATATTAGTGCCATATTTCTGATAATTACTTCTCTTGAAACACATGCTAACCCAAAACATTCTTTCTTGTTTGGATAACATCAGTGTTTCATGTGTCCAAGTCAAATAACCAGGATGCCAGACCATGCCTTGGATTCAGTATCTGGGAAATATTTGGAAATACTGACCATGTTTCTCAATAGCTGTCCCTTAATTCAATTTTCACTTACATTTCCCACAATGCCTATATCAGTTTTATGACAAAATAATGTGTCTTGTTTTTGAAATGAGCTTACATTTCAGATGGAATTCATTCATTTGACAATCATTTGTTCTGCATATTCACTACATGCATAACTCCATATTAAGGGCTAAGGATATAGATACTATTGAATTATGACTAAGACATCAAATAATTCATAAAGTTCATAAAATAGCGGTGAGGCGGAGAAGTGAGGGAACATGTGGACATATAATGCTTACAATAATATAACAGATACTCAAGTGAAATATTGGTTTATATGGTGCAGTGAGGTACAGTTACTGAAAACTATAAGAAGGCAAATGTTGGATTACAAAGATGAACTTTGTTTTGATGGAATGGGCTGTCTCAAGGATGATGGGTTCTCTGTCACAGATTTTCAGACTACCTGTGCAACCACTTGGTGGGGTTCTATTCGAAGAAATTCAAACACCTTGTAAGTACTTTTACTAAAAACCTTTAAAAAATTCTTCAAACCCTGACACTTTATAAAGTCTATTCACAAATCTGCTTGAGGCTTCTATCTAATTTTTAAAACCTTTGACTTCTAAACTCTTGAGTTATCTGTAGGTATTGCTAGGTGATTATTAGAGCAAAGATATTAAATGTCACCTTAACATTTCCCTATTATTCTAAAAAGAGTGTTCTATCTACCTACTCCAATATATTTTGTGTGTGTATATAATGGAAAATAATTCCTTCTGCTTTTTTCTCTTGACAGAACAGAATAGAAAACCATGAAGAAAGATTGTGTTGTGTATTTTTGGATTATATATGAAAAAGTAGATTTGAGATAATTAGCATTACACTTTTTCCTTTTAACTGTGTGGCTCTTGAGCAAACTTGAACTTAAATATTCACCTGGAATTGATATGGCTAAATGACAGTAGCTAGGAGTGGAGGAATTTCTTCTAATTAATTAGAAATATTACTATTTAAGAGGGAATGGAGCAGTACTAAATGTATAGCTTTGCATTATTCAATCCAAATCTGAAACACTATTGGGGGTATGGCTTATAGATTGAAAATGTCATAGAATTCATGGCACCATTTATATAATATGGTCATTGAAGTATCATTTCCTGCTGGCAATGGATATCCCCAAATTGATTTAAAGAAAAATTGCTAGGGGGAATTTTCTAATTCATTAAAATTGATTATATTATTTGATAATATTATTTTCATGTTCATTTATGAATTAGAATTTTCTAATATTTTTACATTAATATAATTGCTTATCTTTGAAAAGATATCTTTTTTGCTAAAACTTGAAAAAGTTTGTTGTTGGTTTCTTTTTTCTAAAAATTTTTAATGAAAATATTATTGACTTTTTTGAATTGAGCCACAGCTTAATAACCTGAAGGAAGTTTTAAAAATAAAATGAGTTAATGGATGACATTCTAAGTTCAAAACTGTAATACTGATCATATTATAACACTGAATTAGTATTTTGAGTACTTGAATCGATGAAATATTCTTTTAGCTTTAAGTATTCCATTATTTCCAACATGGTATTGCTACATATAAGAAGTATAGCCTTAGACTCAATGGTAAATGATATTTTCTTTGGAATAGATTATTGTTAATTCATTAGCTATCAAATTATCAACAGAGTTTCAGTTTGGGAAAATGAATGAATTTTCTACACGTTTATATGATTTTATTTCTCCATTACAATGATCATGCAAAAACTAAGTATAAAGTCAAGTGGCAAAAATTACATTGAGAAAGAAAAAAATAATTAAAATACAAATTACAGAACCGGAGAACTCACCATCTACACAGTAAAGAATGACCTATTGATATTTCTTAGAAGAAAAAAATTATTTGCTAGTATTCATGTTTTTAATTTGACCTCAAAGCAAAATATAATGCCAAGAGAGGGAATATTGAAATACACACTTCCTTTTTAAAATCAATTCTAGGGTAGCCCTGGTGGTGCAGCGGTTTAGCGCCGCCTGCTGCCCAGGGCATGATCCTGGAGACCCCTGATGGAGTCCCACGTCGGGCTCTCTGTATGGTGCCTGCTTCTCCCTCTGCCTGTGTCTCTCTCTCTCTCTCTCTCTCTCTGTCGGTCTCTATGAATAAATAAATAAAATCTTTAAAAAAATAAAATCAATTCTAAAAAAATAAAATAAAATGAATTCTATTGTACTGTCCTTTGATATTTAACATAGATAAAAATTTCAAATGCTCTAAATAAGATTACATCTATACCCTTTTCAATCATGTTATAATTTGCACTTTTCTCTAAAATGTATTAAATATCAAAATAATGAACCTTCAAAATTATGCAAAAAGTTGAAATTAACTGCTTATGTTTTGAAATTACATGTCTACATTTAGGTAAATATTTAACATATAATCATTTAGAGGACTATGTGACTACTCTATAGCTTCGGTAGTACTATATAACCACTTAAATAAGCTGTTATGTTTCCATAAATAGAGAAAATAGGAGAGAGAGAGAGAAAGAACTAGAATTTTTGTTGCTATAATTATATATTCACCAATCTATTCTTTCCAGAATTCTGTATGTTTTATGTATTTTTTGGCTCTGCTGAATGTACTTCTTTCATCTGGTCTAAGAATTGGCTATTTCCTTTTTTTTTTTTTTTTTTGGCTATTTCCTTGTAGAAAATGTTCTTTTTCATATTAATGCAGACTCCTATATGAAACAAACTTGTGAAGAATTAATCACAGCATAATGTAATTAGTTCTAAATAAGTGTCTGTGCATAATACCGTGGGATATTTCCTAACAGGCAATTTTTATAATCAGTGAATCACAAAACTGGACCATAATCTTATCCCCTTATTTGCCTTCAATAAGTTTTTCATTCAGATTCTAGCAGTGCACTTTTTAAAAATATTTCAAAAGTTTGTCCATTTACTGAAAGAATTACACATATAAGCATTCCAATTTAGTTTTACTATATAATTACTTAGAAAAATTAAGATGTTTAGAATTATTTCCTATATATTAATATTTATTGAATATGAAGGGATTATTGACAAATGCTAAAGTGTAATAAAAAAATCTACTAGTGTATGGTGCATATTGATACTCACTTTTTAAAACCATATTTAGTTTTCAAAAGGTTGAACTTTTAAAGTCATTTCCCATTTTTCTTATTTCAATCTTTGCCATATTTATGAATAGTTGAATTTCCTACATTATTTAGTTTTTGTGTGGTTTAACTATTTTCTCTAATTTTCTACTTCACTAAATTCTAATTAAAAACAATGCAGATTGTGGTGGTATTCTGTGGGTTACTAGCTCATCGTTTTCCTCTTTTTATATCATTAATCTCTTGATTTTTAAAAAAATCCCTAAATGAAAGACAAATTGCGGGCAGATTTTTATGACAATGTGCAATCTTAAGTATTTTACTCTTCACTTTGTAAACTATAAAATCACTTGTATTCTTTTTTAAGAATGAAAATGTTTATCTGCAAAGATTTTGAATATAAAATCATATATATGCAGTCAGAAACAGGTGAATAAACAGAAAGAAACCCATGCTTCAAGAAAAATAGGAACTGGCCTTTGCAGTTGGCAGCCAGGGATGTCTATCTTTCTTAGAAAACAATTGCTTTTTCCAGGAATGAATTTTTTTAGTATGAATTCAGATTTCTAAGGTAGAAGTACAAGCTTCTTAATTGCCATAGCAATTCTTATTAATATGCTTCTAGGAATGTGTATAGTCAGTCTAAACATCACATTGATGTGACCAGGGACCAGTAATCCAAACACCAATGCTCTAATCAATTAGATTTGGCTTTATTTTTCATTCTACTTATCAGCCTTCATGTATATTAAATTGTTAATTCTAATTAGTGTGTGTAATTTATTGTATTTATTTTTATTGCATTTACATTTGCTTTTATATTTTTATATTTGCACAATTTATATTTTGCTTTTGTCGTTTTTCCCCAAAGCCTTATTATTCCCCTCTTCTATTTCCTACAACCCCCATTTCCCCAGAGTTTGTCAGTGTGGGGATTCCCTGTCACCTTCACCCAGGCACCATCTCTCAACTACTACTGAAATTCTCAAGTTCTTTTCCTGCCCTTGAGAGTATGATGTGTTCAGTTCTGTGATGATAGAAAGGTTATGATCCCTGCAATGAAAATCCAGGTCTTTTACTTCTGGCTATGTGTGCAAACAAGTCATCTCACTCTGGAAGCCTCAGAAATGTAAAACTCATTGTCTAACTTGAAAGAAAGTACTATTTCCCATCATACTTGGTTATATTGAAAAAATTAAGTAAATACTGGGGGAATAGAACCTGATTATGAAAATAAATTTGTGTTTATTGTTTGTGATGAATGAAGACACACAGTTAAACATATTTCTGTGGCTGGAAATAAGTTTTGTATAAAATGACACATGTGTGAATATATGATATATATGTACATATGTATGTATACATACGAATGTAACCTATATAAATATATATTCTTTCATCTCATCATTCAATCCTTTTTAGGCTTCTTTCTTTTGATATTATCTTGGAAACAAGAGCCATGTAATGAGAATTAAAACCTCAAACTGAAAAGAACAGGGGAGTTAAGATACCAAATCTCATGTACATTACTCCTTCCTAATCTTTCAATCCTTCCCACAAGCCTGCAGGATGTAATAAAAGAATAATAAATATGGTAGTTTTCCGAGAAGTGCTATTTTAAAGGGGAGGGTAATCTATTTTATGATGAAAAATATTTTTTGCTCTTATGTTTTTATTTTTTTTTAGAGGCAACTCCTCATTGAATGTAAAAGATTAAAATTGTTTTATGTAGTTGTTTTAGCTACAATGACCTACACTAGACAAATAGTTTTCTTCACCTTTTGTTCAGAAGCCTTTCAACCCTTGTGGAAATTCAAGGTTATCCCTTTTAGAAAGAACTTGCAACTTAGTCCTCAAAGTAAGATCATTGCAAATGTGAAATGTTTTTTTTTTTTTTTTTTATTTTGCTACGAATGCTGTCTGGTTAAGCTCTGTAGTGTTTATCATTTTATTACTTCCAAAAAAAAATTAAAAACCCTAAATGAGATCAAGTTGGGCTCTCAAGTTGTTCACTCCAAGTGAACACAGATATACTGCTGGCAAACTCTGGTGACAGTGACTGAAGAAAAGAAACAGGGATCCCCTTTTAACACCATTTTAAAAGCTATTTTTTAATGGCCAGTGAGAATGACAGCTCTTTGTACCTGATAAAGTTATCTGATTAAGAATCCAACTGGGTCTCAAAATTGTCACTTTAGTTGAGGCTGAATGCATGAGACATATGTCTCATCCTCCCACTTGCACTTCATGGTTTACAATTTTATTGTTTCTTCACTTGAAATACAATCTACTATTTAGCTATTAGAGCATTACTTTTCCCAGTGCTATAATTAAGGCTGTCTTGGCACTTCCACTGTAATCCCTATTTTTCAAGGATTTTAAATCGTACTATGAAAATTTGAAAATTGGCATTTAATGTTTAAAGGGTGACTGTGTATTTTTTCCAATTAAATTAGAAAAATAACTGGGTAATATGGACCGATGAGTCAGTTAAGAATAAGAAGGTATTTTCATAATTTTTAAGCTACTATTTGAAGATTCGGTATATTTTTAAATGTAGCAGCACTTGTACAATATAAGTAAATTCTGTGGAAGATTCACATGTAATAAATAGAAAATTAACTTACAAATGCATAAACCTGGTTTGCAGTTGTAACAGATCCTGTTATGAAGCTCCACCCCATCCTCTCAGGGCGATTGTCTCATCCAGCTTCTGGTGGATATTGGTGCTCACACTATTAGATGCTCCATCTTTCCAGAGAATAGCTTTCAATAGGCAGAGGATAGCTCTGCCTGTCTTGCTGGAGAACAGGACCCTCTCCACTAAAGGAATTTAAAAATCTAGCTCCCAGACATTACAGGGGACAAATTCTTCAGTGTGATTTGTGCTCAAGGGTTTCCCCTAGGGCCAGATGAAGTTAATCCCCTGCCAAGACAAAGTCCTTGTTTACCTTTCTTTCCGTGATCTTCCCTGCTTCCTATACTCCTCTCCTGAGAGCATTCCCTCAATCAATCCGTTTCTCAAGAGCTGCCTCTGTTTTTAGGAAAGCCAATTTAAGACCTTGGCATACTTTTGTTTTTCAATGAAAGTTGACCTGATAAGCTCAGGATGGAGGATAGTCTCAATTTAAGATTTTTCTTTAAGGTGTATAAATATTTCAGATCATTGTTAGCACAACCTCTATATTTTTGTAGTAAAAGACACAGAAAGATACGAGAGTGCTTTCTTCAACAAATATTTTTGTAAGACGAAGCCATTAAAATGTTACCTATATGCTTCTCTTAAAGAGGATAAAAATTCAAGTGTTGAAAAATCATAGCTTATTAAATGTATCCTATTTACCCTGTTAAATATAGGAATTCCATATCATGGTTCTTCCCATATGCTAGCGCTGATAGGGAACGTTAGTCTGTATTTCCTACGTATATTTTGTGTACTCCTGGGATAGCTTTCCACATTCCCTAGTGACTCCATCGAAGCCAACCCTGGTGATTGGTGAACTGCATGCAGCTTAAGTCACTGGCCACTATCCCACAACTTATTGCCCCACCAGGTGACAATGGTGCCTCTCCCACCACCATCTCCCACTCAATCAGTCAACCACTGACTCCTTGCTACTTGCTCAGATTTGAGTCCCTTTTGTTTTTATTGGTGAGTGCCCCGCTAGCTACTCTTGAAAGAGATATGTGTTGTATTGAGTCACAAGTGTAGGGGTAAGAGAGAAGCTCTTTCTGATTTTATCATGTGTGAATGCAAGGGCTCTTTATTGTAAATGGGTCTCACATATTACTGGACAAGACCATGTTAGAGCTGGAAATATCAAGTACCAAACCCATCCTGGCTTATTTTAATTAAAACGATTAATCAGAAGGCCTTGATAAGAAAATAAAATAATCTTAGCCAATTTAAAACTGTATTGGACGCAGTATCTGAGCCATATAAGTATGCTATATTTAGTAAAATAAAACTTGTACCTCTGTTTTCAGTCTTGTTCCACTCCTATAAATTTCGCTGCTGCAAAAGGGATATTTATAAAATCCAAATATGATCATACCAGTCCTTGTAATAAAATCCTTCTGTGGTCCCATATGTTTCAGAATAAAGAATACAATCCTTCCTTCTGTGTTCCTTCTCAAGCTCAACCTGGCCTCTACCTTTACTTCCACAAACATATCAGTTGGTTATGGTATTGTTACATTTTCTGAATTACACTTCATCTCTCCTCCTTGCAAACTTTATTTACCTGTGTCCTGTTATCCTTCATCTCTCATGGGTGGCTTCCTCCAGGACACTTTGACCTTGCCACCCCAATATAGAATTGAAGTCTTTCCTTGAGCCCCCATAGAACACTCCAGCACAGGAGTTATGAAAAAATATTAAACTGATTGGCTTAATTGTTTTTCTTTTAGTAAATAGACAGTAACATTACATGGAAGAGTATAGCTCCTAGGGAAGTACCTTATACAATGCTCTTTAAATATTTGACATAAACTATTGAATAGATAAATTTTGAATGTGTAAAAATGAATAGAACGTTGTTTCTTGTCCCTAAGGAGCTGGCCATCTAGTGTGAACAGATGCTTCATATGCTTTTCAACTTATTAGTTTATTGCAGCAATTATAAATAGATTTCATCCATATAAGAACTTTTTTTAGAACTTAATCCAGGACCTGATTCTTTTTACTTTTTATTTTTTATATATATTTTTTTGAGGGTGAGAGAAAAAGGTTTAAAGAGTCTGGTATATTTGTTACAATGTTTCTTAGTGGTTTTTTTGGCTGAAATTTAGACTTTGAAGTGCCAATATGTGGATCAGGTAATGTCCCATCTCACTCTGCCCAGAACTTCCATCTGTTCTGAGCAAAGACTTAACTATCAGGGTACTTGAAACACTTAAATGGGCATCTAGTCAAATGTTCTCATTTAACAGTTGGTTTTACATACAAACAGACAGACTCGAAGAGGGGTGATAGAAGTCAAATTTCAGTGAAGGACAACACAGAAGATGATTTGTGTGTCATGCAGGAAGTGGGCCTGATGCATTTGTAGATCAGCGTAAGGTTGAGCATGAAGCCTCCTTGGAGTTCAAAACTCTCCTCGTACTTCTTCCATTGCCTGTTGTCAGTGACTCTAAGCCAAGATCCTTTATTAAAATCATAGTGGTGGTGGTAATGGTGATGGTGAGGTGAAGTGAATTTTCAACCATTGCTCATCCCTTGGATATATGAATGGGACCTTTTAAAAGTTGTTTCCCTTTACACATGTATTTCTTATACTCTCACCAGCCAACTCAACACACAGAGAACCTCATGCATTTGTCATTAAATTATTAAATGATGGTTCATTGATAAAAAATAGGAATATGTCATATTCCTCAGAAGCATAGTTGTAGAAAAAAATGGAGTTCTACTAATTGTAGGTCCTAATAAAGAGAAGTATGATAGAAAGAAAGAGAGAGAAAGAGAAAAAAAGAAAGAAGAAAGAAAGAAAGAAAGAAGAAGAAAAAAGAAAGACAAGAAAAAAAAACGAAGCAATAACACGAAAAGAAGAAAGACAGAAATAAAACAATCACAACCCCCCCCTCCATACCAGCAGACCTCCCGGCCGTCCTAGCGTCCTGCCTCCTCCTACCTCATACCAACACCTCCCTCCCTCCCATCCCTCACTCCCCTCCCGTCCCACCCTCCGCCCTCCACTCCCTCCCTCCCTCCTCCTCCCCCCTCCGCTCCCTCCCTCTCCCTCCTCCCTCACTCCATCCCGAACTCCTCCCGTACCTCCGGCCCTCCGACCATCACTCCCTCCCTCCTTACCTCCCTACCCGCCCTCCCGTCCACCTCCCTCCCTCCCATCCCTCCCTCCTCGCCCTCCCTCCCTCCTCCCTCCCTCCTCTTCGCCTTTTCCGGCCTTCGTCCTATCCCTTCTTTCTCGCTTTTTTGAGCTTTCTGCAGATTTAATCATCTAAAATTACTGGGTGTAACAAGAGTAAGGTGTTTTTTTGTTTGTTTGCTTTTTCAATTGTCTACAGCTGACAACATAGTTAAATTACAGGTCTAAAAGATCAGGATTGGGCCACTCCACTTCTTTACTAGGTAGGAGAATCTGTGGGTGATTTAGAGCAAGGGGACCAAGGGTGAGAAGGTCTACAGAGCTGCTAGAGGCATATGCAATTACTGTGATTCATTTTTCTACCTCATCCTCATCCTCATTTCTAACAAGCCACAGTGCAAGGAAGGGAAAGGCCTAAGGTCTTTAAATAGCTGGGAGGTTTAAGGATGGGCTATTAAGTCAACCCTTGCCAGAACCAGAAATTGATGAGTTACAGGGGACATTGTATATATATATCCAGATAAACTTGTAATTGTGTTCAGCACCGCTTAAGCATCTAACCTGTGCTTTGTTACATGTTGATGATAATGTAAGAGATTATGGATTTTTTGAACCTAGTTCATGAAACTGTTGCTTTATCTTTTTTTCTTTCCTAGCTCTAGAGGTTGCTATATTTAAAAATGATCAATGCCATGAAAGTAACAAACATTTACTTATTTATTTATTATTGTGTGGTAAATTCCATAACAGAACCAGCTATGCATGTAGAAGTAGGCTAAGGGAGGTTTCCCTAAACACTTAACATTTGCTACTGGCACAAGTGGAAATTTTTAAAAATTTCTCTGCTTAGTTCTGTAATTTGCCAGCAGTTGAACAGTCCTATCAGATGTAAGCATTTGGAATGAATAAAATGATTTGCACCCAACATGGGTAGAAGTGGAAATGAGAGATACCTAACTTAATTGAATATGAGTTCCCTTATTTAATTGTGCTTTTTAATCCACAAAAATACCAAGTCTTTCTTCACATAATGTTTCCCCACTTGTTTAATTCTGTTTTTAAACAACTGATGGAAGATGTTAGAAATAAGTAATAAAAGAAACACAAATCTAATTTGAAATTGAAGGACTGTATTATTAGCCAGAGCTCTCACTCCCATTTAATCTCTTTCATTGCTTGCTGTTGTGTTTTTTAAAATATTTTCTATGACCCAATGATAAATCTCACACCATTCTCCTTTTCTAACCATCGTTTTTGCTCCTGCTCAGCTAACAGTTGGAATAAAGGTATTAAGTAACTTATTAGTGCACCTTTGCTGCTGATTCTGAGCTTTAAAGGCTCTCAAACGGCTATTAAATTTTCTCAGAATAAATGATCTCTCCAGCCTTTTTAATTTATTTTTTAAACCTCCGGCGTCTGCTCAACTTCTCACATTACCCAGCTCTAAACTTCGGTATCTATAATCGGCTTCTCACTTGTGGGTTTCAACTATCATAAAAGGCAAGCATCTCCTTTTTTGTTGCTGTTATGTTTTTCCATATTATATAAGATAAAGTTGTAACTTTTCCACAGAGTGCCAGCCTGTTCACCGGGAACTTTGTGTTTTTATTTAAGAGTGGGAAATCATTAAGCCACTTGAAATAAAACACCATTCTAAACAATTAGAGGCAATTATTTTTTTTTTCATGATTTCCAGTTAAAATACACAGTTAGATAAACTTTCATCATGTAGAAAATATGCCTGTGTCATCTGGGAAAATTTGTTGTTTAATTATCAATTTCAAAAGGACTACATCGCATAGTAACATTTCGACACAGAAGTAGAATTTTGTACACCACAGCTCCCTTTACTCATCTTTAAAGTTTCTAAGTATGTGTTTATTATTCAAATCCTTTGACTCTCTCAGTTCACTGAAAACAGACCATATTAATTTCTTTAATATCTTAAGTATCTCTTGTCATGACTATGTGGTTTCATAATATTATTATCTTCTGAAACCATTTACCCAGCTCAGGGCTAATCTTTGGTTTGAAGTAATTAACTTCAATACGGGTGATTAAAGGTTTCAAGAAAGACTCCTTTATTATTTGGTCATAAGAAAAATTATCAGGCTTAAAAAATTATGCCAAAGTGACTTCTGTATTTTATTTTTTTGGATTATCACATTCTTAAGAGTCATCACGCTCATTAATAACACTGAACCTTCCTGAGTTTCTTTCACTTTCAAATCAATTGCTTGTCAACATAATTACTTTTTATAATCAAATAAAAATGTTTAAATATATATTAAAAATCACCCAAGTCTTGTACATTTTAATTGTATTAATAACTAGATAGGAATTAAAAATATTCTTTTGAGAAACAACAGAATTCAAGACTACTAAAATGTGTCAAGGTTAAGGGAACACTCTATATTGTCATAAATTGTATTTTCCAAAAGAAATGGCCACAAAAACATCCAAATTCTTAACCATTCTGATATATGGCCTCTAGAAAATGGCATCCGGAATATAAAAGAGAGGTCTGTCAATTCAGACATAAATAAATTACGACATACTTGACCCAAGAGGCCTCTCAAATATAAATATAAAATTAAATGCATATACATATCACAGGACCCAAGGCGTCTGTCGGTAAATGTATAGGATTACAGGAAAGGTTGTCATTTTACGATCATTATGAGGGTTGACAACATGGGAATGTTTTAGAATAGCTGTGGTGCTATTTCTCAGGGTGACTAATACAACTTGACAAAAGAAAAATGACAATTGCCTTCTCATTTGTTTCAGTATCAATTTAGAAAATAATATCTATTTTTGTGGTACCACCATAGAATCCTGACAGAGTCCTTCTATAAAGCGGAGGCTAGAGTCTGTGAGTGTATTTAAGTGTTTAATTATATCAATTAGTTTTAAGTGTATTGTTTTTGAGTGAGAGGAACTGTATCAAGAAGGAAGCCATATAAATTATTTCTTTTGTAGACTCATCATCAAAAACTATATAGAAATATAAAACCGTTTGTAGTTCTACTTGGAAGAATAAACTAGGACCTCAGAACAAATAGAAGACTTCTTAAGCCTTTTGTTTGTCCCCTGAGCTGAGACATAAGCAGTGAGCAAGCTCTATGTGCTAGAAAAGCATTACATAGCAGCCGGTGCTTTATGCCTTATCTAATACATATGGATGGAGCAGCTTTTCACGAAGGGAGTGGTGCTGCCATTGGTATAAGAGAGGGAATATGTTATCTAATTCTAAGCTAAGGCCAGGAAGGTCAGCAAGAGGAGTGTACTTTATTTCACTTTTAGGACTAGCTCGAATGGTAGCAACTGTGGCTGGAAGCTTAGGCTTCAATTCAAGCATGACAAGAAAAATATGAAAAATAAATAAATAAAAGTGAGACAGCAAAAACATGGGGGAAATCAATAGACTAAATGAGGTAGTGTTTGTTTTTCATTTAGTTTTGTGTATTAAGGGAATTGATTTGTCATCCAGACTATAAAATCCATGAGAGCTAATTAAATGCAAAACTCTCATTACCTAAATTTTCTCTCAACAAAGAATGGTATTAAAATGTCAGTAACAGTAACAACCTAAGAAGCCAACAGAAATGGAATCAATGATCCAGATGCAGAAATAATATTAGAGTGGCTTAGGTGTCCAGAATTTCTCTTATTATTGAAGGATATTATGTCACATCTGTTATGCATTATTTTAAAAACAACTCAGGGGGAAAATGCTGCCAAAAGGGTCTTTCAGAATATTTATGATTTTAGCATAAAATTTCTATATTATTACCAAGGCATTTTGAAATAAAAAAGCTTAAACCTCTGAGTGTCAATTTCCCTAGCTTACGTCAAAATCTATGGTTGTATCATGTTTGATAGTAACTTTGACGTAGGTATTTCCAATTTTAAAGTAGTATATTAAAACTTTAGGATTTTAAATTTTTTTTCAGTATATATATTATGACACTTAGTTTTCATATTTGACACATTAACTAACAATGATTTTAAAAATTTGTATTTTTAATTGATTCAATGCTTAAACATAAAATGCTAAAATGTTTAAGAAATTTTTATTTTATTTTTTAATTTTGATTCTTTTTTATTTGAGAGAGAGCACAAACAGGGAGAAGAGCAGAAGGAGAGGGAGAAGCAGGCTCCCCACTGAAGAGGGTGCTTGCCTTGGGGTTGGATCCCAGGACTCTGGGATCCTGATCTGAGACAAAGGCAGACACTTAACTGTTGCCCCAAGAATATTTTAGTAGTGTTTATTACAATGTGTTTATTATTTTTAGCATATAAAGTATGAAATGTTTGTTCAACAAGTTGAACACCTACATATTAATATTGAATGATGTCATAACTTTTGAAATTTCTAACTTCATAACCTTGGATGTTATAAAATTAAATGTTGAGTTTTAGCAGACAAAATCTCAAGTGTTTAGTTGCATACCAAAAGACATTAATTAGGGTTGGGAAATAAAAATTTAAAAATCAAGTATAAAATTGTACTGAGAATATCAACTGCATAAATGTCATGACACGCAATAGAGGGAATATGTTAAAAACAAACAAACAAACAAAAAGCAAAGCAATAGCTTATTCCTGGGGAGTTAAATAAAACTTCTTACTATTTAAACTAAGCCTCGAGGAATAAATAGCTTAATCAGACCTATTTTTTTAGGATTGTTTGTTTGTTTGTTTATTTATTTATTTATTTATTTATTTATTTATTTATTTATTTATTATTTATTCATGAGAGACAGAGAGAGAGGCAGAGACATAGGCAAGGGAGAAGCAGGCTCCCTGTAGGGAGCCTGATGCAGGACTCCATCTCAGGACCCCAGATCATGACCTGACACAAAGGCAGACGCTCCACCACTGAGCCACCCAGGTGCCCCCAGACCTATGTTTTAGTAAGTTAATTATGACAGCAAGGTGAAGAATGTATGGATACTGCGAAGGTAGAGGCAAGTGTATTTTATTACATTTTTAAATAAATAAATGTATTTCCTAATAATCTCAAACTTTATTTTAAATGTTTAAATGAAAAATAAAATTTCAATGAACTCCCGTATGCGTATCAAAAAGATTTGATCAGGGATCCCTAGGTGGCGCAGCGGTTTGGCGCCTGTCTTTGGTCCAGGGCGCGATGCTGGAGACCCAGGATCGAATCCCATGTCGGGCTCCCGGTGCATGGAGCCTGCTTCTCCCTCTGCCTGTGTCTCTGCCTCTCTCTCTTTCTCTCTCTGTGACTATCATAAATAAATAAAAATTAAAAAAAGAAAAGATTTGATCATTTTTTAACACACTGCCACATTTGCTACAGATATACGAAGCACCAATTCAGCAGGCATCTACTAAAAATAGGGATATTTTCTTAAGTAAATGATACCATTTAAGCAAAAAAAATAAATTCCCTAAACAGTTGACATCCAGTCCATATTCAAATTTTCATAATTATCTCAAAAGCATCTTTTTGAAAGCTTTTTTCAACATGCACATATTGCATACTAGATAAATTTCTAGTATTCTTTAATTTAGGAAGAGACCACCCTTTTACATTTTCCTCATGGCATTACATTTTGAAGAAACAAGGGCTGTTGTCCTATAGACTGTCATATAGTCTGGATTTGTCTGATTGTGCACTTGCCGATTAAACTAACTTCTCCATCTTTTGAACTTTCAAGAAATTGGAAGTTCGGTTTAAAGAACTGATTAGGTTCAGGTGAAACTTCTTCTGGTGTGGACTATTCATGGTGACGTGCCATCAGGAAACACATCAGGCCAGCAGACCCTCTATTAGCAATGCTACCCTATGTGTGTCGAAGGAAGTACTGAAAGATACTACAAACACTTCAAAGTATTTCATCTTGTGAACAGCAAAAAACTGTATACAGTTTTATTATAGCACTACATGAATATCTAATGGTTTCAACATCTATTGATGATCATGGCCTGAATCAATTACTTAACAGGGGCTACAAATGTTGATTTTTTTTTTTAAGAAAAAATTCTGTTATCTTTCTATATTAATTAGTTGGCCTTCTTCCATGAGAAAAGCTTTTCTCATCAACTAAGGATGAGAATTAGAGTTTGATTTGTTTCTTTTTTTTTTCTCTTTTTTTTTTTTTAGCAGAATAGCCCTTTATCAAGAGTCACTAGTTTCAAGGATGAAACTAGGTCTCTGTAGCAGGTGCCCCCCCACCATGGCTTCCATCAGAGGCTCAACCCTGTGATTTGTTTCTTTCAATTAGCCATTTCCAGAATAAGGAGATGATATTACAATCACCACAAAGGCTATCAGGCAAGTTTTTTTTTTCTGTCTTTTTTCTCTTTTTGTATACCAATATGGACTCACAGTGTTTGTTTGTTTATATTTATTCCTACACAACAGTCAATTGAAGACATTATTCTTCTTGATGCTCAGATTGTCCCATATTTTACACATATGAACTCCTTCAAACTGGATCCTGTATACTTTGTATATATCCTCCCTACTCATTGCTGTCTTACTTGCTCTCAAGAAAGAAACATCCCAGGATCTCTTTGTTCCTTACATGCCCCAGATTCCATCATCAGTCATTAGTGCCCAGAATCCCTTTGACTGGAATGGACACTGGATTCCAAATCTAATCTAGGCACTAGATTATATTCCTAAGTAAGGGCTCATAGGTACATTATGCCCTGTGTTCCTGCACATTTAAATATGTTTTATTTGGTAACCTTGGTAACTGAAGAGATTCAGCTAAGTATATAATCCTTAGCTCACTCATTTTATGAGTTTTGGAGATGTATTGTTAAACTGCTGTACTTTTTGTATGTTGTCCTGGAGATATATACTATCATTGTGATTTTCTTTCTTTTATCTATGATTTAGGTATATATATATATATTTTTACTGGGGGGCCTAAGGTATCTTATTTTATTATTATTATTTTATTTTAAATATTTAATTTTCATAGTTTAATATCTTATGTATCTGAATTG
This sequence comes from Canis lupus familiaris, assembly GCF_011100685.1. Classification (NCBI taxonomy): domain Eukaryota; kingdom Metazoa; phylum Chordata; class Mammalia; order Carnivora; family Canidae; genus Canis; species Canis lupus. Next base: position 60,425,452 of record NC_049233.1, read on the forward strand.
ACCAATGTCAGTTAATATATTTTTTCTATGATAGTGTTTATGAGTTTTGTGAGTTCTTCTAGTAAATCATTGAACCTGAGGATACCCTTGGGAACCCACAACACAGATATTATGCCTTTTGCAAATCTGAAATCAGAGGTGAACTGAGGGGATGTGGCACAAAACAGTATGGTATTTTTAATATATGATTACATCTTTTACTCTCCTTCCAAAAAGGGGTACGTTCTGTGTCCCCTTTATGTGAACCTTTCATATTTTCCTTGCTTGCATGAATACCCATTCTTGGAGCCCTCAGCCACCACGTAAAAAGTTCAACTCTAGGTGGTCACAATGCTGTGTGGAAGCTCAAGTCCCATAGAGAGGCCACATATAGGTCACCATTCCTCATCGACTGTTGCAAATTATCCCAGCCTAAATGACAGAAATGTGAATGAAACATTAAGATAACTCTTGCCTTCTCTTATACAAATCATCCATTCAAGCCAGTTGAGTCTCTCCAGCCAAGGTCCCAGGTATGAAATAAAGATGTCTTCCCAGATGTGCCCTATCAGGATCCTACCCTATATGATAAAATGGTGGCAGCTTTATGCCACTCATTTTGAGATGATTTTTAAGCCAATATCTGAAATAAATAATATCTGCTACTGCCATTAAAATTGTTTTCTTGAATTGTTCTTGTTTATATGCAGTAGTAAAGTCATGTAATGAATTAAGAGAGGGTTTCTTCTTATATTTTCTCTGTTAGAATTTCCACACATGAACTCTGTTCTTGAATCACCTTACTCAATAGAGAGAGTTATATTTGGCCTAATCACCGTTTTTTTGTTTCTATATTTTTTCTAAACCTGCTGTCTCATTTATATTTTTCTATGTTATGAAGTTTCATCTTTCTAGTGCCTAATCTTCTGAGAATCAAGAAAAAAGAATAAAAGACTTGTAATTGCAGCCAGCATCCCTTCGCTTTTTTAATGAAGTGTTTTATCTATGTCTTGAACATTCCTAATCATAGGAGATGGATTTTGTTTTTTTGTTTTTTTGTTTTGTTTTTTTGAGATTTGGCTTTTTTTTTTTTTTCCTTTTAGGCATTGAGTATTGATTTAATATATGCAGCATAGTTATACACTAATATCCTTGCTTATATAATTTCCCTTTGATTAACCCTTAGCAATTGGCTTTTTTTGAAATTTATTTTAGTTTTAACATTTAGAGTAGTAGCAAATTTTAAAATAAATATAAGTATTGAATCTATTGAGTTTAAAAATTTTACTGGGTTTCAGCCTATTCCTGCAAATTAGAAATGTTAATTAAAGAAAAGACTTTTTTTAAAAACCAGAAATTATTGCCTCAGATCATTTACTAAGTGGCTCACATGAAGTTTGAATCTAAAATCTTCTGATTCCCAAGACTTACATATAAAACACCCTAGTTCCTGCTGTATAAAAAGCAGTCAAAAAATGTTAACTATCATTTATAATGTTATTATTCAAAGAATATTGCACTACACATATTTTAGTGTAAGCTTTTCTAATTTTTCTAGAATTCATATGACAGGAAGTACATCACTCAGCCAGATGTTATTTCCATGTTGTTTTTTTAGAAATTTCAACCAATTTAGTTTTTCATGCAGATACATGTTTTTATAATTTATACTTTTAACATTATATAACTTAATGCTTTATGAAATGTTCAGAAATTTTACAGTATTATTTTAATTAAATAACTAAAGCTTTATATCAGTATTCTATATTTTCATTTTATTAAGGTACAACATACAGAGCCCAACTTCTTCTTCTTTCTTTAATTTTAAGTGTGTAGAGGAAAAACAAAACTAAACTTTGTTTTTTTTCCTGAGACATTAGTTGTTCTTACTGATTGTACTTGGACATTTTTTATTTCTTTTTTTTTTTACATTTTTTTATTTCTTTCTAGAGAACATGTTTCTTGTCTTTATGTACAACTGCATGTAAACTAGTTTTCTTAGAAAATTTTTTGAATCTTTCAATATCACTTTCATCAGAGATAGGATCTCCTCATATTTAAATTTATTATTAATCAATTTGACTTTCCTAGTTATGAGATACTTTTGTTATGATTTTAAAATTAGCAGGAAAACTTAGCAAGTCAGTATACAAGGATAAATTCAGTGCCATTGCCTACACTAGTGAGAGGAAGTAAGGTTTTGAGTATCTATAATTTTTGTTTATAGACTAGTAATACTTCTGTAGAAAAAACAAGGAATGTCAGGGAAAAATGACTGATACGTGTATGGAATCTTGAATGAGGAAAAATAAAATTACTTGAAAAAGTAAACTGATGATTGAGAAAGTCTGAAAAAGGACAGAAAAGAAAACTGCCTTTCACAGAACTCTCTCAGACACTTGTGGAGAGGAGTCAAATCCTCTGAGAAGCAAAGTCTATCATTCTAGGCAGTGACCAGCAACAATGGGAACAGTGAACTGCATCAAAAATAGAAGAAATAGGACAAGATGTAACACTGAAGAGAATCTTCCAAGAGGACATTTGAAGAGAAATTTATAATCCAAGAATTGGCTCTCTCCCTTAATGCTGGAGGAAGTTCATTCTTGAAAGTATGAAGGTTGCTCTTACTTATTATATTTCCATTCTGTGATCTTTAAAAATAGTATCCTAAGCCGACTTATATTTTCTTATCTCATGCCCTATTGAAACTCTTTATCACCTTAGTAATATTTACACTATACCACCACCCTGTATTTCGTTATTTCTCTCTTATTCTTTGAGTATTTTTTATCTTTTAGTTGTATTCTCCATGAGAGAATCTTCCAATGCCTCTTCTAAAAATTACTTTATGAAGATATTTAAGATGTTTCATATATATGAATAAATATATTCATATAACACCTATCTGTCAATTTCAAGAACAAAAGTGGAAAACTTGCTTATTTCTGATTTCTTCTTATTCATATAGGCATTGTACTAAAAAATGTACTATCAGGCAATAAAAGTTAACATTTTTTAGTCTATAATGCATATAATATTTACTTTATGATACATGAATACAGCTCTATAATATTGTGTTAAGTCCAATATGATGTGAAGATACCAAATGCTATTAGGTATCTTCAAATTCAATAGTGAATAAATTCTTTGTATTTCACCTCATTTCAAAATCACTCTAGCTATCTTCATCTGACTGCTCTATTAGGCAGAGATATTATTGGAATTAAGAACTATTTTGTGAATATAAGATTTTCAACTCTAAGAGAAGTCAACATTAAAACAATTATCTGTTACATACTTTACATATTTGAACATTTTAATCTATACAATTCCATTCAATCTTCATGATAACCCTTTGTTTTTTTTGTTTTTTTTTTAATAAATTTATTTTTTATTGGTGTTCAATTTACCAACATACAGAATAACACCCAGTGCTCATCCCGTCAAGTGCCCCCCTCAGTGCCCGTCACCCATCCACCCCCACCCCCCACCCTCCTCCCCTTCCACCACCCCTAGTTCGTTTCCCAGAGTTAGGAGTCTTTATGTTCTGTCTCCCTTTCTGATATTTCCCACACATTTCTTCTCCCTTCCCTTATATTCCCTTTCACTATTATTTATATTCCCCAAATGAATGAGAACATATGTTTGTCCTTCTCCGATTGACCTACTTCACTCAGCCATTAGAAACGACAAATACCCACCATTTGCTTCAACATGATAACCCTTTGTGATAGGTATCATAATGTTCATCATTTTATAGATCAAGAGAACAAGAAAAATGTGTATACATTCCATGGTAAAGATAATACAGGTAGTGTGTGGGGCCAGGATGTAATCTTAAGAGTCTTGACTCAAAGTCCTATGCTCTCTCCACCAAAGCTGACAGCATTAACCTGCAAATGCTATTCCACCCAGCCCCCAAAAAAAGAAGAAAGAGAGAAGGAAAGGAAAGGAAAGGAAAGGAAAGGAAAGGAAAGGAAAGGAAAGGAAAGGAAAGGAAGGAAGGAAAGGGAAGGAGAGAGAAGGAAGGGAAGGGAAGGGAAGGGAAGGGAAGGGAAGGGAAGGGAAGGGAAGGGAAGGGAAGGGAAGGGAAGGGAAGGGAAGGGAATTCTGTACATAGGAAATTCTCTTTAAATAACCTAAAATATGGAAGATAAATCTCTATGACATCTATCTATCTATCTATCTATCTATCTATCTATCTATCTATCATTTTCTATACCAAACTTTCCCAACGAGGTTTTATCTATGATACTGTACTAGGATGTTACACAGGAATATTTTTGCCTTAGTGTTTAAGTACCTTCTCCTTCGAAATAGAAACGTTATATACATCTATAGGATATGTATGCTCTGAATTAGGAAAACTGATTTTTCCCTTGACATTTCAATCATTATTTTTCTACATATATAAATATAAGAAATTAAAAACAATTTCTTCTTTAAAAAAAAAAAAAGTTGATGTCGTACTCCATGGGGAATGCTGTGGTATCTTCCCTTCTCTCCCTATGTTCCAAATAAGGGATATTTTAAGAGAATGATTCATAGAGACAGCTGATGCACCAGATATCACTCAGTTGCAAACAGTTGTAAGACCACCACATAGTGCTAACGGGGAAGAGTGCAAAGCCTGGTTTTGGAATGAAGTCAGCATTTTCAGAGTTTAGAAAGGCAAAGCTGCTAAGTGGACCTCAAGGAGAGCAGCTCACATTGGCTCAAAGGGTAACCTGGTAAGTTGTGGTGACTTGAGCAAAAAGAGGCTATGTCAGGGGAAACTTCCAGGGAAGAAGCTGAAGGGAAATAATAGATAAGACCTATTAGCACTTGACGCAGGGCCACCCCCAGGTGGCAGGGGCACTGGTAAAACTATTTGTGCATAGGCATTTCCTCAGTCTATAAAAACAATTTGATTAAAATTGTATAACAAAATACATGATGTCATTGCCTTGCTTGAAGTATTGTTATCCCCGCTTCTGACATGGCTAATTTCCTGCCCTGGCAGTAAAAGCTTATATGCTACTGTGTTAGGCAGATTCTAAAGTGGTCTTCAGTGATACTTGTGTCCTGATATTCAGAGCTCTGTATGAGATATGAATGAGTCTCTCTGTGTTTATATTTGAAAAACAACACCTAGAAATTTATTTGGAACTTTTGAAGATGCAATTTTTCCATCTTAAACTTTTTTTAATCTTAAACTTTTAATTTGTTTTTTTATTAATTTTTTTATTTAATTCAATTTGCCAACATATAGTATAACACCTAGTGCTTATCTCATCATGTGCCCTCCTTAATGCCTATCAGCCAGTTAAACTATCCCCTGACCCACCTCCCCTTCTGCAATACTTTGTTTCCTAGAGTTAGGAGTCTCTCATGATTTGTCTTCCTTTCTAATTTTTCCCGACTCAGTTTCCCCCTAATCTTAAATTTTTAAAAAGGAAGTTAAAATCAGTCTGGATTAAGGAGAGTACTTGATGGGATAAGCATTGAGTTGTATATGTTGGCAATATGAATTTAAATTTTAAAAAAGGGAAAAAATAAATAAAATAGGTGTAAAAAATAAACCTCCACTTCCCTGTTTAAAAAATAGAATCAGTCTGGAAATATAGATATAACTCCAATTCAACTTAAGAAAACAAACGTAGAAAATTGAAACAAACAAACACTTATATTCAGATGGGGGCAAGATTATAAAAAGGAAAAAAAAAAAAGAACAAGCATAGACCAGAATCAACTATTTTGTGGGGATATTTTTGTCTTATTTTCTTCACACATAGAGAAAAAATGGTATACATTACATCACAGAGTATTCCATTGTTAAAAATATTTCAGTGGGTAACTCCATTCATCTTTTAAGATATAAAAGTCACTCTTTCACAAAGTCTTTTTGCTTCAGATCTCATGTTGCATCAGTTGTACGCACTATATTCCTTGAGTATCTCCTTACCATGCGCTTATCATTTTTATCATGTTTTCTCCTTAAAATCCCACTAGTTTACACTAGGTTATATCAGGTTAAAAGAAAGGCTCTAGCTAGTTCACTTTAGTATCCCCATATCTAATATATCATACTAAGTCAAAAAAATGTAAAAATTGTCAGTCCTTTATCTTTCTAATATATAAAAAAGGCAGGCCTGAGTGCCTTTTATCATTAAAGATCTAGAGAGTAGAATCTTCTATGGAGAATAAACCATTTCCCACCTCTGGACTAGGTCCTGCAAAGAATGATTGTGCCTTAGAAAAACAGGACATTCTAGGGCAGTGGTTCTTAAACATGGGACCTGGCCCAGTCGCATCAAGAGAACCTGAGAATTTACCAGAAATGTAAATTCTGAGACTCCACCCTAGAAATCCTGGGGTTGGGCCGCAAACCTCTGTTTTGTGTTTTAAAGATTTTATTCATTTATTCACGAGAGAGAGAGAGAGAGAGAGAGAGAGAGAGAGAGAGAAGCAAAAGGAGAGGCAGGCTCCCTGCAGAGCAGGGACTTTTTTTTTTTTTTTTTTTTTTTTTTTTTTTTATGAGGGAATTGTCTAATCCATTACCTTTGTATAAGGCTTCTGGGATTTAAATTTTTTTTTATTTGTGATAGTCAGAGAGAGAGAGAGAGAGAGAGAGGCAGAGACACAGGCAGAGGGAGAAGCAGGCTCCATGCACCGGGAGCCCGACGTGGGATTCGATCCCGGGTCTCCAGGATCGCGCCCTGGGCCAAAGGCAGGTGCCAAACTGCTGCGCCACCCAGGGATCCCGCAGGCACTTGATCCCAGGACCCCATCCCAGGACCCTGGGATCACAACCACGAGCCAAAGGCAGACACAGCTGTTTAGCCATCCAAGCACCCCAAATCTGTGTTTTACATGTCTTCCAAGTGATCTGATTTGATCACTAATGTTTGAACTAGTGTTCTAGAGCAATGACTCACTATGTAGAAATATTGAAACCAATGTGAGGTTTTTAAAAATTGTCTCTGTGCCCTGCTTTCTCCAAAGAGGAAATTCTCATATGTTCCCCCTATAGTGACAACTCACATAATATCCTGCCGTGTCACTGAGTGGACTCCTCTGATAATCCCCATCATGTAGGTCCATCACATTCAGTTCTTTGATCAATAATACAACTTGTGCATTTTATTCATGTCTTTTCAGTTCAGTACAGGTGGTCTTTAGCAGGCAAACATAATATAAAAATTTTCTATAAAATGAATGTGCAAAAAAGTTTTAAAGTTTAAAATCAAGATTTGATCCAAATCTAAATATTTCAATAATGTATCTGACAGTTGGTTTAATTTTAATTTTAAAAAGCCTGAAGAAGATAGTTTGTATGTATTCACAAACAGAACAAAAATAATATTGAAATTAGTCATAACTTAATGACATAAAATATTTTTTCACCTACATAGTTACCTGAAAGGCATAAACAAGTTACCTCAGATACAACTATCCTCCATAGCCATTAAATAGTTGTTTCAACATTAAGAGGCTTTTCCATTGATGGCAATATGATAAAATATTTATGCTTCAGAATGTGTACTTAGGGTTAGTATACAGTGAAAAAGAATATCCAGGTGATTTATTGTACTATATAATTTTAAATGTCATCCATTATGTTTAAGTGATGAATTTCGCAATATGTGTTAGTTTCTAAACTTTTACCTTATTAACAAGTTATTAATTACCTTAGAAATGTTGATAAGAAAGAGGTCAGAGGCTAATTTAATTTATTGGAAGCATTCCAAGTGAAGCAACAACACATGTATATCTTCATGCTGTTTTAGCAAAAGCAAATATTTAAGAACTACCATTTAAAATCTTGATGTTGCTGACTAATGTGTTTTTTTGTTAAGAAAGAATAAAGTTTGTTTTACAATTGTAGATACTTTCATCTTCTGAAGTATTTTGATAGACTATGCTATCCTTTAAATTAATCATAGAATTGTCTTTAATTTTTATAGACCAAAAGTAAGTGGTACAGGCAGAGGAAGTTAATTAGAAACATTACTAGAATCAGCATCTACTCTAGTTAACCTGTAATGTTTACACATTTTTCTCTTTTATTCCTCTTTTTTCTCTATATATTTTCAATGTTCAGTGACTATATGAAATTTTAATGTAGTGTCTGTGTATTAACTCAATATAATTCTTTAATTTTCTAAATATTTGTTTCCTTTTAAAATCAAATCTACCTAGAAGACATATTAGAAAATACTGAAATTGTGTTTAGTACCACATGAATTTTCTTAAGGCTGAAATTTTCACTTTCTCACATGAAAGTTAGAGAATATAATATAGAAGAGTGTCATTGTAAAAGTAAATCATAGTATTTTAGCTTAAACAGTACAAATTCTTCGTACACCTAGGACCAAGATTTTATTACAATAAAATTTTAGACATACAATAATCTCCTACTGTTAAATGAACATGAAGATTAAATCCCTCATGAAAATAACCATTAATTTGCACATGTATTTCCTCTGTTAATTATATCTTACTTCACATTTCAAATGATATTCTCCCAAACTTGCATTATTTTAACTACAAATTAAAAATAAAGCTCTTGGCAAGGTGGTTAGTATGCCTAAAACAATCAAATTTAGTTAATATGCTTATTGTCTATCAGTGAATTCAATATGAACTAATTTATGGAATCTTAACTATTCTATCATTTTACATTTAATGGCCAATTTTATCTGCTCTTATTTTTAATGCACAAACTGTGGACATATAAATATATTTTCCACAGCCTACTCTATTAAAATATCATTTTATGTACTTTTAGGCTTTTATAATTAAAAATGCGTTCATGTGTAAATCTTATGTGCTTATAAAGTAGTGATTTATACAGAAGGCATAAAATTACATTTTTATGTGTAAATTGTGTTATATCTTATCTAAGGAGGTTGATTTTTAGAATTTAAGTTTATTACATAAATTAATGTGGCTAAAATTTGCACAGTTAATAGGAAAACACATTTCACTCCAAATGTATGGCTCTTTTTCTAGCAGGCATTGTGTCTCTGTGCCTCTCTTTAGCACTGATACAGGTCACTAATATAAGAAAAAGCTAAAGTTTCAATAAATGTAGGGAAAAGTGATTCTTCAAAATTGAAGCATAAAAAAATAACAAGTTTGAGGATGATGGTAACATACAATATTTGGGCTGTGTTAGCTCGATGTATTTGCCTTAGACCACTCACAAATATATATTATAAAAATGGTTGAAATATATTCACTACATTCAAGGTCAAAAGTCATTTGGATGTACAAATCTTAGAAATCTGGGTAAAGGAAAAAAACAGACTTGTTAAAATATTAATGTTTCATGTTCAACTTTTGGAGACCACCAAGAAAATAAAAGTTAATAAAATCATTATTGTCATGATTTCTATTATAAAGCAACGAGCAAGTATTGAGACTAACATGACAAGTATTGATATTATGATTAGGGAACACATTTTTCCATCGTGTACTTTTGTGTTGGGTCATGTTATAAAACAAGGTTTTGGGGATTTTTAATATTGTGAAGCAACATGAATGGAGGGGTAACTTGTTGAGGAAATTGAAGCTATGTTGACATGTTTTTAAACGGATACACTTCCTATAATCCTATGGTTTAAAAAGCAGTTGATGAGCAGCTGCCTACATAAAGATCAACAATCTGATGGAAGTTAATGCAGGGAAATTTGCATGGAGAAAAGAAGAGTAAAACACATGCATTTGGATCAATTTCTTCAAAACAAGCTAGTTGACCCTAAGCCATCTCATCATCTAATCTCAAACATAGATCTCAAGATATACTAAAAAAATTTCTTCTGAATTCATGATCCTGAATAATGTATTACCAATCTATAACGCTGCATCCTCTTTTCCAGAATTTAAACACCTCTGAAAATTCTGTTCATCTTTCAATGGAGAAAGGTGATGTGGTTGATTACAGAGTGCTGAGGTATGCTGGGACTTATACAGAATACATGTATTTATAGTAAGCTCATCAGAGCTCAACTGACTGCTCTATATAATAATAATAATAATAATAATAATAATAATAATAAATGAAATATTTTTGTGCTAGTTTGCATTTAAACTTGAGCCATACTGTCCTGTTCAGGAATTAACACTTCCTCTCTTCTTTTTCTCTCACACTCTTTCTCCACTTTTTTTTTTTTGTTTGTTTTTTTGGGGGTTGGAGGGTTGAGGTGTCAACTGTTCTGAACTGACATTTTCCTTCAAGCTTTCTGTCCTGAGAAATATTTTTAAAGTTATTATCAATGTATAACATTTAGTAAGGAATTTGAATATATTTTTAAATTTGATAAGCCATTAAACAGAAGTTATGAGAATAATTATGCTTCTTTTATCTTATACTTGTGCCTTGATTCCCAGTTAAAAGGTGGACTCATATACCTCATCTCATTTCATCATTGCACAGTCTAGTTAGCTTGATTAATTTTGGCATTTTGCTTATGCACACTCTGTACTAGGAACATAGATTGCCTTATATATTGTCCTCATCAGGAATATTAGTTCTTCTGCTGCATAACTGGATGCCTAGTGACTATGTCTGGTAATTCAGAAGACAAATAGGCTGTAAGCACAGAATAACTGTGTTTCATTCCCAAAGTACCTGTTAGTGCAAAATAATCAGTAAAGGCTGCTTGTGGAAAAAAAGACATTTCATTTCATAGTCATTTTCATCTTTAAACACATTCGATAATTAAAATGGTGAAATGTAATAACATGAGAAAAATAATCTATCTAGCTTCAAAATTAAGGGCCATAAATAAAGAAATTCTGCTTTGCATAAAGGATTTTTAAAACTGACATTTTAGTTTTCCAAGTAAGTCATTTCTAAGATATTAACAAGTTAAATGATGTCATCATAATGAAAAAGATAATTAAAGATTAATTTTGAAAGCCTGATACTGCCATAAATACTAAGAATATTTGCATTTGTTCTGAAACTGTAATAATGTGACACTAAGCTGCAATAAGAACCCTCGTAAAAGTTGTACTTGTCAATATATTTTGAACGTCTACTATGTGCAATTCACAACATTAAGCACTTTAGGGTTTCAGAGAAACACAAATACTCAAGGAGCTTAATTTCTTTTTGGGAAGACAATTTTTCAAAAAGTAAAGAAAAATGCTGATTTTCTTTATTGTAAGACTTGAGGTGAACACTATACACATTCAAAGGCAATTGATCAGAAATTGTATAGGACAACATAGAACAAATTTGGAAATCTTGGGTGTTTAGAGGTGAAGTCACATAATGGAAGGAGTTTTAGGAGTTACAGACTCTAGAGACTGAGCAGCCAAAGAATGCTTGGGGTAAAATTAACAAGAAGCAGTAAGAGTTAATTGTGTGTGTGTGTGTGTGTGTGTGTGTGTGTTTATAAAATATATTACATAGCCATAAAAAAGGATGAGATCATGCCACTTGAGACAACATGGATGGACCTAGAGGGTATTATGCTAAATGAAATATCAGACTGAGAAAGACAAATATCATATGATTCCACTCATAAATAGAATCTTAAGAAAATGAATAAACAAACGAAAAGCAAAATCAGAACTATTGAGCAAAATGGGTGAAGGGGAGAGGCAGATACAAACGTCCAGTTATAGAATGAGTAAGTCGTGAAAATAAAAATGGAGCATATATATCTATAGAACTGCTAGATAATAATTTTATGTTATTTTAAGACACTAACTTGTTATAAGACATTACAGTGATTTTTTTTAATTTTTATTTATTTATGATAGTCACACACAGAGAGAGAGAGAGGCAGAGACATAGGTAGAGGGGGAAGCAGGCTCCATGCACCGGGAGCCTGACGTGGGATTCGATCCCGGGTCTCCAGGATCGCGCCCTGGGCCAAAGGCAGGCGCCAAACCGCTGCGCCACCCAGGGATCCCCATTACAGTGATTATAGAAAGTTAGTACATCTATCCAACATGTCTTATTGTAATGCTTGGGCAGTATGTAATTTTATTATATTCAAATTATATTAGGAATGAAAATAGGAAAAGAAGAAGAAAATGGAAAAAAATTAAGAAAAATTGAGATTATTTACATCCTATCTCTAGAGTTTCTCCTTCTTCATATAGTTATAACTAAACTATAGTCACCTACATTTTGCAAATTACAATAATGTAAGTAGTATAATGTAAACAACCCTTTGAGTTCCAATGCATTCAGTACACACATGAGATACACACATGAATCTCCTTAAAGTTATGTAGATGTTGCCATATAGAAATCTGGTTTTCGATACTGCTTTTGAACCACTTAGAATTTATGAATTGATAACAACTCTATTCTCAGTGGCTTTTAAAACAAAGATGTATTTTCTCTCATTATATGTAGGCTACAAGTTTGCTGTGCTTTTGTGAAATGCGTTTTCAGTGGGATCAACACTATTGAAACATGCTGGCTTTGGAACAGATGGAAAAGCTCAAGTGAACTACTGATACATGTCATGTCTGTTAAAGGTTCTCCTTAAAACTGTCATATGTCACTTGTACTCAAATTCTTACCCCAAACAAATTGACATGGCCACACCTTATAGCAAGAAAAGGAAGTATGGGATCCCTGGGTGGCGCAGCGGTTTGGCGCCTGCCTTCGCCCCAGGGGGCGATCCTGGAGACCCGGGAATCGAATCCCACGTCGGGCTCCCGGTGCATGGAGCCTGCTTCTCCCTCTGCCTATGTCTCTGCCTCTCTCTCTCTCTGTGACTATCATAAATAAATAAAAATTAAAAAAATAAAATAAAATAAAAAAATATATACAGGGAAGTATACTCCTCCCTGCAAGTTACCTGGCAATGAGCAGTGGTGTGCAATTGTTACAGAGTCTCAGAATGAAAGTAATAGAAAATAAAAATAGAAGTTAGCTGCCTCCTTTGATCCTAGGTTTTCCCTTTCTCCTATCAGCAACAAAAATACATACTACTATATAGAATGTATCCCAAATCTCCCACCCAGCTAAAATTATATACACTATGTGGGGTGTTTTGGTAGATTCAGAGATATGAAGAATATTTTATTTTAGGGGAGCCTGGGTGACACTGTCAGTTGAGCATCTGATTCTTGGTTTTAGGTCAGGTTGTGATTTTGGGGTCATGAAATCACACCCTACTTTGGGCCCTGAGCTCAGCTTGGAGTCTGCTTGAGATTCTCTCTTCTTCTCCCACTGCCCTTTCTGTTTGTTCTCTCTCTCTCTAAAATAAATAAATAAATATTTTAAAAAAGGAATATTTGATATGTAAATAGGTTTTGAAATTGTCTAGTCAATTCCACTTATTGAACAGATTAAGAATCAGAGAGTTCAACATATTTTCTTGATGTCCTAAAGTTAGGGAATAGAATGACTATAACAGAGGTCTTTTGTCTCTCTCTCTCTCTTTTTTTTTTCCTTTGCATGAGATCGTTGCCCTTGTAACATTTTCCAGCCTGAAAAAAGCAGATTAGATGTATATGTGAATAGATATATGAAGAGAAAACTATCTAACACCTCAATAGAAAATTAGAAGCAGCATCTATGTGAGTCCTTAGCAGAAAAGAATTGGCCTTATGTATTTCCAATTAAGTCAAATGCTTAAACTTGATGGGATCTGAAAGGGAATGGTTCAACAACTCTCCTGGAGTCTTTCCTCTAACATCAAGAATGCCTAAGAATTTGGTCTCCATGTAATCCTTCTTGTATTCGTTACTCATGCAATATATAGGAATATATCAGATACAAAATAAATGACAATCCTGTTGGGTTTGCCATGTAGCCATCTGGCTATTCAGATTGATAATTTACAGTGTAGAATTGATGAGTAACCATTAACTGATGGAATGTTGCTAAGCTAGAGAGACTAGCTAGGGCTAGTCATGTCATCTGAGAAGGATATGTGACAAGCAAAATAGGGCCTAAGGGAATGCCAGAGATGACAATTCCCTAAACTGAGGAGTTCCTCATCTACTTGATCACGTGTCTAAGTACCAAGGAATAAAGACAATCAGAATTTGCACTGAAAGACTAGAGACATCTACTATTCTGTTGTGTGTGCTCTATTGACTGTCTTCTATGCTTCTTCAAAGCTAAATAAACCTAGTCTACTGTGTCCCAGGACTGTGAGCAGTTGTTCAAGATCAAGACTACTGCTGCTGGTAGAGAATAGTGGGCATTTCAGCATATATGCCCATTAGTTTTGAAGGCAATTTTATATATATTTTTAGCTTTTTCCCTTATTTTATATGAAATATTTGTTGTATATCTCAGTGTACACACTGACCTAGTATATATCACCAGATGTCATTAGAGTATCACAGAAAATTCAAAGGTTATTGATCTTTGATTGACATTTAAGCTAATCCACTTAATGGTTGAATTTGAGTCACTAAGCCCACTTGATTCTCAACATCCTGACCTACAAAGTATTACTTTTGTTTTGCCAGTGAATAGAGGTTATTCATTTTTTTTCTGATGCATAATAGGTGCTAATCAAAAGGTAGGTATCATTTATTGTCTTTAATTTCCTGAAAACTTAAAACAAAAAATATATACATGTATCCATAAATATTTTCTTATTTCCCATTTTATCCATTGGATTGGGTTAATTTCAGTAATAAAGTGTACAAAATTCTCAATATTAATTTGATGATCCTTATATTGAAGTGAGATAGCTAGTGTCAGAATCAATATAGAAACCTGATTCAATTCAAAACAAATACAATTTATTTTCCATGACAGCATACTGCCTCATTCTGCAAAAAAAAGGCAAAACTATTTTTGTAAGAATTAATTTTAAAGAATGCATCTAACTGAATAATGAAGATTTTGTAAAATTTTCTCATGAATTATGTTAATAATCATTATGATGTAATTTAAATTGGAAAAATTATTACAACTAAAAATTCAGTTATGATTACTTTTACTTTTGCATATTTGTCTGCATAATTGTGATTGCTGGTTGAGAATTATTTATGCTAAACACTTCATTATGGTTGCTGCATGTTTAGAGAAATCCCATCACAAAAAAGAGGAAATAATTTTTTTTTGTAGATTTGACCTTGAAGAGAGTTTGAGATAGAATATATGACATCTGTGAAGCACTCAGATATCTTTGAAGTAGGAGTTGTAATATAATGTAATATCACAGAAATCTAAGAGATTATGAAAGAGCAATGTATTAAAGACAGTTTATCCTTCAGCAGATTAATCTTTGACAGAGCCCTAGGCAACTGCTGGGATGCTAGCACCACTGTCAATTGTACCTCTGACGAGATAGATGTAACAGCTACAGAACTACTTCTTATGTGCTACTTTTTATTTTTTATGACTCTGATACTGATAGAGAGAAAGAGGAAAAAATGATGCAAATAAATCAAGAATTAATACATTACTTTCCTTAGTCTTTTTGAACACGTGTCCATTTAACCATTCCACAAAGTAAAAAAGAAGAAAAAAGAAAAAGGAACCAGTCATTTTAAAATGGAAAATTGTATGCTTGATTAAGTTTATAGAATATTTTCTGAACTACATTTTACACAAAAATACTTATATAAACAATATATATTTTTATCCTAGAAAAGAGCTCCAATATAAAACTTCAATGTAAGTGTACCAGAGAAGCTATTTCCAACTTGAAAGTGCAATATAAAATTTCATATTAGTGTATCTGAATTGGCACTGAACCAAATGCTTGTAGTTTGGGAATTTTATTTTTATCATTTGTGCAGTTCTAATTAATTTTAGGATTTATAGCATATAATAAAAGACAACAGACTTAGAGATGAGGGAGTATTTTTCAATATGCATTTTGTCTAAAATTTACTATAATCACCTACTTGTTTATTAAGAGCTTGTTTTCTTCTTTGTGATACAAAGATAGTGTCAGTGCTGTGGAGTTTTGCTTTTTGGATTTTTTTTTTTGCCACTGCTGTAATATATTGTTTATAAATGTTATTGGTACAAGAAAAAAACAGACTTACACAAAATAGTAAATTTTACATTTTCTAAATATTCAAAAAGGATTGCATATGGGTACCAAACTAAATGCAAAATACTATACAGAGTAAATGTGAACACTATACGGTATATACTATTAAGGAGGTAAACTGAAATCTTGAAGAGTTAATTCAGTAGACATTTATTTCTTACTTAAGATGTTTCTGATAGAAGCTTACAGGAATCGAGTGTGAGGGAGAAGTCTTCTGGTTCACATAGATATTCTGGAATGCTGGCTGATAAATGCTCTGCCTCTTTCAGCATATGGTTTCTGAATGTGTCCTGTGTATTAATATACAATCAGCACATTAGGCAAGGTAGATGATGAGGGAAAATGCATAGGAAGCTTTTATTGGAGAGCTATACATCACTGCTACCCATATTTCATTGGCCAAAATTTAACCACATAGTCATAAGTAACTACAAAGGATGCTAGAAAATGTAGAGTCTTATTTTATGCCAAAGATTTAAGAAAAATAATTTGAAGGCAACTATCTCTGTCAGAGAAAGTATCAGTACCTTACTCAATGTCATATAGCTAATAGAAATAAGACTCACAACTGATGTCCTATGAGCCAGTAAAAAAATGCATCTACCTCCTAATAATTTATTTGGTTTTTTTAGTGCTTTCCAGCTAGTAAAGGGATTCATTTTTGTTATTCTGTTTGATTTATACTGTTATTTTATGTGAAAGTGATATTACTATCATAGAAATTTGTATTATGAAATGTCAATAACACAAATTGTGTAGGCAAACAGGCATGGACAAGAAGTCTTGTTCCATCATATGCTAGCTGTTAATTTTGTGCAAAATATTTAGACTTTATCATCTATACTTTCCTTAGAGGTGAAAATACCACCAACATAGGTATCTAGGAAAAAATACCATATAACAAAACATGTGCAAAGCATATAGACAAATAGACTACAAAAAGATAATTGAAACTTTAGAAATAGACCTTAACATATATGGTCACTGGATTTATGACAAAAGTTCAAGTGAAAAAAGAGAAAAGAATATCTTTTCTCTCCAGTAGTCATGGAATAGATAAAGAAATGAAATGAAACTTTATTCCTGCCTCAAATTAAACAGAAAACATAATGAAATGAAACTTTATTCCTGCCTCAAATTAAACAGAAAACATAATTTTAATGGTTTATGGGCCTTAATAAAATAAACATAAAATATAAGAATTCTAGAATTAAACTTTCTAAAATATTTATATGACCTTGGAGTAGACAGATTTTCTTAAATAGAATATTAAAAAAAATGGATATAAAAGAAAAAATATCTTGGATTTTATTATAATTAAGAACTGTTTTTCATAAATTGACAACATTATCAGGATGCAAAGACAAACCACATACAAGAGGGTATGAATGATAGATATATTTGACATAGAATATGTATTTCAAATATATAAAAAATTTCCTACAAATAAGAAAAATAAATAAGATAATGTAATATAAAAATGATGTCTGGGTGTTTCAGTGGTTGAGCGTCTGCCTTCAGCTCAGGGCATGATCCCAGGGTCCTGGGATCAAGTCCCGCATCGAGCTCCCTGTGAGGAGTCTACTTCTCCTTCTGCCTATGTTTCTGCCTCTCTGTGTCTCTCATGAATAAATAAGTAAAATTTTAAAAATAACAGTAAAAAATAAAAATAAATTTTAAAATGAGCAAAAATTTATATAGACACTTTACATCAGAGAACATTCAAATGGTCAGACTTGGAGTTTCTCAGTAACACACTCACAGGTAAATACAAACTAAAATCTCAATAATATGCCTATACATACTTACCCAAGATGGCTACAAGTTAAAAGTACTGAAAGTTTCAAGTATTAATAAGGGTGTGAAGGGCCTGGAGCATCCATATATTGGTGCATCTGTTTTGGAAAACTGAATGTTTACAAAAGGTAATATATTTGGTAGCTGGTCTCCAAAGATGGCCTCCCATTCTTAACATTCAAACATTATCTTCATTTCTCTTGGATGGGTCTTCTCTTTGCAACTAGCTGGACCAACTGAACATCAAGGCAGATGTGATATTTTGAGATAATCCAAGTTTTGGCTATCACAAGCCTTGTAGCATCCTCTTGGATCTCCTGGAAAGTCCATTTTTGACATTCCCTCACAGATCCCAGTGTCCATTTTCTGAGAATCCCAAACAATATGTAGAAGCAAAAGCACCTGTAAATGATTTGTTTGAAATAACTCCCAACTGACAAACAGCATTAACTGTCTCTTGTGGGATTGAGTCATTTTCTATTTCTGGTTCAGTTGTGACTTTAGAGAATTCTAGAAACAATCTAAAGACAGCAGCAATAATCAACACATTTAAATCAGTTATCTCATATCTAAATGTTTCTAAGGTGCTACGTATATACCTCACAAAACACATGTACAAAAACATTTATAGCAATACTACTCATTACATTTTAAAACTCAAAACAACTCAAATGTCCATCAACATGGAGAAACATAAACAGAAATGGGAAGTTGGAAAATTTGTGTTAAAGTTGGTAGCATTTGTAGTGGCAATAGACCATTCAATGAAATGTCAGGTATACCACAGACATTGAAGGCTACAAGATAGTACTAATGTTATAAATAAAGTGACTGTTTTGGATGCTAACTCAGTATTTGACAACCTTAAAGTCATAATAATGGTTGGGATCTCTCTGTGAGGAGAATAGAAAGAGACTTCCAAGAAAACATATTTTTTATATGTTTTTCTTTCCCCAGTCTTAATAAATTGGTAAAAGAGGAATAAAAGTGGTATACTGCGAAGACAAAGAACACTTGAGAGAGTAAATAAAATATTTAAAATGTTTTTGAAAGATAAAAACTAGATTAAAAAATGTGAATTAACTTTGGAGAGCCAGGGAATTTACAATCTAAGCAGGAGAGGGAGAGACTAATAATCAGTTTCTTTATAGAATCTCTGAGATATTCAAAACTTAAAGAAAACAAGTATTGTGTATCAAGTAATCAGATACCTAAAATTCGATGTCCTCTATAAGAAAATAGAGGTTTGGGGGTTCCTGGGTGGCTCAATTAAGCATCTGACTTCTGCTCATCATGATCCCAGGATACGGGGATCGAGTTCCGAGTCAAGCCTGCTTGTCCCTCTCCCTCTCCCCACCAACCTCTACTTGTGCTCTCTTGCTCTCTTTTTCAGATAATTAAAATCTAAAAAAAAAAAAAAAAAAAAAAAAAAAGTAGAGGTTTTCTTACAGGACTCCAGACATCATAGGACACCAAACTCAAGGGCATGGAACATGGGGTTTGAAGCTACAGTTAATGATATGTTACAAATTTGCTATTAACTTTTTGCATCCTTTTTTCCATTTTATGTTTTTTTTAAGATTTTATTTATTTATTCATGAGAGATTCAGAGAGAAGGGCAGAAAGAGAAGCAGGATCCATGCAGGGAGCCTGATGTGGGACTCGATCCTGGGGCTCCAGGATCACAGCCTGGGCCAAAGGCAGGTAATTGCTCAGCCACCCCAGTGCCCCTCCATTTTATGTTCTTAACAAAAATAAACAAACAACGGTAGTTCATGGGCCCCATTCCAAATCTTGCAAAAACTGGACTGCCCCAGAAAAAAGACTCACATTTGAGACATGGGAATATCCAAATGAGAAGGTTTAATCACATGTAAAATGTGAACATGTCCTTCACAGGCTCTTTCACATACAGTGTCAGAGCACGTTCACCTTTCAATGTCTCATCTTAAACAAGGAGAATTGAAGATCACCAGATATTTAAGTAGATCATCCTTAGGAATGAAGAAAACACTAATAAAGAAATAAACCACAGATTCATAAGGAAGAAGCGTGGTGTGGGGAGCAGAGCAAAACTTAATATACTGAATGCATTCATAAGATATATTTCTTCCATAAAACAAGAAAATAATGCTATGTTGAAGGTTTTGAGGGAAAAAAGACACCTTTAAATTTTAAAACATGATAATTAAAATTTAGATATAAAATTAGAAGGATTCTTATAATATAGAACAAAGAAACAAACACAAAGAAAATGAGCAAGAGAAAAACAAAAGACCTGAGGGAACTAAAATAGGAAACAAAAAGCAGAATGAAGACATTTATTATATTTAATATGTAGTGAATGTAACAGGAATATATTTAATAAATGTACATATTAGACCAAACAATTAATAGCAAGGGTTGAATAAAACTATTTTTAAGATGTAAAAAGACTAACAATTTTATAGCCTATGTAATCTGATTCAGAAAATAAAGCATGACACCAAGAATAAATAGGATTGCATCTAAAAAGAAATAAGCATCCAACAAAGGAGAATAGTATATAGGAGTCCCAGAACCACAATTTAGCACCAGAGTTGTAAATCTACTTCCTGTTGCAGATTACAAAGGGGATGCATGGGCCTTGCATCTCGCAGATTATCTGATAAATTTAGGCATTTGTAAAAAAGTAAGATCTTTCTATGTATTTGAAAAGCTAATGCAGCAAATGAAGGAAAAAATAGTAATTGATGAAAATTAAGTAAATGGCAGTAAAAGAATTATTACCACCAAGAAAAAAATATGTGGCTGAGAATGGAACGATCAGTTAAGAAATGAAGGTTAATATCTTCACCATATTTTTCACATAAAAGTATATATAATATATACATATACTTAGAGGGATTCCTGGGTGGCTCAGTGGTTGAGCGTCTGCCTTTGGCCCAGGGCGTGACCCCAGGGTCCCAGGTCGAGTTCCACGTCAGGCTCCCAGCAAGGAGCCTGCTTCTCCCTCTCCCTGTGTCTCTGCCTCCTTTTCTCTGTGTCTCTCATGAATAAATAAATAACATCCTTAAAAAAAATACGTATACTTAGTTAGAAAAATAAATAACGTCTTTTAAAAAAAGTACATATACTTAGAAAAACAGAAAGCAAAATGCAAGAAACAATATTGTTTACCTTATCATGTAATTTATTATAATAAGAATATATTTGACAAGTTCACATTATTTGCCAAGCAGCAGTTTCAAACATAAAAGTTGAATTTTACATTGCAGATGTTTGAGAGCATCTTGGAAGGAAAATGTAATTTTTACTATAAATCTTTTTCCTAAAAAAATAATAAATAAATATTTTTTCCCTATGCATTTAAAGAAGGATATCACAAAGGAGTAATTAGACACTTGAGGGATAGATAGATGATAGATATCTGCTCAATTGACGTTTATTTACAGTTTTCTTATTACCTCAGGGAATGGTCTTTGACAGAATGCCATCAATCCAAACAAAAATACCTATAAGTCCAAGGCATCAGTGTCATCTCTGAGTATGATTTTTTGTCTTTGTGTTTTCTTCTTTTGGATAGTAGACACAAGAAAATTTATAAAAGATATTTGAAATAGAATAAAAACTCAAATAATTGGAGGTTAGAGAGTTTCATAGATTTGAAGGCATATAGTAGAAAACTCAATATTGTGAAGATGTCAGTTCTTCCCAAAATAATTAGAAGATTTGATTCATTAATTCATTAACAATTATTTCAATAGATCATGTGCGTGTGTCTCCTCTTCCACATTTTAAAGACTCTTGTGATTACCCTGGCTCTCTTAGATAATTTGGGATCATCTTTTTATGTTAAAGTTAACTGATTAACAGCTTTAATTCCATCTGCATCTGGTATATTCTTATGTCAAAATAACATAAAATAATCAAAATGAATGAACTACAGAAAACCCAACATGGATGATTAATACAGATATATCATTGAATAAAACATCCCAGGTTTAAAAAAAAGTATATACTATATGTTTCTGTTTTTGTAAATAAGTTTCAAAAACTAGGGTGCCTGGGTGGCTCAGTCATTTAAGCATTGGACTCTTGATTTCTGCTGGGATCATGATCTCAGGGTCACGGGATCAAGCCCTGCTTTGGGCTTCATGCTCAGCAGAGAGTCTAAAGATTCCCTCTCCTTCTCCTTCTGCCCCTCCCTTGCTTTAATGCACACATTCTCTCTAAAATAAGTAAATACATAAAATCATTTAAAAAATAAGGTTAAAAAATTATCAAAACAAATCTAAAGTGCTAAAACTCAGAACAATAGTTACCTTTGGCAAGAGTATCTTCTGGGAAGAAGAATGTTGGGATCCCTGGGTGGCTCAGCAGTTTAGCACCTGCCTTCAGCCCAGGAGTGATCCTGGAGACCTAGGATCGAGTCCCACATCAGGTTCCCTGAATGGAGCCTGCTTCTCCCTCTGCCTCTCTCTCTGTTTCTCTCATGAATAAATAAATAAAACCTTAAAAAAAAAAAGAAGAAGAAGAATGTAAAAGGCTTCTGAGATTTCTGATAATAATCTAAATCTAGAGATTCTAAAAAAAAAGAACTGAATACTTTAAATGATTCAAAATTTAAGTATTCATTGAATGTTCACTTAAGATCTATGTAACTGATTATGCTGATGTAATGTATTACACCTCAAAATTTTCTTTTTTAATTTCATGTATACCTAGAAAATGTGAAATAGTAGGTTTTTCTTGATTTTTTTCAGTAAAGGTCTGATAGAGGAGATGAGACTCTTAAAACATGACTAGATATAAAAATACATTTGGGGGATCCCTGTGTGGAGCAGCGGTTTGGCACCTGCCTTTGGCCCAGGGCGCGATCCTGGAGACCCGGGATCGAATCCCACGTCAGGCTCCCAGTGCATGGAGCCTGCTTCTCCCTCTGCCTATGTCTCTGCCTCTCTCTCTCTCTCTCTCTCTGTGACTATCATAAATAAATAAAAATTTTAAAAAAATACATTTGGGAACAGCCTGAAAGATGTAATTCTTTTATATTTTGTTATTTATTACTTTACACAAAAATAAAGTAGAGTATAAATTTGGCTCATAGCCAACATTTTCTTTTTTTAATATCTATTTTTGGTAAATGTATTAGTTTCTTACTTCTGCTGTAACAAGCCATCATAAACTCAGTAACACAAATTTATTATCCTTATTATCTTGCAGTTATGTAGGTTAGAAATCTCATATGGGTCTTTCTCATTGGGCTAAAATCAAAAAGTCAAGAGGGCTGTATTTCTTTGTGGAAAATCTAAGACAGAATTCAATTCCTCATATTTTCTAGGTTTTAGAGGCTGCTCACATACCTTTGGTTCCTGATCCCTTTCTAGCATTAGAAATATTAGGCATCCTGATCCCTAATATTATAGGTAGAGTCTTTCTCATACAGCATCATTCAAACACTAAAACTGCTGCTTCCCTTTTTCACATTAGAGACCCTTACAATCATATTGGAACCACAAGGATAATCTCTCTGTGTTAAGCAATTGATTAGCACCCTTAATTCTATCTGCCACCTTATTCTTCCTTTGCTGGGTACAGTAACATTTCTAGGTTCCAGGGATTTGGATGTGGACAGCTCTGAAAGGCCATTAATATGCCTATCATATTGGGCATATGAGGTTGCTCCTTGAAATTTAAGTCTAGAATATCAAAGATGAACATGTCATAGTTCATTTACAAAATCTAATTTCATTGTCAACTCTGGTTACTCTTGATGGTTTAGGTGATTTGTTAGCCCACGCTTGTGGAAGACAAACTCCACTATAAAATTTTAATAGGAGTCATTCTGACTTTTTAACATGAAAATATTTAAACAAATTGAGTAAAAGAATAAAAAATCTTAATATATCTAGCCAGAAATGCTAATTTTGACCTTTATATTTCTGCTTCTGCATTTACCAACTTGTTCATTGAGATTTATCTCTATTTTTCCAATCTCCCTGGTTTCCACAAAGTAGTTCATAAATACTGTTAATCATAAAAATATACTATTGGTGTATAAGAATATAATAATTGTGTCAAAGACCTTTGGTTTCTTTATAAAGGTAAAATACACTTGTTTACATAAAACTGTATTAATGTTTTTTAATACTGGATAATTTCATTCAGGTCCTCTTATGAAAAATATGTTTCCTGAAGATCTCTGCAAATATTTATTTCTTGAAAACCAGACACTTGTCAGTCTGACACTTAAGCTATTATTTCCAATTTTAGTTAGTTTTTACTCAGTTCTAAGCTGGAATTGCAAGAATCTCTCAATTTAAAAAGTATCATAAAAGGTGTTAAAGGCAGTTAATTGAGAGAATTCTAAATTCTAGAAAACCTACAATAAAAAGGTACTCTATTTACATATTTGTCCTAGAACTACTATTACCCAGAAAAATGCTGAATAATGTTATTGCAGGCAACACTGAATAATAGCTTGTGGATTAACTCCCAGAAAAAGCTATGATTATATTTGAAAACGATAAATGAACTTTCAACTTGCTAAACAATTCCTGGTTTTGGAAAAAATAACTTACCTTCTGTTATATATGCTACCCACTTTATATTGGTGAATATATATATGTGTATGCATATAATATGCATGTGTATATATAAATATTTTTCCTACCCTATATATAAATAAACATATATAAATATATATTTTATTTAGACTGAGGAAATAATCGTGGCATCAGAAACAGTGTAATAACAGTGGTAAGAAATTTTTTTTTAAAGATTTTATTTATCTATTCATGAGATACACAGAGGCAGAGACATTGCCAGAGGGAGAAGCAGGCTTCTTGTGGGAAGCCTGATGTGGAACTCGATCCCAGGGCCCTGGGATCATGACCTGAGCCAGAGGCAGATGCTCAACCACTGAGCCACCCAGGCATCCCGACAGTGAGTAGTAAGAAATTTCACAGCCTGCTTTCATTTTCTTTTAATATGGCTCATTCCTTCTGAAATGTAAATAGAACATTCTTTTTCTATCTTTAAATTTGTAACATGTCCTATTTTAATATTTACCTAGACAAACATATATGCATACACCTTACTATTGGTCCATCATTTACAGTGTCTTTCTCCTTGTAGGTTTACATGTTTTACTTGGTGTAGATTTTCTTGGATCCCCAAAAAACAGGACAAAGAATCGCTTTAGGGATACTTGCATTCCTCTTATGCTCTTCTCACCCCTCCTTCCCATGCCCAGGGAAAAATGTGTGTCCTTGCTGATAAGTTCCTACTATGGTTAACATTTTATTTTAAAAAGTATTATATAGATTGTTAGTGTCAGTTCTTCCAAAATAATGATAAAAGGGTATTGACACAGCCAGAACTCATGTTGAAGCTTGGAGGGAATTCACCACACAGTATGCAGCAGCTGTACGATCTTGTAGAAACCTTGGGGAACTTGCAAAGTGCATCTCTGACTAGAAATGTACTTCATTGTTTCCTGCTGAGTGGATCCATCCCCATGCAGCAATGCTCTCTCCTTTAAATCTGTTTGTAACTCTATAATTACTCCAGTACTGCTGATGACCATGTAGATAATCACTTTGGTGGTTTAGAGAATCTGGTCATTTTCTAGTATCTACATTAAACTGGATTGTAAAAATGAAAATGGGATGTATTATAGCCAGTTATTCCCTGAAAGAACTGAGTTTTTTTCTTTCTGGTCTAGAAAAGGTATAAGAAATCTTCCTGTATATTGGAAAACATGGAATATGATTTCTTGTATGTCAAAATCTGGCCCATAGAAAGCAGCAGCTTTGAGCTTCATGAAGGACTTAGGAAGCAACTTATTTCCTTTGTAATATTTCCCTCTACTAATTCATGAAACACATGCTATTCATTCCACTTTAAAATATAAGTGTTCTCTGCCACATTTTGTTTATATACTTTCTGTACATGTTTAATGTTCACCAAAATACTGTATTTTAAAAAAATGCTTCTATAAATCCTCAAATTATCTTGCCCTTGCATTGACCATAACTATCACTTGTTGATATATTGAATAAATACAAAGTATTTTGAGTTCTCATTGGAATGATATATTCATTCATTCATTCATTCATTCATTCCTCCACAAAATATTTATTAAGCACTCATAATTTGTCAGTGTTATAATTGATAATGATTATAACAAAGTGAACAAAATATATTTTTATATTTATATATATATATAAATATATATATTTAATATATATACTTGTGCCAGAGTGAACAAAATATATTTTGTACCTATTCTGATGCTCAAATTCTAATATGGAAGAAAATAAATATAATAATACACTAAATGTTAATAAATGGCATTAAGAAAAGTAAGTCTTGGTAGGGGTCTTAGTGAGCCCCCAGAAAGTGATTGCTATGTTTATATAGGATAGTTGGGGTAGATTCACTGATAAGGAAACATGAGCAGAGACCTGAGAAAAAACAAAAGAATGTGCTCTCTGGCTATTTGAAGTAATTTTGTTTTGTACAGAAAGAATAGCACAGGTGAAGACTTGGGATAAGGAGAATGCCTGGCATGTTTGTAGTAGTATTATAAAATTTGACAGTTCAAATCTCCCATAGTCGTATGCACTGTCTTTAAAATAAGAAGTAAAAATAGTAAACAATGAGGCAACAGATGGGATCAGATTAGGGATCAGTAGTCCAAAAACATAAGAAAATATTTTGCATGTTACATAGAATATCAAAGAAGGCAGAAATATAGGTGAATGTAATATTGTTATGTGCCATATGGCCATCCTAGACTATGCAATAAGGCACCAAATATTGGAACAGAATAAAAATCTGATTTTTTTTCACAGAGGATGTAATTGTACATTTAGAAAATCTTAAGCAAGCTAAAAATAAATGCCACTAGAAATAACAAGTGAATTTAGCAAAGCTACAATATACAAGGTTATTACACAAAGGTCATTATTTCTATATACTAGCAATGAAAAATTTGGCAAATGAAATGTAAAACAAACATACCATCAGCCATATTTTAAATTTGTTAAATTTAACAAAATACGTGCCAGATTTGTACACCAAATACTATATATTTTTGAATTATATGTTTTAAAAGCCTAGATAAATGCAGGGAAATAGATGTTATATTCATGAATCAGAAGACTCAATAATGTTAAGATGCCAATTCTCCCCAAACATGTTTATGAATTTAACACAACACAGGTAAAAATTCCAATAGGTTTCTTTTTTTCTTTTCTTTCTTTTCTTTTCTTTTCTTTTCTTTTCTTTTCTTTTCTTTTCTTTTCTTTTCTTTTTTCTTTTCTTTTCTTTTTTTCTTTTCTTTTCTTTTCTGTTCTTTTCTTTTCTTTCTTTTCTTTTTCTTTTCTTTTCTTTTTTTCTTCTCTTTTCTTTTTTCTTCTTTTTTCTTTTCCTTTCTTTTCTTCTTTTTTTTTTCTTTCTTTTCTTTTCTTTAAAGCAATTAATAATCTTAGTCTAGAATTTATATGGAAAGGCAGTGAACCTTAGGGCACCTGGGTGGATCAGTCAGTTAAACATCTGATCATCTGATTTGGGCTCGGGTCATGATCTCAGGCTCTGCACTAAGTGGGGAGTCTATTTCTTCCTCTGTCGTCCCCATCCACAGTGGGCCTGCACTATCTTTCTCCCTCTCAAATAAATAGTCTTTAAAAAAAAAAAAAGGAAAAGAATCTAGAGTGATCCCAAAAATGCTTTAAACAAAATAATACATTTGAGAATTCATAATACTTGATTTGAAGGCTACTAAAGAAAAATACAGCAATCAAGGCACTGTTGACACAAATGTATGCAACAGCTTAGAATACATAGTCAGTGTGACTGTGCTTTTCTCACTTTTTCTCTATCATAGGAAGAAGCCATTCAGCTTTTCACCATGAAGCATGATGGTAGATTTTATTATTAATGAGAGATTCAGGAAGCTTCCTTAAATTCCTAGTTTGTTGAGATTTTATAATGAATGAATGTTAATCAAGATTTTTTCATTTCTTGATATGAGGCAGCAAATTTTTCTTTTTCGTTTTTTTTTTTTTTTTTTTTTTAGTATAGTGAATTGTATTACTTTTTTTTTTTTTAAGTTAATTCAAACTTGCTTTTAAGTAAACCCCACTTGGTCATGATATCTGATCCATTTATATCCGACTGGATTTCACTTGCCAATTTTGATTTCTCGGTTAAGGTTTATGAAGGTTATTATCTGTAGTTTTCCTTTCTTGTGATGTTTTGTCTGGTCAGAGTTATTGTCTCATAATATGAATTGGGAAGTGATCCACCTTTTTCTAGTTTATTTAGTTTGTGTAGAATTATCCACACAAACATATTTTTTTTTCTTAAATATATGTATTTTTCCTTAAATGTATAATAGAATTTTTATCAGTGAAGCCATCTGTGCTTGAAGTTTCCTCTGTGGAAAAATTTTAAATTATAAATTCATTTTATTTGATAAATAGACTATTCCAATTTTCTGTGCTACAGTTGTTTGGTAATATGTGTATTTCAAGTAATTTATGTCATCTTTGCCAGAAGTCAACCTTTTATTTCTCTAAGGGGCCAGATAGTAAATATTTTAGGCTGCGTAGACTAAGCCTCAACATCAAGGTAATTAAATACTTTCATAACAAGAGAAAAATTCAAAATATATTAACAATAGATTATCTTTTTATAATACAGATATAATACACTTTTTAAGACAAATTGACTAATGAGAAGTATTAAATTCTTTTCCAGAAGATTTCATTTCACTTAATTGGAGTTCAACTTGAAGTGCTATAAAATAGCAACTGTTTCACTTGTAGTTTGTGTTGTGCAAAAGAGCACAATATGAGGGCATCATATAAGTTTTGTGTAGGATCTACTGACCTCTGCCATTATAGCATAAAAGCAGCCATAGACAATATATACATGAATATGTGTGTCTATGTTCCATGAAATTGTACTTATAGTCACCAAAATGTGAATTTCATGTAATTTTCATAGGTCAAAATATTATTCTTCTGTTGTATTTTTCAATCATTTAAAATTAGCTCATAAGCTGTATAAAAATAGGCAGTGAGCACATTTGGCCTATAAGCTCTGTTCTAGGTTGTCAAATTATTGAAATAGGGCAGCCTGGGTAGCTCAGCGGTTTAGTGCTGACTTCGGCCCGGGGTGTGATCCTGGAGACCCAGGATCAAGTCCCACGTTGGGCTCCCTGCATGGAGCCTGCTTCTCCCTTTGCCTGTGTCTCTGCCTCTCTCTCTCTCTGTATCTCTCATGAATAAATAATCTTTAATAAATTATTGAAATAAATACATTAATATTGCCTTATTAACAATTTAGAAAAAAAAGAAAAAAGTAAAACAATTTAACATCTGTAGGTTCTCTTGTGATGATGTACTTTTTTCATGATATTAACAATGTATTTTTCTTTTATTTGATCCATCCAAAACTATCATCTGAATGAATTTACAATTAATTTGATTAGAATTTATCAGATTTTTCATATTTTAAATTTCAAATGTATTTTAATATTTTAAATATTTTAAGGCAAAACAAATCTTTTTTTTTTTTTTCAACTGTGATAGTTAATTCTGTGTGTCAACTTGATGGGGCGCAGAGATGCCCAAAGAGCTGGTGAAACATTATATCTGGGTGTATGTGAGGGTGTTTCTGGCAGGTTAGCATTTGTTTCAGTAGACTGAGTGAAGATATGTTCCTTCACCAATGTGGACCTGAATCATCCAATCCATTGGGGGATCTGAATACAACAAAAACACAAAGGAGGGGCAAATTCTCTGACTTCTTGAGCTGGGACGTCCATCTTTTCTGCGCTTGCCTATCAGAATTGTGGGTACTCAGGCCTTCAAATTGGACTGGGATTAGTAAACCCATTAGTAAACCATTAGTTTTCCTAATTTTAAGGCGTTCAGACTCAGATAATTATGCCACCAGTTTCCTGTGTTTCCAGCTTACAGACTAGAGATGTGGGACTTCATGACCTTCATAACTTTATGAACCAATTCCTATGGTAAATCTCATATATATTTCTAAAAATACCCTATTGATTCTATTTCTCTGAAGAACCCCAACGAATACACGAAGTTTTGTTTTAGGATGAATATTTTTGATAATTGAATATTAAGTAAAACACACATTTTTACAGTTATTTCTTTCAACAGACAAAAGTCTCTAAGAATTATAGAATGTTACAATTGGTAAAAGTCAAAGCAATCCAACTGACAGGAGGTAAGGTCATGTGCTATGGCAATGAGGATTGAATAAAATAATGAAAACAGACCTAAGGATTATTTTAGAGGTAAAAGAAGATGTATAGAAGTGGGCCCTCTAATGTTTCAAATTACAAGGAACATATGGAGTATATAGCAACATTTAGGAAGGCATATAAAATCTTGAGTTGAAATGGAATTATCATTCAATTAAACCACAAATTGGTTAGATGTCAAATAGTTTCATCTAGAAAACAATGGAAAAAAAAAAAAAAACTCCACTAAAATCTTTTCATACTCTGTAACAAAGACATCAACTTGACATTTTAAATCAAGTTCTTCTATATAAAACAAAATGGATAGCATTACTTAAGTTAGTGATGTTCATTAGGCTTTTAGAGCTGGTGTGATATTTTAACTTTCGAACATTTCTAAACATTTAAAAATGTAAAGAAATATTTATTTCAGAACATTTTAATGTTATATTTTAATAAAAACAATTGTTGTTCCCTGGGAAGTATAATTTCTTATTTTTATTAAACACTCATTAAAGATTACGTCTTTCCAAATAAGAACAGAAATATATTTTAATTAAATATTTCAAAATCATCACAAAAAATGGTGTCCTTAGTCCATGACTTTCGCATTCTATTATACAAACTTTGAGATTAGGCCATTTTTCTTAGAGGTAAGAGAGAACAGGGATCATTTTCCACTTTAGGAATTAGGAGTGTTAAACACTAAATGGCTGATTACTTTATCTAAACCAAGACAATTCAAGAACTAACAGCTTTGAACTTTTCAGGAATGTACTCTAGCTAGTCATTGTTACTTTCCTTTTCTTCTTTGTCTCGTTTTCTTGTGAGCTTAAAAGTAAATTCCAACAAAGTAATTATATCCAGTTTGATTTAACACACTTTATGCAGTCCAGGGATTATATACTTACATTTCCAATTATATGTTGAAGTTCTTGATCTTCCTCTTTTGTTATTGTTCACTGCATTCTGACTCTCAAGAGATATAGATCCACATTTTTCCTGCAGTTTCAAAATCTAAGTCTCCAAAAATATAACAGGCATTGGGCTTAAGTTTGGTGTGATTCTATTTAGTTAGAAAACCTGACCTAAATTTACGTGTGGCTCTTTGAGTCTTTACTTATCACAGTTGAGTCATACGAATGTTTACGATTATAGCGTTTTCTCAGATACTGCCAGAATTGTTTAGTAATAATATTTAGTGCATGTTACCTTTGTAAAATCTGAAAAAAATAATACTTAGAGCATGTTAACTTCGTAAAATCTGAAAAAAAAAAAATCTGAATTCCAAAACATCTCTCTGCCTGTGGTTTGGAAAATTTACTGTGTACTTGGAAAAGCAAATGACAGCTACAGTTTGGCTCATATGCCCTGGAGGGGAGAGATTAGTGAGGTCTAGAGTGTATCTTTGGTGGTTTACAGTCCTTCCCTACAACTTTTCATGTGAGAGAAGTAAAAAGTATATTTATGTTTCTCACACAACAGTGATTGGAAGATCAATCCTTTTAAAGACAAAATAAAATTATTGTAGACTTCCCATATTAACTTAAAATATTTTTGTTAAAATATTTAGTTTGTGCAAATATGACAAAACACTTAGTTAAAGTATCAAATTGCATTTTGTTAGATCTTCCTGTTTTCCTTTCTGGATTATTCCTCACCAAGATTATTTCCTCTGGAATCTATGGTAGGACTAAACAAAAAGATGCTTCTAGGAAGCTTTCTGCATTTTATAAACATCATTGGAGTTATACTGGAGATCCCAGGAATATAGTGAAGGAACTGAGAGTGGTTTCTTTTGAGGGCCGAGAAGTAGGAACTAAAGGTTCTCACTGACTGAACATTGATCCAAGGTCAATGGCTCCTTAGGGCAGAGGGTGGAGTCTGTGCCCTAATTCCCGGCAACATATGTAGAGAATGCATTTTGCACAATTTTACCAAAATTTCCTGTAGTTAAGTCTGGTTTAGAAATATCAAAACCACAAGAAGGTCTTTTAATTGCTCTGTTTAAGGCATACAGGCATGAACAAAATGTAAAAGATATGTAAATTATGAGGTCACTCTAGTATTTATAATAACTGGAATTTGTAAGAACTGAGATGAATTGTAAGGACTGTGGAAAACCCAAGTGTAGATGCCCATTAGGTAGTTAGATATATAGGTCTGGAACCCATTAAATAAAACTGGGATGAATATATGCATTTAGAATTGAATAGCATTCCAATTTAATAATTAAAACAAGATAGAAATGATATCATCCAGAGAAATGGTATAGCATAAAGAGGGAAAAATAATATTTTACACAAAGAAACAAACACTGAAGGTATATAGTAAGAGAAACTCAGACTTATTAAGACGTGATTGGAGAAAAACAGGAAAAACAAAGTGGTAGAACTGGAGTAAATGGAAGTAAAAACATCAAGGCAAAATTCAAATTATCAAAAGCTAGAATCTGGTCTGGGGATAAAATATAAAAATACCAAGATGCCTGGGTGGCACAGCTGGGTAAGCATCTGACTCTTGATTTCAACTCCAATCATGAAATCCAGCCCCTTGTCAGGCTCCATGCTCAGCAAGGGTTCTGCTTGGGATTCTCTCTCCCTCTCCCTCTACCCCTCCCCCTAATCACACATGTACATGCTATCTCTCAAATAATTAAATCTTTAAAATATACAAATATAAAACCCAATTAATGCCAATCATATTTATCAAAAATAAGTGACTATTTCAGTGAAGAGGTGGTTGGATGGGGGATGAAGGGAAAAAAAGAGAAGTATTTGATGAGTTCATTAGAAGTATGGAAGTAGAAACCTCAAGTAAAGAAGATAATTTCTGGAAGGAGATAGAAAGGCTGGTATTTCAAGAGGGAAAAAGAATTTGTTTTTTTTTTTTTTTTTTTTCATAAAAGTTGCAAGAAATTTTGGGTTTAAATGTTGAAGTGATGAGCCAACAAAAAGTGAAAGGTTGAAGAGTAAGACATTTGGGATAATTTCTCAGATTTTGGTAGTGAAGAGGCTGGCATAGATGATAGGTTTAATCTGGAACAAATGGTTGGAGACACATTTTCTTCTGTTAGGCATGAAGTAAGAGTGTGTGGGCAGATGGATGGAAGGATAGTGACAAGTTTCCATAAGACCACAAGAGCACAGAGGATGGATGAAGTGTCTGATGGATTCTATCTTTTCAGTCAACGAAGGATTACCTACCCAGAGTGAGTAGAAAGGTAGTATGTAAAGGAAATCGAGTAAGTGAAGAAGGTTTGAAATAGGTTTGGAAATAAGGAGAGATCAGACTTATTGGGCAAACAGAATGTCTGTCTAGTAGTTCAAAAGGGCCATGAAGATCAGAGACTGGGAATTCTTGGACCAAATTATGCATTATATTATATTCAATGACATGTTCCTCTGTTCAAGTTCAACTGCCTTTGTAAGGGATGAAAGTGGTGTAATTGTGGTTACTCTCTCCTTGCAGTTTTACACATTGTCGTTATGGGTATAGACAGGGGCTTGGTTGAAGTGATCCACATGGAGAATAGCCTATATTAAGAAAGGACATATGGCAGGGTTTATAGCTTGAGAGAAAGGAGACGAGTTAAAAACTGGATGTCTGAAAAACTTAAAGAACAACTGTAAATAATTGGCAAGAATGAAAAGAACAGCATTATTGCCAGATACTAATTTTAATTTTAAGATATCCATATAAAAGGTTCATGAAAAAATATTTATTGAGCATCTCTTCTACATGAGAAGTTGTTCTTACCATTGCGGAAATAAAGATGGGACAGGTTTTCTGTTCTTATGGAGCTGAGATTCTAGCCAGGTGGATCACAACAAAATAAAAAAATAATTGGGTTTAGTAGTCTCTATTGCAGAGGTGACTGTGTGAATGAGAGTGCTTCCAGGCTTCCTCCGCCAGGGCAGGTATTTAATAATGCCATACAGACGGGGTCAGCATTTCTGTGCTGTCCAATGGGGAAAGTCAATCATTAGCTTCTAACACAGGGAGGTACTTTTCATTGCTGACCAGACGGAGAGTTAATCCCAATCATTTCCACAGCATAGGCAGGATACAGTATCCTGACCCTGGGCTTAGAATTAAGATCCAAAAGCTGCCAGGTCACAAAGATACAAAGGAGAGCCACTCTAAAGCTAACTGGTAGCAAGTGGCCAGTTATTTCACAGAAAGTGTTAGAGGGAGTCAGACTGCCTGCAATTAATTGATCGAAACTGTAGTTCTAGTAAATTTTGTGATGTTTTTTAACAAAGACCGAGAATATGCGTCTTATACATGGGAGGGATATTCCAATATACATTTACATGTGGTAAAAAAAATCAAAGAATGGAAATAAAAAACAAACCATAGAAAATACTTGAATACGACTAGAATAAAGACATTTTCCTTTGGCGTTCCACACTAGGGATTCTTTGCTAATTCCTTATTAAGAAGATAATAATAAATTATTATTAGAACACAAAAGTTTTGAATGTGTTGCTTTTGGATATGTTTACGCTTAGGTTACCAATATTGTAATGTGTTTCTAGCCCAAGTCCATTGTGTGTGTTAGTCATTTTCAGCTACACTCTACTGATCCCATGATATCTCTAATCTCTTCTTGATCTTTAAAAAGTATATGAAGTATGTCATCCTACTTGGCTTTTTGTGTCTAAATGGGTATATCAATAATTCTGGCTATTTAACAAATTATTCCAAAATTTAGTGGCATAAAAAAAACTTTTATTAGGCTCAGAGTTTTGGAGGTAAGGAGATCAGATGGGATAGTGAGGTTGTTTGTCTCTATTTCACAAGGTCTGGGGGCACAGATAGTATACTTGGATCCTGGAAGCTGGAGTCATCTGGCTTCAAGTTAACTCACATGTCCAGGTGTTGATGCTGTTGGCTAGAAGTCTCCAGTTTCTTTATTCATGTGTTCTCTTTGGGAGGCCTACTTTGGGCTTTCTCTCAGAATGGGGGCTATTGTCCAGGGGCAAATGTTCTGAGAGGTAAAGAAAGTAAGGGAAAGGGAGAGAAAGTGAGAGCAAAAGAAAGAGAGTAGCCATACATTTTTATGACCAAAGCTACAGCTTCATTTCTGTATATTTCTTGAGGCACAAAATTCTGCACAGATTCAAAGGGAAAACCGATTCCGCCCCATTTCTGTTAGACCATGTAA
Source organism: Canis lupus familiaris (assembly GCF_011100685.1). NCBI lineage: Eukaryota > Metazoa > Chordata > Mammalia > Carnivora > Canidae > Canis > Canis lupus. The sequence goes on from NC_049233.1 coordinate 60,460,643, forward strand.
GATCCGCAATATTCCTGTGGCCATTTTTTGAAAAATGTAATCTGCTCCGTGAGTAATATTAAGCAGTATTCTTAGAATGAGTTGTTCTAAGAGGTTGATTCCTTTTAGGTTTTGCCACTAGTTACTAATCTTTGGGCTGTAGGATCACAGTGTGGAAATGCACTCATTCTACCTAATGCCGCTGAATGTTTTAGAGTAGGAAATACTTGAGTGGTCTACTTAAGGGAAATTTAGAGTTTATCAAGTAAAGAAAATGAATTCATTCTATCATCCTGTACATGTGTGAGAGAGTAATGGCCTGTTCAGAGAAGAGTGACTGTCCATAGTAAAGAAAAATGAGGCTGGGAAGGTCACATATAAGTCCATTTAAGCACTATTTAAAACAATAATCAATAACTGCTACTTTAGTTCAGGTATGCTATGATTCACATACACATGCATTTTTGGAGGATGTAGCTATTACTCTGATAATCCTAAATTTAAAAAAAAATGCTTCTTAGTTTTGATTAAGCATTTTAGAATTTAAGTACAGTATAATTAGTAAAAAGTAAATGTTTATTAAGGGTTGTTTGTAATTATCATGCATATCTCGGCATATATTTTTAATGGTAGAAGTGTCTAGTTATCTATCAATTTGCAATCTTCCATTCATGGTATATAATTATAGTTAAAAAGTGGCTGTCCAGCCAAGGACTACATGAACAAGCTTACATTTCCCATGGCTAGTACTGTCCCATGTTAGTAGTTCTTATCACTGTAATATGAATAGACTCCTAATGTGCTCTTTCAGTCTCAGCCCTTTAAGGGACAGCTGTGTCTCTTCCCCCACAGCTGCATGCTACTAATAAGGCACTGGGAAATAAAAAACTGCATGGAGAAAATCTGTACCCGTGAATCAACATGTGGATTAGAACCACCTACTGATCAATAATACCAAAACTGGATGGCAGTATCAGTAAAATTTAATATGTATTATGTTTAAGCCAATATACGTTTTGAGTCTATTTGTTATAGCAATTTATCTAATATAACTGAAGCATAACACATTGAAGACTGCTCTAACAATGGCACTGTCAATTTATTTCAACTTAGTTCTTAACAGTCAATTTTTATCTAAATTGTTGATCTTTTTTCTTTTCAAATAATATTTTCTTCCTCATATGAATTATTTTTTCAAAACTATTTATTTTGAAGATAAAAGACATCATTAAGATAGCATTATTTACATTAAACAAAACTGAATATAAATGGCAATTTTCCAGGGAAATATAAGCCATGGAATCCTTCATAAGCATGTGGGGATTTTCATTCCATAAAGTGATACATGTCAGGAACAAAATTCCTCAGGACATCATGGTATCTACGTGATCAAACACTGATTAAAAATTCATGTCTCAAAAAGAAAAGAAAAAATACAGTGACCATTTTGCTCTCTTGAGTGTCCTTCTGGAATTTAAGTTAAAAATATGACTAAAGAAATATTGTGAATGAGGTAAACAAAAAATTACATTTGAATTAAATACATATGCAGGTATATAGTAAGTCTTCCTTACAATTATTTTTAAATGGATTCTTTATGCTCATCTTTCTTTTTTGGCTTTTTTGCCTCCCATTTCTTGTTTATCTAGCATGAAAGGCATTTCTGTAGGATTAATATTTGAAAAAGAATGATAGTCTATGAATTTGTGATAATTCTTGAAGCCTGTAGCAAATATAATAATTTTATAATAAATAATGATTTTTTTTACAAAATTTAAAAATTTGTTTAAATATAATAAACCTTTTGGTGTGCCTTCAATTAAATTTCCACTATTTAGATTTTTTGGAACTACTAGAGCCAAGTACTAAGCATTGGGCTGTACCTACAGGCTATAAACCCTAGTTTAAAAGCCTTGGTTCTGTGGGGCACCTGGGTAACCCAGTTAAGCAGCAGACTCTAGATTTCAGCTCAGGTCATTATCTAAGTTTTGAGATCAAGCCCAGTGTGGAGCTCCGCGCTGGGAGTGGAGCCTTCTTGAGAGTCTCTCCCTCTGCCTCTCCTCTTCCTCTCTAATAAAATAAATAAAATTTTAAAAAAGCCTCTCTTCTAGTTCCTATTCCACCCCTGATATGTAATTTTAGGCAGGGAGCCTCATTCTTAGATTTAAGTTATCTCACCTAAAAAATGAGCAGCTTATAGTAATATTGCTAGTACTGCATCTTGTGCTACCAAAAATTATAGTGAGTGTTAAATGAAAATAAATTTAGAAAACAATCAGTTAAATAAAATTTAAAAACTCTAATTTTTTTAGCCTTTCAAATTCTAATGTAATATAAAACTCTAAAGTTAAAGGATATTATGTGGTATTTCCTGAAGTGTTTCATTATATCATTATCTAATGTTTTCAAGAACAATGATTTTATATTGACTTAAGTAGATCTTTATTGTTTTCTTCAACATTAACATTTTGGAATTCCAAAAACAATTTTATTAGTATAAAACTCGGATTAAAGATAATTTAAATAAAATTCAAACACAAGTTTTACGATGAATTTTGAGTTATCTAAGTTTAAAATATATTCCTAATATTATATTTATGTGACATGTTACCAATAATTGAGAAAACATACACATTTTCCGAATACAGTAAAAATCACTCCAAAATCACACAATACAGAGATAAACATGTTAATGTTTTTCTCAACTTAAACATATTTTATATTTCTATTATTTTAGAAAATTGAGGTCCTATTGCAAATAGATTTTATATATTGGTTTTTAAAAATATACTATCAATAGCACTTTTGTTTTTATAAAAATAATGTTAATTATAATATCCCCCAAATAAACTATTACACTAACTTTAGAAATATTTTCTTAGGAACAAAAATGAGAGCTATGGAAAACACTATTGCTTAGGCAAATATTAAAGTTTATTCTGCAGAGCTTTGAAATGATTTGAGAAGTCTGCAGGTGATAGGAATTGGAAAGGGATGAAGAGGTGTGGCTTCAGGACAATGACCAATGTTTTTCTGGGAAGATAGTAGATTTCATCTATTTTATGTTGAGTTCCATGTGACATTTTCTTCGAATGAAGGATTCTAAGGGAAAACTAGGAAAAAATAATCGATGATCTACATATGTTGGTTTGTAATAAAAATCCAGGATAGTTTTGTTATTTTTCTTGCTACTCAAGTCTTTTTCTATCAGTTATATTCATAATTGTATATATGATACATTAGCCATTCTCCTATTTTTACATGTAATAAACTTTTTTGAACTTTTTAAACAATTCTCTGTGAACCAATGTCTATTTGAATTATGCTTCTTTCTAAAGCAGTACTTTTCAGGTAAAAAATGATAATATGTTTAAATATAAGTATTGACAAAAATATTGGCTGGCTTAACAAAAACAGTTCAAATAGAAACTAAAGTCCAATTCTTAGCCAGGCTCTAAAACCTAAGCTAAATAATAAGAGGTGGCATAGAAGACATCAGAGTGGTCCCTACTCTGGATATATTGCTGCTCTCATTTAAAAACATTGATTCTAAAACACAAGTACAAGTATCCCCAAAAGTTGCAAATGAATAATTGCCTTTGTTTTCTGCTATTTTCTCTCAGATTAAAGCAGAGAATCAAAAAGGGGAAGGATGGAATCTGTGAGAGTTTTCCAATCCTCTACTCCACTCTTGAAGCCACAAACCTACATGGTCCTGCAGGGAGAAGGATGCATTGTTAAGTGGACAGCTGTACAAACTAGAAAGATGTCAATAAGCAAGCTGACTTTCCATTGGGAAACAAAGTGCACATGAACAGCTAATAGCAGTTATTAGGGAAAAATGAAAACAATAACAAAACAACCAAAAAAAACAACAACAAAAATATATATCATCCAAGGTGTAGCTCAATGATCTGAAACTCCTCCATCAAAACAGGTTTTACTAGAAATCAGTTAATGCCTTTCATGCAGCTGGAGTAAAATCCAACCCCAGACCACAGGCCACAAAGCCCTAGATGATCCGGACCCTATTTATTTCTCCAAAGTCTTCTTGGCTTTTCTCTATCTTGCTCAATCTTTTTCTTTCTATATTTGAAATTTTTTATGTGTTTGCTAATTTTGTTATTTTATTTCCAAATTTATGGAACAGTTGTAAGAAGATCACAAGAAGTTCCAATGTCGCCTTTCCCTGATTCAGTTGTTGCTTTCATTTTGCACCATTTGGTTTTTATTCTCTCTATGGCTCTTTCTTTTTTGTTCTTTTCTTTGGCATGTGTGTTTACATACACACATTCACATCGTATTTTTTCCTGAAACACTTTATGGTATGCTGTAAGCTTCAGGCTCAGCCGACAACACCCAGACCATATTAGGGTGGAGATCTCTAAAATAATCTATTTTCAAATAGCCTATTTAAAAGAAAAGTCATTTACCTTTACTTGTTCCTTTTTATTTCCTCCCTGGGAGACTGGAAAACAGGCAGTATCTTTATTCCAAAATTATTTATATCCTTTTGTTAGATTTGGCTTCATAGATAGCTCTCATGTAGGTAATGAACATAGAATCTATATTAGTAAAATTTTTAATGGGCAAATGCCAAGTTATTTTTTTAATTATTCAACTGGCATGTTTGTAATCATCTAGAGGATACATCTCTACAACCCTGATTAAATTCTAGCTCCTGTGACCCAAGTACATAATCCTCACACTACTTTAGCTAATTACCACTCAAAACTTCCACCAGTAATACTAGTACTATACTACTCTTTTTAGGATGCATGCCTTTTTTTTTATTTAGGAAAAAAAATAAAAAGAAGGAAAAAAGAGAGAGAACGAAAGGGAAAGACCTAAACCTGCTTATTATTCATATGGGACACACAAACACTGGTAAGAATAATGTCGATCAACTATTTTGATCAACTTTAGATCAGAATATGAAACATTGAGTGAGATAGAAGCATCTACTGTAAGTATAGTAAAGGACTAGGAAAATATAGTGTACCCAAAGCCAAAATAATGAAAAATATCATGAGGGAGAAGCTGATGGATTTATTGAAGAATTATACAGGAGAAAAAGAAAGAGATTGAAAGAAGAATAGAGATATTTAAAATAAACTACATTTCCCCCAAAACTCTTCACAGTGAGAAAAGGAAAATATCCCCTTAGTAATGGGATTAGGTACATTCCTTCTCTCCCTTCCTCCCATCCCTTCTTCTTCCCTTACGTCACTTCTTCCCTTACTTCTCTTCCTTCCCTCTCCCCCCTTCTCCTACCTCCTTCACTTCCTCTTCCTCCTTCTTCCTCTTCCTCTTCTTTTTCTTTCAAATTCACGTGTATTTATGAGGGCTAGTGGCTCAGGAGAGGGATTAAACATACAGATAGAAAAAAACCCCAGCAGCACTGAGAGGGACAGATGATTTTTGCTGTCAATGGCAGGCAAATTTATGTGCTAGCTTTGTTATTATGAAAGAAAAGGCTTGGAAAAGAATTGACAGATATAAAAATGAGCACTGCTGCTGGCCTCATATATAGATAATGCTATGGTCCCAGAAAAGTGATTTATGGTTGTTATAATATTTTAAGGAGAGATCAATAACATATCATTGTAACCCATTCCAACATCATGCTGATTTTAAATATGTATGACAATTGATTTTCTGCAACTGCTTATGACAGTATATGCTGCTATCTTTAGTGTCAACAATGACACAGGTTTACATAAATTAATATTCTCATATTAGCAAATATATTTTATAGGAACATAAAATAAGAATAAGGCTAATAAGAGTAATGTGAAAAATATGGGACATGACTTAAGGAAATAGAAGATATTTATCAAGATATGAAAAGAATTCATATGTTACCACTCCCCCAAAATTACATTTAAAAAAAATTACATTTTGCGGGTGCTTGGGTGGTTCAGTCAATTAAGCATCTGCCTGAGGATCAGGTCATGATTCCCAGGTCCCGGGACTGAGCCCCACATCAGGCTCCCTGCTGAATGGGTGTTTGCTTCTATGTCTTCCTCTCCCTCACTCCTCTTCCTCCCCACTTGTGTCTCTACTGTCTCTGGTGTGCACTCTATCTCTCTCTCTCTTTCTCGCAAATAAATAAATAAAATCTTTTTTAAAAATCACATTTGGGGGGCAGCCTGGGTGGCTCAGAGGTTTAGCATTGCCTTCGGCCCAGGGCCTGATCCTGGAGTCCCAGGGTCGAGTCCCATGTCGGGCTCCCTGCATGGAGTCTGCTTCTCCCTCTGCCTGTGACTCTGCCTCTCTGTGTGTTTCTCATGAATAAATAAATAAAATATATTTTTAAATCACATTTTTTAAAGTTTAGAAACCAAAGTTTCAAGAGTTTGGATTCTATTTTTTTTTTAAGATTTTATTTATTAATGAAAGACAGAGAGAGAGAGAGACAGAGACATAGACAGAGGGAGAAGCAGGCTCCACGCAGGAAGCCTGATGTGGGACTCAATCCCTGCACCTGGATAATGCTCTGAGCCAAAGGCAAACGCTCACTGAGCCACCCAGGGGTCCCAAGAATTTGGCTTATAAACAGGGTCTTTTAAAATGTTATTTGAGAGGTGCCAGATGCCTAGTCGGTTACACCTCCAACTCTTGGTTTTGGCTCAGGTCATGATCTCAGGGTCCCGGGATCAAGCTCCATGTTGGGCACCCAGCTCAGGGCAGTCTGAGATTCCTTCCCCCTCTCTTTTCACTCCCAGTCTGCCCCTGCCCCCCCACCACACATCTCTCTCTCTCTTGCTCTCTCAACCAGATAAATTAATAAAATCTTTTAAAAATAAATAAATAAAAATGTAATTTGTGGCTGTGCTCTATACTAAATATCAGCATGCTTCCCAGTAAAATTTAAACCTCTTTGGCTTTATCATATCCATATGAAGTTGGAAAATGACCAGTTTTTATTCCTTTCCATCCATCTCTGTATTTAAAATTGCATAATTCAGATATTATATACTAGGCCTATCTTCTTTACTCTTGGTTTAGGCCTTTTTTGTAATTCTGTCATGATAAGACAGTACTAGAAAATAGGGCTTCTCCTCCTGTTCAGAACGGACTGTGCTCTCACACAAACGAATAAGTAAAATGACTGAATGAATTCCAAGTTGGTTTTTCATTTAATCTTCTCTGTGCTGTAGCCATAAAATACAGTTCATTTAAGGGCCTCTTTGTTGTTTCACTTCATTTATTTGGCATAATAGCAATAAATGTTCTACTTCGTGTGTTTCACAATAGTGAAACAGCTCCCGGCTTTACAATAAAACTGGAGGGGTTTATTACATAAGAGAAGCTTATTGTGCCACTGAAACATGTACTAAAGGTGTCATTGTTTAATATATTAGTGTTTGATAATAGCACACTACCATTACCTACCAGCTGGAAATATTTTATAAGCTCACAACAGAGACTTTAAGTGGTACAATATATATATTTGTGACTTGACTTCATATCATTACTCTTAGTAATTTTCCCAGAGGTGTTAGCACTTAATTAATTTATGGTTGAGTATATTTATGAAAAATGTTATAGGATTATAATAATAAATCATTCTTTGAGATTATATGCCATAATTTGACCTGGCATATATTTAGGCTCCACATTTCTCACCTTCTTTGTGTTTTATAATGTTCAGGCTTTGTGTGTTTTCAAGGGCAGCAAAAGTTAAACAAATGTGATCACATCAAACTAAAAAGATTTGCACAGAAAACGGAACCATCAACAAAATGGAAATGCAACCTACTGGATGAGAGAAGCCATTTGCAAATCATATGTCTGATAAGGAGTTAATGCCCAAAATGTATAAATAATTCCCACAATTTACCATTGAAAAACAAACAACCTAATTTAAAAATGGACAGAGGACTTGAATAGACAGTTTTCCAAAGATGGCATACCCATGGACAACAGGCATATGAAAGATGCTCAACATCACTAATCATCAGGGAGATGGTTATCAAAACCACAATAAGATATCACCTCATGCCTGTCACTTTGGCCATTATCAAAATGACAAAAAAATTAACAAGTGTTGGTGAGAATGTAAAGAAAAAGGAGTCCTTGTATACTATTGGTGGAAATGTAAAAAAATGGTGCAGCCACTATAGAAAATAGTATGGAGTTTCCTCAGACATATAAAAATGGACGTACTATATGATCCCACAGTTCCACTTCTGGGCATTTATCCAAATATAATGAAAATACCAATTCAGAGAGATACATGCACCCATAGCAGCATTATTTACAATAGTCAAGATACGGAAGCAACCTAAGTGTTCAGTGATAGTTGAGTGGATAAAGAAGATGTATTTTACAATAGACTATTACTCATCCATAAAATCATGAAATCTTGGGGTGCTTGGAAGACTCAGTCGGCGAAGTGTCTGACTCTTGGTTCTGGACATGGGAAATCGAAATGATCTCGATCATGGATTTAAGCCCTGCATCAAGCTCTCTGCTCAGCATGAAGTCTGCTTGAGATTCTCTGTCTCTCTCTCTCTCCTTCTACCCCTCCCCCAGCTCATTTACTTTCTCTCTCTTGCTCTCTCTCAAATAAATAAATGATTTTTAAAGAATGAAATCTTGCCACTTGTGATATGGATGGATCTAGAAAGTATCATGCTAAGTGAAATAAGTAAGAAAGAGGAAGATAACTACTGTGTGATTTAACTTATATGTAGAATTTTAAAAACAAAACAAATCAACACTCAAGACAAAAAAGAAACAAACTCATAGATATAAGAAAACCAAAGTGTTTTTACCAGGTGGGGGAAGGGGTTGGAGTCAGGCAAAATAGGTAAAGGGGATTAAAATAAATAAGTCATGGGTATATAATGTACAGCATAGAAAATATAGTCAATAATATTGTAATAGCTTTGTATAGTGATAGATGATAACTAGACATATTGTGGGGATCATTTCATAATGCATAAAAATATTAGATCACTATAATGTATACCTGATACTAATAGGATATTCTATGTCAATTCTACTTCAATAATAAAAACTACTTTATGTGTTTCATTTTTATTTATAATAATCAGGCAAGTTAATGGTCAATGAAAGAATTTGTAAGTCTGAAAGGAGATATGAAATGGGATAGAAAAATGGAGAAATTGAGAACTTTTCAAAGCTGTAAAAGCCAACTAATTTGAGACCCCTAAGTTCCCTCCAAAATTACTGACAAAATCATTGAGAGACAAACATCCTGTAAAATTTTAAATGAAGTTGGATTAGAGCTAAAATCAGACTAAAAGTGTGATATCTGTTAGATCTTTTTAACTGACTAAAATATTTCAGGGCAAAGCCTGATTAAACTTCTCCCACAGAATCCCAACAGCTTTACAGTAGTCCTTCTTAAACCGAGAAAGAATGAAACTACAGCAAGCCAACAGGAGAATCACAGTGTGCTAATTCAAGAACTAAAGTGTGAAAGCAACTGTAAGGGTGATTCCTGGCAAATGGAGATGCCAGGAATCAAAGAGATAGAAATTCCACAATATTTATGTGAGAATTGTACTTCCAGGAAAAAACAGATTAGTAGTTGTGGTTATGACTTTGAGACTCAGACCTTTGGACCTGAGATCTCCTTTAGGCTGAAACCATCTTAAAAATATGCAGGCCATTCAAAGAGGATATTTCCCAGTGCCGACTTCATCCTGAGCTTTAGAAAGTTAATGGAAAAAGAATCCTCCCAGAGGAAACACAGAGAAAAATGAACAAAGTAGTGCAGAAAGCAGAAGTTGGATGGGATCAAGGATGATTCCTCTGCCACAGGGTTGCAGCCTTCACAGTGTTTTCCCAGTAGGAGGATTTCAGAACTGTCCTATTTCCTAAATGAGGGTATTGTGGTCATTCTGTCCTCATCTGCTACCTTTGTGTGGGTGTGTAGAAATTGGGAGCAGATTGTTCATGGGTCTCTGTACAAAGAAGACTCACATCCATACCTGATGTACAAATGATCACAACATAAAAATCTCTTCTACAGTTGAAATCCCCATCACCTGAGAGTATCCTTTTTTGCTTAGAAATCATTAGTACATAATACTATAAACTGAAAAGTCTTTCTACATACTAAGTCCTATATTCCTTCCAACCTTCCTTCCCAATCTTACCAAAACTTTTGCTACAAATATTTTTGTATCTGAAATAGTAAATATGGAATACTATATGTTGCTATTTTAAAAAGAGGAAAAAATTAAAGGTACATAAAAAGATGCTCAGCGTCACTAAACATCAGGCAAATATATATCATTTTCTTTATTTTTTAAGTAGACTCCATGCCTAGTGCAGAGTTCAACATGGGACTTGAACTCATGACCCTGAGATTAAGGCCTGAGCTGAGATCAAGAGTCAGATGCTTAACTAACTGAACCACCTAGGTGCCCCTATATCATATTTTCTTTATCCATTCATCCTTTGATGGTCATTTAGGTTATTTCCACATCTTGGTTATTGTAAATATTGTTTCAGTGAACATGGGGATGCAGATATCTTTTTGAGATAGTGATATTGTTTCTTTCAGATAAATACTCAGAAATAGAATTGCTGGGTTACATGGTAGTTATACTTTCAATTATTTAGGATCCTTCACACTTTTTTCATTAGTTAAGGTACCAATTTTCATTCCTACCAATAATGCACAAGAGTTCCCTTTCCTCTACATCCTTGCTAACACCGGTTATCCCTTCTCTTTTTGATAACCATTCTAACAGGTATAAAGTGAAACATTACTGTGGGTTTATTTTGCATTTCCCTGATGATTAGTGATGATATATGTCAATTGTATCTCAATAAAGCTGGAAACAATTTAATCAAAACACAAGAATGAGTTGGTAAACGCATGATTGTAATTAAAACATTTAACATGCCTCTATTGTTATATATTAATTAAAAATCATGAAAGGTATAGGCAATTTAATGACATATTAACATATTTGCTCATAAATCTATATTTATTCAAATGATTTTATATTCCTGATTACACTTACATTGACAATTTTCCAAAACAGTCATAACTTAGGTAAATAAACACTTTCGGTATTTTGAAGTTCAGAAATAACCATTACCATAATTATCATGGACCTGAAAAAGAACAATGAAAATAAATAGTAAAATATTTCAATTAAATTACAAAGAATGTTGGGCACCTGAGTGGCTCAGTTGTTGAGACTCTGCCTTTGGCTCAGGTCACGGTCCTGGGGTCCTGGGATTGAGTCCTGCATCAGGCTCCTTGCAAGATAAAGAGTCTCTGCCTATGTCTGTGTCTTTCATGAATAAATAAATAAAATTTTTAAATAAATAAATAAATAACAAAGAATGTTAAACCCAGAAGTAAATATTTTGAAAACAACAAAATTAATGATGGGTAATGATGGGTTTTATATATACATGTGGAAATTAAACACAGTTAAAACTAAATGACAAAAAATGTCTAATAACCAAGCTCAAGGGACATCAGAAAAATTTGGAGGTAAATGTACAAATTTGATTTTAAAATGTATGTTGAAAAAAATGACAAATAAATTCATTAGCAAAACAATATAATTAACAAACATAATCACTGATTTTTGTTTGCTTGTTTAATATCCGTAGATTAGGTAACCCTGGGTAGATATAATTAGAAACAAACAAAAAACAGAGTTAACTGCTAAATAATGAATACTTTGTAACTATTATTATCTGTCACTCCAGCGATAATACATTGAAGTTAATTTTTGTAGAAAGTATAAGCTGCATTCCATATCTATGTCATCCTTATTCTTGAATGTGGACTCCGGTTTTTCGATATTACCATTAATTGGAAGAGTATCCTTTCTCCTTTGTTTTTTTTTTTTTTTTTTTTAAAGATTTATTTATTTATTCATGATAGACATAGAGAGAGAGAAAGAGGCAGAGACACAGGAGGAGGGAGAAGCAGGCTCCATGCACCGGGAGCCTGACGTGGGATTCGATCCCGGGTCTCCAGGATCGCGCTCTGGGCCAAAGGCAGGCGCCAAACCGCTGCGCCACCCAGGGATCCCCATCCTTTCTCCTTTGAATTGCCTTTGCACCTTTGCCAATGATCAAGTAACTAAACTTGTGTCAGTCTGTTTCTGGGTTATTTATTTGATTCTATTGATCTATTTTTTTCACCAATTACAAGTTGTATTGATACACTATGGCTTTTAATTATTGAAAGCAGGTAGTGTTAGTATTCTAAGTTCTTCAGTATTTCATTGGCCATTCTCAATCTTTTGTGCTTTCATATAGATTTTGAATCCATATGTCATATAGATATCATCATATCTACAAAATAGCAGGGTTTTGATTTTTGATTTAGGATAATCTCGCTTTAAGTCTACATTCCTTTTGTTAGAAGCTTGCTGGCTCCTTCAGCTGTGATGAATTATGAGGGTATGTCCTTTGTTTCCTCTTCCCATGTGATACAGTTCCATCTCCTTTATATTTTTCTCTTATTCTGGAACAATTATTAGTTTCTATTAAGGCCCAGGTATAGGGACATAAGTCTCAATATAGGCTTTATGGGCCTCCTACACTTACCTGGAAAGTGAACCACAGAAAGTTAAGTAGTTAGTAATTAGGTTCTAATTCACGTCCCTCTTCACTGAAGGTCAGAATAAGAAATTATGCCTTTTGAAATGAAAGGGAACTTAAAACAACTTGTGATTTAGAGTAAAAAGAAACATTTTCTTGCAATCTGGTTTAACCAGAACAGGCTATGTTTTGAATATTCTAATATAGAGCAAATTATATTTATGCTTGTCATGTGCATGCTGAAACTAAGAAAAATTAGTGTAAAAAAAACAGCAAGTTAAAACACTAAAAATAAGAATATATATAAAAATATTTTAAAACATCAAGTCATGTGAGAATGTTTTTGCTTCTAACATTAAAGTACGTATTTTGATCCGTTGCCATGAAGTACACAGTTTTAGGATGCAATAGCAAAGTAAAGTTAAAATGGATTACTTTTATCAATCTGAATGCATTTTGATACAATTAAATGGAAAAACTAAAGAGCTGTCACTTATCCTGGACAGGTAACATTAGTTATCTCCTTGAAAACATTTGTAACTCATGACAACACACTTACTTCCTAATTAGCATCACAAATTTAGTTCAGGAAAAAAGAAACCTTAAGTATTGGAATCGCAAATTTATAGATGCTAAATATTTCAGCTGCTACTATTTAATATTTAAGCAATGTAGTCACTCTTTAATAAAAAGCTTGCTAATGATAATTATCAAAAGTCAGATTTATTATCTTCACGTTATTTATAAATTAATTTACCCCGAAGTTCTCTTGAAGCTGCTTGTTCTCCTGTATCTTCAAAGATGTTGTCTTTTTATTGCTTATTTTTATTTCTATTTCCTAGTAATGGTAATAAAACTCTAAACAATTTTCTAAAATTTCATGTTGATATTTCCAGTGAATATCAGTTGTAGCAGTTTAGAGGAAAATAGTAACAATTCAATATTGCATTTATTATCATCATTAAAACATTTGACATTTTGCACATATAAACTATGTTAACATCAAATTAAATATTTTAATTCAGAACATTTCCATAGTATCCTTAGGCTACTACTCACTATTTGGAAAATATATTTTAGATTTCTGCCATTTGTGATCTATTCTCGTCTCCAAAGCAAAAATTGAAGTTGTGTATTCAATTCAGTCTTAGCCAATCTATTTTATGCAGGCATATTTGAAAATGCTACAATGAAATTGGAAGCAAATATCACATTGGAATGTTTACAGGCTCAACATGTGAAATATCCTTAGAAAGTCGTTCAGAAACTGCTAGAAGATAATAACTTTGCTATGAAAGTGACTATAAAATTAGTCATAGCAGAGGTTATAGACCATTTGGCAACCATCCTAAAAGGAAAGCGAGGTCAAATATTAAACTGCATGAAGCTAGGAAATCTCACCAATAAACATTTTCAAGGATATGAAAATAAAGTATTAAAATAGACTCCTACTATTGCAATTACTGAATATTCTAGTATATATTCATAGTAAAAGCCCAATATAAATGCTGAATTGTGCCCCCTTCTCCAATTCATATGTTGAAACCATAACTTCAATGTGATCATATTTGGAAATAGGTCCTTTAAGAAATAATTGAGGTTAAACGAGGTCATAAGGACGGGCGTCTAATATTTTAGGTGCTCTTATAGGAAGACTAATAGAGATTTCTCTCTCCACCCATGCAGAAAGAAAAGGCTGAATGAGCACAATGCAAGATGGCAACCATCTACAAACCAAGAGAATACGCCTTAGAAGAAATTTATTTGCCAGCATCTTGACTGGGCTTCTCAGACTCCAGAGCTGTGAGATAATATTTCTTATTTAAGTCACATCATCTACGGTACTCTGTTATGGCAGCCTGAGCAGAATAGTAGAACAAATTATACTAAACTTGAGTTTTAAAAATTAAACATATTAGTATGTAAAACAAAAACAAAAACAAAGCCTTGATTTCCAGCTAGTATAAATGTACTCAGAATTTTTGTGTTACTCATTCTACAAAATCTAACAAATGTTGCTTACATACACTTTGAAAAATATTTCAAACAAATTTCTTCTCTTTTCATTGAAAATATCTTACACAAGTTATACTTATAAATAAATGTTCTGGATCCATGAATCTAGAAAGAAAATGAGAAATTTCCTTTCTCATTAGCAATAAAAATGGCAATAGAATGAAGGAGCAAGGAATTAAAAGGATTGCTAGAGTTCTAGAAAGAAACTGAGAGGTATTATTTCTCAAAATCCAGATTGTTTGGTTCTGAGCCGAATGACATTATGAAAGCAACAAGTAGAAAGAAATAAGAATTAGCCATAAAAATTGCCAGATACATCTGATCCCTGGACTAAGGACTCTGTCTTCTTGCCTACTTCTCTCAGGGAGACTACTCTGCTCTACTAATGAGGCCCTGAATAGTGACAGGAGTCCTGATCTCAGTTTGCCCCTTCTGGATTGGAACTCCCATCCTGAGAGTCAGACTAAGAGCAAGCAAAGCCTGATATCCTTGGCCTGCCATGTCTAAGTTAGGGCTTCTACCTTACAAAGAGAAGCTAAGTGAAAGAAGAAAGTGACGTCTGGGTGGCTCAGCGGTTGAGCGTCAGCCTTTGGCTCAGGGTGTGATCTCATTATCCTGGGATTGAGTCCCATATCGGGCTCTTTGCATGGAGCCTGCTTCTCCCTCTGCCTTTCTCTCTCTATGACTATCATGAATAAATAAATAAAATATTTTAAAGAAAGAAAAGAAAGAAGAAAGTGTCTTACATCTCAGCTATACCCTCCCAATATAAGGCTTCTGCAACGTGGGGCTGAAGGTCATAAGACATGCTGGTCACCTGGTCCTCTCACAAGAACCATCCCTATAGACTGGGACCTATAGAGGGGGAAGGGAGCCCCATATTTTTGGCTATGTCGGCCTGAGTAAAACTTCCATCACACTGAGATGAGGACAGTATAAATCAAAGAAGGAGCATAAAAGATGGATTTAAGGCAGGAAAAAGTAGAAAATCATCTGAAACTATATTGGCAGAGGAAAATGAGCTCAAATATTCAGTAAGGTAGGTAGGTCTGGTGATTCAGACTAGCATAGGTCCTGTTACGGTATTTGAACAAAATGAGACTGACTAAAACCTCATTCCTACCCAGAATTTTAAAATTATTAATAAAATCTGACTAAATGAACATTATAGTAATGGGAGAATTCTGGGTCACTAATAGCAGCTAGGAAAAAATTTGAGTAAACGAAGGACCTTTGATCATACTGAAATAGAAGAGAAAAAATATCTCATTCTGTAAAAATACTAGCTATTTTTTTTTGTATAATCAAATATAGTGATTAATCCTAAGAATAGGAGAAAGAACCCTGGAAAGGACTGAAGATAGATTTTAAATGGTTTGATTCAAATGGGGATTTGGATTCAGAATATATTGTATCTAGTGGAAACTATATAGATTTATATGGATTGCCATATGTCTTGCCTCAAAAGATGATGACTAAGCTACATACATATTACTCTATGGCAGCTCTATTTTATGTTGCTTTCCAGAGGACACTAATTTTTGGTATTTGTTTGTTAACTAACTCCCTATTTCCTTTCCTTTAAAAAAAATGATTTTGAGAGAGAGAGACCATGCACAAGTAGGCTAAGTGGCAAGTAGAGGGTTAGAGGGAAGCAGGCCCTCTGCTAAGCAGAGACCTTGATGTGAGGCTTGATCCTCTGACCCAGGGATCATGACCAGAGCCAAAGGCAGATGCTCAACCAACCGAGCCACCCAGGCGCCCCTCTTATTTACTTCTACTATGATATTCATTCAACAAACATGCACTCACTGCTTAACTAGAGCAAGTGCTACATAGGATAAAAAAGATCTGTCTGATATATATAAACTAATAAATATAATATAAATATTTAGAAAATCTCATAAAAATCCAATTTGAGGAGTATTGCCTGGGTACAATTACATGTTTGAAAACAGTAAATACATTCTAAAATACTCAAAGACAGAAAAAAATTTAAGTTGTGATACTTTGTGCTAGCAAAAATGGACCTGAGTCCCTGTATTTGCATTTTTATCATGTCCTTTTCACCTCAATATCATTTTGAGATAAATTAGACATGCCACACATGTGCAAGTATTAAGAATTATAATAAAGGTGATATAGGACAGCTAGTTCCCTTTGTAACTATGAGGTGGCAAATGTAGACCTTAGTTGTTATGGCAACCTTCAATTAATGACAGTATCATCAAAGTCATCTCTCCACAATATTTAATAAGTTATTTCCATTAAACATGATTGAATGTTCCTTTCTGAATCCAATGACACAGTTGAAGTTAAAAGCCACATTTTAAAAAATGAAAATAGATATATCCTCAATTGTTTAATGGAGAAAAATCCTTCAAAAACTTTCCTTAAATTCAAAATTTTGTAAAGACAGCTGCAGCTATGTTGTTAATAAAATATTAATAGCTTCTCTGTAGTTAAGCTTTCAAGTAGATTTATGGATCACTATGGATTTTCCATTAGGCAAGTGGGGATAGATTTGATGATGATGATGATAATGCAGATTACTGACAGAAAATTATGCCAATATTAGAAATGTTAATTGACATATAAAATACTAACAGATTAATTTTATTTTTATAAAAATAATCCTCTCCAAACTCATAAACCCACTAACATAAACAAAAAGTTGAAAATCCAAAGATGACTATTAACAATGGATGTAGTGTCAAGAACTAAAACGTGAATTTATAATTATTATTTATAGAATGACTTTTCATATATTACCTCAAATCCTCAACATATATAAGGTAGATTATTAATCCCATTTTATAGATTGGGAAAATGAGACACCAGAGCTAAAATTAGAGTAATATTTTCAGGGTCACACAATGAGTATGTGAGTAAGAACAATTCTGTCTAATGCCAAAATCTGTCCTCTTTCCATCAGCCTATGTTCTCTTCTTATGGTGTAAAATAATATAATAACATTTATAAATCTTCAAACTACTATCATAAAATTTCATTGTTTTTATTTCACTATCTGCTGAATGATAAAAATGAACATTTCAGTTTATTAGCTGTAAGCTAATAATGCTTCAAGTTTAAGGCTCAGTCCCTAAAATCTCCTTGGAGCACAACCCAGGATGATGTAAAAAGTAACTGGAGCATGATTAGAAAAGAAAATATTCTTTGATTCAGTGACCAGCAATGTGAACCTTGGGAAAGAAAGTAAAAGCTACAACTTGAAATAATAGGATTGTTTAGTGGCACAGATGTAAATAAAGTCTAAGAGGAAAATATCTTGCAAATGATGGCAATTGGGACAGACTCCTCTTTTGTCTGGGATTCCCAGAGATTCTAAAGTCCCACTCCAGTCCACTCAGACCTTAAAAATTTGTTTAGTTTTTTAAAAACAAATTTTTTAGTTATTTTGTTCTTACATATTTTCAGTGTAATTATTTCTTCCTTCCATGATCTTCCTAAAGTGAAACAGTTTGCATGTCTCTTTCCATAGAGAGGCTGATTATCATTTGAAATTCAGTTCACCTAGTAAACTTGTGACTTTAGCACTTTGATAGTTCAAAAAAATATGATTTTGAAGGTTTTTTAGTTTTTTAAAATCAATTTTAGTTTAAGAATGATGTTCCCTTGTGCCATTTTAAACCCAAACAAAACCACTTGATTTCTTATATAGTAGTTTAGTATTACAGCTCTTCTAATGAATAGAAGTTCATTAACATACATGAACTAAGGAACTCTACAAACTAATAAGTCACACCACATCTTAAGCAGCTAAGTCTAAGAGTTTCAATCAAGAATTATTACATAAAATAGAGGGCAACATAATGGCTTAATCAGCGAAAACCTTAGGAAATCTGATTTTACGTGGATTTTAAGCTTTCAACTTAAAATTCAGCTTAATGTAACAGCATGTTACATTAAATTCTATTATCCTACTGTGTAAAGATGACAGCATGTCCAGCTGTATTTAGTGAAAAGTGAAGTGAAATTTGTTGAGTGATTACTACATCTAAGAAACACTGTATGATTTATTCTTTTTAATTCTTAGTACAAATAGATTGTTTAGATAATGTTATATATCACTTCTATAGATGTGAAAACTGAAGCAACAAGAATGTAATCATATAACTAGAAAGTTGTGAAGAAAATATTCAAATTCATACATTTTGATGCTACAGATGTTTATAACAGTCTGCTCTACTACAATTGGCAAATATACATGTTTCTATATATGTGTATGTGTGTGTATCTACAATAAATAATCATATATATAGCCCAGTATATAGTCCACACATATAGTCACACACATATGTATATCATCTATATCTGTATCTATATCTATCTATGCTTATCTATATCCATGTATTATAAAATATATCCATAAAGGAATCTGGAAAGATTAATCTGGCTTCTGGTACACTTTAATTACCTTTATAAGAGCAATTATTTCTCCCTAAACCAATATCCCATTTTCTTTCATTACAATCCCTTATCAAACTCTCCCAATCTCTTATTTCTCGTACTTCCATTCTCCATGTCCATCTTCACTCTTTGTGTGCATGTCTCCTGATGACTACTGTACCTACCATCAGTTGTATCTTAAGCATGGGATTCATCTCAGCTCACTTTATCAAGTGAGCTTTTCTTCAGCCCTTTGCTTCTCTATTGTCTTATAAATGAGCAGAAGATTTAAAGAAGAAACAAAAGGAGAGGTTTACAGGGAAGAGACAAATATAAAGACTTAAGGATGCAAAGATAAATCAGTTTTTAAAAATATTTCTCATCAGAATAAAAAAAAACACGTGACTTTTGCTAGTAGGAACTTTTTATTCCACAAGAAATGCAGATTATTCAGCTAAAAATTCAGGAAGAGAAGAGTTATCATAAGGGTTTATGTAAAGCAATAATGAAAACAAGCTCAGGCTAATTCAACAAGAACTTTATGCCCCAAAGAGTATGAGATTAAAGGGTCATGCTAAAATCTGAAGAAATTCTGGAACCTCAGTAATTAGAATCTGCCAGTGTTCATTCAAGCAATACTGCTTTTAATTTGATTGAGCTGTTCTTTTCATACCTATCCCTAGCTTGACCCTTCTGTTCACCCTTCAACTAACATGTGACTTTACCTCTCTCTACTGTGTATATGTTATTTACTGTGATGTAACTTACTTAAAATTTTTTCTTAATTATAATTTCAGCTAATGTGGGATTGGATTAAGTGACCACTCCCTCCACTATTACTTCATCCTAATTTAATTAATTACCTCTTCAACAACTCTATTTTCAAGTGAGATCAAGTCTAAGGCATTAGGTTTTAGGACTTCAACTTATCTTTCTGGGGGGAAACACAATTTAATCAGTAACACCATGGGAGTTTGTACATTATGGCTTCCCATAGAAGGAACCATAGTGTTGGTAGGATCAATAAGTGAATCATGTTATAGTTCATTGTTTATAGCATAATGAAATATTTGCAATGGATTATTTCAATAAAACTGGGCTTCCTATAAGCCTTAATTTATACTATCATTCTTGGTGTAATTAAAAAAAATAATTCCAAGATCTTTTAAGTTGTTTAATAATATGGGAACTTTTATTTACTTATTTTTAAATGCATCTTTTTGATGGACATTGGGTCACACTATTTACATACATTAATTTTATTTGTTTATCAAAATGCACCTGTAACTACATAATGCTATTTTCCTTGTTTTGATGTATTTACCTATTGAATAACTGGATGAACATCACAATGTTGATAAACAGTGAGGTAAGGCTTATAATACATATTTTTTATTCTATTGTTCATGATTCCTTTTGCTGAATGAACTCTTACTTATCTTTTAAATCTAAATTGATATTTGTATCTGGTTTGCAGCCGGCTTCAACAGTAATAACTAGAGTCCATTTCTCTGAGAAACAATATATATCAGTACTACAAGAATTTAATGTCAGATAAATGTGTGTTTTAGTTCCATATTCAACCACTTAATAATTTTGCAATATTAGATAAATTACATAATTCTGAGCATAGATTTTCTACTTTATAAAATAGAAATACAATTTTATTAGAATTAAACAGATTTGCACGGGCTAATCAAAGTGCCTGTAAATGGAGGAATCACAAAATACATAAGGGCTCCTATTATTATTATTGTTGTTGTTATTATTATTCCATGTCTATGCATTATGAATTTCCCATAACTTACCAATGTCATCGTAATCTTATTTACATGATTTTCATTCCCAAAGAACAAGTTGAGTTTTAAATTGGTCTGAAAAATAATCAATAAGTTGAGCTCTGTATAATGAAAGTTAATTCCAATAGTTATTAATGTATATCACTCAGATTCACATTCCACCTTGAATCACGACCATATCAAAATATTATGCAGATTGTGCAGTACTTTGAGCCATCTTGCTGCAAAAGTCTTACTATAAATTAATGAGCAAAAGCAAATACATTATATGTATATAAAATATATAAATATACATATGTAGAGATATTTATTATATATAAGGCCATTTGAAAGTATATAATAGGAAATGTTAGTTTTTAATTTCTGCTCTATTCTAGTTTCTTTTTTTTTTAATTTTTATTTATTTATGATAGTCACAGAGAGAGAGAGAGGCAGAGACATAGGCAGAGGGAGAAGCAGGCTCCATGCACCGGGAGCCCGATGTGGGATTTGATCTTGGGTTTCCAAGATAGCACTCTGGGCCAAAGGCAGGCGCCAAACCGCTGCGCCACCCAGGGATCCCTCTATTCTAGTTTCTAAGTAAGATGTTACTAATATAAGAATTAAAAATGTTTTACTGCCAATTTAAATAGATTTTATTTTTTACTTTTTAGATGAAAAATCAAGGATTTTATATCATTTTCACTATCTGTTGTACAAGATGCCTGCACTCCACCCAATGGCATTACTGAATACTATTGAGATTATTAAAAGCAGCCTGGAAATTTTGCCACAAGCCTCATGGAGTAGTAGCATAGGAATGTTTCCATGACAACACTCTAACCACTCTTTCAGAATGTACTTGTAGATGTTCATATTTTGTGATGAGAAAATATAATAACATTTTTACCTCAAAAGGTTGTTTAAAAATTGTCAGTCTTATCAAATTTCACTAATATCACCTGAATTTTTTTAAACTTTACATTTAAGATACCTTCCTTATAATAAATATACTTTAATAATAAATATACAGGTACTCCTATAAAAAACTGCATTTAATATGGGTTCATTTTTGCAGCTAATAATAAGTAGATTGCACATAATTCTAGTTGTTTCTGATAGCTTTAAGTGTTACTATTCAAGCAATGAATGTTATTCCAGAGTTTAAATTAGGGCTTAAAACCTATAATCCAATTATTGGAGAGATGTTATTTTTTCAAGTTATGTTTTAAATGTTATATTTGCTAATATTTTGCAATATCATCAAATTTTAACTAATCAGGCATTGTTTAAAAATCCAAATTAGGATTGTTTCAAAAAATAGTAGTAGTATCTAAAGATCCTGAACTCATCAACTCCCACGAACCCACCACATCTACATAAGGAACAATTCCCTCTGAAAAACACTAGAAAACTAGCTAAATAGCTGGCAGGCTTCATGTTTACTACCTTTCTAGAAGCTACAAAGGTTTTCTTAGGGTATGGAGGCTGGGGGGATGCCATCACTGTGCTCTCCCTTGGCCTTGCTGCAGCTCACCAGCACCTCCCAAAAGGAGCTGTATACTTGTCTGGAGCTGCAATTTTTGCATCTATTGCCCAGGGGTCACTTTCAGATTGCTTGGTCTGGAGACTAGCAGCTTATGATCCCATAGGACTCTATATATTTGTACACTTTAAAAGCTTTAGCCTGAAGTTCTGGCTTCCAATCAGCCTGAAATGAGATGCTAACTGAAATCCTTCTCTTGAGAACACTGACAGGTCTTGGCACAAATTCAACAACTGGGGCCTAACAAAAATAAATCAGGCTACTTAGATAATCATGAAGGTTTAGGAGACAATAAAGGGTTAAGGCAGTCTTAAATAATAAGTTCCATCTCCTACATGAGGCCATTCCTTCATGCCTAGAAGATATAACTGTTTTACTTTGTACATAAAAACAAACATGGAGTCAAACAAAATGAAACAAACAAACAAACAAACAAAAAACCAGGAAAATATGCCAAACAAAAGAACAAAGTAAAACCTCAGAAGAAATACCTTCATGAAATGGAGATAAGTAATTTACCTAATAAAGAGTCCAAGGAAATGGTCATAAAGATGCTCCCTGAACTCAGGAGAAAATTGGGTGAGCACAATGAGCACTTCAACAAAAAGATATAAAATATAAGCAAACGCCAAAGGGAGGTCACATAGCAGAAGAATGCAATAATTGAACTGAAAATTACAGTACAGAGGTTCAACAACAGACTAGATGAAGCAAAAAAACCCAAAAGGATCAGTGGTCCAGAACACAGCAGTAGAACTCACCCAAACAGAAAAGAGACAGAGAGACAGAGAGAGAGAGAGATTTATAGAGTGAAGATAGTTTAAGACATTATAGAACATCATCAAGTGAAATAGCATTCACATTATAGGGATCCCAGGATGAGGAGGAGAGAAAAAGGGCAGAAAACTTGTTTGAAGAAATAATGACTGAAAACTTTTCTAAACTGAGGAAGAAAACAGATATTCAGATTAGGCAGACCAGAGAGTTTTACTCAAGATGAACCCTAAGAGGGCAGCGCGGGTGGCTCAGTGGTTTAGCACCACCTTCAGCCCAGGGCATGATCCTGGAGACCCGGGATCTGGTCCCACATCGAGCTCCCTATATGAAGCCTGCTTCTCGCTCTGCCTGTGTCTCTGCCTCTATTTCTCTCTCTGTGTCTCTCGTGAATAAATAAATAAAATCTTAAAAAAAAAAAGATGAACCCTAAGAGAGCCACACTAAGACATATTATAATGAAAATGTCAAGAGCTAAAATACAGAATCTTAAAAGCAGTAAAACAATGTGCTTCAAACAAGGGAACACTCTTTACACAGATGTTTCAGTAGAAACGTTTGCAGGTCAGAAAGGAGTTTAATGGTATATTCAAAGCGCTGAAAGGAAAAAAAATAATAAATTCACTAAGAATACCTGGCAAAGTTATAGATCATAATTGAATGAAGGATAACTAGTTTTCCAGAAAACCAAAAGCTATGAGAGTTTATTGCCACTAAGCCAGTTGTAGATAAAGTGTTAATATATTAATAATTAATAATATTAATAATATTCCATGTTCATAGATTAAATGAGTTAATATTGTTAAAATGTTCATGTTTTTGAAATCAATCTACAGAATTGATGCAATCCCTATCAAATTCAAAGGATATTTTTCACAGAAGTAGAACAAACCTGAAATTTATATAGAACCACAAAATATTCCAAGTAGTCAAAGCAATCTTGAGAAATAGAGACATCACATTTCCTGATTTCAAACTATATCATAAAGCTATAGTACTCAAAACAGTATGGTACTGGCATAAAAGAGACACAAAAATTAATGAAACAGAATAGAGACCCCAGAAATAAACCCATACATATATGGTCAAGTAATTTATGACAAAAGAGTCAAAAATACACAATAAGGAAAGGACAATATTTCAACAAATGGTGTTGGGAAAACTGGACAGCCACATGTAAAGATGAAACTAGAATACCGTCTTATACCATACACAAACATGAACTCAAAATGGAGTAAAGACTTGAAAGTAAGCCCTGAAACCATAAAACTTCAGAAGAAAACATAGACAGTAATTTCCTTGACATTGGTCTTGGCAATGATTTTTTTGGATCTGATTCCAAAAGGAAAGGTAACAAAAACAAAAATCAACAGGTGAGACTACACCAATCAAAAAGTTTTGCAAAACAAAGGAAGCCATCAACAAAACGAAAATGCAGTCTATTAGGTGGGGAAAAGTATTTGCAATCATAGATCTAATATAGGGGGAAGAGGGGAGGTTAATATCCAAAATATATTTTAAAAAAGCATATAAATGATAAAAACAAAAATCCAAACAATCTTATCCCACTTTCTAAATTTATTTAGGAGTAATAGGTGAGTAAACAGTAAAAAATTGTATTTGAAGGAAGAACCACATATTAGGTACCTAAAACAACAAAAATTTATTATTCCTATAGTTCTGGAGGCCAAAAGTCCAAACTCAAGGTTTCAGTAGGACTGGTTCCTTCTGAGGACTGTGCTGTTCCATGCCTTTCTCCTACCTTCTGATAACTGTGGGTATTCCTTGGTTTGTGGATGACAGTTTTCTTGTGTTTTTGTATCATCTTTCTTGTATGACTCTTTTTCTTCACATGGCATTCTTTTTTTTTTTTTTTAAGATTTTATTTATTCATGAGAGACACAGAGAGAGAGAGAGAGGCAGAGACACAGGCAGAGGGAGAAGCAGGCTCCATGCAGGGAGCCCGATGTGGGACTCGATCCTTGGTCCCCAGGATCACACCTCGGGGGGCTGAAGGCAGCACCAAACTGCTGAGCCACTTCGGCTGCCCATTCACATGGCATTCTTTATAGAAGGACACCAGTGATACAAACTAGGGTTCTACCTACTCTAATATCATCTCATCTTAATTCTTTATGCAATATTTCCAAGGTCCTGGTGGTTAGAACTTTGACATATAGGTTTAACACACACAATTCAATCCATAACAGGAATCTGATTTCATTTCAGGTGAAATTTCCTAATCAAATGTTACAATTAATAAAGCTGATATTTTCACCCTTATATACCCTCCTTAACTATTTTACAATTACATCACAACCTGCAGAGGTAGAAAGGAAGTGATTGTATCCACAACACCAACCATGGACACCTAAGTTCATGAAGATCTGAAGACCTGCAACTGTTCGAGTCCAAAAAGCATAACCATGGTCTCGATATATATCATATTTCAAACTTTGGGTATAATTGATAGTTTCATTACATCAGATGTGGCAGTTAGAAAAAGGGTATTTATAAAATTGGTAATGAGGCCTGTTTTCAAATAGATGTTATTTATTCAAATGTATCTTCTGTAAGTATTATTATCTTTTCCAGTGGGAGAAACCTGTTGGCAGTTTCTTTGTATTCAATAAAGATGTCTTCCAAATGCCAGAAGTATGGCTGATTTCTTTTCTGTGTCATAAACTTACCTTTTAATGACAAACACTGGCTGCCATTTTCTGATTGTTTTGAAAATTTATCACTTCTTTTGTTGTGCACTGCACTAGCTTAGTACTATTCCTACTAAAATAAGAAATAGAAAATGCTGCTTATTGTACTTTTAGTAGTGTATTGTAAGTATCCGATTTGAAATGTGATGATAATTTGAAACATGTATTTTAACATGGAAACATTTGTGTTCAACTTGTTTCCTTTTAACAAAAATATTACATATTTTAATTTCTTTTTAATATGTATTACAATTTTCATATTGTCTTAAATTATCTGCTAACTTAATATGGTGCATTATAATAATTCCTTCATGATACAGTCTTTCCTTAATTCTAAGATGTGCATTTTTAGCTTTTTTAAGTTTCAACTATTAGGATGTATCTTATAATTGATACAGAATTGCAATAGGAGACTTTATTTTCATTTTTTCTCCTTCTCTTCATAACTGATGATATTATTAAATGAATCCTGTATCACACAAATAACAGTGTATTTGAATCAGGATGTTATAAATCATTCTTACAGTCCTTGCTTGAAAGTGATGAATTTATCCATTCAATTAATATTCTAAAACTTCAAGATTACATGAGTATGGTGATCATATGTTCTGTTTTGCTCAGAAAACCTGAATTGTATGTCTATTTTCCAATAATAGCACATAATTTTATCCTCAAATGTATCATAGTTTGGAAGAGAAGTTATAAGTTTACCTGCACATAATTGAGACTAATCTATAGTTTTTATTCAATATTATCTTTGTAAGGCTATGTCATAAACTTATGCTTTGAACTGGGTCACTTTCAGTTTTCAGAAGATGATAAATATGTTTTTCAAATATACAGCTTCCCATTGTTTATACAATGTAGACCGAATTAAAAAATCATTATTTCTTCTGTCAGAGAAACTTAAGATTGTCACCAAAAACATTATACTTTGAAAATATCATGTAATAACTGGTACTTAAAATACAATCCTGAAAAGGACATTTTAGAATACAGTCTTCTGTTAAAAAATCTGTGACAAATCGATTATTTTGAGAAGATACACTAAGCTATAACTATGTCAGAATAATTTATTCGGCTATATCTCCAAATCTAGAGAATGATTTACCAAAGAAAATGTCCAATAAATCTTTCCTTTATAAATTCATACAATCTAAAACAAGAAACATGTAAATGCAGATTCTAAAAAAAAAAAAAAAAATTCCCTTGTTTAGTTTTTCTCAAGGAAGAAATAAAGTTTTACTAAATGGATAGATTACCACTCCACTATATATACTAAACTTTAGTATAGACTAAAGTTTTTATGGGGTAAAAACATGTCAGAGTCTCATTAGAGAAAATGGCAAATAGAGAGGATTGGAAGAATGTAAGCATAGCGTTAATCAACATGTTTATTTCAGGACCCAGAAAATGTGATCAAGGTAAGCTACTGTAGGGTAGGAAAAAATAATTTTCCTTTTACTTTTCTAGGTTCCAGGCTGAAACCACCCTATAATAGAAGACAGATTATGGGTGAAGTATAAACAGAAGTTTAATAACACATATACTTCCTATATACATGGGAGATGCTCAGGAAAACTGAGAGTAACTCAATGGCCCAAGTCACCACCCTAAATGCCACCTCCAGCTAAAGGCAAAAAGATGTTGGGGATGGGGGGAGGCAGTTATGAGAAATTACTGGGAAAAGCACAGTAAATAAGATTACGATTATTATGCAGATTTCTGTTGGTAAGAGTTTCTAGAGGTTTAATTATCTTCGTTTCCCTAGTACAGAGACAGCCTCACTAATGGAGATTTCCTTTTAAATGTAAATGTCAGAGTTTCTTCTGTCTCTGTTGTTTTCTTAAAAATAACCAGCTCTAGGAGGCTTAAGTAGCTCAGTCAGTTAAGTGTCTGCCTTCTACTCAGGTCATGATCTCAGGGTCCTGAGGTCAAGACCGAGTTGGGCTCCCTGCTGAGCAGGAAGCCTGCTTCTCCCTCTCCTCTCAGCTTTTGCTCTCTCTGTCTCTATCAAATAAATAAATGAATAAAATCTTTATAAAAAGGGGATCCCTGGGTGGCTAAGCACCTAACTTTGGCCCAGGGCATGGTCCTGGAGTCCCGGGATCCAGTCTAACATCCAGCTCCCTGTATAGGGCTGCTTCTCCCTCTGCCTGTGTCTCTGCCTCTCTCTCTGAGTGTGTCTCTCATGAATAAATAAATAAAACCTTCAAAAAAAAATCTTAAAAAAAAAAAAATAACCAGCTCAAG
The DNA here is from genome assembly GCF_011100685.1 of Canis lupus familiaris. Classification (NCBI taxonomy): domain Eukaryota; kingdom Metazoa; phylum Chordata; class Mammalia; order Carnivora; family Canidae; genus Canis; species Canis lupus. The sequence continues at coordinate 60,488,668 of NC_049233.1, forward strand.
ATAGTCCTTATGCTAAAGAGTCATATAGTGGAGTGGCAAATTCTCCTCCCAGGAGCCTCCTGTCACTACCAGGAGACTTGTTTTCACCAGCACCTAGGACCTTTAAGGACAAAAGGTAACAAGTGCATTTTCCAATAACATAAGAAGTTCAACGCATAAAGGAGGAGAATACAATTGCTTAGTGTCTCAGAGGGGTAGCAAAGGAACTACTCTGAGTATTAGGCAGTCCAAACTCACAGGACATCATTTAAGAACAAAGAGGAACATGCAGGACAGTACTAACAAGTGTGCCTCAAATATCCTAGGGTAAATCTTCTATGTATCCTGATAAACAGATTTTTAAAATGAAAAGACTATTTACTTACTAAGACTCACTCCCCTACTGACCTGTAATCACAAGAAAAACTCAATGCAGTTTTGATTAAAAGTTCCTGCAATCATTAGAGCAAATGACTTCTCCAATTCTAAGGCATTGCAGATAGGACAGTTAGGAATGGTAAGTGGCATAGTTGTTCTGTGCATCCTAGCAGAGGAAGCAATGTTTTATACGTGTATGGACACACATTCTGTCATCAGCAGAAGATGGATTAGTGGCAGGAAAACGTCAGTGATAATCAAGGAGCCGATGTTGGTTAGGATTCACTGTGAAGAGAAACTAGCTGGAAGACTAGCAGTAATATTAGGAATGTAGCGGACCAAGTAGGTGGGAATTTGGGATTAGATCCCAAATAGTATTGCAATACTATTCATATGGTTGACCAGGCTCCTGTGGCCAAACTATACACTTGTTTTATACACCACGTATATGCTTTCAAAACTCTAAGAATTGCTCTAATTTCAAAGTTCTAATGCTTACTAACCTAACTACAATAAGATTTAAACATAGCTATATCAGGGAACTCATTAACATTTTATTTTATTTTTATTTTCATTAACATTTTAATTTACCTAAATGAAAATGCTTTAAATCTGATTTTTCTTTTCTTTTTTTTTTTTTTAAGATTTTATTTATCTATTTATGAGAGACACAGAGAGAGAGAGAGAGAGAGAGGCAGAGACAAAGGCAGAGGGAGAAGCAGGCTCCACACAGGGAGCCTGATGTGGGACTTGATCCCAGGACTCCAGGATCACGCCCTGAGCCAAAGGCTGACGCTTAACCGCTGAGCCACCCAGGCGTCTCTAAATCCAATTTTTCTTAATAAATTATCTTATGTTAACAATTTATCCCTGTTAAAAAGAAACAACAGGTCTAAAACGGAGTCATTTATGATAAGGGCCACCAAGACTTAATACCTAAGTTAATTGCAGTGTCAGCTTCTCCTAGGAGTGGAATTTCAACCCAATTAGTCTGGAATTTGTGATCGCTGCTTGTGAGGTAATTGCATGATAAGACCCCTGCCCTTCCCTCCAAGAGTAGGTGACCTTCTCTTTAGCTAATCACTTCCTTGTCCCACTCAGTTTCTGCCTATAAAAGCCTTCCATTTTGTACACTCCTCAGAGTACACTCCTCAGAGTACCCTTCTATTTTTAAGATGTGTTGTTGCCCAATTCATAAATCATTGACCAAAGCCAATCAGATCTTTAAATTAACTAGGTTGGATTCCCATTCTTTAATACCTCTTGATGCACAGAACAATTTTTTCATCTAGCTATCATCTCTCTATCTATCCATCAACTATATCTCTTTTTTATTTTTATTTTTTTAATATTTTATTTATTTATTTATGATAGTCACACACAGAGAGAGAGAGAGGCAGAGACACAGGCAGAGGGAGAAGCAGGCTCGATGCACCAGGAGCCCGATGTGGGATTCGATCCCGGGTCTCCAGGAATCGCGCCCTGGGCCAAAGGCAGGCGCCAAACCCCTGCGCCACCCAGGGATCCCCAACTATATCTCTTTTAATTGTATTTAACACACTATCTTCACCTTTATTTATTGTTTTTTGCTATCCTAGGACCCTGCAATTGCACTACTAGGTATTTACCCCAAAGATACTAATGTAGTGATCTAAAGCACCTCAATGTTTCTAGCAGCAATGTCCACAATAGCCAAAGTATGGAAAGAGCCCAGATGCCCATTGACAGATGAATGGATAAAGAAGTAATATACCAATTACTTCTTAATTCCAAAGTCTAATTGTTTTTCTTTAATCCTCAACTTCCTTGATTTCTTGTAGCTTTAGAATATGTTTAATATTACTTTTTCTTAAATATTTTCTTAACTTTTCCTTCACCTCATACTAGCCTACTTCCCTTTTTTTCCCCCCTGATCAATAATTGATTTTTTCCCCCTTGTTACCAAATGTAGCCATTGTCTTAGTTTTTTCCCTTCCTTCTAAAGAAAAAAGTCTCTCCAGGTTCTCTCAAGTTTTCCATTATGATCGCTATGTAAACTGATCATTTTCTCTGATTTTGAGATTCACTCTTGCTGATAACTATTTGTTTCTCAGTTACTGTTGTTAAAACAGTTACTAAGTGTTTTGATGCTTTTTGCCTCCCTCCCCCTCTTTCTGAGAATTAATCATTGGTGTTTCACTTCCTCTCCGTTTTCAGTACTTTTTCCTCACACTAACATTTCCTAGTTGGTGATCTTGTTTTAGCTACATTATTCTTCAATTTTTTCACAGTGTTATTCTATACTTTAATTCTATACTCTTTTTTTGCACAGTGAAGTTATATTATTTTTCCAGACTACCTAAGAATAATAAAATTATATAATACTAGAGATAGCAACCACATTAAAGCAAATATTGGCAAATCCCCTTATTGTTTGATGAGGAAATAAAAATAGCATTTAAAGCTTTATAATATAAATACATATTAGTGTCTTCGCCAGAGTTAGAATCATTCCAGACTAGTATCTTTCTATTCCTACAAATTGGAACATTTATTTATTTATTTATTTATTTATTTATTTATTTATTTATAGAGGGGCCAGGGGCAGAGGAAGAGGGAGAGAGAGAATCTGAAACAGGCTTCACACTGAGTGTGGCACTTGATTTCATGACCCGGAGATTGTGACCTGAGCTGAAATGAAGAGTCAGATGCTTAACCAACTAAACAAAACAGGCGTCTTTGAAATTATATTTTTTGGGCAGGCCCGGTGGCCCAGCGGTTTACTGCCACCTTCAACCCGGGGTGATCCAGGAGACCCGGGATCGAGTCCTATGTCGGGTTCCCTGCACGGAGCTTGCCTCTCCCTCTGCCTGCCTGTCTCTCTCTCTCTCTCTCTCTCTCAATGTCATGAATAAATAAATAAAATATTTTTAAAAAACTATATTTTTATAAACTAGTCAAATGAACATTTCTAAATCCAGCATTATATACCTGAGCTGTCCAATAGGTTGACCAGTTGCTACATTTGGCTTCTGTGCACCTGAGTAGTGTGTTATCTGAATTGAAATGTCCTAGGACCATACCTTATTTAAAATGCTTAATACAAACAAAAGAAAGCAAAATGTCTCTAAGACTTTAAAGGCATTGATTATCCCATTATAACTAGGAATATTAATATAGGGTGAAGAAAAATATGTTTCACCTACTTCTTTTTACTTTTTTCAATGATTTAAAACTTTATATTTGGCTCACTTTTGCAGCTTAGGAATATAATTCTATCAGACAGTGTTTTCCTAGAAACTCCATGAGTTAATACTTTATATATCTCAAGACTTCACACAAAAAATTTCCACTCTAAGCAGACCAGCCTAGCTTAACATTTCAACATGCAGTAGTTCATATTACTGTCACGTATGCTCCTCTTTCCTATCATCGACAATAACCCCTTGGATACATTTTTTCCCCTTTCCTTATATGCATGTATTTATTTCATCAATGAGATTTTTTTTTTTGTTTTTTTTTCCCTTCAAGAAGTAGAATTCATTTTTCCATTCTCTTGAATTATGACTTTCTTTAACCAAAGAAATTCAGAGGAAGCAAAGTTGTGAGAATACTAAACCTAGGTCTTTAAAAGTTTTACAGATTCTATTTTCTCTTTCTTGGAAAGCTGCCCCAAATACTAGCTGGGCAGATGCCCAGTCTAGTGTACTAAAGGATGAGAAACTCCCCTATATCAACCACCTGACAGTAAGCCCCAAGCATCAGACACATGTGACTGGGGACATTTTGGACAACCCAATTGCAAATCAAGCCTTCCTATGTCTGCAGCCACACAAGTGACTCTATGTGATACCAGGAGAAGAATCATATAGCTGAACTCAATCCAAATTGGTAACTCATTGAATCATGGAAAATTTGAGGGATTTCTTTTTAGCCTGTGACTGTTTTGTTATTCAATATTTAATAATTGGTACTACTTCATTCCTTTTAATGCTCCAAACATAGCACTCCATTTAAACCTATTTGAACTGGTAAACTTCATGCAGACTTTTCTATTATTGCAGACCTCTGACTACCTTCCTTTAAATGAATTGATAAAGGGGTGCCTGACTGGCTCAGTTGGTCGAGCCTGTGACTCTTGATCTCAGGGTTGCAGTTTCAAACTCCATGGTAGGTGTAGAAGTTACTTAAAAATAAAATCTTTTTTTTTTTTTAATTTTTATTTATTTATGATAGTCACAGAGAGAGAGAGACAGAGACATAGGCAGAGGGAGAAGCAGGCTCCATGCACCGGGAGCCTGACGTGGGATTCGATCCCGGGTCTCCAGGATCGAGCCCTGGGCCAAAGGCAGGCGCCAAACAGCTGCGCCACCCAGGGATCCCTAAAAATAAAATCTTAAGAAAATAATACAAATAAATTGATTGACATAATCTTTGAATATATAAGGTTTTTTTTCTACAATTTTAGAGTTATTTCACCAATATAACCTTTGTCTTCATAACTATGAAGTTTAGCTTTGTCCTGACAGAGTATGAGATTGGTAACAGTGCTGGAATTCAGTTATGGCAGACATTGTAGATACTGTCTTTTGTCAGCATTACTATATGTCTGGTGCATATATTAACTCTCAAAATTCTATGTCATTAAAAACAATTATACTTAAGAGGAATTGAATGATAGAGGTGCATAAGTTGTAGTAGTTCCAATAGTGACGTCAGTAGAGCTAGGATCTGAGAATAGCCCAATTACCTGATGCTAGAATTCATACTCTTAACCATTTCAGGCTAATGTCTTCTTGTAAAACTACTGCATAACAAAGATCTTACCTAAGGGAAACAACATACTTTAAAGGAAATAGTTGGTTTTGTCTAGATTCTAAACCAAAATTTTGTAGTCTCCTGTCCTCCCTACTTCCTACTATTTTTCTTTCTCATCTCTTCGCATAGTGTGATTTAGCAAGGCTCAGATCTAAGTTCCCAGATTCCCTCAATCAATATTAGATTTCTGAAAGAGTCCATACCTATAGTCTTAATTACTAATGTGAGTACTTCTCAAATTTATACCTCCTAATTAGGCTTCTCTGAGTTCCATCATCTTGCCAACTACATCGATCATAAATCCATGTGCTTCTGTCAATTTTCATTATACCATTCAAATAAAAGTGATTATCATCCCCGGCTTGACTGCTTGTTCAACAGCAACACTTTTAATCTATTATCCATACTGTAACAAGATTTAGCTTTTAAAAATACTGATCTAATCACAGCATCTTAACATTTAGCTGCTGAAACCCTTTTAAATATTTAATACATAGACTGTGTAGACTGGCTACTGTATTCCTCAACTTCAACATTTTCATTTCACCCATGTCTTTTTCACTGCTTTCTATCTACACTGGACTTTTATTTCCTCAAATAAGCCATGGTCTCCAATTGAATGGCTCTGGGCAAGTTGCTGCTTTTGCATTATAGAAATTACCATAAAGTAAAAAAAAAAAAAATTACAGTAGTCTAAAATAAAAGTATATTTTTATTTTAGACAAAAGTATATTTTTATTTTAGAAAAAATAAGGGAAATAGACAAAAAGCAAGTTTTGTCTATTTCCTGCAGTTCTAGCTGCAAAGAAAATGGAAAAAGTAATTGAAAGGGGATAAGTGAATTAGAGGAATTGACTGGTTGTCCCTGGCAGAAAGAAGTAAAATCTTATTTTAGCATTTGCTATTAAGGTGTACTCCAAATTTGATGTTCTGACAGTTAAGAGAAGACTAGAATAAGCATAGATGTCCCCTATCCCTTGACCTGATATCTCTTAGGTATATAGAAATGAAACACAGAGAGGCGCCAGGCTGGCTCAGTTAGTTAAGCATCTGCCTTTGGCTCAGGTCATGATCCTGGGATCCTGGGATCCTGGGATCCTAGGATCAAGCCCCACATTGGTGAGGGGGGAGTCTGCTCAGGAGACTCCCTTCTCCTTCTGCTCTTCCCCCTCTCCTGATCCCCCCCCCCCCGTACTCATGCTAGCTCTCTCAAAAAAAAAAAAAAGAAAAGAAAAAGATGAAATACAGAATAAAGACCATCAGCTCACAGTCTTCATACTGGTGTTTTGAAGTGATTTTACAAATAATAACTTGTTATGGTAGTAAATGTAAGGAAAGAGAACACACCAAAGATATATTTGGTGAGAAAAAATATTGAATTAAATTAAAAACATGTGAAAAGTCTCTGCTTAAAAAAAAAAATAACCAGAAAAAAGTAACAACCGCAAGAAAAAGTATAAAATATTAAAAGATAAAAAGTAATATAAGTTATATAAGAGATAAATGGTATTTTTTATGGAGAGAAATAAATAACAATAAATATTTTATACTCTCTTAGTAATATTAAAGTTTATAAAGGCAACTGAAATATTTAAGAGCTATGAAATGTGACATAAAAGAATAAGATCCAAGTTGAGGAATAAACCGGACAAAACTATTACAGAACCCAGAAATAAATAAAGAAAAAGAAAAAAAAAAAACAGGAAGAAGAGAAGAAAATCTAATAGTGAATCAGGACATAAGGAAAAGATCTGAAACATGTAGACTTTAGAGAGGAAAATCATGTAGATGAGAAGATTAAGGTATAGTAGGGATGGTTATGACAAAGGCAATACCACATCAACTCATATAACTCAAGTAAAGAAAAAAAGATGATTGATTGATAGAATCAAAACCAAAATAGAGGAAAGATATTTACTTTTGTTTTCTTTTTTAAATTTATATGTGATAATGAGAAAAATAAATTTGTCAAAAGAGAATAAATGTTCCAGGAAAAAACTACACAGAAAGTCAGTGATATGTAGATATATTTGGGTGAGGTTACAAAGCTTTGAAATATTGAGACAAAAAAAAAAAACACAAAAAACTATCAGGGCAAGGAAAAGCATGCCAATGGCACAGGCAATAAAATTGATTGACTTCAGACTTCTCCACAATTACATTTAAAGCTAGGAAATAGTAGAGCCATGTATATATATATATATATATATTTTTTTTTTGAGGGGTAAATGGCATACTCCAATAAATTAATATTTATCCAACTTATAATTCATAGAAAAATATTCTAACAAGTTTAGTGCCTCAGGTAATACAGATAGAACTCATAAAGATTTCTTGGAAATAGTGAAGACCTTAATAAATACACAGAACTTGGCTTGGTTGTCTTATATATAATGTAAATGATGTTTCAGGATTCCAAGAGACGGGGTTTCTGTTTGAGGTGTTTTAAACAGACCACTTGTTTCCTCTTCAAGTAAATGGTAAGCAATATTTAGATATTTTTTAATCCTCTACCACAGGACAGATTTCCAAGTATTCATGGCAACCAAACAATCAGAACTAACTTTATAAATGAATGGACGAAGAGCAATTTATCTATATTTAGTAGACAAGCTCTCAAGGTAAAGCTGGGAACTTGTTTCAAATTGGATAAGTCTTTTGATCCATTCTTATCATAATTCTTGACACAGAAATGGCAGACCCAGGGCATCACATACTTCCATTAACATTTGGAATGGATTTATTAGTGACATCCTATCATAACCTGCCTATCTCATTTGCAAGATTAAGTGGAACATCATACTCTACTATCCTGCTACACACACACACACACACACACACACACATTTTTGCACCAGAATTTTGACATTATTATTATTCTTTCCCTTGTCACACAATTATTTGTGTATTTTACTAAATATGTGTAATTTGTTAATCCTATATTTTCTTTTAAGATTTTATTTATTCATGAGAGACGCAGAAGGAGAGAAAGGCAGAGAAATCCTATATTTTCTTCAAGAATAAGAAATTAAAAGTCATTATTTGAATGGCAAGTGATGAGATAGATACCCATATCTGTAAAGTGAAATTTTCCCAAATATCTCTAGTAAAACTCACAAATTTGATATCTAGACCTTTTTCTGAGCTTGATCTATAAATATCAAGCCACCTACTCAAAATCTCCACCTACATATCACAAAGATACTTCAAATTAAACTTGTCAAACCAGAGTTATTACCTTCTTCTAAATCTTCCCCACTTCCAATGTTCAGTTTAAATAAATGGTACCATCATTTACCCAGTTGCTCAAGCTTGAAACTTGTGAGTCACGCATGATTTCTTCTACTCCATCAGCTCCAAATCTCACAAATCTACTTAATATAGTCCATCTTTATTGCCACAACCATGGTCCAAGTCACCATCATTCTCAATTTATTGGTAATCTTCTAACATCCATTTGCTAGCAACATCCTTCTTCCTTCAATCTAGTCTCTACAATGCAGAGAGAATAAACTTCAAAAAATATGATAATGGAATTTCTCTATTAAAAATGAGGCAGTGGCTTCCCATTGTCCTCGGAATAAAAGACAAATCTGTTTTAGGTGGTAGAAGACACTGCTTGAACAGGACCCAGCTTCTTTCCAGGAATACCTTGCATTACTCTAGCAATGTCATCTTCATTCCATTGTTGGGATTTTATAGTTTTTAAAATGTCCACTATTCCAATTTTGCATCTTAGCCAAAGCCATTGTCTGTTCAAAATGTTATTTTAGTCTATATCAATTCTATTCATTTTTTTTTGTCTCCACTCAAATATTTTTCTCTGAGAAGGCTTCACAAAATAGATATTTCCTTCCATACATGGGTGGGTATTCTTATTATGAGTTCATCTTTACTTGAAACTATTTGCTAATACTTTGAATACTTGAAAATATTTTTAAACTAAGAAAGTATAATCTTCACCATAGTACATAACCTATGGGATACACTATTTTTCTTTTGTTTAAATAACCAGTGAATTCTTACTTCTAGCATGTTATCAAAAATTGACATTTCCATGTTTAGTACTGAATTTGATTGAATACATTTTAATATTCTAAAACTTTGTATCTGACCATTATATAAAAAATTGTGCAATCTCTTCATTTCGAAGTCAAGACTTTACAAATCTGCTGCTCTCATGTCATTTACATAATTCATATGATACTAAATTCACATAATATAAATACTTCAACTATTGTACAATCTGTTGACAGGTTAAACTATGTTCTGTTATTTAGTTTTTAAAACAACAGCAATTGTTTGCATTTTTGCTAATGAGTATGATAGAAAATTCTAAAAGATAGGGTACCTGTGTGGCTCAGTGTGTTAAGTGTCTGCCTTCAGCTCAGGTCATGATCCTGAGGTCCTGGGATCAAGCTCTGCATCCGGCTCTCCACTCAGCCGGGAGTCTGCTTCTCCTTCTCCCTATGCCCCTCCCCCCACTCATGCTCACTCACATTCGGTCTCAAATAAATAAAATCCTTAAAAAAAAGAAAATTTTAAAAGATAGAAATATGCAAAGAGGGACATAGGATCTACCTATGTCTTCTCAGAAATAAAGACTTAATATTTTGCTTTATGTACATCAGCCACAGATTTCATTTGTGCATGTGTGTGAGTGTGTTTGTGTATTCTCATTATGCACTTCAGTGGGAGGTGATATTTCATAACCTGTAAAAAAAATGTTGTAATTTACTCATTACAATGTAAACATGTTTATGGTGTGATTCTGTCCTGTGCTGCAGTTTTCTAGAACTGCAGTCGTTTATCTCTGTCCACCTTCCCTCTCACCGAAGTGTGTCTCACTATTCCATGGAAGATTCGATAGAAATGACAGGGACACATAAATATGTATGTGAAATAAACAGTATTTTAATAAAATAAAAAGAAAAAACAATGTAAACATTTTCTCCATGAGATTTAATAGTCTCTTTTAAAATATACATATGGCCACATGGTGCCTTATATAGATAATTGTATTTAACAATTTGGCTTATTTACAATTCTTCACTATTAGAAATATAATCAATATGTGACTGACCATATTTGCACATGAATCTTCTTGTACATCACTGATTCTATCCTTAGGACAAAATTCTGAGAATTGAATATCTGGATCAAAGTGTTATTTTATTTTATTATTATTTTTAAGGGCCATATGATTTTATTTTTAAGGCAGTAATTGATTTACAAATGGACTAAATTTCATCTCAATAATTTCAAAGTAATTTTACACAAGTTTAAGTATTCTAAAAGAACATCAAACACATATAGTAACCAAATTGTCAATGAAATTAATATTAGTCATCCTATGAAGTTATGAAAATAATCCATTAATAATTACCATATTATTGTAACTAGAGATAAAATTTTGTTTGTAGTTTTAATATCTCATCCGAAAGGGACAAAGCCCTTATGAATATGTCTGCAATAACACACAGAAAGAAGTGGTATTTAATTTTTACTCTGTAAAATATCTGTGATTATCACTGTTGTCTACAACTTATATTTGCAAGTGTGACACATGATGGCAATGCTTCAATGAGTTTTGAAATGTTTCCTCTATTGCACCAATGATCTAGAGTGTACATTTAATAGGAATCTTTTCTAAGTGGGTATGCATAAAGCATGCAAATGTCTGAATGTTCAAAGGAAGCAAAACGATCTCTCTTCCAATTCTTGAAATATATTCGTGGGTTTTTGCTCTAGCAGCTGCAAAGTCAGGCATCTGTTACTGTTTGGTGTGGTGTTGAATTTCATGGTTTGTTAATTTCGCAGTTATGTCTACAAAGCTAATAAAAGGAGAATGGGTAAGTCTTTTATACTGGAAAATTCGGACTATCCCCTGGGTAATTTTTCTTCATGAAATTCATTTCACATTTCTCTTTTAAGTGAATGAGATAAGTTTCTTGCTTTTTTAAGTTATCAAAAACTATTATGGGTTACTCAAACTTTAGACCTGTTAAAAATAATAAAACTATGGCTGCACACCATTAATTCTCCAATATTGGTTACAGAGATTTTTTTTTTTACTGTATAAAGGGAAGGATAATATAAAATTTTATATAAAACATATCTCTATACTTCCTCTGCCCACGTGGATATTGTTATAACACTCTTTTTATTATTTTCAAAATATATAGCATAATAGCTGACCCCTGGGTAAAAATAAATTCACTTATGCTATAAGCAGTTCAATAATCATTCAATAGACACTAAATGAGTGTTTGCTGATTCCAGGCAGAGGCCCAGCTGTTTCAGAGACTGAGACCCAGAGGGAAAGATCTCTGTGATTAAAAATTGTGGGACTAATAAAAGGAGCTATATATATTTTTCAAAAGTCCAATGAACACTTAGAGGTAGCTTTCTCTAAGTATATAAAGGTATGGGGAAATGTAGTAAAAACCTAAGAATGCACCTGAACTAGTCTTACATAGTCTGATAAAGTCTAAAAGTAGATCTGGAACTGGAGCTCCATCAAGAGGAGTAGAAAATATTCTTTGCATTTCAAGTATACAGGTTGCAGACAGAGGATTAGAAACCTAACTCACCCATTATATGGGTTGAATGGAGTAAAAAGGAAGCCAGAAGCTATCTTTGAAGGATTCCTCTTGCAACAACAAATCATGTGGTTTCACAAGACATTGTCCATAGCAGCTGTTTTAATTATCAAGAATATACTGGGAGCGGGATCCCCGGGTGGCTCAGTGGTTTGGAGCCTGCCTTCGGCCCAGGGTATGATCCTGGAGTCCTGGGATCCAATCCCACGTCGGGCTCCCTGTGTGGAGCCTGCTTCTCCCTCTGCCTGTGTCTCTGCCTCTCTCTCTCTCTCTGTGTCTCCCATGAATAAATAAATAAAATATTAAAAAAAAAAAGAATATACTGGGAGCTTCCCCCATTACCATTGGACCAATGACTCTGAGACAGCTCCTGCTAGTTCCCAGCAGCTACAGCACCAAAGCAAACGCTTCACAGAGGCCTCCTCAGACCTGCTTTGAGTATCCCCTAGTCTTGCAACCACCTCTGGAGAACATCGCTCTTTCCTTTTCTTCCACCTTATAAATATCCTAATGGTACCTTATTAGCAGACTCTATCTAGGAATCATATCAAACAGGGGTTTTGGGGAATTGTAGTTTCTGAAAGCAAATGGTGTTGATACTAAGTTGATAACTGAAATCCACACAGATATTAATGTGTTTGGATTTGGTAGTTGTTAGGATCATATATCCAATAACATGGCTTTCATTATATTTTCTCAGCCATGTAGTGTGAATAATGTAGGATCTTAATATAAGTTAAATTAATTCTAATGATACTGCTGAGATTGAGTGATATTTAGGGACTATAACTTTAACATATTTAAAGAGACTCCTCCAAATTAAACAAAGGTAATTAATTTTCTTATTAATAATTTTATTTGCTCTAATCAATGAAAATACTTTCTCGTGTTCTCAGAGTCACTAGGTTATGTATGATGAGATTTCTTACAAATATAATCTGGCAATGTCCATTTAATCTTCATTTCCACTGTCCTAGTTCAGATTGTAATTGTTTGCAGTATAGAATACTGAAATTAGCCTCCTCTCTGGTCTTTTTGCAACTATTTCTTCCTAAATATTCTTTCAACCTATTTTCCACATTAAAGTTAGAATGATATTTTCTTTTCTAAAAAATATTTACTTATTGAGAGAGAGGGGATCCCTGGGTGGCTCAGCGGTTCAGTGCCTGCCTTCGGCCCAGGGCGTGATCCCGGAGTTCTGGGATCGAGTCCCGCATTGGGGTCTCTGCATGGAGCCTGCTTCTCCCTCTGCCTATGTCTCTGCCTCTCTCTCTCTCTCTGTCTAAAAATAAATAAAATCATAAAAATTTTTAGAGAGAGAGTATGATTAGGGTTAGGTGCAGGGAGAGAGGGAGAGAATCTCAGGCAGATTCCCCCCTAGCATGGAGCCCAACACTGAGGGCCACCTCACAACACTGAGATCATGACTTCCAGCTGAACTTAAGAGTCACATGCTTAACTGACTGAGCCACCCAGGCACCCCTAAGAGTGATATTTTCAAATTGCATATCTGATGGTGTCATAGCCAGACATATCAACTACATTCTTAGGGAGATACACATTTTATTAGAGAGGTTGAGTTCAGGAATTTTTGTAAACTTTCCTCTGCAATTGTTTTGTAATTTGTAGTGTTACCTAATTTCCCTGAACTTCTATTTCTAAAATAAAGTTACTGCCTTAAAGGGTAGTAGTAAAGTTAAGTAGTAAGGATTAATAAGCACTAATACAATGCCTAACAGATATTCATCTGTTTAATAACTATTTTTTAAGAAAATATCTTTTATGTACTAAAATATCTCTTTAAGTAATTGATGATTATTGGATGCCATAAACTAAAATAACAACATGAAATTTTTTTGCCATTATTATTTAAAAATTTTTTAAAGATTGAAGTATAATCAACATACAGTAAACTGTACATATGCCCCAAGAAATCATTACCAATATCAAAATATCAAACACTTCTATCTTCCCCTAAAGACGCAATCTTTCTTATCTCCTAATTATAAGAGAATGATTGATTTCTTTTCTGGCACTCTAGATTAGTTTGAAATTTCTAGAATTTTATATAAATGGAATCAGCACCACTTGTTAAAAATACTATACCTTCTCCATTGTTATGCTTTTTTTGGGCAATTTGCCAAAAACCAACTGACCACTTTTATATGTTCTTAATTTTTGAACTCTATTATCTCCCATCAATCTTTTGACTATACTTTTGCCACCACCACACTTTCTTGATTACTGGAGCATTAGTACTATATGTTGTTTGCTATTGGTTAGTCTGAGTCATTCAACTATATTTTTCTTTTTCAAAAATGTCTTAGTAATTTTTGTTCTTATGAATTCCATATATTTTGGCATTAGCATTTGGGTACTTAAAAAAATCCTTATATTGTGATTCCACTGAGTTTATAAATCAATTTGAGGACAACCAACTTATTTAATATGCTGAGCCTTCCAAGCTGTTTAGTATATTTACCTACTTTATTTGGGTCTTATTCCTTATTTTTGGCCCATATTTCCTGCACATATTTTGAAATATTTATAACTCAGCACTTCAATTTTTTGACCTATTATAATTGATATATTTTTAAATTGTGGTTTCTACATTTTCAATACTAAGATATAGAAATAAGATTTTAAAATATGTATTTATTTTTAAATAATAAATTGTTTAAAAAATATTATATTTATGCCCTTCCTAAACTCACTTATTTATTTCAAGAACATTGTAGATTATCTAGGATTTTCTAGATACATCTTATCATCTGTGAATAGGGACAATTTTATTTCTTCCTTTCCAATTTGCTTGCATTTATTTTCTTTTTCTTGCCTTAGAGCACCTTAAAACTTTCAATACAACGTTGAATACAAATGATGAGAATGAATATTTGTGCTTTACTCCTGATCTTAGAGTTAAACATTCAATCTTTTATCATACAGTGTGATGCTGAATGTATTTCTAGATACACTTTAACAGGATCACTTTATCTGATAAAAATGTTTTCTTCTATTCCATCCAAGTTTGCTGAGAATTTTAACATGAATATGTGTTGAATATTGTCAAATATTTTTCTAAACTAGTGATATGATAATTTTATGAATGTTTAAGTCTTAAAATGACAAATCACATTAAATTTTAAGTAAATTTTTAATCTTAGAATAAATTGGGATATATAGAAATATTGTGAAGATAATATAGAGTTTCTAGATGCCCACAGATTCTAGATGCTCACACTCATTTTCCTTTATTAACATCTTACATTAATTTGATAAATTTGTCACAGCTAATAAATCAACATTAATATGTTATTATTTAATAAAGTCTATCTTTTTACACATTTCCTTAATTTTTATTTAATATCTTTTTTTGATGACAGGATCTTCTCTTCATATCACATTTAGTTATCCTATCTCCTTAGGCTCCATTTGGTTATGACTTTTCTTGTTTTTGATGACTTTGATAGTGTTGAAGAGTACTGATGAGACATTTTCTAGGATGTCCTTCAACTGAGATTTGTCTTATGTTTCCTCATAAGTAAATGGAGAGAAGACCAAAAGACTAAGTTCTGTTTTCATCATATCCTATCAAGAAAGATGTTATCATGAATTTTCAGGTTGAATTAGTATTATAAGATCTCTCCATTGTAACATTATTCTCTCCCTTACCTTTTTCCATACTGTTGTTTTTGGAGGGACGTCACTATGCACAGTCTATTCTTATTGGATGGGAAGTTATACTACACCTACTTGAGTGAGGAATATTTACATAAATTACTTGGAATTTTTCTGCACAAAAATTAGTGTATTTTTTTACTTTTATTTATTTAATAATCTTTATATCAATATCAACATAGGATATTTATTTTATAGTAATGTAGTAAATGTAGTATAATACAATGCTATATTATTGATATTGTTGCTCAAATTGTTATAGATTTGGCCATTGGTATCTCTTTCAGTTGGCCCTTGTGACCCTTTGGCATAATCTGGTCATTATATTTTATTTTGTTTTTTATTTTTATGAGGAGTGGGAATACTTCTTTATTTTCTGGCATTATACGAGAACTACATACTCATCTTGTATATTTCAATCCCCAGTCCTAGAATAAACATTTATCCAAAGATCCTCGGTTCCTTTTATTGAAGAATTTTTTTAATTTAAATATTTGAACATTGAACTAGCCTTGCTTTTTAAGTCCTACTTAAATGTGAGGTTTTATTATATATTATTAGAGTTGATGGACTATTTTTTTTTTTTTTTGAGAATTGTTGGTCTATATTTGTGATGAAATGAGTGTATGGCTTTATTTTCTTACGCTTTCTTTGTTTGAATATGGTATCAGGACAAGTCTGGCTTCAGAAAATGAGTGAAAAAGTGTTCCCTTCTTTTTATTTTCTGGTGAATCTTGTATAGAACTAATGTTATATCTATATTGAAGTGCTTTCTGGACTTCAGTGAAAAATCTGGACATAGAGTTTTTTGGAGGAGTAGGATTTTAAATGTGAATTTAATTTTCTTAGTAGATAGAAGCCCAGGGATGCCTGAGTGGCTCAGTCAGTTAAGCATCCGACTCTTGATTTTAGCTTAGGTCATAATCTCAGGATTGTGAGATTGAGCCCTGCCTCTGGCTCCACAGTGGTTATGGAATCTGTTTAAGATTTTCTCTCTCCCTATGCTCCCCAGTTATTTCTCCCTTTCTAAAAAAAAAAAAAAAAAAAAGAGAGAGAGAGAGAAAGAGGAAAGAAAGAAAAAGAAAGAAAGAAAGAAAGAAAGAATGAAAGAATGAAAGAAAGAAAGAAGAAAGAAAGAGAAAGAAAGAAAGATACAACCACAGTCAGTCATATATATGTAAATACATATATAAATTATATGATATATAATACATAAATATTTAAAAATTATATAATATATATAATGTGTGTCTTTCAAAATTTGCTCCTTTCACCTAAGATTAAATTTGTGGGCATAGAAATGGTGGTAGTATTCCCTTATTATCCTTTAATGTCTACAGAATCAGGAGTGATGGCTGCTTTTCATTCCTTATATTGGAACTTTGTATCATTTCTTATTTTTTATTTTAACTTGGTTAGAGGTTTATCAATTTTAGACAGCTATTGATTCTTCTAAAGAATGAGCTTATTCTCCTTCATTTCTGCTTTCTATGCCACTCATGGCAAAGATTAGAAAAAAAAAATCCTAAACAAATCACATTTGCTGAAATTCAGCACCAGTTTATTTCAGCACATATAATTTCAAAATATATTGAGATAATTGCGTGTTTTTATTATGTTTTTTAAGTTTATTTTTTTATATTTTTTAATTTTTTTAAGATTTTATTCATTTATTCATGATAGACAGAGAGAGGCAGAGACACAGGCAGAGGGAGAAGCAGGCTCCATGCAGGGAACCTGATGCTGGACCCCAGGATCGCGCCCTGGGCTAAAGGTAGGCGCCAAACCGCTGAGCCACCCAGGGATCCCCCCTCTATCTTTTTTAAATGTTAAATTAAATTATGTTAAATTATCCACAAGTTTGAAGAATAAACCTCATTGGTCATGTTGAATTAACTCATTTTACATGTCAAAGTTTTTCATAAATCACACTTGATATATTATTTACTTTTTTAGGATTTTTCTGTCTTGGCCCATAAGACATATAGATCTTTAATTTTTCTTGTAATGGCTTTGTCAGATTTTGATTTCAAGATATGCTGGATATATAAAGTAGCTGGAAAGTATTCCTCAATATTTTACTTTTTGTTATATTTTTTAACACTGGGAGGTTTTAGGTAGTAAGGGTAGTACATTCTCCTTAAATGTTTGGAAAAATCTAATGGTAAACTAATTTTTTTCAGAGATTTTGTTAATGGATACATTTTAAAGAATTTATTGTTGCCTTGATAGAAGTAGAATATGCAGATTTTCAATTTTCTATTACGCAAGTTCATAATATATTATTTTTCTTTTTTTTTAAGATTTTATTTATTTATTCATGAGAGACACAGAGAGAGAGAGAGAGAGAGAGAGAGAGGCAGAGACATAGGCAGAGGGAGAAGCAGGCTCCATGCAGGGAGCCTGATGTGGGACTCAATCCCCAGACTCTAAGATAACTCCCTGACCCAAAGGCAGATGCTTAACCGCTGAGCTACCCAGACGTCCCACGTTATTACATTTCTTGAAAAGAACTGTCACTTTATTTTCTTTACCATTTTATATTGTCTTTATTTTTCAAGGTTAATAATGTTTGATCTCCATGTTATGGCTTCAGGAATATGTTTAAGAAGCTATATGATAAATTTTATATTTTAAGAAGATCATATGTCTAAAGTATTCCATTGTAATATGACATATTAAAGCTCTCTAGTGATATATAAAAAGAATTATGCCATCTGTGATTTAAGTTTTCTCTATACTAATGCTAAAATCTAAAAGTAGTAACCTTTTGGACTATTTTTAAAAGATAAGCTCCAGATGTTGCAGTAGGTTATGACCATCAGTAATTTGAGATGTTGCACTATAATTAACACCTGTGATTCTTCTCTCTTGGTGTACTTTATATGTTCCAGAACACTCCCACAGGAAGCATTGTTGATGGTCACTGGATTGATTTACAGAGGACAAAAGTACAAGAGCAGAGGGGGAAATAAGCACTTTTAGGAAAACGGTGAGTATAAAAGAGGCATTTGAAAAGGCACTGTTGGGAAAAATATTTCTGTGAATAAAATATGGATACAGAATTGTGCAGAATATCTTTACAATAACAGTGTTTTAAATTCTGGATTGTTAACATCAATATCCTTCCAATATTCCCTTTTATATTTTACGAGTTTCCCAGCCTACTTTATTTATGCTTTACCATCCTGTTAACTTTTAGTAATTTGTAGAAAGGATGTCAGGCCTAGAGAAAAATTTTTACTGAGCAAAACTTCAATCATATACAGTCTATTTACATAAACTTTGAAAATCATTATTTTTTACTGCAGCTTTATGTTATTTTAAGCATTTTCTTATTGCTTAGATTTATTCCATTAATAATTCATAAAATGGTACTTATGGATTGCAGTATGATACACCTGTAGCCCCACTGCTCAATTTTACATTCTGTGGCACTTTAACTGTCAGACAAAGGTAGTGATATGTATATTTTCATCAAAAAAGTTATGTGTGTGGAAAGGATATTTGTATGATTATGTAACATGTATATAGATTTATTTACTTAATTCTCAATTAGTAACTACTTCTCCACTGGGTTTCCTCTCTAAGTTGGACTCCTGTTTTTATTTTCAACACATTTCAAGCATATTTGAAAACAGTTTTGTTTCTGATACAACTAAATTGTGATAGTCATCTTTTGTCCTTGCTTGTGGGGTTACGACAACATTCCACAAAAGCTCTGATTTCTGTCTGAATGTAAAAGTGAATTGGTCAGGGTCAGGATGCTACGCATCTATTGATAAAATAACTCGAGGAATTTCTAGCCACTATTTCCTTGTGTCACTGATGGAGTATTCTCACAAATTCTTACAGTCATTAGATCATGTTGATGGTCTCAATTGATTTATAATGTCTCCTTACACACACCCACACACTCTATAAAATTTGGTATTGTGCATTATATACTGCTGCAAAAAATGTAATTAAATTGCAACATAAAGGACTCAATCTACTTGATTTAAAGACATATTATAAAAGTTATATAATCAAGACAGTCTGGTGTTGGCAAAAGAGTGGACACATATATCAATGGATGAGAGTAGGGAACCCAAAATTATGCCTCTGCACACAATTGATTTTATACAGTGTGCCAAGGTAATTAAGTGAAGAAAAGTTAATCTCAATAAATGGAAATGGTACTGGAACAATTGGGCATGAACATATAGGAAAATATCTTATAACATAAAATTTAACTCAAAATGGAAAATAAATAGGACTCTAAAATATCAAACTGTAATAATTCTAAAAGGAACGTACACAAATGTTTCCGAGATATTAAACAAAAATAATAACTATGGCTATCTTAGTTGACTCATAAAAAATCTTGAAAATAGAAGCTTTATTTTTACCCTGATAAAAGATGTCTATAAAATCCCTATAGCTGAGTACTCAATAATGAAACATTGGAAATATTACCATTATGATCAAGAATAAACAAGTGCTCCCCCATTATCATTTCTACTCAGCATTGTTGTTTAGGAAACCGTGAAAAATACATGAAAATTAGGAATATTAGAAAAGAGGGGAAAAAAGGCAATGCTGGGGAGTTCCCTACAAATCCCAAGCAATATTAAAGAATTGCAATGTCATACAAAGTCAGTCCTTGTTCATGATGGAGTGAGACAAAAGTTTAATCACTCTGTAGTAATGTTTATGAAGATAAAATTAGAGTACTAGCTCTATCATATTCTGATATATTAGAAATCAATAGTGTATAAAAAATGAAATGGCATTTATTATGCAAATAGAACAATTAAATAAAATATCAAGCCAGAAGAAAACCACCTACATATGGACACTTGTTATGTGACAGATGGAGTTGCAGATCGATCAGGAAACATGAACTTTTAAATAAGTGATGGAACCAGGGCTAGCCATGTGGAAAAATAAAATACAGAGCCCTACCTCTCATCATTCAAAACAAATACATTTCATAAATAATATATGACTAAATCTTAAAAATAAAAGCTTAGAAGATAAGACAATTTTTTATAATATTGATGTGTGAAATGATTTTTTTAAATTAAAATCTCTAAGCATAAATGATAATGGAAAATGCTAATGATTTTGATGATATTTGATTATGAAATTCCTTTCATCGAAACCCATGTTCAGTGAAGATATTTGTGATACGAGTAACAGACAAATGGAGTGCTTGGGTGGGTCAGGTGGTTAAGTGTCTGCCTTTGGTTCAGTTCATGATCAGGGTCCAGAGTTCAAGCCTCTCGTCATTGGGCTCCTTGCTCTGCAGGGAGTCTGCTTCTCGCCTTGTCCCTCTCCCCACCATGCATCCTCTCTCTAAAATAAATAAATAAAATCTTTAAAAAAAGATAACAACAACAAAAACAAATAACCAACAAATGATTAATATCTACAACATATGGAAATATAGAAGATGTGAATCAAAAAAGATATGATCTCATAGAAAGTGAAGCAATGAAATACACAAAATATTTTAAAAAATAAGCAAACTACCAATAAGTATTTGAAAAAGGAAATACAAAATAAAGTCACATTATAACAAAATTTTACAAGCAAGTAACAGGCAGAAACAGATCATTCAGAACCATGGTAAGAATGAAAACTATTGTACTCTCTTCCCCTGCTAGCCTCAGTATAAATTGATTTATTTATCTTACAAAATTGGGTTGCCTGGGTGGCTCAGTGGGTGAGCGGCTGCCTTTGGCTCAGGGCATGATCCTGGAGTCCCGGGGATCAAGTCCCACATTGGGCTTCCCTGCATGGAGCCTGCTTCTCCCTCTGCCTATGTGTCTGCCTCTCTCTATGTGTCTCTCATGAATTAATAAATAAAATCTTTAAAAAAAATAGTTTGTCATTCCCTAGTAAAGTTAAACATTTGCTTCCCCTAAAAGCTGTAGTGACACATGGACATAAGAAGACCGGTACAAAAGGATTTATATCACTATTGTGTAAAATAGAAAAAACTGAAAATGATGAATATCAATACTAGACTGGAATTGGGGCATCTTTGGAGAGAGTAGTCTATAGTAGTAAAAAATTGGACCACAACTATCAATTTCACAGCAAAATAAATGTAAGTCAGAAAAACATGTGAAATAGATTTCATTTACATGATATTTAAAAAGAGGTAAAATAATATACTTGGGGAGTACACACAGTGATGATAATATTATGAAGGAAAGCAAGGGAATGATTCATAGAAAATTCAAGGTAGAAGTTGTTATTTAAGGAAGATATCCTGATGGGGCAGACACTTAGGGTCTTCTGAGATATGGTAAATTTTGCGTTCTTAGGTCTGAGTATAAGCAGTAGGAGTCCCAGATATTATTATTCTTTAAGTTGCATAAAGTTTTTCTTGTGTGTAAGCTGTTTTATTTGTTTCATGAGAGAGTACAAAGCAAAATACTGTTATGTTAGAGGCAGAGATCTGGAATTAATTCTATGTATTTGGCATACATGTTATTTGGGCATAGATTCTAAGAAACTACATTTTGGAGATTGTTTCTTAGAGTTAGGGTAGTTATTAAAATAACTACATGTTTTGTTTTGTGTTTTTAAGATTTTATTTATTCATGAGACACAGAGAGAGAGAGAGAGGCAGAGAAACAGGCAGAGGGAGAAGCAGTCTTCAAGCAGGGAGCCCGACATGGGACTCAAACCCTGGGACCCCAGGATCACAGCCTGGGCTGAAGGCAGAGCCACCCAGGTGTCCCTAAAGTAACTATTTGATATGAGAAATCCTTCCACTATGCTGTTTTAGGACAACCAGATATAGACATGTATTACATTATCAGTCAATGACAAAAATATCTAATTTATTGCTAGTTTTATGCAGGAAAAATTACATGCAAGAATAACAAAGCTGGAAAAAAAGATATGTCTTTAGGAGCAAGTTTAAAGATTATAATCAAAGATGATGTGACAGATTATGGCAATTTATGATAAAATATGTAAGAGACTTTGAAAACAACATGTGATATTGTACCATCTTTCCATAACTTCTTCCTGTTGCTCACATCCCTTGTAACAGAAACACAACTTTCTTTCCTTTCGACTGGGCCAAATACTTCTATGATAAATTGAGAATCTTTTTTCCTAATAATTTAATGGGGAAATTTGGATTAAATATTTGTAAGCTGAAGTACTCTTAATCATGGTCAGATAATATTAACAATTCTTGTGGGTTCTTTTCAGGACACAATTTGTGTGACAAAAGATGTTTGGTTAAGTAAGAATTCATAATATTCACTTTATACTTACATATTATTATTCTCAGATATTTTTAACCTATACCCAAAGTGCCTTACATAGAGAAAGTTTGTCATATTTGTTTTCCTGAGTTCTCCAAAATCTTTGCATGCCATAATATAGCACTCTTTATTAATAGTACCATCACCCTGAGATAAAAAATATGTATTTACTTACACAGCATAAAACACCCCTCACATACACACACAAACACAAATCCAATTACTAAAATTAAATTATGTTACTGCAATTGAGATATTCAGGTGAAAAAATTCCAAAGGTTAAAAATAATAATTAAAAATGTTTTGCTTTATTCTCACCTTTTATTTTTAATTTAAAAATAAAATCACTTATTGCGGTTATTATTTCTAAATAAGGGAGGAAGTTGCTTAGTCCTCTATCCTTTACTACTTGAGCAGCTGAAGGCAAGACTTAAAGAGGTGTAAAAGCATTTACCTAACTACTGAGAGATAACAGTTAGATAGCAGATAGCATGTGTTTAACACCCCTTACACCCTCTCTGGTTGACTTCTATCTCTATGGATCAATAAACTCTGCTTTTAAGATGAAAAAAAGAAAATCCTTACTGAAAGGCAGGGGAAATTATTCTTTAAACACAAATGATAATGATACTAACAGCAGCAACAGCAACATCAACAAATCAACTCAAAAATCAAGAAATTATTTGTGAAATGCAAGAAAGAAATTGTCATCAAAGAGGAAAATTATGATCAAATAAGAAAATAAATTAATGATCAAGCATATATAATTAATAAGAAAAATTTGGGGAAAGTCCATTTTTCTCCAATTAAATTAAACTACTAATTATAATCATATTAGTGTGTGTAAATTTTTACTGATCAAGTCATAGCTCCATCTATGAGAAATTATAAATGCACACAAACAGCCAAGGAAAATGTGCAGAAGATTCTGAGTAGGAAATACATGAACCAAACACATGTGCAATTCATGAGTTCACAGTGAGAAAACTCATAATTTTAACAATGAGATTTTTTTTTTCCACTTAAGCAGTGTTAATCATTCATTTTAGGTAACTTCCCCAAATTAACTATTTTTAAACTTTGCAATCTCTTCTTACTAGATTTGTTCTTACTAGAACAAATTTAGATTTTTTCAAAGTTAGGGTTTTTCTAAGAGAAACATATTTTGTCTTTAAGTAAAAAAAAAAAAATGTTAAATTCACAGTCTTAAGCAGATTCTTATAGAATCAAGGAAAATTATATTGCTTGCAACTAGTCCAGGTACCACATGAGAGCATTTTTTAAAAATACTCTTCTGTGTTCCTCTCTGTTAGTTAACTACATCAAAAAGAGGAGTGAAACATTCCCTTCTTTAATACATTTTCCACTTTTTTGCCCTTGATCTCTTGATCCAGGATTGGCAGATGTGAGACCCTGAGGCAAAGCCATTGACTTGGAGAATCCAACAGAGTTTAAGACTCATACATTCTATTTTTGGAATGTTAAACTTCCCAACTGGGTCATTTGCTTTGGTGACTGTGATCTGTGACATACACAGTTCACACTGGCATAAGGTGAGGTGGATTTTCTATTCAATATCCACCAGGGAATCTCGATTCTTCCTCTATCATGTCCTAGCTCCTGGTTTGCTTTTTTTGCTTACATTCAGCAATGGTTACCTACTATAGCCCCTTCTAGCAGCCACCAGTACATTTTTTTTCTCCTGTGTCTTGGATGGTTTCTATCTGTTATAGGATTTTCCTAGCTCATTTTCCATGGTAATTTCTCCATAGCTGTGATTGGGTTTCAAATGGATTGTCTGACCTCACCCCCAAGAGGACTATGTTCTTTGCCTAAACATACACAAACTAGTCACCCTTTCAGAAAACTCCCACAATACTTCATTCCCAGTCTCCCTAATTGCCTATTATATATTTTATTCAATGGAGGAAGTAAATTTGTTATCTTTTCTAGCCTTCTCCTATTTATTCCTTAGCATCTTGTTTTTCTGGCAAATTTTAATTTTTCAAACAACCAGGCCATCCATAAACAAGGCTAATCCTCTTAAAAGTCTAAGGTCACTAATTTTGCTCTCTGTGTCCCAAGTTTTTGACAGTTCCTCTAGGAAAATGTCCTGTCAGTCATGAGTAGGATTTCTTCTCAGTTAGTACTGACCAAGTATTAAATATAAAACATATTTTCAAGAAACTCCGATATGTACTAATGATTTGCTCCACGAGTAATACTATCTGAAATGATAGCAAGAAAAGATAGTTGCCCACAGTTCTAGTTAAAAAAAAAGAAAGAAAAAAAAAGTATAGCATATGCTTTTCAAGTTTCAAGAGCATCTCTCATGTCCCTACTCACTGAAACAAAATATTAGAGGCCTTAAAAAACATTCCTGAGTTAATTTTAGTCAGTGCCAACTACACACCATACCTACCTAATGCAGCCAATCAAGGCAGTGTAAGCTTGGATCACAGCATGTACCTCTGAAGATAAGGCTAAGAAGAAATCTTCAAATATTGCCAAGTCCCAAGTCTTTGTTATTCCCACCTATATTTGGCCAACTCCCTCCAAGAACTTTATCAAGATTCTATAGCTACCAAATCACAAATTCAGAAAGTCTACTTAAATATACTTGAATTTGCCTATGTGACAGAGACTTGAATCCATCCAATGTAGGAGATAACCTTTCAAAAAAAAAAAAAAGGAGATAACCTTTCAGGGACCTTAGCCAAAGCACTAAAAACTTGTTTTAAGATTCACGTTTTATTTCATTGCCTGCTCTTTCACTATGAATGGCTCTCCAAATGGTTCTCATGAACCAATATCCCCACTTTCTGCACTTTATTATTAGGGAACAATGGCAAGATGTGACAGCCACATGACTGGCGGAGGTTTAGACCATGATGCAATTATGAAAAATTAAGAGCTATTTGCCTGGCTAGATTTCTCCATTCTTATATAAAATGTTTCTAAATATTATTTACTAGAAATCCAAATAATTGTTAAAACTTGAGCATGTTCAGTTTCAGATGGGTAACGGTTGGCATAGCAACTTTATGATTCATGTTTGTACTATTGTCTTGTTTTACCCCAAGCCAGAGATGATCCTTGCTTATTGCTTCTTAGACGTTTATACAACAAATACTTATTGAGTTCATTCTAAGCATAAGGCACCAAGGTGATGTTAATTTGCATTAGATGTGGACTCTATATTCAAGGAACATACAATCTAATAAGAAAGATCAGATTGGTGCATTCTTATAATAAAAGGTAAAATAATATAAAGCTGCAAGTATTGTGCTATGGATTTCAAGTCAGGAAGGAATTTCTTCTAGTGTTACTAATAATAAAATCTCACTTCTTGTTTTCTTGATAGAAATCACTAGTCTGTCCATAAGCTGTCTATACAATACTCAGTATAATTTTGCTTTTCACAATTTTTGAAAAAGGAGGTTAGCAATTTATGATATTAATCATATCAATTTTATATGAACTTCATCTTAAATATTTCAGTTGTCCCTTAAAACAATAACATCCAATTGATTCTAAATAAGGCTATCTGAATAGAGCAAACTTAGAGTTCATTATAAGAATGTGTTTGTATATGTGTATCTAGTATAGTTTTATTCATTGTTTTTACTAATTTCTTTTCTTTTTTGAGAAGAATGTAAGAAAATCAAGATAATCTGACAAAAATGTGGAACTGAATACAGCAAAGGCAAAGATTAAAAAAAAAGATACTGCCATTATTGTATTACCTGTAAGTTAAACATCTCCTTGGAATTTATCCCAAGTTTTTCTTCTTTTAAGAATTTCAAAAGTCTTTATATGTTTCTTAAAATTATTGTTCCCTTGGTAGCTACTAAATGAGATGGTTGCAGAGAGGCACCATTATCCTTACTGTAAAAAATACAGTGTGGAATATTACCCTAAACTCTGATTGTCTCCTTTTCCCCACTGGGTGAGAAATTACTTAGATAACGTGCATCGGTATACAGCATTTTTATCTTTTATCTATAGTTCCTAATACTCCATTACACAGGTGAGGAAGGAGACAAATGCCAACCAAATATATGAGTTTCAAAAGAGCTGTCACGGTTTCAGTCCATAAAGAAAATCTAGACGATAGTCAAGGTCAAAGAAATGAATGCATTGACAGAAATTTCTCCATAGCAGGAGATAATTTCTAGGCATGGCATGTTCAGGCTGCAACAAAGAGAAGATGGCTGGAAAGCATATAGATATTGTCCTTGGTGTCAAAGATATTCTTAGGCCTCTAAAGTATTAATAAAAAAATAAGTTAAAGATCAAATTATGTGTACAAATATTTCCATTTTTCTAAGAGAACCTAAGTCAGCAATATCGATAAGACAAAGAAGATTTTACTTAGTTGAAGAAAATAGAGAATGATCAAAGTTGGTGAGATTAATTAAATGTTCATGGTTAGCCCATAGACACTAGAAGCAAAAGCCAGCAACTGGTTTTTAGACATTGTTTAGAAACCAAAACCACAGGTGTTTAATGTGCCTGTGGATGAGGAACTTATACAGTCAAAGTAGGATACAAAGGATGAAATTCATAACAAATGTATGGTAATAAGCCTGAGGCACCTTTGTCTTGAGAGCTTAATCTTAGACTCAGACTTATAGACAAACCAAGGAGTATATTTGCCCCAATTTTCAAAATGTGATGTTTTTGATCTGCAGGTTTGGGCCAGGCTATTAGCCTCCTGCAGTGAACTATCCAGAGGGCATGGCACTTTGCTAAGTTAAAAGGCTCAATGATTCTTTGCATTCAGTGCAATTTCAGAATTTCAGAAACTAGGAGGTAGTACTGAACTAAAAATTTAGGTTGGAAGCTCAGTCTCAGGTGGCACAGTAGTGCAGATTACACACCTTAAAAATATATTTTCTACATTATTGCTAAGTTATTTTCACCAATAAAGGTCTCCTAATCCAAAGACTTGGAGAAGGGGGTAATTTTCCTTTTGAAAACTAAACAAAATATACATTGTTAGAAGATACAGGTTTGTAGCATAAGAATTGATAGTACTCTAAATAAAATTACTGTTTTCCAAAACAAAGATACCATCAGAAGCAATACTGGCACAGATAAGGGAGGAGTAGAAAAGTAATAAATAAATAAATAAATAAATAAA
Source organism: Canis lupus familiaris (assembly GCF_011100685.1). NCBI lineage: Eukaryota > Metazoa > Chordata > Mammalia > Carnivora > Canidae > Canis > Canis lupus. The sequence continues at coordinate 60,516,522 of NC_049233.1, forward strand.
TAAATAAATAAATAAACAAACAAACAAGTAAATTTAAAAAGGGTTGTGTCCCTCCAAGCCCAGACTAGGGTAGAAGGTGCCCTAAATATGACTATGTGGCCCTTTAGGCAGCTCTACATCTTTTCTAGGATCTGTGAATATCAGAAACTTTGTTTTCCTGTGCCTCTTTTGGGTCCCCTTTTGTGACTGTATGTGACTGACCATTACCTAAAAGAACATAGAAAACCAAAAAAAAAAAAAAAAAAAAAAAAAAAACATAGAAAACCATTCCTTTGCTTCCAAGATCACTGAGAAATTTTCTGATTAGAATTAGACTTCATATGTGGATATGCCCACAAGGAGAAAATAAACAAACTGGTAACATGGATATCCAGTCTGCTCGATTATCATGTTTAACTACATATAAATTCATAGTCAATATTACATTTTTATCAGTCTCTTTGACTTTCATTATAATGTAAATGAGTATTCCATGAGAGTTTAATAATCTCATGACATAATAATAGCAGAAATCTTGAGACTGCAGAGATGATTTGGACTGCTGGACTGTAATAGCTCAATTCGGCACTAAGGTAATGTCAGAGTTGAACTACACCTAGGGGCAGCCAGCTTCCTGTAGGCAATGCTCACTTGTCTTAGTTAGGCATAATCTTCAAATAAAACTGTCGTTCTAAAGCCTAGCGTAAGAAAATTTGACTAGGCAAAATGTCATGCAATAAGCTATTGTAAAAAAAGCCTAACTTCAAGAAGGAAAAATTGGGCATAAAGATCCCAGAAATTCACAGAAAGAAAAAATTAGTCCTGGAGCTGGAGTCAAGAGCTCAACCTAACTAGTCTACATTTGGCTAACTTATTAGTCATTCTCTCTTTCTAAATGTCCAATATGCTTTAAATTGCTACTAATAGAATTATTTAATTGCCACTTACAGAATTATTTTAAATGATACTTGAATAAAAATATAGAATAATCTTTATTTTAAAAATGATAATAATAATAATAACCTTAAATAAAGTATAAGCTGTATGTATAAATGTACTAGAAACAATCTACAAAAGTTGTGAAAAAAGGACTATCAGCACTGTTAAGAAGCTCCTTGAATGACAACAGGAAACATTTAAGATCTCTGAGATTACTAATATATCTATAAAATAACATGTGACCTTAACTTCTTAAAAGTGCTAGATGAAATTACCATGCAGATTCCCTTCTAACTCCAAGATAAAACTTTATGAAAGTATAGTGGAAATCCAAGTTCATAGCTGGGAACGTTTAGGACAATAAAACATTTCCAACATATGTCAGGCTATCCCAAAGCTATGATTTAATAAAAACGTTTTGGTTCCAAATTGTCTAATTGACTTAATTTTCTATTTTAACCTGTATTGGGTAAACCTAGCCAAATTATTGAGCCCTTAAATCCTCCTACCCTCAGGAGAAAATATGATTATTTTGGAAGAATACAGTCGCATTTAACCATATCGCTTTCAAATATTAATCCATCTACATTTTGAACCAATTTTGTTAATATTGTCACTAAGCACTAGAAATATATAAATCTGATGTTTCTTCACAAAACTAACAGGAAGTAAAAAATAAAAAAGGGAAGATAAAACTGAGGTAAAGACATATAAGTATTGGTAGTGAAAGCTGCCCAAACCTTGGATCCTGTGGCAAGGTACAATGGAGTTTAAAGGGGAAGTTACTGCCAAAACAACAACAACAACAACAACAACAACAACAACAACAACATAATGATAATGTAATAAATACAATAAATTAAAATAAGTACAACTATATTGATAATAAGAAGTCAAGGTTTTTAGAGTTTGGAGTAATAACAAGGAATGAAAGTTATACTGAGAGGTAAAAAATATGAAAGATATAGGTTGTAAAGAATAAGAAAAAGTAAATAATTTACAGTAGACTAGATCAGTAGCTAGAAAATGCACAGTACTCAAGGAATAGAACAGTAAACTGGCTTGTAACTAACACAAAGTATTTAAGAAGAAGTTGAATACAAAATCAGATAGCTGACCTTAGTAATCTCAGTATTTGGTCTGAGGGAAAATGCCTTTAACATCTTCTGTAATTCTAAGAACCCTTAAGATACAAGTTTCGCCTTAATTTCATTTAACTGGTATCTGGACATATATGAACATAGGTGTAAATACGAGGTGCGATGCATCTTTAATTTTCACATATACTTGAAAAAAGTATTTTAAAATTTATGTAAGGTTGAAATGAGATACTTTCTAATTTTTTTAATATACACATATTTGGTGTGGATTATTATTTCAATATTTGAGGATGGGAATCTATCCCATAATACTTAAACCTGGTTGTCATTCAGATCATTGGCATGCATGTCCTTAGGCCCATCTGTTAGGTTGTCATAGTGCCATACTGAGGAAGTGGCAAGCTAGTTTCAAGTAGACATAAATGCCAACCAAAGATTAATTTAGCAGGAGAGCTTGTTGAGTGCAAAAAGTGACATCTCCTATAAGAGGAAACTCTTGACTAGCAGTGCCAAATTGGGGCCTTGTGCTTCATTACATGTGAGTGCATCTGCTGCCACTTGCAGGCCTAATGCCATAAAAGAGAATGACTTTCACTGTGAAAGCTATTTTGGAAAAAATAGAAGCATAGGTAATTGCATAGTTCAAGAAAGACAGACCTAACTGTTGCATATCTAATGAAATTGCTGAGATGGACACTTCTGAAAAGCTTATGAAATAAATGATTGCATAATATTTCTTATAGTTTAAAACATTAAAAAATAAATAAAACGTTTGATCAAGAATTTAAAGGTACTGTTAAAAAGAAAAAATTACAGAAGAATGTGTAATTATTTATGCTATATTAGAATCAGAGAAATGGATACTATATGGAATGGATGTTAGCATTACAGAATTAAATAAACACCATGCTAAAATGAGAGAAGAAGGGATCCCTGGGTGACTCAGCAGTTTGGCGCCTGCCTTCGACCTAGGGCGTGATCCTGGAGTCCTGGCATTGAGTCCCGCATCGGGCTCCCTGAAGGGAGCCTGCTTTTCCCTCTGCCTGCTTCTCTCTCTCTGTCTCTCATGAATAAATAAGTAAATTTAAAAAGGGGGGGTGGGGAGAAGGAGGGGCACCTGGGTGGCTCAGTGGTTGAGCATCTGTCTTTGGCTCAGGTCATGATCCCAGGATCCTGAAATCAAGTCCAGCATTGGGCTCCCTGCGGGGAGCCTGCTTCTCCCTCTGCCTATGTCTCTGTTTCTCTTTGTCTCTCATGAATAAATAAAATCTTTTAAAAAGGGAGAGAAAGAGGAGGATACAACCAGCGGTATAACTTAACACATCACAATTTGTGAAATTTGTGTGATTTGGAAACTGATAGAAATCATTTAAGATTCCCTATAAATGAAAAAGGGTTAAATGTAATAAATGCCTATTTTATTTTGTAAAATGCAAGGAGAGTATTTAGAATGAAATTAAGTTAACAGAGTAAATTCATAGTGTCATAGATTTTATGTATATGGCAAAGTTCAGAAAAGTTACCTCTTGAATTCACTGATGATAATTTATTGACAGAATCCTTTAGAAATATTTATAAACACCTAAAATATGTCAGACTCAGTGATTGAGTTACCTTAATGAGTGACCTGAAATAATTATAAATTAAATGATTTTTTTTTCACTTCTAGATAAGTTTTCTTAAACTTAGACTTCTGTAACTGCTTGCAGATAGGTAACTATTGTTCAATGACAAAAAAGTCATAGCCAAATGGAAAATAATAAACTATGTTTTCCTCCTTTGGTTTCTATAAACTGATGCTTTAGAGATTTGCATTTTACATTATTAATCTCTTAAAATTACCTTAACTGTGTCTTTGGACTTGAAATCTCAAAATAGATAACTAGAGAGATCTATTGGTTCCATATCATCAGACTGCTCTATTAACCAACATGTATCATGATACAACTTTCCAGATAAGAACATGCTTTCCAAACCTGGCATCAAATTCACAAAAAATATTTTCTTTTTTTTAGAAAAGTGGTATTCAGGAAATATGCCATAGAAGTTGAGGCTTTTTCATATGCATAAAATACATAAACTAATCACTTTGAGGAATAAACCAAGAGCTCTGATTCCAAACTTTCTAAAGTCGTAAGCAACTTAATAATTATTTAACACTAGAAAGCGTTATCCTATGTCTTTGAAGTTAAGAATCCTTTATATATATATATATATATAATGTATTTGAGGGCAAAATGATTTCCTTTAGTAATATGGCAACTCTCCACCTTGCTTTCTGATTAAAATGAATGTGTTTCTCCGAAATCAAGGCAACTCTACATAATGGACTAATTTGAAATCATCCTTATCCTGATCTCAGGAAAATTGTTTCTACTTCCTAAAAGACTCACGTTGGACTAAATTAGTTTATTTTCTAATTTTGATCATTTTATTATATTAGGAAAAATAACTGAATCTTTCCATTTCCAACAATATTCATTACCCAGTATTCCAACAATATCAAAGATTAAGTATTTTATATAAATTAAATCATGCCTTTTTCACAGTTAAGCCATGACGCAGTTACTATGATTTTTCCAAATATACAGATGAAGAAATGGAGAACCTTAGAAGAGTTTGTTCAGGATCTTATAGCTGATAAATGGAAGAGGTAGGACTCAATCCTAAGCAATCTGTATCCATACTATTCCGCAAAATGAAACCTTAAATGTTGTCGTGAAAGACTTCTGCAACCACTTTAGATGAAGTAGGAGAATCAAAGTTTTGAATGTATTACTGTGTTGAAAAGAAAGCACAAGGAAATCAGAGCCCTAAGGCAGCAGGAAACCAGAAATATAGGGGAAGGAACTTGCAAAGAATCTGGCCTAGGGGCATCTGCTAATTTCTGGTGATTATTCCAGACCATTTTTTCCCCCCACTGGGAGCAGAAGATAAAGCCTAGGCCAAAACAAGGGCTGAGCTTGGTTCTGAGGATCCCAAACCATAATTCACCTTTGGTGTGTAAATCTACCAACACACATACACACACACACACACACACACACACAAATCCCCGCTTTGCTGAGAGAGATAACCAGTCTCACATTGGGCTTTAGGTGAGAATGGAAAAATAAGTTTCTTCTCACAATTTCTAAGAAAAAGTCTACTCTTACAAAAGTTTCAGAACAGAATATTAATATCTTATGGTTCTAAAATAAATAAGTTAATGATTAATTTAAGTTGGTCATAGATTTTTGGCTCCTCTCTAGTACCTGGCAGAAGCAAAACCACATCCTCTCTGAAGTATTGTGGCTTATAAGTGGAGCTTAAAAACCTGCAGTGTTAAAACTCCAAGTAATGTGAGCTCATGAAAAAACATAAAGCTCATAAGAAAACAAGCCAATATTTATAGCTGAAAAAAAAAATGACTTTAGAATTATACTTGCCAAGACTGTGGTCCCAAGAATTATCAGCTATACAATATTAAGTACATGTAATATATCATGATAGTAAAATTAAGCAGATACAAAAAAACAACTAATTTTACAGAGATCAATATATGATAAAAATATCATAAGTGAAATAAGCAACATAAAGCTTACTTTAAAATATCAGAAAAGAGAATGAGTGGACCAAAGATAAATTTTAACATACTAGAAATAATTTGGCATAGAGAGGAAAAAGATGAAATTTTTGTGAGAAGTTAAGGGATAAAGAGGAGAGAATGAAATGGCCTAACACCTGCCTAACCAGATTTTCATAAGGAAAAAATAATGAAAAGAAGAGACGCAGCAATCAAGATTATGATGAATGTGGGTATTTTGGAAATTCTCAGGTTCTACTTTGAATTCTCAGCAAAGATCCAGAAGCAGTAGTGTAAAGAAATCCACACCTAGACATGTTTGAAACATCAAATTCCAAAAAACAAAAACAGAAAAAAAATAGATTTCGCAAAGAAAATAACAGATATCTTAAAGATAATAGACTTCTTAAAGACAAGTTATAAGCAGATTGACAAATTCTCACCATCAATACAGAAGCTAGCAGAAAGTAAAAATATATTCATATACTGAGAAAAAATAGCCACCAACCTAGAATTTCATATTTAGAAAAAATGTCTTTCTGGGCAGCCCCGGTGGCGCAGCGGTTTAGCGCCGCCTGTAGCCCAGGGCATGATCCTGGAGACCCGGGATCGAGTCCCACATCGGGCTCTCTGCGTGGAGCCTGCTTCTCCCTCTGCCTGTGTCTCTGCCTCTCTCTCTCTCTCTGTGTCTCTCTCATGAATAAATAAATAAAATCTTTAAAAAAAAGAAAAAGAAAAAATGTCTTTTTTAACAATGGAAGCAAAATAGACTTTCTCAGGTAAATAAAATCAAGCAAGTTTCTATCATCAGACCTTTATATGCATAAACAAACAAATAAATCAAAAGAATATACTCTAAGAAGGAAAATGATACCAGATTATATTTATTATCTATTATTTTATTTATATATTATATATTATATTATTATTTTATATATAAATATTATATATTTATATATATAAAATTTTCCAATAGGCTGTGTTTAAAAGAAAAGTAAAGATTATTTGTAAGCAATTGGCAAACTGGACTGTGGAATCTATTTTAGTAATATCTGGATTTTGTCTTACATCATCAGACAGTATTATGCAGGGTTATCTGATTATGAAAATGGAAGACTAGGTAATCTTACAACCCTCCCTTTTAGTGATAGAGTAGGCAGTTAGATAGGAGCGGGGAAACAGGATTTTCCAATTTGTGAAAAAGACAGAAACTGCCAACCACCACTGAAACGTGAACAGCTGGGGAAAATCCTGGGGAACACTCGTGCTTTTCCCCAAGGTGACCTAAAGCTTTATTATAATACATTTATATTGCAATTTTAGCCTTTCTTGTGGAGATTGGCTACCATAACAGTTTGGACAAGGACCATATTGGGAGGAGTTCTTTAGATGATTGGAAGCAACCTCATGCAGAGACGACCCTAACTATGACCCAGAACCCGTGTAAGTATGAAAAACAAGACAATCTTGACCCAAAGCAGAATTGCCCCTCTGGCCCTGCTGGACCTTCCACCTACTTGTGCTTTGCCCGCTATTAAATGCTCGCTTGAGAGTTTGGCTCTGAATCCTTTCTCAAGAATGCAAGCCAGGGAACAGGCTTGCTGCTAACATAAGGACAAATGGAAAATATGAGAATTAAAAAAGAAATATATGGAGGCATTGACTATTTAAAAGGTAGTGAAGGATTACAGAACCAAGAGCCAAGAGAAGAGAGTGATCCAGAGAGGGAAGTTGGCTAATGTGGGCTATTTTTCCTCTAGAGCTATTTTTAATTCTGGTTGAAGTAAAGAAGCCAAATCACAGAGTTAACAGTATCTCAATAATAGTAGACAGACATTGGAGCTTGAGGTCTTTCAAGATTAGGAGGCACAGCTGCAAAGCTGATTTCTGAGTTTGAATCCCTTAAGGGGCAACACTCTAGGATAAGAAGCAAACAGAGTCCCTCACTTCCCTTGAGGCTTGTGGATGCAAGCAGAAACCTCTCAGAGAGAGAGGAAGAGAGAGAGAGAGAGAGAGAGAATATGATTCTAGGCCTCAAATTATATTTACAGTCATTTCATGAACAATATCCAAAACACAATAAAAAATTACCAGGCACAAATGGTGGAAAGAACACATAAATGTAACAAAGAAAAGGTAAGACAATAGAAAGAGAACTAAGGGATTCCAGAGGATGGAGTTATCAGATGCTATAGGCATTAAAATGCCCTTCTTACCTAGGTTACTTACCTAAAGAGTATCTTGAAATGTTCTCAACTGCATGGGTATCTTACTTCTACCTAAATTATTCCTTATGTGCTAGCCGAGTACTGTCTGCTAGTCTGAGCTGAAAGCATGGATTATATAGGTCCTCGGTCTTTTATTTAAAACCCTTGGGGCATGATGTGTTTTGCTATTCAGAATATTTCAGAGTTGAAGAAAGGCAATATGGCACAGATTATGTAACACTGCCAGGGAGCAGTACTCCATAAGCAAACGTTTTAATAGTTCTGCAACAAAATGATGAATATTCACAGCTGATGAGATTTTCAAGACTATATAAATGATCTAAGTCAGTGCAGGACATATTTTACTACCAAAGAAATATACTCCAAACCTTTGAAAAGAAACATCTAGTCTTTAGAACTTTTTAGAGCTTTTTGGATTTTTAGAGCTTTCTTTTCTTTCTTTTCTTTCTTTCTTTCTTTCTTTCTTTCTTTCTTTCTTTCTTTCTTTCTTTCTTTCTTTCTTCTTTCTTTTCTTTTTTTTTTTTTTTAAGATTTTATTTATTCAGAAAGAGAGAGGCAGAGACACAGGCAGAGGGAGAAGCAGGCTCCATGCAGGGAGCCCAATGTGGGACTAATTCCCGGAACTCCAGTATCACGCCCTGGGCCAAAGGCAGACGCTCAACCACTGAGCCACCCAGGCATCTCACTTTTTGGATTTCTGAATTGTAAACAAAGGATTTGAGATCTGTAGTATATCTGCTATGGAAAGAATGAAGCAATTTGAAAAGGTTCTGTTGTGTGAATTTCTTTGTTCTTAAAATGTATACGTTAAGAGAAAAAAATTGAATTATGCATGTTTATAAGGCCACAAAATTTACGATTTTAGATTAAAAAGACCTTTGTACAATTTAAAATCTTATGTAATATGTATATTTAAAAAATAAGTTTCAAAGCTCAAATCCGATTCTGGTCACAACGTTTTTACTACCTTAAGGGACATTTGGGATTCATTGTAAACGTGGAATTAGAATGAGAAATTTATTTGCATTTATTTATATTTATATTATCCTACAGAGAGAATACTGAGTATTTATTTTGAATGCTAGAATATAACCTTAGGACATTACAATAGCATTTCAGCATGCAAACTTGATTTGCAAAATCTTTTTTGACTGGGGATTATAACAAAATGCATTTTATTGTTTTGTTGACAAGTGCATAGATCCCAGTATATTTTATTTTGCTATTTGACATGAAGCATCAATGGAATATGCGTCTACGCTTTTTGTTCATTTATCCCCTTAATGAAATCTAATATGACTGTCTCTTTTAATTTAAGTTTTTAATATATTGAGCAAATTTCAGGTCTCTTGTATAAAACCTTCTTAGAGATGTTTGAAGATTTTCCTTTCCCATTCAGTTGCTCTTGCATGAAGAATTTATAATGTGTGCACAAGAAAAACATAAATTAAAAAAATTCAAAGAATCAAATACTTAGCCCATGATTCTCTATTAATTAAGGCTTTTCTTTGGGCTCTCAATCTTTCTACATTATTTGTAATAAAACAAACGTTTTCCATGAGATATAATTTCTAATGATACACATTATTAAAGACTTTGTAATAGAGCTAAAACCTTGTAGGATTCCAAAGATATTTTATCAGGGCGTTGAAGTAGAGATGAGGTAAGGCAGGATCACACAGCTATCTATAAAGGGTGCTTCTTAAAAACTCTGTGAGGAGATCTAGTAGATAGGATTTTTTTTAATCTACATTTTTAGCTATGACAAATATTGACAATAAAGTGATTTTTCCCAATATTCTAGGGCATTTTAAAGTATCAGAAATGGCTAAACCCAGATTTTCTTATTCCATATTCTCTGCCATTTTTTGCAAGACTGGCAAAAATTAACCTTGGATGGGGCTTTCCAGTCTTTTCTTCTTGTAATCAGACTCCTTCTAAAAACGCCCTGGACAATTGTATAATGCAATGAAGATTTACATGTTAGCTTGAGGTTTGAATAGGTATAATTAATTGTTTGCTGTGAAGTAGAAGATTGAACCAACTGAGCACATATGACTGTTAGAAAACAGAGCTGTTCCATGTTTATATTTGGAAGTGTTACACTTCCTTTTAGATGCTGATATTTCAGTTATATCGATAGTTGCCACTGCTAGGAGCCATTGCTAAAAATATTGCTGATCTCCTCACCAGAGAATTAGACATTACAAAGTGTAAACTGATATTATCAGAATTTTAATACTTGTTCCTGTTGGTCAGTAGAAACTCTTTCAAGCCCATTCCCTGATCTTTTGACTTCTCCTTATTATTATTATTTTTTAACACCTACTCAGTTTCTCCAATAGCAAAGTGTTGCTAATTTATAAGATGCTTTCTAATGCCTCAGCTCTGGACTCATCCGAGGCAGATATCTTATTCTGGAAAATGTTATTATAAATCATGATATTCACGCTTAGAATACTCATTTCTACTTCTATACCATTGCTTCTAGATCCTCTTAGCAGACAGCAATTTGGGATATATGCATGTCAGCTATCTCTAATCTCTCTCTATATAAATATGTATATTTATGTACACACACAGTACATATACGTTTATATATTTACTTACGTCATCTATATATTTAACTTTCTACTTAAAAAAATTTTTTTTTTTAGAGATAGAGCATGGGTGAGAGGAGGAGCAGAGGGAGACAGGGAGACAGAGAAAGGGAATCTTTAGCAGGCTCCACACAGCACAAAACCCAATGCAGCTCAATGAACAATGCAATGAGCTCAATCTCACCACCCTGTGATCATGACCTGAGTCAAAATCAGGATTTATATGCTTAACTGACTGACCCACCCAGGCATCCCTTAACTATCCACACTTAAAGCCATGAATTCACATAATTCCTTTTTTTTTTAAATTTTATTTATTTATTCATGAGAGACACAGAGAGAGAGAGGCAGAGAGACAAAGGGAGAGGGAAAAGCAGGCTCCATGCAGGGAGCCATATGTAGGACTCCATCCCGGGTCGTCCAGGATCAGGCCCTGGGCTGAACTGCTGAGCCACCCAGGTGTCCCCTAATCCAACAACCCTAAATTCATTCTAATCTTTCTTTTTTTATTTGTAGCTCCTTTCTGCAACAATAAGAAAACTGCATCTCGTTTTCTTTAATGTACTTACTCATTTGCTCAAACTTACAATATACAAAACTTTCAGGATTGTTAACCCATACCACAGAGAATACCAAACTAAATAACTAGAGGGTAATATTTGTTTACAGTTACTTTATACTTAGGTATTTGTTTATTACTTAGTATTTACTTATATATTGTAAATTACACATTATTTGTTATTAGGTATTTTATATGCATTAAATATGTACAAAACTTAAGTGTGCTATTAGGTGAAATTTGGAGTATTCATTTGCCTATGTAATCCGTACCTTAGAAAGATTTACAGCATTTATACCAACCCAGAAATTTCCCTCATGCCCCTCTCTATTAACTCATGCTCTTACTTATTCTTCAGAAGTATACAATGTGGAATCTGGTTCTAATTTCTTTCATTCATCCCAATGTTTTTAATATAGACCCGTGTTTGCGGTGGATATCGAGAGTTTATGCCTTTTTTTGAAGGAAAATAGTCCATTGTCTGAATCTATCATATGTGTATCATATATTTTTTTATTTCTTCTTGTAAGGATTAATGTGATACTTATTTGGATAAACTAAACCCAAAAACATATCATGAGTTCAGTATAGCATTTTACTTTTAAATAAGCCCCAAATAACACCTTGAATGAACACAGCGAAGTTGTGCATAGGTTCCCTTAAGAGAAGAGTAATATATAAACAATTCTGAAAGTAATAGATTATTTGATCCATGAAACAAATAAGCTCCTCTACTTAATAATGTATTCTGTGGAGTTATATTTCATTTACAATGTGTCTTGGGATCAAGAATTTCTCTACTTGAATAGATAAGAAGATTAATTTATGTAAATCTTAAAATGTACCCTATTTTTATTTTGTTGAGGGAAATTTACTGGAATTAAAGCTCAAAGCAGGTGAACTATCCCATGATTGAAATAGTTTTCTGTAATCAGGTTATCATTGGCTCACTCAAGACTTCTCATTTTCAAACTACCTATATACCTATATAAAGGCGCTTGAGGGATCTCAGGTCATGATTATTTTGGGTTAGTCTTATAAGAATGAATTTAAAAACCATGTGTACTCTTATTTCCTTTCTGTTTTAACTCATTTGCTTATCAATTCTTTGCATATTGCTTGACACGATTTGATGCGAATTTGCAAAAGTGGTGGATTGTGTTCCCATGTCTTTAAAGTCAATTTAAATCCTTTTACAGGGATTTGGTTATTATCTTTGGTGAATTATTTCTGCTAAAATCATTCTCTCAGCTTGCCAGATAGAACTTTTTCTACTTGTATCTTTTTATTTTTTAAGGCAAAATGCCACCACCAGCTTGTAGTTACTCTTTCTAATAAGTTTACTTGTGTTTTCTTTTTTCACTCTTCCTACTAAAGACAATAAATTCAATTGATGAACTGTGTCCATTTAAGTACCAGATGGTCCATTCTCTATCTAATACTGTAATTTTATATTTCACTTGTACCTTCTCTTTCAATAGTGTGGATGATTTTAAATTATAACCTTCTTGCTAATTATGTTCATAATTAGCAATATTATAATCCATTTATCTAAACTCTTAAGAGTTTTGGCAACTATGCAGATTATTTTCTATATATTTTTAAATGATATTGTGGTGTAAAATTACATGACTGGTTGTGATAGATTCAAACTGGCTCCAGTTCGTCATATTTCCATTAACTAAACTCTTTATAATGCAATTTAGCAACTCTTCACATCAAGAGATCAGATGTATTTCCCTACTCTTAGAATCTGGGCAGGGCTTATAGCTTGTTTTTACCAAAAGAATGTGGCAGATATGATAGTGTTCCCATCCCTAGCCTAAATCTCAAAAGGTCTTGTAAGCTTTGAATCTTCTACCACCCTGTGAAAAAGCCTGGTTAGCCTACTGGATAATAAGAAATACATTGCTAAATTCCTTGAATCAACTCAATCAACAGACATATCTGTAACGTCATCATAAGCCATCCATCTCCCAAGTCAATTGATAAATTAGTAGTTGACATAGGAGTAACTGGCCAAAATCAACTGAAAATAGCTCGCATTATTAAAACCTTCCAGATAAGTTGTAGCTTCATGATTATTAATAATGCTTATTCTTTTAAGCCACAGAGTTTGAGGTGATAGATTATGCAGCACTAGCTAACTAGCACACTGGTTATTTTTAAAAACATTCTTGTAGGGGCACTTGAGTGGCTTGTAAGTTGAACATCCAACTCGATTTCAGCTCAGATCATGGTCTCAGGTTGTGAGATCAAGACGTGTTAGACTCAGAGCTGGGCATGGAGCCTGCTTAAGATTCATTCTGTCAAAAAAAAGAAAAAAAAGATGATCTGGGTCACCCTCTGCCCCTCCCCCTCTAAAAAAGAGAAAGAAAGCTGATGGATAATATGTGAAAATAACATGTATTTCCAGATATAGAAATTTTGACAAATGAAACAATTTAAATAAATTAATATATTGTCATACTTCAAAATGCAATGATATTGTAAGGACTTTAGTATCCTTTACGTTCCAGGATCAGATCATACATCTTTACCACAGTACCATCAAATTTTATGAAAAGATTGACTCTTTTAAAGGGGAGGACAAGTGTATGTTGATAGTTGGGAATCCTTCTTGAATTAGTTACTTATAGTCACAATCTATGATTTTATAATAATTAATCTCTGTCTTCTGGAATAAATGAAATACTTACTTTTGGGCATTGTGAAGTATACTAATTACACCTCTCGAATTGACATTTTAATCTACTATACTTTTACTCAAACCCAAATAATTTTCTCCATTAATTGTCTACTATGGTATTATGGTCATAATAAAGCCATATATCTCTGATAAACATTTTATTTAAAATGAAAGTCAGACTAAGAGAAGAAAATTATGTTGAGAACTAAAGTGGGAGACAGGGAGAGTTTGTACAATAAAAAAATAAACTCTGAGAGTGATGCTCAAAGTTAATTTTTAAATGCATTGATGTAACTTATTTTCTTAGTTGACAGTTTAGAAGTCAATTTAGAAAAAATTAGATATCTCTGAATGCATATACATATTTCATTTTTTTTCCAAATGATTTTCTATGATTTAGTAAAATTATACTAAATAATTACTTCATGTGAATTACTTTTTTGGAGGTTTCATTAGAATTTATATTATTGTATCATAAAGATAACAAAGTTTGTTCAAATATATGTAATCCAATTCCTTACTTTAAGTACATAAGGATAACACACTGATTCAAAGGAGTTGAGTTCATCCTATTTACAGATTTTTACTGAATTTGTGCAAATGCAATTATTTTGAGTTGAAATATCTTAAATATCTTAAGAAAGTAGAGTGACATATATAAATTATGTAAATATGTACAATATATTTACCATAATACAATGGAATAAAGACACTAAAGGTATATGGTGAATTTAACTAATTTATTAAAATATTTGAAAATGAATCATGTGTATTTGGTTCTAGGAGAATTCAGCATATGACACAGTAGATCATCTGTATGTTTGATTAAAAGAAGATTCAGATGGGCCATGACATGATTTTTCTACTTTACCATGTTTTCATCAGAGTAATGTATCTATGATACATTCTTACCAAAAAATTGTGTAAAGCTTTCTCTTCCTACTTTTGTTTTCTCTTTCTTTTCCTTTTTCCCTCTCTTCCTTCTTTCTTTCCTTCTCTTCAACTTTGTAAAAAACTAAAAAAGCCTAATTATTATTTAGAGTTCACTTAAGCATGCTGCTTATCTTGGCTGAATTCTTTCTCATCCCGCATTTACAATATGACTCGCCTATTTATTGAGTGCTATTAAATCCCTGAAGCAAGGACAATAATAGTTTTGATACTTAATTATTCAAGCTCCATGGAACCACTGAAATTTAAACAATCTAAGAATTGAAGGTGGTATAATTTAACATGTATGTTTTCATTAAATGGAAGTAAAATATAAGTTTAATTACTTCTTCATTTGAATAATTTTGCAGGTGTTTTGCTGAAAAAAATAGATCTCCAACTGCTCATTGGAGTAAATGTTAAATCTCTGAAGAGTAGTGTGATGGTTCTTCCTTCTACCTCTTTTTTTCATTGCCTTTTCTTTTCTTTTCATTATTTTTATACGGGAATAATGAAAAATGTCTAAGGTTGCTAACATTTGTATTAGAATAGGTATCAATTGTAAATCAATATTATGGAGCCAAATATATACTTCTTTCTTTGATTATTACAATTATTTATGTTTTACATTTTTAGGTCCAGAATATTCTGGTTACTTTAAAGAACAAAATTTGACTATGGATTTTCAATGGATTTTAAATCATCAAATATCAGAAAAGAATAGTAATGAATTGATGATGATGACCAACACAGAAAATGTTAGTACATGTTACAATTTACAGAAAATGTTAGTACATGGTACAATTTACTTCATAAGAAGTGTTTAAAAAAGCTTTTGATGGCTTCATCAAGAGCTTTTGTTTGCAAGGTGATAGAAAATTTTGGAAGATATAGTGCAGTTTTTCTCAAACTGTGGTGAAAGATTGTGTTTACTCTTTGAAATCCACTGAAGTTGGATACTTTCATAAATTACAGTAAGATGAATTTTTAGAAAAGTGTAATAAAATCCCCATTTATGTTAGATTCAATGCTCTTTAGAGAATTGTTCAATTTTAATTCTTTATTTTTTAATGACAAGTAACAAGAAGCCCACAGATTTTCATAATTTATTGTATCTGTTTTTGTTTATTGTTCCTTTCTACTATTTATGATATCCAAAGTTCTCAGTTACTTAGGATATTGGCTCTCTCTCAACTTACAATGCTCTTATCTCAATCAAGGGAGGAGTACCTGAATCAAACTGACTAATCTAAATGCCCCAAATCTTCACACCCCAAACACTTGTCCAAGGTAAAGCCAACTAGGTCAAGTGAGGCCAATATAATCATTCTTAAAGAGGTTTGTGGATGTTGAGAAAAGATGATATATATTTTCTCTGAAATCTTGGGTACTATCGATCACATAAGTTTGAGTGTGCCAGAGCCATCACTGCCATCAATACGATTATGAAAGTCATTGAAGTGATAGTAGCATAGAGGGTGAGGGTGGAGTAATTAACTATGGATTAGTTCTAGTATTAGTCTAGGTAAGGTAACTCTAAATCAATCCTTAAATTTCAGTGGTTTTACAAAATAGAAATTTGTTACTTGAGACTTAGTCCTATATAGGTTGGAGACTCTCCACCACAGTCAGTTAGTGACCTGGAAAACTTTGTTCATATTACTATGCCATTTATAGAACCTCTTCCACCTCTGTATTTAGCTTGCAGATCGGAAGAGAATATGAAGAATGCTGGAGATTTATTTGGATCCCAGAAATGCCATATATCACTTTTGCCTAAATTCTACTGGTCAAAACTCAATCACATGGCACTTGCTAACTGCAAAGAAAACTTAAAAATATTTTCTAGCTGTGTTTAGGAGGAAATGGAAATATTATTTCTCTTCACTTTGCAGGTTCTGTCTCAGTGCTTAGGAAGTATACAAATAAACAAGCAAATGCAAGTGAAAAGAACAGATGTTGAGATAGCCAGGTAATATGAAAATAAAAGGAATTGAGCTACTGAGATTTTTTTCTCCCCATAAAAGTACATGAAGGAAAAATTTAATTCAACAGAGTAGAATGAAGAGGACATGTACTTTATATCCTACAGATTCACAGTCTGTGAAAAGCAGTTTTCTTTCCTTGATAGAACAACCATAAAAACTGTGTCCTCTGAATGTAGCTGATTTTTAATTAAGTTGCGGTAAAGTGAAGCCTTCAACCAAATGGCTGAGGATGCCAGCTATTGGTTTATAAAATAATTGGGGCTTGATCTAGCACATTAGACTGTGATGGGGCAGCAAAGAAACATTGGGTTGGAAGAAAAGCAGTGAAAAAGTAATATGGCAATGAGTACAAGAGGGGATGCATGCCCAGGGTGGCTTCTGTCTTCTGTAGTAACCATTGATAACAGTGAGATGAGGATGGCACACTTAGCTTAATGATGTGATATATCTGAATTATCTAATAAAAGTAAACGATAATAAAAGATTAACTGATATTTTCTATGGTTATGTAGGTACTTAGGTAGAAAATAAGTGTGAGAAAACACACTTTCTTGAGTATATCAAAAGAATTAATTTCAGGGGCACCTGGCTGGCTCAGTCAGTAGAACATGCAGCTCTTGATCTTGGGGTCATGAGTTTGAGCCCCACGTTGGGTGTGGAGATTGCTTAAATAAATAAACAAAAAAACACATTAATTTCAAAAATAATATATGTATATATATGTATTATATATATTTATATATATATATAAAATCGGTGAAAGTTTATCAGGCATATAACAAATCAGATGGATAAAGTAATAGCAAGACATTTGAATGACATAATCAAGAATGTACCATTTTTAAATGGTTCAAAACTGCACAAGGAATTAACTGAGAGGTAAGTGAATGAAAGTAGAGTGGATAAGTACCACTCATCCAAAGGGGTGTAAGTGGTAGTACGAGGCTTTGAAATTTCAAATACAGATGGTAATCCCTTCCTTCAAATTCTGCTGAGATCTGTTAAGTTTCCACTTAAGTAAAGTGCCCACCAACATTTGTGTGCAGATGTTTAGACTGTAGGAGACAGAAAAAAAGTAAAAGAAAGACATTAGGAAAAAATGTGCCAAGGAACAAGGTGAAAACAATGCTAGGGTTCTTGTCAGTTCTCCTCAGATTGCCAGGTGAGAGGACAAAGCTTGGAGAGAAAGCTTTGATTGAACAACAGTTGAATAATTGAATGTATTCATTTCATTGAATTTTTGTACTAGAGATGAAGTTGTAGAATTTTAGTCTCAGAGAAGTGACAGTGAAGAATAAATTATACTCAAGATCAGCAAACTAGTTCATGGCAAACTGGCATGAGTACTTGATCTTGAAATATTTTGTCTTGAAATATTTTATCTAAAAAGTCATTAAACCTTGTTTCCAAACAAGGTTTGGACTTGATGTTTTCACCCTGACCAAGGGCAGTCAATTAGTTTCACTTCCTTTTCATTTTAAAGTGTCTGGGGAAACATTGAATTTGGATTACTTTATCTGTCCTATACAATAGTTGCTGGGAGCTAATGGGGAAAATATACAAGTTTTCACATCAATACAAAGAAAATATATTCTCCTCTAAAAGTAGGCTTTCAAATCTTTCTATAAGTTTCATTTTGTATCCTTGGGCAATTTTGATTTCTCATATGTTGTAAATTGATTTGTTCACACCTTCTACACTCAAAATCCCAGATCTGTGTACACTTGAGAAATTTGCCTCTTGTTAAAAGCTAAACTCTCAATTGTTGTTTTAACCCTTTCTTAAAACTTTTTAAGTTCTTACTCCACAGCTATCAGCTCGCCTTCCTAGGTCTTTAACTTCTCTTTTGCTACTGATTTCTTCCCATTAGAATTTGAAATGCTCAAGTGTCTTCTACCATTGCAGCAACTACATCTTACCTGAAATATTTCCTCTTGGTTTCCTAAATTTTCATAGATTATCTGTCAAGTTTCCCACTCATGTATAGTTATTTATTTATTTTTAAGATTTGTTTATTTATTTTAGAGAGAGAGCAAAAGCGAGTAGGAGGGGCAGATGGAGAGGGAGAAAGAATCTCAAGCGGACTTTGTGCTCAGCGTGAGCCCCATATGGAGCTCTACTCATCACCATGAGACCGTGACCTCAGCTGAAACTAAGTCTCACAGGCTTACCTGACTGTACCACCCAAATACCCCCTCATGTAGAGTTTTTAGATAATCTCTAAATATCTAAATGCATGTTTGTGAAGTGGATGAACCAGAATTACCTACTTTTAGTATGGAAACTATAGATTCCAAGGCCCCATGCCATATTTACTGTGTCCTGGGATATAGGGATTTGTTCATTAAAACTCCTCAGAGTTCTACTGTATGGCCAGGGTTATGATCATTGTTAAAAGGCTTTTCTTTTTTTGCCTATCTCTTCTATATTGGTATTCTTCACGATTCTGTTCTGAGCCCCCAGTTTACTTTTCTCTATGGACCATTTCACATATTCCTATGCTGTCAATTATGATTGAAAGGTGAAATCCCACTTTCCTATAAGTATAACCAGGTTGCATCCATTATTTTTTTGTGTGTGATGTTGGGCGTGTCTCTAATATGATTTGTTTCAGTTTCTATTGCTCTAAGTAGGAATAATAGTAAAACTCCATAAGAGTTTTCAGAAAGAATTACAATCATTATAAAGCTCTTAGAGGAGTACTCAGCATGTAACAAAAATATATAGGTCACAGATACATAGATAGATGAGCAAGCAATTGGCTGAAATTAGTCTAAAAGCACTGACTAGAAAATTATGAACAGGTAAGTTACTTAATGTTTTAAGACATTACATTTTGGAGTAGTTTGCTACACAGAAATTGATAACATACAAAGGAGCATGTTTAGTTTTTTTTTTTTTTATCTGTAACTAATGTGTTATGTGATAAAAAAAATTTGTGATATTTTTAACCCATAGGATAATACCATACTCTTAACTTAGAACTGAATGCCTTCCACAATCTGGTGGAGGTATTAAAATATGTCATTCATTTGTTGATAGATACAAGATATCAAGCTACTTCTACAATCTATTTCTCATATAGTCCGTATTTTCCCCACCTCCATGTTTTATACACTACTCTTTCTACAATATTTTAATATCTCATATTATTTTTCCATTTAGATTAGCCTTCCATCGCATTTTCTGCCTAACTGAATTCTACTGTCCTTTAGGAATCCAGTTCAAAGTTTATCTCCTTTGAGGACATTTCCCTTCAAGGTACGGAAGTATTTTTTCTGTGATCTGCTATAACAAGGATAATTGTCAGTTGAATTTACCCTGAGGCTTATTTTTCCAGAATCTTCCAGAAGTATTTGCCTTAAGAAAACTCTGCTTTCTTAGCCCCAGGCTCAGGGCATGACCCAACAGTTTCAGAGCTGCAGAAGAGAGACTTCTGTTCATTTCACAAGAAAAAAAAATAAATCATGTAGCTGGGGAAAAATTACGACTACTGACTTATTTTGCTCCTGGTATGTTGGTGAGATTCTAAAGTTTTAAAATCCTCTACAGTGAGTAGAATATACCCCAACACCTGTAACTGTAGTAATAGTTGACTGGTGAAACTTACCTTAAATATTCAGTGGAACTTTCTTAAAATAAGAAAATGTTATAAAAGTATTCTGAATAAAAATGCATCTAGTAATAGAAAAATCTGTCTTACTATTAAAAAAAGAGGCAACATGGAAATCTTTAGATTTTTGGCCCAGGGCACGATCCTGGAGACCCGGGATCGAATCCCACGTCGGGCTCCCGGTGCATGGAGCCTGCTTCTCCCTCTGCCTGTGTCTCTGCCTCTCTCTCTCTCTGTGACTATCATGAATAAATAAATAAAAATCTTTAAAAAAAAAAAAAAAAAAAAAAAAAAGCACTTATACTTCATTAATATATCAGAAATTAAAATTTATCATTGACTGTCTAAATAGCATAAACAAAGTATATTTGTCTCATTTTACATAGTTAAATGTTTCCATTGATATTTAGTAGATAATTGTTTTAAAAGTTAAATAATTAAATTATCCATTAACACAGACCTTAGTATAAAGCCAGTTCAGCATTCTTGAAGACATTTTCCTCCTAATAGAACCACTAATGCAAGATCTCACTTTTTTGACTGCATATACTTTAAATAACATTTAAAAAAAAGAAGTGTATCAATTTTTTAAATTGAGTATTCTTGGAGCACCTGGTCACACAGTCTCTTAAGCAACTCATTTCAGTTCAGACCATGATCTCAGGTCCTGGTATGGAGCATCTCTCCTGCTCTGTTCTCAGTAGAGAGTCAGCTTGTGGATTCTCTCTCTCTCCCTCTGCCTCTCCCCCATGCATGCACATTCTCTCTCAACTAAAAACATCTTTAAAAATAAATAAATTAAATAAGTAAGTAAGTAAGTAAATAAATAAATAAATAAAATTGAGTTTTCTTAATGAAAAAGATCTATTAAGTATAGGCAATATTCAGGATTACTCTTCCTTATCCATTGAAAAACCTTGTAGAAATGTCAATGATGAAAATATTGTCAATTTCAGTTTATTCCTGATTTGGTGATGTTGATTTGGTGATTTTTTTTTAAATAGAGAATTTGAAGTACTTTTTAGTGAAAGAATTAACCATGATCATATAAAGAGGAAACTCACTGACAGAAGCCAAACTATTTAATGCTGCTTTTATTATTGCCTAGAGTTCTAAATGCTATAAATTATGAAAATTAGAGCTAGTACTAATGATACATTTTTTAGTTCTCTCGTAATTTTTATAGAACTACAGATTGGAAAGAGCACTAAATGTTCCATTCATATAAGTGTGTCGAGTCAAAACCCCCACAGAAACTGGTTATCTGCCTTGTATATATATTTTTAATATGGAAACCTTTCTTTTGCAGAGGTTTTCTTTTCTTTTTTTTTTTTTTTGCAGAGGTTTTAATAATTACTTCCTCTCTTGCTATCTCTTTCACCCTTTAACTGCACAGATTTAAAATGTTTTCACATAAACTTCTGCTGAGTATCATATATTTATTTATTATTATTATTTAAAGAATTTATTTATTTATTTGAGAGAAAGCAAGAGTGAGAAAGATCACAGAGGGAGAGGAAGAGAGAGGAACAGACTCACTGCTGAGCAGGGATCCTGTTACAGGGCTTGATCCCAGGACCCTGAGACTAAGGCAAACACTTAACCTACTGAGCCACTCAGGTGCCTTAATGTAGTTATTTATTTAGTTTTCATCTAGGAATTGGTATTTTATAAATGATTATCAAAAATCTATATATTCTTTTACATTTTAAAAGCCTCATTTCAGATAGGGTCCATGTTCTAAAATGAACTAAAGTTGTTTTTTTTTCCCTTCTGGATAAAAAGAGGCTCCCCCTACCCCCCCAGATTTGAACCCTATGTGTGTAAGTTTGACAAGACATTCTATTGTCTTTGTAATTTCCAGGGGTAAAATCTATAATTTTATACTGCAGGTCACATTGAAGGGGACACCCTGTACTTTCATGTGACAATAATAAAATGATATTCCTCAGGAAATTTAATTAACAAGTTGGGGTTATAAAGTACTTAATGGCATTTCTCATCAAAATATTTCAAATTGCTTTTTAAACATTAACTCATTAATTCTCATGGCACTCATGGGAGATAATTATGTACTCAAGAATACTTCTTCATTTGAGCTTTATTCATGGTCATCTGTAAAACTCTTTTCTTATACCCTAAAATACATATTTATGATTAATGTCTTTATATTTTTATATTATTTTTCCTGATCTATTCAAAGTGCTATGTTAAGTTGAAGAGAGGACATTGGTATAAAAACAAATAAACGGCATTTCTGTTCTCTGGGTTTAGACCTTGTCCTGATTCAATCTCTCCCTAGGTGATATCTGTGTTTTACTGTGCTTTGAAGGAATATAAAAGATAATGAATTTGGCATTTAGGAAGATGATAACATGTCTGGGTTCTGGAAGATAACTGGATAGGACTAAAAAATGTGTCAGTTTCAAAGCCCAAGAAGGCTCATGTTCAAATACATCTGTTGTGTATTTCATCAATAGAGCTCTTATTAGATTAAAACACTGAAAAAGCAACTCTGCCATGGGTAATATTTTGAACATTTATAATTTAATATAAATTATTTGAGTATAGTTACTTTATTCAGTTTTAAGATAACATGTCCATGGAGTAGGGTAGGATGAGTTAATAAATATTTACTTAATGATTGGCTGAAATCAGTAATAATTATTTGGTAACTTCATATGAGACACAAGGCCATTTTAAAATTGGAGGAGCAGTCAGTTGTGGAATAAAAAATTTGAAAAATACAGAGTAGGAGAGAGACATAAAAAGAATTAAAATGATTAAAACATCTTTGCTTGATACAATATTTTATTTGGGATCTTGACAAAGGCTAATAACCTATGAAGACTCATACAATGTTTTGTCAAATCAAATTAAATTAGTTTAGAATGCTACAAAACTTTAAGCTTCCATAGTTCTAATAAGTCTATAATCCAGGCTGCTCACTTGAATACCTGTGTAGTTTTATTGGTCAATCCTCATCTTTTCCTCTCAGACATGAGAATATAGAGAAGCTAGTAGTATTACCGCTAACATTTTTAATTGCTTAATAAATGCAAGGGGCTGTGATGAGCACTTCAGTCTTTGGTAGATAGTGCTGCCATTTTTACCCATCATTCACAAAAACAAAAGAAATCTTAGGGTAAGTAATTTGCTCAAGATCATGTTACCAGGGAGTTCTAGGCCTTGGGAGTTGAAGGTTTGTCCAATTCCAGATCCTAATTCTCCAGTCATTCTCCAGTTGGGTTTCATGAATCCGGCAGGAGCATCAGTAGACATATCTTCAGGGAATGTGAAGTTCTTTATGAAATTTTAAACATTTGTGGGAATTTTTAACAATTACATAAATGCATATGTAAGTTTTGGATTATCTGGATAACCACTTAAGAAGAGAAGGCCACCTTCCATGCCAACATGAATTTCCATTTATATTTATAATCTTATTGGTGCCAAGTATTACTTTCATTGTTATGGACTTTCTTGAAGTAAGAAAATTAAATTAATTTATTCTACAAGTGTAAGCAGCTGTACTTTGCATAATAATGAAATTAAAGAACTGTTAATGCAGAAGTGAAAATGATATTATAACATGACAAACTAAGAAGAATGTGTTTGTTGTAGATAATACCATACTCAGTTTCAGAACTGTAAAACATCATCTATCACATTATTCTAATACTGATAATTTTAATGTGGTTGCTTTTAACTTCATTTATATGCTATATCTTGTATTTTATAATATATTATGTACTATATATACTATATATTATATATAATATTTATAATAGATATATTTCTATACTACATATTATATATTTATTATCTATTATATATGATAATATTACATGTATAAAATTGTTGAATATAAGCTGAAAGAAAAGTGGCATTATATCTAGTTTTATCTGATATAACAAAATGAATTGGAAGAGAGTTTTAAAAACATTTTTTTAGGGACATTTAGGTGACTCAGTGGTTGAGCATCCACCTTTGGCTCAGCATGATCCCAGGGTCCTGGAATTAAGTCCTGCATTGGGGTCCCCGCAGGGAGCTTGATTCTCTCTCTTCCTATATCTCTGCCTCTCTCTGGGTGTCTCTCATGAATAAATAACTAAAATCTTAAAAAAAAAACGCTTATTAAAAAAATTATCCAAATATAACTCAAAATTAGGAAGCACTCCTATCTGTAAAGTCCAGCCTTAGGCACATCTTTCATCTGTCTACTTATGATTTATTCATATTATTTTTTTGTTCAGGAAAAATTCACCTGCACAGTAATTTATCTAAATTTTAACTCAATAGGTGAAAATATACAAATAAAGCAAAAAGTTAAGAATCCAATAGATAATGAAGAGAACAGTGATGCTGAGTATCTTTTGGTTGACATACCCATCTAGAATAAGACGTCTGGCTATGATTTTAAAAAGATGACAATTGCTGAATATGTATGGCTTATCACATTTGTCTTCAAGGAGTTCAGCTTAACTATAGTTGTTTCTACTGAAAATCCATACATTCAAATAAGCCAGTATAATGTGATGAATAGGCTCTTATAGGTCTGATATATGATTCAGGAAGTGGTTTTGAGAGCATACTTTGCACTCATTGTTCCATGCAAATGTACTTCTCTTCTTCATTCATTAGCCTATCTTTTCTATCAACACTCCAGTAAAACAGCACTCATTAACATATTCAAAACTTCATTTTTAAAAAGCTCTTTTTTATTCTTATTGACTTCTGTATTTCATTGTTTTCACTTGACCATGACTACTGCCGGTTTCCATGACACTCAACCCTTCAAGTATTCTTAAATTGTCTATAGAGAGCTATCTATTCTTGATTACATTCATGGGGCCATCACCCTTTACACAGCCCTTGATACTGATATTCCTCCCAAGATCTTATTCTTATGTCTCTCCATAAAATTTGTAGTAAACTTCATCTATAATCAGCATCACAACTATGTCCCATATTTGAATATTACTTCTACTGTCCATTTACAACCTGGGTACCTACATTTGGATGTTCAGAGACACTTAACACTCAGTAAATATAAAAAGGAATTTGCTTTCTTTCTCACAGTATCTTCTCCACTTTTTGTATGTCTTATGTTGTAAATGGATTGACTCTCATTCATTTATCAACCCACAATCATTACAAAAACCCTAGACTTCTTTTTATTATCTCCTTATCTACTACTTACTAACTGGTCATTTGTATAGTCCATAGATATAATATTCTTAATATGTCTTAACTATGTTTCACTGACTCTAATCATATTTTCACTATTCCTACTTCTGACTTTCATGACTTCTCACCTAGCATCTGTCTGGCATCCCTTTATTTCATCCTTCATATTCTATAAGAATGATCTTTCTATAATGCAAATAAGACCGAGTAAAATTGTTAAGATATTTTAATGTTTTGCTGTATTTTTAGTCTAAAATTCAAATTTAACTTACTCTAAAATACATCACATGGCATAATTCTTGCTTACCATTCTAGCCTTGAGTTATACCACTCCAAACATCTCCTCTTTGTTCACCTACATAGAATTAGTTATAGGCTCATGGGTTTTCTTAAAAAAAAAGCCTTTACCCAAGGCTCATGGGTTTTCTTAAAAATGGTTTTCTCCTCTTAGAATGCTCTCCACTCCCTGTACACATTTAGGTTACACCTTGCTTGTCACTAAAAATGAAACTCGAACAATACCTTCTATTGGATTTTTGTATTTTTCTTCCTATGCAGTAGAGAATGAGGATGACTCATACACATCAATTTCCAATTACTTTTCTTTTGTCTTCCTCTGCTAAGTATGAAAATTGAAGTGTTAACTAAACAAGCGAACCTACTGTTAGAGTGAGCATGTAGTAATCCTGGCCAATGAACTGTTATCAGAAATCATCTAGAGAGGGTTTTCCCTCAGAAATATCAAGAAAAGGTGTGGAAAGTGTTTTCCTCCTTTTGGAATGTAGAACAGTACATGTTGCTTAGAGCAGTGGCAATCAACCCAAGACTATAGACCAGAAGCAAGAAAAAAAAATGGAAAAATGTATTCATAGGCTCTAACATTGTTGAGCTACAAAATGATTGCCAGACCACTACTAGTCAACATTTAGTTTAAATCAATATTAATTAGATTTCTCTTATTTTCAGGGTAATGCATTCTTAATATAACCTTTTAGTTTGATGTATTTATCTTACCTCATAAAACATCCTACTCATGGCTCCTGTCACACAATAGTAAATTATAGTGTAACACATTGTAGCAAGATTCACTCCTCAATATCCTCCATTTCATTTGTTAAGGTCCAGACAATGTTTTGCCTTTGAAGCACTTGGTCTTATATGTGGAAGATCACAGATACCCAATAAAAGTTTGTTAAGAAAAATAAATGATTATTTATGTTGATTAATATGCAAGTGAATAAATCAGCAATGTTGTATGTCTTGATTGTTTGACCAAAGGTAATCACAAACTGTACAGAAAATCAATTTTCAATGGGCTATGTCTGGCTTTTATTCTTTTATTGGTGTGCCTTCCTTCTCTAGACCTAGCTAAGCTTACTTAATGTTCTTTCTGCAGAATAAATACCAGAACTCATTTCATGGACTGGGTATTATACTCACTAAATATCCCAGTAACATCAATAACTATAATATAAATTTTTCCATTAATATAGGATAGCAGTTACAGGAGTCAGTACTAATTCTTAATTCATAGTACACGATTGGATGCTCCCTTCATTACCCATTTTTAAGTCTTATTTCTCACCAATAGATACCCTTTCTGATTTTTTCAATGTATGTCCTTAGATATTTATGTTGAAAAATATATAATACGTATTTTTACATATATTGGATTTTACATACATTGAAAAAATAACCATGTTTTATAAATGCATCTCCTTAAAATTTACACAAACTTTTCCTCCAGCTAATATCTATCTTATAATAATGGCCATTATTTTGTCTTTTTCATTGAAAGCTTTTTTTCTTAACAAATGTTTTTGCTGTTTTTATGCCAAATGAACTCAATGTATTGTTTCTTTTGTTCAATATTACATATGGAGACTCTTTCATTCTGTTGCATATATTAATAGTTTATTCTTTTTCTTTTTCTTTTTAGATTTTAATTATTTATTCATGAGAGACACAGAGATAGAGGGGCAGTGACATAGGCAGAGAGAGAAACAGGCTCCATTCAGGGAGCCCCACGTCGGACTCGATCCTGGGACTCCAGGATCATGCCCTGGGCCAAAGGTAGACACTTAACCACTGAGCCATCCAGGCGTTCCAATAGTTTATTCTTTTTCATTGCAAATTGTATTGCATAGTGAACATTCCAGAAATTTTTATTGACTACTTTTGATAGACATTTTGCTTAATTCCAATTTTAGTTAACATGAATAAGGCTCCCATAAACTCTTGTGATTTTTTTTCTTATGGATCTATGAATGCATTTCTGTTAAACATATTCCAAAGAGTGGAATTGCTGGGTCATAGTTTCTATGTTTAGCTTTATTATAGGTTTCTGGTTTTCTAAGCAGTAATACCAAATACCAGCAATAATGAGAGGTCCTAGTTTTCTGTATCTCCAGCAAAACTTTTTTTTTTTTTTTTTTTTTTTTGCATGATAGTTATCTGGTATCTGTTTTGGTTAAAATTTCATTTTCTAAATGACTAATTATCCTCAGCAGCTTATATGATTTTTGTTGTTTTAAATCTTATTTGTGAAGTCCCTGGTCAGTAATTTTCCAATTTTTAAACATTTATTTCTTTTTCATTCTTTATTCTGCAAACATTCTGAAATTCATATTTGATCATGTCACTTCTGATATGTTTCCTGATTTATCTTAGAATAAAGTCCAAACTTTCAAATGTGGCTTCTTAGGTAGGATATAAACTGGCACTTTACTCTTCAAGTTCATCTCTCACTCTGCTCCACTTGTACTTAACCTTTCATCATATTGAATTTTCTCCAGTTAACTGAATGCTCTGTGAATCTCTGAATCCTGTATGAGCAATAGCTGCTACATATAAAGAATTAACTAAATTAGACACAAATTCTATGTACCTGCACAAGTCCAGCAACTATCTTTTTATTCCAGAGGCAGAGCCTGAGTCTTATCTTGGCTGAGCTACCCCAGCAAGCTAATGTTTTCCCAGCTAACATGCCCTGTGCATCCTCAAACTGGATGGAATCAGTTCTCCTCTGCCACTGAATAAAAATCATACAAGGTAAGTATATGGTGGACACTGCAATGAGTCACTTCCAAAGTGGCTGGAAATATTGCCTACTGATGACATAGATGAGGCTTTTCTAGGTGTTGCCCTTGGCAGAAAGATATGGCTCCTGTTCGGTGACGCATTCAACCTGGATCCAGCCTGCCTGTAAAGACTGGCTGATAGAGAAATAAGAGTCTGGTCCCTTTGCCTGGCATGTGGTTGACTAAGGGGCTCTGCAGCTGGGTTGAGCATTTTAGGGTAACTGCATCACTGTTCCACTTCCTCCTACATAGTTATTGTTCCAACGAGCATTACCACTAAACTTTCTGCATTCAAATTTCCACCTTTTAGTCAATTTTCCTTGGAAATTTTACTTGTATTCTTGAGCAACCACTGAGGGTCAAAATGAGGTAATAAGGAAGTATTTGGGAGTTCACTCCCTTTGAGGGTCAAGTTTGGAATGGGAGCTTATGAACAGGAAAGAGCTGAGCCTGTGAAGTACTCTTCCTTCATCCTTGTTTACGTTGTCCCTTGAAATCTGGTTTATCATACTTGGGGTGTGGGGGGGTGCAAACATCTCCTCTTTTCACTGGGAGAAGAGAGTACATACTATAAGAGTCCAAAAATATCTTCCATGTAAATTTCCTAGCTTCTTTCAATATAAACCTTTTATTTTTTTTAAAGATTTTATTTATTTATTCATGAGAGACACATAGAGAGATGCAGATACATAGGTAGAGGGAGAAGGAGACTCCCTGCAGGAAGTCTAATGTGGAAATCTATCCTAGGACACTGGGATCACGCTGAGCTAAAGGCAGATGCTCAACCACTCAGCCACCATGTGACTCAACATAAGTCTTTTACAGTACCATGAACTAATGTCCACAAAATTGTTTTTAGGGCATTTCTTTGCAGAGTCTGCTTTGACCATATAAATTAATCTGTGGGTATAATTGCCATTGTAACTTCAGCTAATGATGAGGGCAGTCTTACACACGCATGTGCGCACACACAAATAGCTACATATAGGTAAACGGATTTTTTATTTTTCTTCCCAACCCTTAAATATGCTATCGTGTTTGCTGGAAAACCTGCCCCATATAATTAGTATTCATTCTCTTCCTTCAAAACTTCCTCAGGGAGGACATGCCTGACCTCACAG
Organism: Canis lupus familiaris; assembly: GCF_011100685.1. Lineage (NCBI taxonomy): Eukaryota > Metazoa > Chordata > Mammalia > Carnivora > Canidae > Canis > Canis lupus. Next base: position 60,546,103 of record NC_049233.1, read on the forward strand.
AATACACAATATGCCCCCGTTCTGTATCTCGAAGCACCTTTTCTAACATAACACTCATAGCAATTTATTGCTATATCTAGTGCCTGAGGTTTTCTTAGGGGATATGAAGAGAATAGGAAGTGAAGGAAAACAGAGAAAACACTGTAGCAAGTCTCCAAAACATTTAGAACACTACACAGATATTCCCAGAAGTATAACTTCTCTGGAGATTACTTGAAATTGAAGTTTGTTGTACAATTCTGAAGCCAATTGAATTCCTGGCAAAATCTAGGGTTGTTTACAAGGACTAAAAAAAGAGTTTATAGAATTCCTAAGTTACATTTACTTATTTATTTTATAAATCAAATCTAAAGAATCAAATTAATTGTTTGGGGATAGTGATTTACATATTAAGACTACATGTGGCTCAGAATATAACATACTATAGAACTGAAACTATCATATATCCAAAGAAAAGGAGGTGACCTAATTGTGTGAATGATAATAAAATAATTTGATTGACCCTATATTAATCTTAAGATTAGATTTTAATATTTCTCTGCTACTTAATGTTTTAACATAAATGATGTTAAGTTGTAAATATTAAATATGCATACATTTTTAAAGTTACATACAAGATCAACTCTCTATCATGCCTGGGTTTTAAATTCTTTAATAATGTAAAGAGATCCTGTGGTTTTTAAACATGCCTCATTAATGCTATAACTCTGATACAGGGTTTACTAATTTGACTTTGGAGAGAATAAATTAAAGATATAACTTTACAATATACTTTTATAAACACAGTGAACCTAAAATACTAATAAAGGATTTCTCCAGGAATTTTGAAAATCTTAAAAAGAAAGACAATTTATCTCAATTATTTTTTCTAGAGCACACAATTAATCTTCGTTTTGAAATTTATTATTTTTGTGCTATACGCTTTTGGTTCATTAATTTTGATCTTTCTAAATAAACATTTACGGAACTCTAAATATTTAACACTAAACCAGGCTTTTGAAACATGGAAATGAATAACATATTTTTCTGAATTTCAATGAGTTCATGATCTTTGGTGGGAGGGTAGAGGGGTAAGAAAATGAATCATTATGTGCTTTGATTAAGGAGAGTGTTTTATCAGTGTTGCCAGAACTTTATTTAGACTGGGGAGGTATAAGGAAAGGTTTTTTTGAGTTAGTGATAGCAGTGGAATCTTGAATTACAAGTAGAAGTTAGCCAGGAAGCCTTGGGGATGAGACTAAAGTCAAGGAAGCCTAGCATAGAATATAGTAGCAGAGAGAACATAGCACATTTGGGAGTAATTCAAACTTAAATCCATGAGGCTGAGAAGTTAGGAAAGATCAAAACACTAACAACCTGTCTGCCATGCTAAAGATTTTGGATCTTTCACTGACATAAGGGTGATTCATAAAGGGGCAATACTTCTGAAAATGGTCATAATAAAATTTACTAGTTTCCCATAGATTTTAGAACCTATTCACTACCAAAATGATAAAATGAAACTTACTGTAAATTTATTTTAAATATCTTTGTAATTAACTTATTTACAAATAAGATTTTTACTTGATGTGATTTTTAGAAAGCATCCCCTTTATTTTTTTTTAAAATAGATTCCACACAAATATGTACAATAATTTTGGATTATGAATTTATATGGAAATGATGCCAGCAATTTGAAATATTCTAAAATTAGGGTATTCTCTACATAGGTAATTAAATTCTATAATGATCTACACTTCAGGATAAGTAATATTTAACTGTCACCAAAATGACTAATCTCCAAAACATAATAGTTCTTATTTAATTTTTATAAAACAGCTTTTACAATAAAATTGCTAAATGTACCACATGAATGTGTAATTTGTTAATAATTAATCCTTTCTATTGATATTAAATGTATTAATGGTATAACTACAGTCTTGGTTTGAGTGGGATGTACCTGAAAGGACAAGATAAATTTGAAAAAGGTGTTTAGGGCAGCCCTGGTGGCTCAGCAGTTAAGCACTGCCTTCAGCCCCAGGCGTGATCCTGGAGACCCGGGATCCAGTCCCACATCGGGTTCCCTGCATGGAGCCTGCTTCTCTCTCTGCCTGTGTCTCTGCCTCTCTCTCTCTCTTTCTCTGTGTCTCTCATGAATAAATGAATCTAAAAATCTTTAAAAAAAGAAAAAAAGGTGTTTATTTAGATCAAGAACAATAATCAATAATTGTCTTAAACTGTGGTCTGCAGGTCAGTTTTCCTGGGAAAAAAGATTCTTGTTCACATTTTATAGATGTTTGTCTCTAAAAACTACTAATTATAAATAAACTAGATAATTCTAGCTGTTGCTTAAGAAAAAGTATGTATTTTGTCTAATTTAAAACATTTTAAACGAAATGATGACCAAGACAATTCTCAAGAGTCACCCTAATAATGAATGTCGACATTCCAAAAGACCACTAGAATGTCTAGCAAATGAATTCATTTCTTGGATTTGTCTAGTGGTAAAAGGCACCACAGAGTAGTGGACTACATAACTAAATGATTCCCATTTCTGGTACTAAATCTGTATTAGTCAGGGTTCTTCAGAGACACAGAAACAATATATATATCCATATATATATATATATATACATAAATGTGTGTATGTATATGGAATAGATGTATGAATATATATAATAATGTATAAAGAGATTTATTATAAAGAATTGGTTCATGTGATTACGGTGTCTGCAAGCCAGAGACCCAGAAAAGTTGGTAGTATAATACTAGTGCAAGTCCAAAGGCCTGAGAATAAGAGAACCTAAGATGTAAGTTCAAGTTTCAGGGCAGAGGAAGGTCCACGAAAAGCTAAATTAGCCAGGCAAAGAGATTAAATTCTCCCTTCCTCTGCCTTTTTGTTTTATTCAGGCCCACAACAGATTGGAGGGCAATCTGCCTTACTCTGCCTACCAATTCAAAATGCTAATTTCATCTGCAAACATCCTCAAAGACACATCCAGAAGTAATGTTTAATCAAACATCTGGGCGCCCCATGACCCAGTCAAGTTGACACAATTAACAAGCACAAATATGAAAGTGATAAGTTGAGATGGCTTTTGTTTAAAAAAGGATGTAATATCTTTCATCAGATAAGGAATTTACAAACATAAGCACAACATACAAAGGACAATTTTGAAGTTTTTCACCCTAAATGGTACATCATCTTAGGGGAAGGCTATTTTTCATAGCCTTCCTTTAACAACATCAAAACAACAAAGATTATTTTACTAATGCCTCTAATTCTGGGAGTTTGCTTGAAATTTTTTTTTTTAATTTTTATTTATTTATGATAGTCACACAGAGAGAGAGGCAGAGACACAGGCAGAGACACAGGCAGAGGGAGAAGCAGGCTCCATGCACCGGGAGCCTGACGTGGGATTCGATCCCGGGTCTCCAGGATCGCGCCCTGGGCCAAAGGCAGGCGCTAAACCACTGCGCCACCCAGGGATCCCAGTTTGCTTGAAATTAATCCTTCATTGCATACTCCTATGCAACATCACCTTCCACACCCATAGCAATCTCTGCTTATATTCTTCTCCTCCTTCAACTTACTGCAGCTCTATCATCCATCTTACTTGGTAAGGACCAATAAATTGCATTGCAGTGTCCTTAAATGTTTGACTTTTTTGTTTTCTAACATATTTATGTATTTTTCTGTGTGATGATGCTTATGATCCAGTGTGCAAACTGCATGTGTTAAAACACACAAGCCAAAAGTTTAACAACCCATTTTAATCAGTCATGAGGAAACAAAGTTTTAAGTATTTTACATAATAAATTGCTACACAGGTGCTTTATTGTATTTAATTACATTTTAGGAAGTGAGTTGGGGATTTTAGGCTAATGTGAAATTCATAATAAATGTCCCATTTAGAAGAATGGGAAATAGACAATCTGATAACATCTTGTGGCATAATTATTGCTTTTCAGTAATGGATTACTGAAGTTATGTGGGCAATGCTTCTATATTTATGCCAGGAAGCCTGTTATTTTTATTGACACATAATGGCCTTTTATTATGTATAGGATTTTGAGCAAGCAAACAAAATGATCCAATTTTCTTTTTTTTCTTTTTTAAGATTTTATTTATTTATTCGTGAAAGACACAGAGAGAGGCAGAGACATATGCAGAGGGAGAAACAGGCTCCCTGCATGGAGCCTGACACGGGACTTGATCCCAGGACCCTGGGATCACAAGCTTAGCCAAAGGCAGACACTCAACCACTGAGCCACCCAGGTGCCCCCAACATGATCCAATATTCATTGTGAAAAGACAGATGTTCCCTTGAAACCTTTCCAGAAGTCAGCTTTTATATGTATGTTTTATGGCGGTAGTAGAAGACTATCAGTGCACCTTTAATAGATATTCTTCCACATGTAAAGCATAAAATGGTTCATGTTCAAGCACTGTGATTCAGTAGCAATAATAAGTATTTAAATTTAAAATTGATTATCATAAAATTAATATTTTGAATACCACTTACAATTGACCATTGCATTCTCCTTTTATGTTACTGATAATAATTACAGTTAACTATATTTCAGAATTCCAAAAGAAAAAAATCTGTCATTGAAGTGTCTTGCAAATTTTCATTTACATATTTATTCCCTCTTTTCCTTCTGGAAATTGAAAACTAATGTTCTTGCAATATATAACTCATAGGTATTTTTCAGATATTTGTGTTATAAAATGAGACTTTTGAAACAGTGTCTCTCTTTTCAATTCATTCTCCATTCAATTATCATTTCAATATCTACACAAATGTTTATCATATATTTGCTCTGCTTTCTAAACCCAAATATATCCCAAATATGCCTCAAATAACTTTGTAAACCAAAGTTTCATGCTGAATCTCATTCCAGGTTTTCTATCACACACACACACACACACATACACACACACACAAAAAAAAGGTTTCTCTAATGTTGGGTCTAAATCAAACATTAGCCTGTCTGGCTTTTGTTTAGAATACACTTACCTTATTCATTCATTCATGTATTCTATGCATATTTATTTATTAATAATACTTTTTTCTTCAAGATTCAAAAATAGTCTAAAAATAGAATGATAATAAAATTACTCACTAGCAACATGGAAGGAATATCTACTTATCATCTATCTAATATATAGATATAGATATACGTAGGCATCAAAATCACCTCTAGAGAAAAAACAAAACAAGACAAAACCATGTAAGATAGAACATAAAAAGAAAAAGCCAAACCTATTCAGCTGGGTGAGTATGCAGACCCTGGAAGAGTCCTTAAGGAAGAACAGATGATAGTTTGGCCAATATTTGGACTTCGTTTTGCCAAGTCACATATGTGAGATGAAGTTGATAACTCAATTAATAGGACAATAGAGGGTACTAGTTCAAAGACTCAGTGTAGGAAGGGAAAATGTCTGAGCTTTCTGTAGGAGTAGGATTAGAGAATTGACTGGGTATTGTGTTTTGTATATCCTGCTTTATGTATCCATGACACCTTTCCTAAAATATCCATTTGGTGGTTATTCTTTGGGGTCTGAATCTTTGTTTCTTTCGTTTTTTGTTTTGTTTTGTTTTGTTTTGTTTTGTTTGGTACTTTTTAGATGTGGGTCAAAGAGCCAAGCCCCCTTTCAAGGGGATTACAAAGCAAATACTACCCCAAGTATTGATTCAATTTTTTTGTTTATAGTTCTTTTGAGAGATATGAAATACCAGAGCAGGGAATATAATGAGTGCTGAAGTATAATGGTGGTGTTCACCAAAAGAGGGATGTAAGAAGAGTCCACTGAACATAATGGAAAGGATGTTTTCATTATCAGAAAGTTATTTTGATCCTTTTGAAAATCTAATTTTAAAATATTACACTGCCTTACTCTTTTTCATGGTTTTGATTTCTTTCAAATCTTTCAATTTCTTTTAAATCATTTCAAATGTACATATTTTACAAATATTTTACAGATTGTTTTCTCATGTAGCCATGCTGGTCTTCTACTCTTCTTATCATTTTCCTCCTTTTTTTTTTAAGATTTTATTTATCTATTCATGAGAGACACACACAGAGAGAGGCAGAGACATAGGCAGAAGGAGAAGCAGGCTCCATGCAGGGACCCCGATGCGGGACTGCATCCCCGGACTCCAGGATCACGCCCTGAGCTGAAGGGAGATGCTTAACCGCTGAGCCATCTAAGTGTCCCTCTGCTATTCTAATAATCATTAAGGATCATCTATCTTCTCATGTGTTTTTGTTAAAAAATCTCTAGAAACAGGCATAATGAAATATTTATATAGTGGTTTGGGGATTCCTAAAGTTTTGACAGTCTTGCAATCTAGCTTATGCTGACTAAGACTACCTTAACATTCTCCTTACCCTGACTAAACTTTAGACTGGTTTCTTCCTGACTATAGACTCCTGACCTTAGACTATTTACTGTAGAAAACATTTGGATATAAATTCTTTCTCTGCTCTTCAAAATGTAAATATTCTCCAAGACTTTTGCAAGTTTCATGACCCAGAAATATCTTTCTCCAGGACCCAAGAAACATATCTTTGAAATGTAATCATCAGAAAAGAGTGTACTGCTCTTCCCTTGTCTTTGTGGGAGGGCAGGAGCCTAATTTCAATTAACAAGCATAGATAGTTATTCACATTGTACCCTTCCCATTAGTGTCCTCTAGTACTTTGACACTACCTCATCCCAGTGCTTAAAATCTCTCCTGTGACACTGAGTTCAATCTTTCTCCCTTATTGCAATAGCTTTGAATAAATCCTTCTTTGCCTGTCTAACATGCCCATTTCTTTCTCTGAAAATCTTGATTTTTTGAGTTATAAGAGTCATAAAAATTTAGGCACAATCCTGCTTAAGTTCCAATTAGGGTTTTTTGGATACTGGATGTCAGGGGAGATCTGTTCTTCCAGTTAAAGGCTATTACCAATAGACAGATATTTCTTATTTACCTTTTCAGTGAGTATCACTTCTTGAGGATGTTGGCTTTATTATGAAGTATCATAACACAAAAATATAAGGATTTTCTATTTTCACCGTCACTGCATTTGTCAACTCTGCCTGTTCTCAGCCAAGTTTTCATTACCTATCTTTCATCTGTTTTTGAATTAAAATATATTTCAAATCCACAGCTCATCTTAAATGAAAATCTGCTAATAATATCTATGTGTATGCCTGAGGCTGATTTATTTAGAACAAATTGTTACATGTATCTCCACTTCAGATAGAAAAATTATGAAAACTGTATATCTCTTCATATATTTAGAAAATTTACAAATATGTATCATTTAAAGTCAGATTTCTGTAAAGACTTGTTTACTTGAAAGGGGGCAGAGAGAGAGAGAGAAAAACCCAAGCAGACTCCATACCCAGCACAGAGCCCAACACGGGGCTCAATCTTATGACCATGAGATCATGAACCAAACCAAAACTAAGAGTCAGATGCTAACCCACTGTGCCACCCAGGTGCCCCATAAATTTAGATTTATTAAAGTATAATTTAAATATAGAAAAAAATCATTTTTTTGGTTGCACAGTTCTGAGTCAGAACAAAAGTATATAGTCACATGTCCAACCAGAATAATCAAGAGGTAGAATATTACCATCATGGCAAAAACTTTCCCTTCTGCCTCTTTATACACCATTTGTTTTTTCCACACTAGCTTGTGAACTCTATTGATTTGTATTCTATCCCTGTAATTTTGCCTTTTTCTCCAACATCATAAAAATAGAACATATACAGTATATACTGTGTAGAATTTGCAGTTAGCATTTGAGTCTGGCTTGAATTTGAGATTCATCCAGCTTATGGAGTCTATCAACAGTTAGTTCTTTTTTATTGCTGCATGGATATACTATAATTTGTTGACCATTCCCAGTTGATAGAACTTTGGGTTGTTTTTTGTTTTTGATGATTAGTGATAAGACTATTCTAAACATTCACATGGGGGATCCCTGGGTGGCGCAGCTGTTTGGCGCCTGCCTTTGTCCCAGGGCGCGATTCTGGAGACCCGGGATCAAATCCCACATCGCGCTCCCGGTGCATGGAGCCTGCTTCTCCCTCTGCCTATGTTTCTGCCTCTCTCTCTCTCTCTCTGTGACTATCATAAATAAATAAAAATTTTAAAAAATTAAAAAAAAATAAACATTCACATGGAGGTCTCTGTATTCAGCAAATAATAACATAATAATAATTTAAATTAAATGTACATTATTTTCTGCTGTTAAAACATAAATGCAAACAAAGTTTTAAAAGAAATGAAATTAATGGTGTTTCAGTCTTGAGTCTAATGGCTTAATCTTAAATTTCTCATGTTCAAGTTAAGCACATTTCAATAATTATTTAAATTCTATGAACTTCAGTCTTCCAATTTTTTAAAACTAGATTAAAACAAACTATTTCTAAAAGATATTGAGGAAACCAAATGTGATTATGTTTATAAATATGCTTTGTAAACTCGCTTGTTCAGGCAATCTAGATATTTCCTGAGTGAGGAGTAACCATGTGTAAATTATTAATTTAATCATCTGGAAAGTTAATCAGGAAGGTTTATCTCAGATTTTGGGCAGATAAACACCTAAGCCATTTTGTAGATTAATGATAGCCCTTAAATATTTTGTCTAGACTATAAGAATGTATCCAAAGGATACATTGGCAACACTACACTAACATGCCATATATCACAATGAATAGGACTTCAATGGAACTATCTCAACCTAATGACTGGTAGAATAAGTTAGAAAAAATGCATTTATTAAATGTTGAGCTAGTTTACTATTCCCTGAAGAAAATAGCTTTTAACATTTTCTAAACTTTAGGTCAGAGTTAAGTCTGTGACCTCATGATGTTCAGTGTTATTTATCCACATCTCCTGATTTTTGTTTTTAAGCTTACTTTGGCTTTGTTGAAATATCATGCTAAACCAGATGGCAGGAGAAAGGAAATTACTTTTCCAAATAATAATTCTTGGAATATCAATGTAAACTCTCTGGTTAATGACCAGGTATTAAGCCAAGCCAGCCAGGCACTAGGTCATTCATATTCTTTCCAGCTCAACTTGTTTTGGTCAACTTGTTTAAACACAATTCTATGAAGAAAAAGTCCTATGAAAGTGAGCAGAAAATTAACTAGTAAATAAAGGGCAATCAATCTGAAATTATAGCTACTACCCAGATTGAATCTCTTTCCTGCAAATTTTCTAAAGATGATAAGATGCTGTTAACACACCAAAAAAGAACAAAGTCTACATGGTTACTATAATGGATGAAACAGAATTTAATCAACTGCTGCCAAATGGGCTTTTTAAAAAATGGCTTTTACTTTGCTCCTAGAAAATTGCAATCCAAATATAGTATTTAGAATCTTTTAATGTTTATTTCTACTGTGACAAAGACTGTGAAAACAACAGTGGGTGGACATTAAATGAGGAAAAAACTTGGTTTCCGGGAAGTAGTGCCACGGTCTTAATCATATTTGCAGTAGATTCTCAAGAGTATATTTAGTATGTGGATCTTTATCTTTTGACCAGTCAAATCTTCTCTGCCAAGTACCCTTCTGCCAGTTATAACAGAAAAATAAGTAGACAGTAATTGAGTTATCACTTTTAATCTATGAATTTTTTTTTTTTTTTTTTGCCAGCCAAAATGTTTAAATGGAATATCAATCTTGAGTATTGCAGGAAGCTTACCAATAGATATTTTATCTAACCTTTTTATGTTTCCGGGAGTAGAATAGGCATGCAAATTAGCTTATTTATTTTAATTCCTACTGGTTTGATAGATTTAATTGATGTGGACAATTTTTTCTTGCTGTGTTATTGATAATTGCCCTTTTATTGCCATCTGGTATCTGTTTGTTTTTTTTTTTAGGCCATTGTGCCTACATAACATAATTAGTTAGCTCTGCTCCAGATTGCTCATGGGTAACAAAATAGTTTTCCAATAGTGATGCAACAAAATCTTTTGTATCTTTAGGATACAATGCAAGTTTCAGCAAATGTTTGGAATTTTTAGAAAATTTTGAAAATTAGCCTAGCAATGCATTGAGATAACTTCAGGGGAATAAAACTAACCTACGGATTTTAAAGGTATGGTTTAACTAGTTTATTTATCTTCTAAATTTTAATGGATTATATATAGTTTTATATTACCTGAATTATTGATTTATTTCTCCCCTACCTTTTAAGATCATATGGTTTTATATTCCCCTCTGCACAGTGTGATATAAAAACAATGGCTATAACCTTTGCAGACTTCAGGCCAATTCTTATTTCTTATGAAACAATATTCTCTAATTTATTAATTACAAAATATAAAACATCCATAGTATATTACTTCCCTCATTTATTAAATGTGCATTTGGAAAAATAAATTTGAAATGATAATTAGATGTTATTTTTAAAAATATACTTCATATGTATATTGATACTCATTTGTTGGTCACAGAAATAATAATGAGAATAAAAGAAGCAGTTTAAAAATGGAAATACTAAGGGCGCCTGGGTGGCCCAGTTGGTTAAGCATCTGCCTTTGGCTCAGGTCATGGTCCCAGGGAACCTGCTTCTCCCTCTCACTCTGCTTGCCACTTCCCCTGCTCATGCTCTTTTTTTATGTCAAATGAATAAATAAAATATTAAAAAAAGAAAAAAAAGAAAGAAGTACTAGCTCTAAAACATAAAAATAAAAGAAAAAATTTGGGTAATGATATTGTAAATAATAAGATATATCTTTTTTAATATAAGAATTGAGTATAAATTAGGCTCTATGTAATTTAGATATTTTGACTAAATGAGGTGCTTGTTAAACATGGAAAGGAAAAACATGGTGGACAGAACAGGCTTAAGTGAAAAGAAAAAAGGCAAAAACATACCCAAGAAAATACACTTAGTTTAGGACTAGAGTAAAGGACTAGAGTAAAGATTACACCCTTTAATGGGCTAAAACCATGCAGTAGCAGTGTGTGGTATTTGTATGTCATAGAAGATTGAGATTTTTTAAAAGATGTTCTGGTAAATAGGTATCTTAGTATCACAGATATTTGATGAACTGTAGAATATGCCTAGAATTCCAAATTCCTATAAGAAATTATATAGTAGAAAATGACCAACCTTCATATTACATACATATGGCTGGTGATGATTTATAATGTTCTCATGAGTTTCCTCTAAGACAAAGGAAAACTAAATAATAAAATCAATTTCTGCTTATTAAGTCTCTAGAAATCACTTCAAGTTTACATAAGAAGAAGAATTGAAAAGGACATTATTACATAATGAATATTTCATTTAAAATTAAGAAATAATTGGTTTTTATTTTCATCTAAAAAAAACAAGAAAATTCCTTGCTTAGTAGTGAGGTTCATTTTTTTAACTTTTGTAAGCTTAATTTCTTTTAAAAATGTTTAAATTAGAAAGAAATCTAATATTATAAATATAATTTAAACAATATATAAACAGTTAAAAAAACATAATAAAAGTTCTCCATCAATGAATCCCTATTGTTTATTCCATAAGTGCAGGTATAACACTAGCAGAATTTGGTGTATAGTTTTCCAAAACTTTTTCAATATATATTGAACATGATAGTCAATATAGGTATTTCTCTTTTTTTTTCAATATAGGTATTTCTCTGCACAGACATATATATATATGTATATATATATATATACACACACACACATATAAGGTGCAAAAATACATGTTAAATTTTATGTTAAAAGTAATCATCTTTCATAATTTTTTAATTTATATTTATTATAGTCACACACAGAGAGAGAGAGAGAGAGAGATTGGTAGAGACATAGGCAGAGGCAGAAGCAGGCTCCATGCATCCGCAGCCCGACGTGGGATTCAATCCCCGGTCTCCAGGATCGCGCCCTGGGCCAAAGGCAGGCGCTAAACTCCCAGTAATCATCTTTCTATTTTTGAAATCAAACCTCAGAAATAACTTCTTATAATAATCTCTATATAATGTACATGTAACATATATTTACATGGATAAAAGAACACAAATGCGTTGAATACCTATGTACCCAACACCCAGCTTAAGCAACTGAACATATCTACATTTACTTGCTTAATCTTATCACTAAAAGAGAACTTCCTATATTTTTTAATTTCTTTGCTTATCCAATAGTTTAACATACGTGCACATTGTCTTCAAATATATATGAAATTGAACTATATGCATTTCTCTATATATTTTTTCCATAATAGAGTATGTAGGTTTTATTCATGAGGAATTAAATAAATTACAGTAATTGTTTTTTCATCATTATTAAAAGGGTTGTAAAATTTCTCTTATCCTATGACATGGCACAATTTGGGGGCAATATTTTCTTTTGAAGCAAACCTGGCAGATTCAACCTTTAAAAATTTCTAAAAATGTAGACTTTGGTATTTGTGGGATAAGGGTATGTTTTTTATTATTACTATTCTTATTAACATTCAAATTACATCTTCCATTTCTTTTTTAAATTTATTTATTTATTTTTAAAGATTTATTTATTTATTTATGATAGACATAGTGAGAGAGAGGCAGAGACACAGGAGGAGGGAGAAGCAGGCTCCATGCCGGGAGCCTGACACAGGACTCGATTCTGGGACTCCAGGATGGATCGCGCCCTGGGCCAAAGGCAGGCGTTAAACCGCTGAACCACCCAGGGATCCGACATCTTCCATTTCTTCTTTCACTTTGCATTTTATATTTTTTGAGGCACTATTTTATAATTTGTTACATTGAAAATTTAATAACATATAATTTTATTGTATTTTATTATTTTAAAACTCTAGTTTAAAATTATTTCAATATTTCATTTTAATTTTATGTATTACATTTTGCTAATTTTAATTAGTTTAGAAAATATTTTTGCAATAATTAGTGCTTTTATTATGCATAAATTATAATATATGTTAAATATAATCATACATCTAAAACTAAATAATAAGGTGTTATTGTATGGTATAAAACTACTTTGTGAACAAAAATAAGGCACTAAATATGGTACAGAGGAACATGAGTAAATAATACTGTAATTTTTAATGTGTATTTATTATACTACACCTCCAGTTTTGTACTGAAATCATTTAAATTCTTAATTATAGCATATTAATAGGTACTTAATTTTTTTAGAGTGGAAGTATACCTAGTTTTTTAACATCCTATTCTACTCTTAAATTAATAATTTAAGCCTGGTGCCCAGTTACTATTCTTAAGTCAGTTCTTCTTCTTGAATCTCAAGTCTATTTTTTGGATAGGTTTTCATTGTATGAAGTATTTGTTCATGTAATCCCTGACCATAATTGACTGATATTTTGGCTGAGCACTCTCTATTGTGAATATTATGATCTATGTTTAAATTTGACTCAAGCATTTATCATAATTGGGCCGAAAGGTTTGAGAGTTAAATTAACATATGTGTCAGAATAGATTGTTGTTGGTTTAAAAATTTCACATTAAAAACTCTGGAAAGAGTGAGATTTCCAATTACAGAAAGATAGAATAGACATACTTTCCCCATCCTCTCATCATGTACAAAAAACCCTCCAAAACTATGAAAAAACACCTATATATACAAAGAAAGCATAACAGGATTCAAAAACAAGGAAAGAAGGTACACTGGCTAGGGACATAAGGCTCTAAGGAACAGAACAATGATGAGTCCCCACGTTTTCTTTTTGCTTCATGTAACTCAAACTTGGAGCTGAAGAAGCTAACAATCAGGAAACACCAACAGATATAAAAAAAGAACTCCCAAAGCCTGCTTCTTCTAGCAAAAGGAAGGAGCACCCTATCAAAACAACAAAAAATAACTTTTAGACATAAGCACTCTACTCCACCAAACACAATCGAAGGGTGCTCCCCACCTCATACCTTCATAGTATGAAGGTGGACTGAAGCTGTAGAAAGAAACATGCAACAGCCTAACTGGAGGATTGTGAGAAAAGGCCATGTAGATTGTTGGGATTCCATCCCCACTGAGTGGAGAATATTATCAAACATTTAAAGAGAATCAGCATTTTTTTCTAAACAATCTTCCTCAGAAGAGTAGGGAGAGTATTCTAAATCATTTAATGAAGATAGCATCATCTTGATACCAAAACCAGACAAAGACAGTACAAACAAGGAAGCAAATAAACAAAAGCCCTGCAGACCATTATCCTCCATAGACAGAACCACAAAAAAAAATTTGTAACAAAATATTAGCTGATAGAACTCAGCAAGGTATAAAAAGAAAGATATACCATGAATAAGTGGGATTTATTCCTGGAATAAATCAATCCATGTTGTAGAATATTACTAGGCTAAAGAAGAAAAATTATATGATCATATCAACTGATAGAGGGAAAAAAAGCATTGGACAAAATTAACAAGTCAGGAAACGACAGATGTTGGCAAGGATGCAGAGCAAAGGGAAGCCTCTTACACTGTTGGTGGGAATGCAAACTGGTATAGCCACTCTGGAAAATAGTATGGAAGTTTCTCAAAGGGTTAAAAATAGAGCTACCTTATGACCCAACAACTGCACTACTAGATATTTACCCAAAGGATACAAACATAGTGATTGAAGGGGCAGCAGTGCCCCAGTGTTTATAGCAGCAATGTCTACAATAGCCAAACCATGGAAAGAATCCAGATGTCCATGGAAAGATGAATGGATAAAGAAGATGTGTTAAGTCAATTAGAGAAAGACAACTATTATATAATTTCATTCATATATGGAATTTAAGAAACAAAACAGATGATCACAGGGGTGGGAAAGGAAAATAAAATAAGATGAAATCAGAGAGGGAGACAAACCATAAGAGACTCTTAATTATAGGAAACAAATTGAGGGTTACTGGAGGAGAGGGAGGTGAGGAGATGGGGTAATGAGGTGACGGACATTAAGGAGAGCACTTGATGTAATAAACGCTGGGTGTTATATGCAACTGATGAACCACTAAACTCTACCTCTGAAACCAATATTGCACTATTGTTAATTAATTGAATTTATATATAAATGAAAAATAAATAAATAATAATTTTTTTAAAAAAGCATTGGACAAAGCTGAATACCAATTAATGATAAAAACTGTCAGGTAAGTAGGAAGAGAAGAGAGCTTTCTAAATTTGATAAAGAATATCTAACATCAATCTATAGCCAACACCTCACTTATTGATGATAGACTGAATGCTTTCTCCCTAAGTTCAGTAACAAGGAAGCTCATTCTCACCCCTCTTACTCAACATAATACTAAAAGTTCCAGCTAGTGCAATAATGCAAAGCAAGAAATAAAAAGGCATGCATATCAGAAATAAAAAATAATAAAATTGCCCCTAATTTTAGAATGACGTTATTGCTGCTATACCAAATTCCAAAGTATTTACAAAAAAAGCAAACTGGAATTAAGAAGTGAGTTAGGCACAGTTGTGAGATAAAAAATATACATGTAGGGCAGCTCTGGTGGCTCAGTGGTTTAGCACCACCTTCAGCCCAGGGCGTGATCCTGGAACCTGGGATCAACTCCTACGTCGGGCTCCCTGCATGGAGCCTGCTTCTCCCTCTGCCGCTGTGTGTGTGTGTGTGTGTGTGTGTCTGTCTCTCATGAATAAATAAATAAAATCTTTAAATATGTATATATATACACACATATAAAAATAAATTATATTTACATATTGTGGAAACAAACACACGAACATCAAAATTAAAAATATAATACTATTTATAATCTCTCAAAAAATCAAATACTGTGGTGCAAATCTAACAAAGCATGTATAGAACCTCTATGCTAAAAAATACAAAATACTGATGATCAGAAGTCATAACAATAACATAAATTGTTGATTAACATACAATTTTTGTGTTATATGTGTTATATACTATATTCTTCCAATAACGTAAGCTAAGGAAGAGAAATGTTATTAATAAAATTATAAGAAAGAGTAAGTACATTTATAGTATTGTATTGTATTTATTGAAAAAACATCTGGACGTAAGTAGGCCCACACATTTCAAACTCATATTGTTCAAGGTTCAACTGTATGTACCAGAAAGTTATTAGAAAATAAAATCTTTTTCCTTTTTCATAAGTCTGCAGAGAATTACAGTTTATTCAACAATTCTAAAAATGGGCATTTGGTTTGTTTCCAATGTTCTGTAATTACAAACAATGTTGTAATAAATTATGTGGTACATAGGCATTTTTATGTTGTGGCATATATACCTTCAGGGTAAATTCCCAATAGTGGGATGCCTGAGTCAAAATGTAAATGCTTATGTAGTTTTGTTAGATATTCCCAAATTGCTTTCCAAAATAGTTGCACCAGTTTGAATGCCTACCAGCAATATATGAGAGTCCCTGTTTCCCCAAAGCCTCTCAAAATAATACATTATAAAACTTTTTAATTTTTGCCGATCTGTTAAGGGAGATGTGGTGTCTCACTATATTATACATTTGTATTTCTCTAACTGTGAGTGAGGCTGAACATTTTTAATATATTTGAGGGACATTTTAAGACATTTTTATATAATTATAATTGAGGCTTGGGGTCATTTTTCACTATATAGGTACATATGTAGAGTATATATATTGCATATATAATATAAATGTATTCAATGTATACTATAGATATTGGACATAACATCATGAATTACATATATATATAATAACTATTTCTCTCTCTCTCTCTCTCTCTCTCTATATATATATATATATATATATACATATATATATACATAAACAACTATTTCTCCATAAATATTTTCTGCTAGTTTGTTGTTGATGTTTATGCACTGCACATTAATTCCTGGGTTGTATATTTTTAAAAACTTTGATCACCTTTATCAACTTTCCAAGTTTATCTATTTTATCAAAAAATGTTTAATTGCATAGGAAGAATAGGCATGTAGAGAAGGCCAATTAAAAAATTGGGTAGAGGGGAGAAAGATTTTCCTATACAGAAGAATGTCTGGCATGTGCCACACTACCTATCAAAACTATACTAAAAGTTCTCATTTGAAAAGAGAAAAAATATTGAAACCTATCTCATAGGGCAGTTGTATGAATTAAATTAAAATATCAAGGCAAATATACTTATATATAAGGAAATATTATAAGCACTGAATTGGGTTTAGCTGTTTTTATTCATAGTGCTAATAGTTGTAGCAACCAAATGAACCCTTACTGAATGCCATCCAACCACACTCAGAAGAAGAACCTTCTAATCAACAAGGTCAATCCTTTTTACCTAATGTTTACAGTAGAATTTCTATTGCTTCATCATTAAATATGTTTAGGTAATTGAGAGTCATGGATACTTGAGGAGACCTCACAGTGTGAAAGAGAAAGATAAAAATTAAAAAACAGAGAAGATGATCACACAGGAAACCTATGACTAAAAACTAAAACAACAATAACTAGCACAAAATGGAAAAAAAAAGGAAATATCAGATAATTATTTTAAGGTAGATCTGTTCATTAAAGATGCATATAGTAAAATCTTAGAAAACCACAGAAAATAAAAATTAAAGTTATATTGACTAACTCAATATAGGAAAACTACATAGTGAAAAATGAGCAATTAATTAAAAAGAAAAGAAACAGGGAAGAAAGAACACGAAAATAAAATAAATGATGCAATAGTAGTCTTAAAATCAAACATATTGTTAATGACGTTGGAAGCAAATGGATTAAATACCATAACTGAAATAATTAAATACTAAAATAATGGCAAACTAAATACTGACAAAAGAAACCCTTATAAAACACAAATATGCAGAATGATTAAAAGTACAAAGATAGAAAATGTTATACCATATGGACCTAGTCATCGGAAACAGAATTCTATTAATATAAGACAAGAAAAATGTCAGGAAGAAGAATAATATCAGGAGTTAACTCTCAAGAGAAATATTTAGAAATGTATCATGTAGGACATGAAAGTTTGATTGAGAGGTGGTATGATACTTTATTATGTGGGTTTCTATGGTAAACATAATTCTATGAATTTACAGATTATTCAAATTATTGCTCAAATTGATTTGTCTTCAATTGAATACATAATTTACAGATTGTTTTTTGAAAAGTAAATAATCTTCAGAATATGATCCCTAGCTTGGAGAGCATAATGTCTTATTCAATAGCTTTCAACAAGGGTTTGTTGGATCAGTAAGTGATTGGAAATGTAGTAAATCAATCATAATACTATATGCAAAGGTAATTTTTTTTGCAAAGGTAATTTTTAAAATACATCTTCAAATTTTATTTATAAAATTTATTATAACTCTTGGGGAAAGAGCAAAATAGATTTTGCAGGGATATTCCTGGATTTCCTTTTTCTGTTTTTAGATTTATAGATAAATTGGATAGTTGCAATCTCTTCAATATGAAAATACATCTGGTGGGTCTTCTGTTCAGCCCTTCTGTGAGTGAACCTTAGATGAATCAGGTACAGCCCATTTGCTCATTCCAGTAACAATTTGGTCAGTATATAGTGATATTCCTAGAAAATTTTTCATTATGCCACTGGTACTATGTTAAATTGAAAAAAGTGACTAAAACCTTCATTAATCATCTGTTAACTGTCTTTATTTTCACTTAAATCATGAGATAAACTATCAAAAATGTGTGACTATTTTCTTCTGGAGAAATTTGGGGATAGTTATTTTTAAGTCCTTAGCGATATTTTCCAAATTTTTTTTCATCTTAATAGACTTTTTTTCTTATAGGTTACAATATATTTCTTTCCTACATTAATGAAAACTGATAATTTTCTCATTTTTCCATGAATTTGCATAATATCTTATAATATATTTCTTATATTAATCCTCCAAATAATTGAAAGTCCTTACTGGCTTTATTTTTGTTTTCTGAATGATTCTAACCCAAATTTCTGGTATCTTCTCTTTACTATATTTCCCCCATCCTTTATATTTTTCTTATATGATTAAAATTGGAAAACCAATAAAGTTTGACTTTATAAGTACAGTCTTTCTTTCTCTAAAGCCGTCCTAAACACTATATGCTTTAATTAAATATAGTAAAATAGTATCTAGTTTTGAACTTGTTCCTAGCTTCTACTTGGGAAATCCTATCCTTTGGCAGTTCACATTACACCAGAGTGTAGTCAAGGGACTTTAACGAAACCATCACATATGGTTAACAGACTGTAAATGGAACAGGTATCCAATCTCTTCCAACTTATATGAGCCATTAATCAGATTGATCATATTCCTGCGGCTGTTACATATTTAACACCAACATAGAATCAAAATACAGGGTAACAGTAGTGCTCCTAAGGCCAGGATCCTAAGGATCAATTAACTTGAGGAGCTGGCACTTGAGGGGTTCATTCCCATGTCTGGGTCTTTAACATAATATGTTCAGAGAATCAGTGAGGCTAGCCCTTACTTTGAACCTGTTACTGTGTCTCTGTCATTTAAAGTGCTTCAGGAAAGAGCACAGCAGTACCTCTGAAAAATAGCTAACATCCTCCACCGCCAAGAAAAGGCAATGTGGAAGTATTCAGAAATAAAAGAAAAATCTATAATTATCAAATTGCAAAGGGGAAAATCCCTCTTAAAAACTTAACAGCTTTCCTTAAAACTTTCTCCTGGTTTGGAGCCAAATAATTTGAATTGTATTATAGAAAGACTTATCAAAATAAGCATTCCAATACATTCATGCATACGTACTAACCGTAATCAGTTGGTTCCAGGTGAATTCATGTTTTTTTTTTTCTTTAATAGACACAAGAGAAAACCCATCTAACTATACATGGTGATGGACTTGTTGACCACCAGCCAAGTTAAAAGCTTTTAGGGTCCATTGAAAAATTCATATGTTAATATAAATGAAAAACAAATCTCATAATTTGAAGGGCTTAGTCCTTGGCTAGTTGCATAAGAATTTGACAAAAACATTCACTGAAAATAGCTGAATTTGATGTGTCTGAACAAAGCAGACTTTTCTTCCTTTTGAATTCTGTTTCCTTCTGCCCTGTTATGCAAAATATTGGATAAAATAGAGAGGAGGGAATCATCAAGAAGCCTTGCAAACTGACGCCTACTCCTATTTCTTCTTATTTCATATACAAATACATGACATTCATAAACTTTCTGTTGTTTTATTTCCTTTCTTCCTTGAAGATGTAGAACCCAAATGATAGTCTCCTCAAAATGTTCTCTTAGGTATGGCCAATAGCTGTCCATTCACAGTATTAGAAAGATCTCTCTAGACTCACAGCAGTAAAATCTCTGTCCTCACCTCTCATGATGATTGATTTTCCCTTAATAAAGCAACCATGTTATTTAAGATGAAAAAAAAATTTAAAAATAGAAGATATATTTTTTTTCTTCACTCTCTATTTTTCTCCTGGTTCAAACCATTGTCATCTTTCTTCCTTTAACCATTGCACCCAGATTTGTTAAGTGGCCTCAGTTGTTGCGCCACATCTGCTTCATCCATTCTTCCTGCCTATATGCACAAGAACATCATTCTAAAACAAAATGTAGTACATGCTTCTTTTGTATTTAAGGAATTTTCACTTTCCAACTGCCTCTAGATCAAAGCCCAAACTTTTTAATTTAATATAGAAGACCTTGCAAAGATTAGTTCTCACTTACCTGTTCATATGCACTATACTATCTTCTTTCAAAATATGCACTTATAATAACCACACCCAGAAACTCAATAGTTTCCAGGTCATTTTTTTTAATTTATTTTTTTATTTTTTTTTAAATTTATTTATGATAGTCACAGAGAGAGAGAGGCAGAGACACAGGCAGAGGAAGAAGCAGGCTCCATGCACCGGGAGCCCAATGTGGGATTCGATCCCCGGTCTCCAGGATTACGCCCCGGGCCAAGGGCAGGCGCCAAACCGCTGCGCCACCCAGGGATCCCTTTCCAGGTCATTTGATGTAAGTTACATTTCTGTCCTTTTGGACAAAATTGTTTATTTTGTTGAAATATCTTTTTCTTTTCATTTTACCTGGTTAATTAATATACATTCTTGTAAAATCTATTCAGTTAGTAGCTCCTTTGTGAAGCAATGAGGCTTTCTGTAGATAACTAGTGTCTTTGTGAACTCACAGACACTCCATATGTGGTTTCTTTATACATACTTATCCAGAGGCATTGGAATTTTTTTTTTAAGCCTTATTTTTCTCTATGAAACTTTGAAGTCCTCAAGAACAAGAACTATGCCTCATTCTTCTTTGTATGTATAGTGCCTAATATATAGCCTGTGTATGTGGCAGATTTTCAGTGTGGTATATGGAAGATTTTCTCTTACATATTCAGGTTGGCACAGTCTTAAAGCATTTTGAAACTAAACTATTGATATAGATCTTTTATGATGAGGGAAATACAAAACCATTGGAAACTCCATGGTAGCAGTGTAGGTTTAGAAAGAGGAAGAATAGAAAAATGTAGCATCTTAGGAGCACCTGAAATAGCACATCGTTTTTTTTTTTTTTCCTGCTTGAAAATTTGCTTAAGTATAGTAACTTTCACAAGAGAATAGTTAATAACTTGAGAGCTATTTTGGCAGAGAGGCAGATAAAAAATATGAAACCCCTTATTCTTCTGTGTGTGGCATTTTAAACCAAATGAATAAGAAAATATTATTTTCCTAAACAGGATTTGGTTAAATATGCAAGAATTGGTGTTAACCATTGGGAACACAATTTGTGTGTGTGTGTGTGTGTGTGTGTGTGTGTGTTGTAGTATTTTTGGCATTAAATAATGTGAGAAAATAACACATAAGATAACTAGATGGCTAAGGAAACATTCTCATAAATTTTTAGTCCATCAGATCTTCTGAGTAAAGAATCAAGTAGCAGTAATTAAGAGCAGTCATTAAAAAAAAAAAGAGCAGTCATTAAAATGTTATACAAAATTATAACATTTGAGATAGCCTCAGAAATAAAAACATAAAGACCTATCTAATATATATTTAATTGCTTTTGGATTTTATGCACTTGACTCAGCATTTCTACTGCTAAGCATTTATTCTGATGGACAATTAAAATGTTCACAAAGTTTTATATAGAATAATTTATTTGAGGTATTATTTATATTTATATTATATATATTGTGTTATATATATTTATAATACTTTTCAGATAGAATATTAAATTGAGTAATGGAAGATTGATTAAATAAAGTATATTATTTAGTACAATTGGCTTTTTACAGCCATTAAAATTCATATTCTATATGAATATTTGATTATATGGAGAATATATATATATTATTATGGCATATAAACTCTAAATCAGAGATTGATGGAAACATGGTCAACTAAACATGATCTTCCAACTCAAACCTCATAAAATGAGAAAGCATAATTTTTATAAATGTTAAGTCAATAACAGGTTTGGAAAACAGTATAATGTACACTAAATTGTCCAGAGAACTGGGAAAATCCTAGAAAGATAAAAAATAGGTAAGAGAAAAATTATGAATAAACAGTTGAAGGAAACCAGACAACAATATGCACACAGAACATCATGGCACAACACAATTATGAGATTGGAGGTAAACAAGACTAGTGATGAGACAGTGATAAACTCAAAATGAACTGAAGAGTTCAAAAATAAAAAGTAGGGTAATATTTGGGGGAAAAATATTTTTAGTATTTTGTAGTAGCATTACCAGAAAGAGTACCACTCCATCTTATAGACACAGAGAAAAGGCCATGTGTAATAAACAACGGATAGTGGCTTTTATTCATAGGCTACAGCACTGAGTATGGATTCTGGAGATTGTGTCCAGAATGTCCATCATTTAGTTACTGACTTCAGGGACTAGAAAGAATAGGAAAAACTAGCAAAAATTAATCCTTTAAGTTGCAATAAACTTTTGAACCATTTAATTCAATTCATTTGACTAAACAATAATACCTATAAAATTCTGGCAGATGTAATAGTGAGAAACTACAAAAAAATGCCCTGTGGAATAAAGCACAAAACAAATATAATTACAAAGTAGTAGAGCTAGAAACATAGGGGAGATTAAAAACTTAAAAATTACAGTGTTCACTTATTCAGGTAATTTTGCAATCATGTTGAAATGGCTGTTCCTTAATGCCTTATATTTATTTATTTAATTTTAAATTTTAAGTGCTTGTGTTATTTTATAAATTTTTTTTTTATTTGAGAGAGAGAGTGAGAGAGAGATCATGAGCATGGGGGAGTGGTAGAGGGAGATGCAGACTCCCCACTGAGCAGGGAGACTGGTGAGGGACTCAATCCCAGGACCTTGGGATCATGACCTGAGCTGAAGATGCTTAACCAGTTGAGTCACCCATGTGCTCAAGTGCCTGTGTTATTGATTAAATATTTATATTCCCCCCAAATCCATATTTTGAAATCCTATCAATGTGATAGCATGTACTTTGGTCATGAGAGTGAACCACTCTTCCTTTCAACCATTTGTGAGCACACATTAAGAGGATAGCCACCTATGAACCAGAAAACTGGCCTTCATCACAAACAGAATCTGCTATACCTCTTCTACCTTTATATATATTCCATTTAATTCTGGGTTCACATAAAAAAAATTGGTCAATAAATAATAGAGTTAAGTCATGTGTGTTAGCTTCTGATAGTAGAGTAATAATAATAATAAATATATTGGCATTTCAGAGTAAGAAAAAGCTGGGTAACTATAGTAGACATTTTAGTTTTTTTTTTTTTTAATTCAATTTTGATTTGCTTAAATTCACCAGTTAAGGGGATCCCTGGGTGGCTCAATGGTTTAGCGCCTGCCTTTGGCCCAGGGCGCAATCCTGGAGTCCTGGGATCGAGTCCCACGTCGGGCTCCCGGTATGGAGCCTGTTTCTCCCTCCTCCTGTGTCTGCCTCTCTCTCTCTCTCTCTCTCTCTATGTGTATCATGAATAAATAAAAACAAATTTAAAAAAATGACCAGTTAAATGTCCATTAATGTATAGTCCTTGAGTATTTCTCACTGAAGAGCTATAATTTTAATAAAAAGAAGAAAATCATAGACATTTATGTAATTACCATTTCGTGAGAGAGGTGTACATTATATGCTGAATAGATAGATATTAGAGGAAGCTGATGTGTTT
The DNA here is from genome assembly GCF_011100685.1 of Canis lupus familiaris. Classification (NCBI taxonomy): domain Eukaryota; kingdom Metazoa; phylum Chordata; class Mammalia; order Carnivora; family Canidae; genus Canis; species Canis lupus. The sequence continues at coordinate 60,570,186 of NC_049233.1, forward strand.
AGCTTTTCAAACTATCTCATCACAAGAAGTTTTTTCTTTTAATTTTATCTGTATGAGATGATAGATGTTAACTAAGTATATTGTGGCAATAATTTCACAGTATATGTAAATCAAACCATCAGTCTGCAAACCTTAAAATTAAACAGTGATATATGTCAATTATTTTCAATGAAATTGAGGAAAAATGTTTCAAAAGGGCATTAATAATTTTAACACATAATATTGTTTTGTAATTAAGAGTATTATTATTTGTTTCTAAATTTATATAAATGATCTTTACTTTGCTTGCCCTTTTGCAGCTTTTCTTTTTTACTCAAGATTTTTGATTTCTCTATATTTATGAATATAAAATGGACTAATTTATTTCTAATTGTTTTTATGGGTCTTTGTGTTATATCACACTTTAAATATCCTTTGACTTTTTTTTAAGATTTCATTTATTTATTCATGAGAGACACAGAGAGGCAGAGGCATAGAGAGAGGGAGAAGCAGGCTCCATGCAGGGAGCCTGATGTGGGACTCCATCCCAGGACTCCAGGATCATGCCCTGGGCTGAAGGCAGGTGCTAAATCGCTGGGCCACCCAGGGATCCCTTTTTTTTAGTTATTTTACTATAGCAAACAATTTTGTAATAGATATTCTTGTTCATGTCTTTTTGTATACATGTGAGGCCTCTATGGAAGTGTTTTGTTTGATTGATTGATGATTCATTGATTGCTGTTGTTGTCCTGGCACAAACACAAAAAATATACTAGATATATTTATATCATATTTGCAAATTGTGTTTGAGGAGTTCTCAAAAGTGGGATATCTGAGCACTAAATGCTAGTTACAACATGGTTATTATAATCTAAACTTCATTCATATATATTCACTGAACATTTGATATTACCAAACTTTTATATCAGTAGGTGTAAAAGAATAAATTATATTGTAATTTTTGCAACCCTAATTCATAGGGTCTTAAATGTTTTCCAGATATCTTTTCCATTGTGGCTTATTTTGCTATTATTCCCCTTGTGGCATAGGTTATAGTTTTAATGTAGATAAGTGTGCTAGAATTATTACTTATATTTTATGCTTCTGATGTTATTTCGAGAGGGCTTCTCCGAGTTAATGTGATGATAAATATACTGGCATATTTTATTTGGTATGATGGGCATAGAGTTTTGATGATTACACACTTGACAGTGAATTACTTGATTATAGATTGTGGTAGATTGTATTTTCAAAGTATGATATTGAAAATCCCCCTTTGAAGCAGAGGCTATATTCTCTTCCTTTGAATATGAGTAGACCTTTGAAATTTTCTCAACCAATAGAATGTTAGAAATTATGTTGTGTGACTTCTGAGGTTAGATCATGAAAAGCAATATGATATCCACCTAGTTCTTTCTCTTGGATCATGTATGTGAGGACTCTGAACTGATGTGTAAGAGGTCCACTTTCTCTACCTAACATGGTGAGGTCACCTTGTTAGAAAGATTAGAGAGAGAGGCTACATTAAGATAAAGAGAAAAAGCTTCATTTTCTAGTTCTTAGCACTTACATTCCAGACGCAAAACATTTGAGTGAAGAAAACCTTGAGATGATCCACACACTATGTCTGCAAAATCCTGCCAAATCATACTTGAATCCCTTGCCCCTCAAAAAACATAAAAGAAAATAAATGAATATTGTTGTTTTAAACCACAGAGTTTGGGGACACTTACTATGCAGTAATAGAACATTAATAGAGACGATATGTATGTGTGTATTTGCTTATGTCAGACTGTTTTAAAACAAAACTCTTACAGTGATATACCCCAACCAGAGTGTTAAAAGGTTTCTCTACTTCTTCACCAACACTTTTTAAAAAGATTATTTATTTACGTAATCTCTACACTCAATGTATGGCGAAAACTCATGATCACAAGAGTCACATCTCCTCTGACTGAGACAGCCAGGCGCCCTTCATCAACACTTTTAATTTAGCTATCTTTGTATATGCACCCATATGTAGTTGTCAATTTACTTTGGAGGGCTTTAATCATTTTTGAGGCTATGCCTTTCACTCTATGGGAGGTAGACACTGCCACTGACCTTATATAAATTTGTTTCCATAGATTTCTACTATTGTATTATATAGTCAATATTTATTAAAATATTTTCAGCACTTTTTATTTATTTATTCATTCATTTATTATATTTATTTGAGTGTAGTTGACACATATTACATTAGTTTCAGGTGTACAACATAGCAATTCACTTTCTCTACACATTATGCTCTGTTCCCCACAAGTGTCGCTACCATCCACTACTTTATAACGCTATTACAATATCATTGACTATATTCCCTATGTTGTGTCTTTTATTCCCATGACTCATTCATTCCATAACTGGAAACCCATATCTCCCATACCCTGTCACCTATTAGCACTCTAAATGTATTATTTCCTTTTTTCACCTATTATGGTTATTAAGGACACAGTATTCAGTTTTATTGCATTTCAGTGAATGTAATGTGTCTTTTATTCTCCATCTGCTTTTTGGTTGATGTATTAAGATTTATGAGATCTCATATTAAAGTATAATACATAAGAAGATCTAGAAAGATTTAGTCTAATAAATTCTGAATAATAAATGTATCTAGCTCAGTAGTATATGTGGTTCATTCTTTTCCAAATCTGTATTATTTTTTCTTTAATCAATATGCTTTGGTTTATTTTATTTTTACATATTTTTTCATTTATAGAAAGGTTCTAAACATAACACACAGTCATTATTGCCTTTCACCCACGTTCTCCTATGGTAACACTTTATACAACCCTGGACCACTTATAAAAAACTAAGAAATTAATCTTAGTATGATGCTATGAACTAAGCTAGCAATAATAGCATTTAGATCTCAGCAATTTTTTGGTTTTGGTTTTGGTTTTTTACCTTTTTTTCTAGTCCAGATCCAATCCATAGTCCTGTATTACATTTAGTTTTCATATCTCCTCCAGTTCATGATAATTTCTCACCTTTTCCTAACTTTTCAGAATGTAACATTTTTAAAGGATACCAGTAACACATTTTTAGAAATGCTCCTCAAATTGTATTTATCTTATATTTTCTTTGGCTCATACTATGATTATGAATTTTGGGGAGATACGTATGTACTCTTTTTTAAGTATTCTAATACATGCATGTTTTATTTATTTTTCTTTATTTTTGTTTTGATTCATTTGTATCCCATATCAACCACTTTCTCTCCTTTATTTTTTTATTTTTTTATTTTTTTATTGGTGTTCAATTTACTAACATACAGAATAACACCCAGTGCCCGTCACCCATTCACTCCCACCCCCCGCCCTCCTCCCCTTCTACCACCCCTAGTTCGTTTCCCAGAGTTAGCAGTCTTTACGTTCTGTCTCCCTTTCTGATATTTCCCACACATTTCTTCTCCCTTCCCTTATATTCCCTTTCACTATTATTTATATTCCCCAAATGAATGAGAACATATAATGTTTGTCCTTCTCCGACTGACTTACTTCACTCAGCATAATACCCTCCAGTTCCATCCACGTTGAAGCAAATGGTGGGTATTTGTCATTTCTAATAGCTGAGGAATATTCCATTGTATACATAAACCACATCTTCTTTATCCATTCATCTTTCGTTGGACACCGAGGCTCCTTCCACAGTTTGGCTATCGTGGCCATTGCTGCTATAAACATCGGGGTGCAGGTGTCCCGGCGTTTCATTGCATTTGTATCTTTGGGGTAAATCCCCAACAGTGCAATTGCTGGGTCGTAGGGCAGGTATATTTGCTCGTGAAAATGTCAATGTTACCCAGGGCAATATACACGTTTAATCTCTCCTTTATTTTTTGATCTCCTTTCATTCTCTTGTTGTCACCTTGCCTGTCTTCAACACCACATGTGAAACTTGTATTTACAGTTATTCTGCCTTGGTTATCTTGTGCTTTGTCTTAGGCAGAAATTTTGAATCTGGATCTCAGGTGTGTGGTTAGAGTCAGGTGCTCAGTCTGGTTGTTTTAAAGTTGCATCATTCCTTTTCTGAGTCTTGTAGTGAGTGATCTTAAGTGGAAAGCAAAGGAGAATGTAGGCTATCAAGAGTCTCAGGCAAAGCTCATGGTGACAAGAAAGAACCGACCACTCTCAATTGGCTTGCAATTGTCACTAAGTTTATTCACAGGGTCCCAGCTTGTCATCTTCTCTTCCAGATTGCCTGCTCTGTGAATTTTGGGCTTGCTTAACCAGGCCCACAATTGCTGTGAAAAATAATTCTCTATAATAAATCTCTCTTTGTCCATCTTTCTGATTCTGTCTCTTCTATTTTTCATATATATATATATATATATATATATATATATATATACCTATAAGATGATAGATGATAGATAGACAGATAGATAAAAGCCACAAATGGGAACTGTGTAGTAGGTGGAATATGGCTCTTAAAAGAGGTCCACATTCAAATCCCCAAAATTATGAATATGAATATTATGAATATGTTTGTTACATGGCAAAGGGGGGTGGGTAATATAGAAGAAATTAACGTTGCTAATTAACTGACCTTAGGATAAATAAATTATCCTGGATTACCTGGTAGGCTGAATGCAATCACATTGATTTTATAAAAACTTTGAGATGTGTAAGAATCAATAGTCCATTTCTGTCTATGAAGATGGAAGAGGGCTAGGAGCCAAGACATGCAAGAAACCTCTAGGAACTGAAAAACATACACAAACGTAAATGGATTTTACAGCCTCCAGAAAAAAAGAGTCCAAACACACCTTGATTTTAGCTAAAAAATTGACCTATTTTGAACATCACTCCAGAACTGAAAGATAATAAATGTGTTTATTTTGAGCCACTGAGATTGTGGAAGGTTATTATAGCTACAAAAGCAATCTAATACAAACCATAATTTAAAAAGAGATTATAATATCAGGAGGGTTTATATGTCTAGAATGATTAGCATCTATAAATGTCTCTGGATAATTCATTACGTAAATGAACCAAATTATAAAAATTACACAATCAATTCATTAAATACAGATAAATTATACTTTAAAATCAAAATATATTAATGATGAAGTTATTTTTAGCAAGAATTCAAGAAGTTGTCTTCTATCTGATAAAACCTATTCAACCGAAACCAAGGAATTCACAACACAGTTAATGGAACATTTTGGATGCAATTTCTTTTAGATCAAGAGTAAAAAAATACCTTCTATCATCACTATTGTGCAATATTTACTAGATTAACCAAGAAAGCATGATCTGAGATGTAAAATCAATTATATTGTGTTAACCTGGGATTACTCCACATTAAATTACTTTTTGAGGACAGTTTACAATGTTCTAATTTTAGTCAGTTTTAATGTAGATTATGGTTATTTTCAATATGACAGATTCTTAATGGAAGGAATGATATTTTTAATAAATTATGAGTTTTTCCAACTATACAAAACAGTGATTTGAAAGAGCACATACACCTTGATGTTTATAGCAGCATCATTAATAATAGCTAAATTGTGGAAAGATCCCAAATGTCCATCAACTGATGAATGGATAAAGGTGTGGCATAAATATACAATGGAATAGTATTCGGCCATAAAAGAATTAAATCTTGCCATTTGCAATGATGTGGTGGAGCTAGAGTGCATTATGCTAAGTGAAATAAGTCAGTCAGAGAAAGACAAGGGCCGTACGATTTCACTCAAATGTGAAATTTAAGAAACAGAATTAAGAAGCAAATAAGCATAGAGGAAGGGAAAAAAAGAGAGAGAGAGACTCTTAGTTTTAAGATACTCTTAGTTATAAAGAATGAACTGAGGGTTGTTGGAGGAGGGGTAGACAGGGGGATGTACTAGAAGGGTGATGGGTATTAAGGAGAGCACCTGTGCTGAGCACTGGGTGTTACACATAAATGATGAATCACATAATTCTACCACTGAAACCAATATTATTGTATATGTTAACCATTTAGAATTTAAATAAAAGTTTGAAATATATAAACTTATGCATATTTTAAGTACTTTAAGAGAATCATGTCATGAATAATTTTATAAATCAAAAAGCTCTTGTTAATCTTTAATATGTATTTTCTATATATCTTTCTTTATTAGAGTTCTTGAATTGTCTTACTATTTCCAGGTGGCAATGAGACTAATAAAAGTAACCTAGTGAATGAGATTGTATCACTTGAGACAACATGGATGGACCTAGATAGCATTATGCTAAGTGAAATAAGTCAGACTGAGAAAGTTAATGCCATATGATTCCACTCATAAATGGAATCTAAATAAGTGAATACACAAACAACAGAAAAAATAATCTATTGAAATGCACAATAAAACTGCAATTTTAAAATAATTGATAATATAAAATTAAATAATTTTAATCAGAAAATCAATACTTACAATTGGTTATTATTTATGTTTTTTTAAATCAGTGAATAAACTGGAATCCAAAGAAGTAATTGGGCTAAATTTGCACTGCCAGTAAGTAATACTGATAGGAGAAAGCACCAATATTTTTCTTCATATCCAACCTCTCTATCAAGGCAAACTTCTATACTTGGAACACAAAATAAATGCATTTCAACATTTCAAGTATCCTTTTGCCATTAAAATCTTAGTTTTATTTAACCTGTAACTGTACTTGTGATAACACTTGACTGTGACTTTACTTGAGAAATTTATACTTCATTCCACTAATATCTTGTTTCAAAAGGATTTTATCCAACTAGAAAAATAAGGGAAGGGAGAAGAAATGTGTGGGAAATATCAGAAAGGGAGACAGAACGTAAAGACTGCTAACTCTGGGAATCGAACTAGGGGTGGTAGAAGGGGAGGAGGGCGGGGGGTGGGAGTGAATGGGTGACGGGCACTGGGTGTTATTCTGTATGTTAGTAAATTGAACACCAATAAAAAAAAATAATTAAAAAAAAATAAATAAAAAAAATAAATAAATAAAAGCATTCCCCCTTTTAAAAAAAAAAAAAAAAAGAAAAATAAAAATAAGAATATAGAATGTTTTTGTATTTAAGGAAATTTCATGTCTTATTTTCCAGTCTATTGCTTTTAAATATTTTTTTTTGGAAATAAGAATGTGAATTGTTTTAATGGAGAAGAAGAGACTGTTTACACAGCCCCACAAAATGTTGAGACTTCAAGGTCAAAATTCTCAGTACAAGGATGAGATAGAAATAAATGTGTTCCCATAATAAATATGTCCTCCTAGCCCAGACAAGAAATTGCCTGCCTGAATTTTGTGCTGGGTAAGATAGAAAAAATTGTGCAAGAACTTTATAATCAAGTATCGGTTTTTATTCAGATTTGAGTTTCAAAATTACACTTGTTTGGGTAATCCTCAAAGTGTAAACTAAGGGTTTAAAGTAGTGCCACATTGTTAGTGAACCTGGGCAATGGGCAGAAGTAAATACGAATCCTCTCTGAACTAACCCAGATTTCCAATGAGCCTCAAATATCACAGATGAAATGCCAAGGAGTATGAGTTGAATCAGCTATCAAATTAAAAAAAAAAAAGGATAGTATGAGGAAGATTTAACCAAAAAAAAAAAAAAAAGTTAGATTCAAATTAGGAAGTTGAAAAATAGAAACTCTCAAAGAAAGAAAAAGAAAGGAAATAAAAAATAAGTGTCGTTAATGAAATAGAAAACAAATATAAAATACAGTTTTAACAGATTCCATAAAAAGATTAATAAAGTTGATAAAGCTCTGAAACTTTGATTGATCAAAAATAAGACAAAGCTGAAATAAACGACAATAGAAATTAGCATGGGAGAAAAAATGAGTTGTTGCATATTTGAAAATATGATTAAGAGAATGCTAAAAATATTTTGTGCCCATTTTTTCTCATTTTATGTTGAAATACAGAAAAGTAGAGATCCTGACTTTTACTCCAAAATAATGTTTATGAAAATAAGAACAAATTCTAGTTGAAAAAATAACATTATTACATGTAATAAAATCAATGATAATTAGGTAACACCACATGATTTATTCTATATTCACATTTTTTTCCTTTTTTTGTTATTTATAATAGTTTTTCCACACTAGTATTCACTCCAGATGATGATAGTTTTGTCCAACAATTCTATGATTTTTACTTAACCAGCCCATTTTTATGACAGTAAAAATCCCCAAGTTTCTCTGATTTTATAGTTTCTCTGCCTCATATATTTCATTTTAATGATAAGATAAATATAAAAGATTAAGTAGATTAAATATTCTTAGTTCAAAACAACTTGGGTGGTGTGATATAATTAATACTGCATTATATAAGCAGACATATAATATGTGCCTCCTAGCATTACTAATGCTAATATTAACCACTGGATTAGGATGACAATATCCTGCTCTCTCCATTGAAAGAATATTTTCTGCTTGTGATCAAAAAGTATTTTGCGGGGTCATAATTAGGTATTAATAGAATTTCTATTTCTCTCACAATAAAACTTAATGGTTTTATTATAACTTGATAATACTTGTGGAACAAAAATTTCATTAGGTGTTGAAAAATGGTTTTCTTATTATCTAACTTATATTTTTTTAACCTTATGTTCTTTTCCATTGTAGAAATTCCATTAGAAAACAGGGGCTTGGAGAGGAGGGGGCAAGATGGCAGAAGAGCATGTTCCCCAAGTCACCTGTCCTCACCAAATTACCTAGATAACTTTCAAATAATCCTGAAAACCTAAGAATTCGGTCTGAGATTTAAAGAGAGAACTGCTGGAATGCTACAGTGAGAAGAGTTTGCGCTTCTATCAAGTACAACTTGTTTTTGGCCACTCTGCACTGAGCAAAATGACTAGAAGGAAAAACTTACCTCAAAAGAAAGAAATAGTCCTCTCTCCCACAGAGTTACAAAATTTGGATTACAATTCAATGTCAGAAAGCCAATTCAGAAGCACAATTATAAAGCTACTGGTGGCTCTAGAAAAAAAGCATAAAGGATTCAAGAGACTTCATGCCTGCAGAATTTAGATCCAATCAGGCCAAAATTAAAAATCAATTAAATGAGATGCAATCCAAACTAGAGGTCCTAATGATGAGGGTTAACGAGGTAGAAGAATGAGTGAGTGACATAGAAGACAAGTTGATGGCAAGGGGGGAAGCTGAGGAAAAAAGAGAAAAACAATTAAAAGATCATGAAGATAGGTTAAGGGAAATAAATGACAGCCCCAGAAGGAAAAATCTACGTTTAGTTGGGGTTCCCGAGGGTGCTGAAAGGGACAGAGGTCCAGAATATGTATTTGAACAAATCATAGCTGAAAACTTTCCTAACTTGTGAAGGCAAATAGGCATTAAAATCCAGGAAATGGAGAGATTCCCCCCCAGAATCAATAAAAACCGCTCAACACCTTGACATTTAATAGTGAAACTTGCAAATTCCAAAGATAAAGAGAAGATCCTTAAAGCAGCAAGAGACAAGAAATCTCTAACTTTTATGGGGAGAAGTATTAGGGTAACAGCAGACCTCTCCACAGAGACCTGGCAGGCCAGAAAGGGCTGGCAGGATATATTCAGGGTCCTAAATGAGAAGAACATGCAGCCAAGAATACTTCATCCAGCAAGGCTCTCAATCAGAATAGAAGGAGAGATAAAGAGCTTCCATTATAGGCAGAAACTAAAAGAATATGTGACCACCATACCAGCTCTGCAAGAAATACTAAGGGGGATTCTGTAATAGAAAGAAGAAGTCCAAGGGAACAATCCACAAAAACAGGGACTGAATAGGTATCATGATAACACTAAATCCATATCTTTCAATAGTAACTCTGAACATGAATGGGCTTAATGACCCCATCAAAAGGCGCAGGGTTTCAGACTGTATAAAAAAACAAGACCCATCTATTTGCTGTCTACAAGAGACTCATGTTAGACATAAGGACACCTACGGCCTGAAAATAAAAGGTTGGAGAACCATGTACCATTCAAATAGTCCTCAAAAGAAAGCAGGGGTAGCCATCCTTATATCAGATAAATTAAAGTTTATCCCAAAGACTGTAGTAAGAGATGAAGAGGGACACTATATCATACTTAAAGGATCTAAGAAGAGGACCTAACAATCATCAATATTTATGCCCCAAATGTGGGAGCTGCAAGTATATCAATCAATAACCAAAGTTAAGACATAGATAATAATACACTTATACTCGGTGACTTGAATGTAGCACTTTCTACAATCAACAAATCTTCTAAGCACAACATCTCCAAAGAAACAAGAGCTTTAAATGATACACTGGACCAGATGGATTTCACAGATATTTATGGAACTTTACATCCAAACGCAACTGAATATACATTCTTCTCAAGTGCACATGGAACGTTCTCCAGAATAGACCACATACTGGGTCACAAATCAGGTCTTAACTGATACCAAAAGATTGGGATCATCCCGTGCAGATTTTCAGACCATAATGCTTTAAAATTAGAACTAAATAACAAGAAGAAGTTGAGAAGGATTTCAAACACATGGAGGTTAAGAACCATCCTGCTAAAAGATGAAAGGGTCAACCAGGAAATTAGAGAAGAATTAAAAAGATTCATGGAACTAATGAGAATGAAGATACAACCATTCAAAATCTTTGGACCACAGCAAAAGCAGTCCTGAGGGGGAAATACATCGCAATACAAGCATCCATCCAAAAACTGGAAAGAACTCAAATATAAAAGCTAACCTTGCACCTAAAGGAGCTAGAGAAAAAACAGCAAATAGATCCTACACCAGCAGAAGAAGAGAGTTAATAAAGATTCGAGCAGAACTCAATGAAATAGAGACCAGACGAACTGTGGAACAGACTAACAAAACCAGGAGTTGGTTCTTTGAAAGAATTAACAAGATAGATAAACCATTAGCCAGCCTTATTAAAAAGAAGAGAGTAAAGACTCAAATTAATAAAATCATGAATGAGAAATGAGAGATCACCACCAGTACCAAGGAAATACAAACGATCTTAAAAACTTATTATGAGCAGCTTTACACCAATAAATTAGGCAACCTAGAAGAAATGGATGCATTTCTGGAAAACCACCGGCTACCAAAACTGGAACAGGAAGAAATAGAAAACCTGAGCAGGCCAATAACCAGGGAGGAAATTGAAGCAGTCATCAAAAACCTCCCAAGACACAAGAGTCCAGGGCCAGATGGCTTCCCAGGGGAATTTTATCAAACGTTTAAAGAAGAAACCATACCTATTCTACTAAAGCTTTTCGGAAAGATAGAAAGAGATGGAATACTTCCAAATTCATTCTATGAGGCTAACATCACCTTAATTCCAAAACCAGACAAAGACCCCACCAAAAAGGAGAATTACAGACCAATATCCCTGATGAACATGGATGCAAAAATTCTCAACAAGATACTAGCCAATAGGATCCAACAGTACATTAAGAAGATTATTCACCAGGACCGAGTGGGATTTATCCCCAGGATGCAAGGCTGGTTCAACACTCATAAAGCAATCAATGTGATTGATCATATCAACAAGAGAAAAAACAAGAACCACATGATCCTCTCAATAGATGCAGAGAAAGCATTTGACAAAATATAGCATCCATTCCTGATCAAAACTCTTCAGAGTGTAGGGATAGAGGGAACATTCCTCAGCATCTTAAAAGCCATCTATTAAAAGCCCACAGCAAATATCATTCTCAATGGGGAAACACTGGGAGCCTTTCCCCTAAGATCAGGAACATGACAGGGATGTCCACTCTTACCACTGCTATTCAACATAGTACTAGAAGTCCTAGCCTCAGCAATCAGGCAACAAAAAGAAATAAAAGGCATTCAAATTGGCAAAGAAGAAGTCAAACTCTCCCTCTTCGCAGATTACATGATACTCTACATAGAAAACCCAAAAGACTCCACTCCAAGATTGCTAGAACTCATACAGCAATTCGGCGGCGGTGGCAGGATACAAAATCAATGCCCAGAAGTCAGTGGCGTTTCTATACACTAACAATGAAACTGAAGAAAGAGAAATTAAGGAGTCAATCCCACTTACAATTGCACTTAAAAGCTAAGATACTTAGAAATAAACCTAACCAAAGAGGTAAAGGATCTATACCCTACAAACTACAGAACACTTCTGAAAGCAATTGAGGAAGACACGAAGAGATGGAAAAATATTCCATGCTCATGGATTGGAATAATTAATATTGTGAATATGTCAATGCTACCCAGGGCAATTTGCACATTTAATGCAATCCCCATCAAAATACCATGAACTTTCTTCAGAGAGTTGGAACGAATCATCTTAAGATTTGTGTGGAATCAGAAAAGACCCTGATTAGCCAGAGGAATATTAAAAAAGAAAACCATAGCCAGGGGTATCACAATGCCAGATTTCAGGTTGTACTACAAAGCTGTGGTCATTAAGACAGTGTGGTACTGGCACAAAAACAGACACATAGATCAATGGAACAGAATAGAGAATCCAGAAGTGGACCCTCATCTTTATGGTCAATTAATATTCAACAAAGCAGGAAAGAGTATCCACTGGAAAAAAGTCTCTTCAATAAATAGTGCTGGGAAAATTGGACATCCACATGCAGAAGAATGAAACTGTACCATTCTCTTATACCAGACACAAAGATAAACTCAAAATGGATGAAAGATCTAAATGTGAGACAAGACTCCATCAAAATCCTAGAGGAGAACATAGGTAGCACCCTTTGTGAACTTGGCCACAGTAACTTCTTGCAAGAACCATCCATGAAGGCAAGAGAAACAAAAGCAAAAATGAATTATTGGGACTTCATGAAGATAAGAAGCTTCTGCACAGCTAAAGAAATGGTCAACAAAACTAAAAGACAACCTACAGAATGGGAGAAGATATTTGCAAATGACGTATCAGATAAAGGGCTAGTATCCAAGATCTATAAAGAACTTATTAAACTCAACAGCAAAGAAACAGACAATCCAATCATGAAATGGGTAAAAGACATGAACAAAAATCTCACAGAGGAAGACATAGACATGGCCAACCAGCACATGAGAAAATGCTCTGCATCACTTGCCATCAGGGAAATACAAGTCAAAACCACAATGAGATACCACCTCACACCAGGGAGAATGGGGAAAATTAACAAGGCAGGAAACCACAAATGTTGGAGAGGATGCGGAGAAAAGGGAACCCTCTTTCACTGTTGGTGGGAATGTGAACTGGTGCAGCCACTCTGGAAAACTGTGTGGAGGTTCCTCAAAGAGTTAAAAATAGACCTGCTCTATGACCCAGCAATTGCACTGCTGGGGATTTACCCCAAAGATACAGATGCAGTGTAACCCCGGGACACCTGCACCCCGATGTTAATAGCAGCAATGTCCACAATAGCCAAACTGTGGAAGGAGCCTCGGTGTCCATCGAAAGATGAATGGATAAAGATGCGTTCTGTGTATACAATGGACTATTCCTCAGCCATTAGAAACGACAAATACCCACCATTTGCTTCGACATGGATGGAACTGGAGGGTATCATACTGAGTGAAGTAAGTCAATCGGAGAAGGACAAACATAGTATGGTCTCATTCATTCGGGGAATATAAAAAATAGTGAAAGGGAATAAAGGGGAAAGGAGAGAAAATGAGTGGGAAATATCAGAGAGGGAGACAGAACATGAGAGACTCTTAACTCTGGGAAACAAACAAGGGGTGGTGGAAAGGGAGGTGGGCGGGGGGTGAGGGGGGTGGGGGTGACTCGGTGACGGGCACTGAGGGGGGCACTTGATAGGATGAGCACTGGGTGTTATGCTACATGTTGGCAAATTGAACTCTAATAAAATAAAATTAAAAAAAGAAAAAAGAAAAGAAAAAATAAAGAAAAGAAAGAAAAGAAAAGAAAAGAGAAAGAAAAGAAAGAAAAGAAAGAAAAAAAAGAAAAGAAAAAAGAAAAGAAAAAGAAAAGAAAGAAAAGAAAAGAAAAGAAAAGAAAAGAAAGAAAAGAAAAGAAAGAAAAGAAAAGAAAAAGAAAGAAAAGAAAAGAAAGAAAAGAAAAGACAGGGGCTCTTTGTTTTCCCTAATTGTTTCTAATTTGAAATACAAGATAAATGCTTCATTTTTAAAATGTTTTACTTTTAATGATTTCTTAAATATGCATTTTATAACTATATCTAATTTATATCTATATATCTATCATCTAAAATGATCTAGAAGCAATGAGGATATTTTGGTAAAAGATAAAAGTCAAATTATATTGAAATTTATCCATAGGAAGTTGTGATTTTATTCTGTCCAACAATAATATTCCCTTGACACTCAAAGTAAGCATTTTTTTCAAGTTTTACAATAGTAGATACAAATACATTTACAAATACATTAAAAAGTGTTTACCTTTTTTGCTTAGAAATAACATTTTTAAAGTCTACATTTGAATCATATATAATACACATATATGTATACACCTGTATATTTACACATGACACACACACATATATGTATGTTGGATTTCTCTAGCAGTGCAAAATAATTTGGCTCATTTTTTTATGTCAGTATAGTATTCTCTCAACTTCACATTTTATTCAACATTTCCTCTTTACGTGGACATCTAGATTATTTCAGGCTTGGTTGTTATATATAATGTCACAACAAACTACTTTATGCATATCATGTTTTTCTCCTTTTTTTACAGGTGTAAACGCATCCTTCTCTAAGATACACTTCTCCATTTATGACTGCACAGCTAAAGCACAAACTCATGGATAATTTTGTTTTTGTGCCAAACCCCTCTTCATTGGGATTGTACAATTTTATCCATATTAGTATTTGGTTACTTTTTATTTCTGAATGGTTATATCATATTTTTATCCATTCATTAATTGATGTCAATTTTTTTTCTATTTTTTGGTTGTTCTGAGTAATTATGATATGACTATTTATTTATTTTACTTTAAATTAATTATTTAATTTAGACTATTTATTTATTTGGGAGAGCGAGCATGACCATGAGCAGGGGGAACGTCAGAGGGAGAGGGAGAAGCAGACTCCCTGCTGAACAGGGAGCCCTTTATTTAATTTTTTCTTGTCCATCCCAGGACCCTGGAATCATAACAGGAGCCAAAGACAGATGCTTAATCAAATAAGCAATCCAGGCGCCCCTCTGCTATGGATATTTAAATGCAAATTTACTGTGGACATATGTTTTCATTTCTCTCAGAAATGCTATATGGTAAACATATTTTTAACTTTATTTTAAAAATGTCAAATAGTTTTTACTGTTCCTCAAGCAACATTGAAAGTTCAGTTTCTCCACATTTTTGCCAACACTTGGTCTTTATGATTTTGGCTTATAGCAACCCCATTGAGTATGCAATGGCATCTCCTTGTAATCTTGGTGTTTTATCTTCTTAATAATGACGTCTGAAAATATACATTTTACTCTCCTATCCTGTAGCTTGTTTCATTTCTTAAATTAGCATTTTTTGAAAGCAAAATTTTAAATATATTGATTGCATTTGGTTTCAATGGCTACGATACGAAATACAATAAACTTAGTGGCTTAAAACAACATATATATATTACATTACAGTTCTGGAGGGCCAAAGTCCTGAAATCAAGGTGCCGTCTGGTCTGCATTCTTACTGGAAGATGTAGGGAAGTATCTGTTTCCTCACCATTTCCAAATCCTAAAGGCAGCCTGCATCCTTTGGATTTTGGTCCCTCTGTCCACCTTCAGAGCCAGAAGCTTAGATCTTCAAACATTCTCTGTGTTACCTCTGCTTCTGTCACATTTCACCTCCTCACGCTTCATCTTCTGTCTTCCTCTTGCAGGAGTCTTTGTGAATTACACCAGACCCACTTTGATAATTCAGGATGATCTCCCCATCAAAAATTCTAACTTAATCACAGTTGCAATGTCTTTTGCATTTAAGGTAGCTATATTCACGGATTCTGTGGATTGGGAAGAAGCCATTTTTTTCCAGTTTACCCTAAAGCCATTTGCATGTTTGTCTCTATGTATGTGTGTGTGTGTGTGTGTGTGTGTGTTTATGTGAGAGTGTTTCTGTGAAATTTGCATGCATCTTATACAATAATGATAACATTATCAGGATTTTTCCGCCATTATTAGGATCAGTTGTTTTCCCCCCCTGCAGGTCACAATTGTTCTTCCAAATCTGACACTGAAAATAACTGATTTTTTTCATGTGATTTTTTTAATATAGTAGAACTTGGCTCTTTCTTTACAGCTTTTAAATTTGAGGTTGTAGAAAGACAAACATTTTACTTTAAATTCCAGCATATCACTTCTTTTTATATGTATTTTTGTATAAGGTTTAAAGATAGATGACTTCTGTTAAGAAAAATTACAAGTTTTTGTCTTGTAATACGTATATAGTTCATTAAGAATTGTTACATTTATACTATTTCCTTAATAGTATTTTGTATTCTCTCAAATTTTATAGCTTTAACATATTTCACTATTTAATTTGTTTTATTTATTTAATTTTCTTGTGAATGATGGTTTTGTTACTCAGAAAGGTATGCGTCTTAGTTGCAGTGATTATTTTTCTAACTGCAAATTATATAATAAGCTTAATTATCTCATTTGAAACCGTATCTAAAAATTCTTTGCTATGATCAATTATGGCATGAATAAATCTCTTCTTCAACCCGACTTTGTGGGCAGCCATTTAATTTTATGGAATTATTTACCCTGTTAATATACATTTTTAGGCTCAAATGATATTCTTTGAATTTCAGCTATGAATAAAGAGAAGAACTCAGCATATCTACCTTAACCATAACCTTTATGGTTTACCACCTACCTCTCAACTTCTTTTAATTATTTTTTTATATATGCAGAGAATATAACATATAGATTGTGTTGTAGCTACTTGATATGTTGGGAAGGGTTTACTGCAGCAATAAATTCTGTTAGTTCCAATATATTGAAAACTAATTTTTGTTGACTTCATATATAAGGGGTATTTACCTATATAAAATCTTTAGATCATGCTTTGGGTCCAATTTGTAGATTTGTAAACTTGTAGAAATTGTAGGTGTTGCTCCAGTGGCATCTAGTATTGAGTATTGCTTTGGAAAATTTAAGGCCACACTATATTTTCACCTCATAAATGACTTGATTTTTAGCTTGGTGCTCCAAATAATTCTTCATTTACATTAGAATTCAATGACTTTACTGTGCTATAACCAAGTTAACAATTCTGGGCAAATTTACCTTTGAACTGTGGACATGTTTTCAATATACACCACAAAGTTTTATTTTAAATGTTTTATCTTATTTCCCTTTGAAGATTTCAAGTACAAATGTTTTATATCTTACTTAACTTTCATATTTATCATTTTCTCTGATCATTTAGTTCTTTTTGTCCTCACTGTGCTTGATGAACTCATTTTTAACATCTATGAATATTATTTTTATTAGTGATTAGTGACCGACTGATTTCTTTTGCTCTCCTTCCAGGTTACCTTCACTGCTATGATGTTTTTTTTTTTGTTTTGTTTTGTTTTGTTTGTTTTTTAACTTCTATCCTTAGCTTTTTCTACTTTTGTTTCATCTTTTCTTAGTGCCCTATCAATTACCTGAAGTCTTGCATCTTTGTATTCCTGCTTCATAGAGATTATTTCTTCATTAAGTCTTTTGTTTCTTGTTTTTGTATTTCAAGTTTGTGGTCAAAATATTCATGTGCTTCATTAGTAGTTTTTTAGTATGTATTCTTCCTCTGCCATATATTCAGGTTCCTTGTTTCTTTTCTTTTTTTTCTTGTAGAATCTGATGTAGACTTTGTACCTCTCAGAACCACACTTCATATAGAGGATTTCCTGCTTGCCCCCTAGTGTGTAGGTAATAAATAACTTTATCATTCCCACTTTTGCAAATGAAAAAAAATTGTAGTGCCTCAGTTTGTGTTTGCCAAATTTGGCAATTTTAATTTATAGCTCTGCAGGCTATTTCTGAACCTGAATCAAAATACGCCCTGTGCCTTGATACTTCTCTTTCCTCCCTAAGGAACAATGCCCAGTGATTTGCACTGCTTTATTGAGCTTTCATATTAGGTCACAGTGTTGGTTTTATCTATTTGCTTGATTCACTGAACATGGAGTTGTGATTCTTATATTTTCCTGTAATTTATTTTAGATTTCTTCATATAGAGTAAAACGAAGTCTCTTTCATTTGAAAACTGTTTCATAATTTTAAACTAGACTACAAATACATAGAAAATGATAATTTTGAAATAATTAAGTTTTGATTTGATCAAGATATATAACTATAATTATTCATATTGAAGTTTAAAGAATAATGAAGTAGAAATTTTAGATTAAGAAATTGACTTATCATTACTCGATTAAATGAGTGAAAGAGTGAAAATAGCATTAATATTTTAAATTAAAAATAAAACAAAAACTATATTATAGGGCTACTAGTCTTCTATTTTATAATATATGCACAGAGCCAACCTAAAATCGTTTCCCAGATGGTATAACATAAGCAAGTGATGTTAGTTTGGGATGCCCAGGGGATATGTGTATTTTAGGAAGTGAACAGCTAAGTTGACACTAGTAAGTTAATGTAGGATTTCAACTCTGATAACCGAAGTCATAAGCAATAGAAATAAAATGTTGGAAGAAGAAAATCATGTCTTCTAGATTAGTGTTTGAATCAGCACTCCCTTCAGGAATAGGCAGGCTTTTGTATAAGCCCAAGCAAGAAGACAGTGAATATGTTATTCAGAGTTAGGTGAAATAAAGTGGGGATATTGACCTGTAATTGCCCTTTTCAATGGGGTCTTTATCTGGTTTTGGAATCCAGGTCATGCTGGCCTCATAGATAGTTGACTTCCATTTTTATTTTTTGGAATAGTTCAAGAAAAACAGGTATTAATTTTTTTTTTAAATGTCGGCAGAATTTTCCTGGTAAGCCATCTGGCTCCAGACTTTAGTTTGTTGGGAGATTTTTGGTTACAGATTCAATTTCTTCGCTAGTTTTGGAGCTAGTCAAATTTTCTATTTCTTCCTGCTTCAGTTTTGGTAGTTTTTATGTTTCTAGGAATTTATCCATTTCTTCTAGATTGTCCCATTTGGTAGCTTGTAATTTTTCATAATGTTCTCTTATAATTGTTTGTATTTCTGTGGTGTTTGTTTTGATTTCTCCTTTTCCATTCATGATTTTATCTATTTGGGTCCTTTCTCTTTTCTTTTTGATAAGTCTGGCTAGGGATTTATCAATTTTATTATTTTTTTCAAAGAACCAGCTCTTAGTTTCATTGATCTGTTCAACTGGGGTTTTGTTTCTATATCATTTATTTCTGATCTAATATTTATCATTTCTCTTCTTCTGCCTGCTTTAGGCTTTATTTGATTTTCCTTTTCTAGCTCCTTTAGGTATAAGGTTAGGTTGTTTGAGACTTTTCTTCCTTCTTGAGGTAGGATTGTATCGTAATAACTTCCCTCTTAGGATTGCCTTTGCTGCATTCCAAAGGTTTTGGACTGTTGTGTTTTCATTTTCATTTGTCCATTTGTTTTTTGTTTCTTTTTTTTTCATTTTTACATTAATTTCCTGGTTAACCCCTTCATTCTTTAGTACGATTTTCATTAATTTCATGGATTTGTGGTCTTTCCGTAATTTTTTCTTGTGATTGACTTTAAGTCTCATAGTGTTGTGGTCTGAAAATATGTATGGTATGATCTCAGCCTTTTTGTACATGTTAAGAACTGATTTATGACCCAATATGGGATAAATTCTAGAGACTGTTCTATGTGTGCTACAAAAGGGTGTGTATTCTGCTGCTTTAGGATGAAATGTTCTATATATCTGTTAAGTACATCTGGTCCAGTATATCATTCATTGTCATTGTTTCCTTGGTGTTTTTCTGCTTAGATGATCTGTCCAATGCTGTAAGTGGGGTGTTAATGCTCCCTACTAATATTGTTTTATTATCAAGGAGTTTTTTGTGTTTGTAATTAATTGATATGTATATCAAAATATTTATAATTACATCTTCTTGTTGGATAGACTCCTTTATTATGATATAGTACCCTTCTTCGTCTCTTGTTACAGTCTTTGGTTTAAAATATAGTTTGTCTTGTGGTATTTGCATGGCTCAGTTGGTTAAGCATCTGACTCTTGATTTTGGCGTAGGTTATGATCTCAGAGGCATGATTTTGAGCTCTTCATTGGGCATGGAGCCTGCCTAGGATTCTCCCTTCCTCTCCCTCTGTCACTCTCCCCTCTAAAAAACTATCTAGTTTGTCTGATACAAGTATGGTTACTCTGGCTTTCTTTGAATATCCATTAGCATGATAGATGGTTATCCATTTCCTCATTTTCATTCTGGAGGTGTCTTGGGTCTAAAATGAGTCTCCTATAGACAGTATATAGATAGGTCTTTCTTCAAAAATCCATTTTGATACTCTATGTTTTTTATTGGAACATTCAGTAGATTTACATCCAAAGTGATTATTGATAGATATGAATTTAGTGCTGTTGTCTTTTTCTGTAAAGTCATTGTTTCTGGATATTTTCTCTGTTTCTTTCTAGTCTTTGTTGCTTGCGGTCTTTCTTTCCCACTCAAAAAGTCCCCTTTAATATTTTCTTCAGCACTGTTAGTAGTCAGAAACTCTTTTAGTCTTTCTTTGTCTAGGAAGCTATCTCATTTTCTATTCCGAATGATAGCCTTTCTGGGTAAAGTATTCTTGGCTGCATATTTTTCCCATTCAGCACACTGAATATATCATGCCAAAGAGGTAAAAAAGATCTATGCTTTTCAAACATTATAGAACATTTAACAAGAAATTGAAGAGGACACAAAAAAGTAGAAAAACATTCCATGCCCATGGATTGGAAGAACAAATATTGTTAAAATGTCTATACTACCCAAAGCAATCTACACATTTATACAATCTCCATCAAAATACCACCAGCATTTTTCACACAGCTACAACAAACACTCCTAAAATTTGTATGGATTCACAAAAGTCCCCTAACAGCTTAAACAATCCTGAAAAAGAGAACCAGAGGTGGAGACATCACAATTACAGACTTCAAGCTATATTACAAAGCTGTAGTTGTCAAGACAGTTGGTACTGGCACAAAAACAGACACATAGATCAATGGAACAGACTAGAAAATCCAGAAATGGACCCACAAATATATGGCCAACTAATCTTAGACAAAGCCACAAAAAATATCCAGTGAAAAAAAAGTCTCTTCAATAAATGACATTGGGAATGCTGGATAGCAATACGCCGAAGAATGAAACTGGACCACTTTCTTACCCTATACACAAAGATGAATTCAAAATAGATGAAAGAACTAAATGTGAATAGGAAACCATCAAAATCCTAGAGAACAAAGACAGTAACCCTGTTGACCCTGGTGTAGCAACTTCTTACTAGACATGTCTTTAGAGGCAAAGAAACAAAAGCAAAAATGAACTATTGGGACTTCATCCAGATAAAAAAACTTCTGCAAATCAATAAAACTAAAACACAGTCTACAGATTGGGGAAGATATTTGCAAATGAAATATCTGATAAAGGGTTAGTAGCCAAAATCTATATAGAACTTATCAAAATCAACATCCCCCCCCAAAAAAAAAATCAAAACTATGATGAGTTACCATGACATACCTGTCAGAATGGCTAAAATTAACAACACAGGAAACAAGAGGTGTGGACAAAGATGTGGAGAAAGGGGAACCTTCCTGCACTGTTGGTGGGAAAGCAAACTAGTGCAGCCATTGTGGAAAACAGTATGGAGTTTCCTCAAAAAGTTAAAAGTAGAACTATCCTGTAATCCGGCAATTGTACTACTAGGTATTTACCCTAAGGATATAAACATAGTGATTCAAAGTAGCACATGAATCACTGATGTTTATAGCAACATTATCAACAATAGCCAAATTATAGAAAGAGTTCAAATGTTCCATTGATAAATGGATAAAGAATATTACTTAGCCATCAAAAAGAATGAAATCTTGCCATTTGCAATGATGTGCATGGAGCTAGAGTGTATTATGTTAAGTGAAATGTTAAAGAAAACAAGCATAATATGAACTCATTCATGAATTCATATATGAAATTTAAGAAACAAAACAAGAACATAAGTGAAGGGAAAAAAAGAGAGGGAGAAAAAGCGTAAGAGACTTAACTTAACTAGAGAGAATAAACAGGGCTTCTGGAGGGGAGAGAGGCGGGGAATGGGCTAGGTGGGTGATGAGTACTAAGGAGGGCAATTGTTATAATGAGCATGGGGTGTTATATGTAAGTGAAGAATCACTAAATGTTACTCTTGAAGTTAATATTACACCATATTAAATAACTAGATTTTAAATAAAAAATTGAAAAAAGAGATAGTATAAATAAAAAATGTAATGTTCACTGTACATGCAGATAAGTAACTTTTATTAAAGTAATGATGTATATAGCCATTATTCTTAACTCTTTCACAATTTCTTCCTTCATTTATGACTATTCCTCACTTAAGATAGCCTAACAGAAAATAACAAAAAAAATGAGTTAACTTGAATCTGCTTAAACATTTAAAATAGTAAATATTTACATTATTTAGCATTTTAATTAGTGATAACAGCAAATTATTTGTGATATGGCTCATAATTTATTACAATACATAAATATGTTAGTTGTGGGAAAAGTATTATTAAGGCTCTTTCTGGGTAAGAAATTCTGGGGATCAGACTATTAATTTTAATGTTATATCCAGAGTCTCTTTGGGCCAAGGAGTTATCTCTACTGGTAGTAATAACTACTATTATATGCATACACATTATAATATTATAAATACTATTAAGTATACACACTTCATGAACGAATGACAGACATACTATAAGATCTCATTTATTTTCCATTCTATAACTGTTAAAAACCCTGAAACCATAGGACTAAAATAATATTTTCTATTTTGACTCAGTCTGTTTTTATTTTACAAATCTCCCTCATATGTTTTGTTCCTTCTCCATATCTTGTGATAGAGACCTTATTAGTCTAGAAGGATGGCCATGACTGGTCCTAAATTAACACTGGTTATCAATTTGCTAGGATCTTTTTGCAGGACTGATTTGCATAAAATGAAGAAATCTTCTACGAAAAAAGTATATTGTACATGTGCTGAGAGTGAACGACAAGAAAGAAACAAACATGCAAAGATTATCCTGACATCATGGACCTGTGTGTTTTGAGTTTGAAAGAAGAGAAACACGTATTTGTGTTAAACACAGGGTGACCCCAGGGTTCTAAGT
Source organism: Canis lupus familiaris (assembly GCF_011100685.1). Classification (NCBI taxonomy): domain Eukaryota; kingdom Metazoa; phylum Chordata; class Mammalia; order Carnivora; family Canidae; genus Canis; species Canis lupus. The sequence goes on from NC_049233.1 coordinate 60,593,421, forward strand.
ATAGAAAGAAATGAAACATTATTTTTGGTTCTTTAAATCTTTTACAAGTTGGTCCTGAAAGGTGGCACTCTAGACAATATTGCTGTGTTAGAGGAAGTAATGACAAAATAGCAGTGGAAACTTTGCTGTCCAAGATATAAAATAAATGCCCATCAGAAAATTGGCAGCAAAACAGTAGTGGCCACCTGTTTCTGACTTAGGATATAAATACTAATATGAAATCATTACCACCTACAGACTCATAATGACTGAGGAAAGGGTTACATTATTTTTAAAATTCATTCTTTCATTTCAATTGCTCTAAATTCACATTAAGTACCATTTTAACTGCCAAGTTTTCATAAACAGAGTTTTTACGTTTATTTTCTTGCATTACATTAATCAAAATATTTGCTACTAATTATACATTTGTAGAAAGACCTCTCTCAGTTTGCATGCAGCTACATATGTGCTTTATTACTCTCTAATATATCATTAAAAAGCAATAATATGTTCTTTGGTAAAGAAGAACTAGATATTAACTTTTCTCTTTTCTCTTTCCTGTGTAAGCAGAGAGGTTATATCCCAGCTTCCTTTTCTGTGTCATCTATATCTGTATCTACATCTAGCAACATCATCTAGATATTATATAATTAATTCCAGTTGATATAAATTTACCGAAGTGATTTGTACATATTTTAGGACTAACCTCTAAGATCATCTGTTAGAGTTTGCTTTATCACTCCTATCCATGCAGCTGAGATAATCCTAGATGTCAGAACTGTGAAATGGAAGGATCCTGGATTCCCAAAACAGATTAAAATGAAAATCCTCAGGGGAGATACCACGTTTTGTTTGTTTTTGATGTTATATGAATGAGAAATAATCTTTTATTATGTTATGTCACTGATATTTTATTGGTTTTGGTCACATTAGCTAGCTTTATTTCTCCTTACTAATACATGTTCCTTTGTGTGCATTTCATTCTGTGCAAAAGAAAGGGTCACTTTTCGATTTATATATGAGTTTGTTCTTCTTAGGTGGTTACATATCTAGAGTGATCAATATGGTGACATTTTTAATTACGGTAGAATTTGCATACAGCAAAATGTACAATTATTATTATACAATCGGTATTGATAAATTTATATACTCATGTGGCCAATACCTACCCATTCTCCAGACACACCATGATCAATATATAGAACATTTCCATCACCTGAGAAAATTATCTTATGCCTCTTCCTATTAATTCTCATTCCACAGCATCAATCACCACTTCCACCACAGGCAATCTGATTTTTATTACCATATATTAGTTTTAACTGTTCTTGAATTACATATAAATGAAATCCTATAATCTGTATGCTTCTGTACCTTGTTTAATTCAATCTATTGGATTTCATGTTTTTCTATACATGATAATCTACTCTGTTTTATTGTTGAATAGTAATCAATTGGATATATGCAATTGTAATTTGTTTATCCACATATCTGTTTTGCATATGTAGCTTTCTTCCTCACTTTCTAAATGTTATGAATTAGAATATTATAAATATTCACTATAAGTTTTTGTGTGGATTTTATCTTTTTAGGAATGAAATTTCTGGATAATACAGTAGTTGAATGCTTAACTTTATAAAAATTTTCAAAAAGTTTCCTATAATTTTGTATAACATTTTACACAACCCAAGAGCAATGTATGATAGTTCCATTGGTCTACATCTTGACAACAATTAATATTCATAGTATTTGTGTCTTTCAATATTAGCCATTCTAGTTGGTATCTATGTTGATGTGGGTTTAATTTGGATTTTTCTCATAATTAAGTCATGCCCATTGTTTCATTGGTTTATTCATCCTCTGTACATCTTCATTTGTGAAATGTCTGGATATGCCTTTCCCTATTTTTAAAAATAGGTTTCAATTTGGCTGTTTGTATTTTTGTTATTGATTTTAGAAATTAGTTATATATTCTGAGTAGAAATCCTTTGATGGATATATGTTGAATAAGCACTACAACTCATCCCTCTTTGTTAAGGCCTTATTGACATACTTTCTGGGACTATCAACATACTGCCTTTGTTGTCAACTTCTTCAGGAATTGACTCAGCTGTAGAGACTCATTTCAAGATCATGTTTATTTTGGTACAGGCCCCATTCAAAGACTAATAAATGGAGCACACAAATAGAAGCAACTCTGGAAGTCCAAAACTTCTCATAAAAGTGAAGTCAATACTCTTGTGTGCCTTAGATTTTAATTTTGGCAAAACATCTTTCTCTTTACAACTTTGCTTTTTTCCCTTCTTTTCCAGATATTGGTCCAAACATGCTATTAGAGTATTCTATACACTAACTTCTACCTAGATTCTATTCCTCAAGTACATAAACCTTTGACATGTGGTACCAGGAATAAACAGAAAATGAAGGCACAAGAATGGGATATTTGATCTGGATTACCTGACACCTGGTTGACAATGAGGACTTCATCACTGATGCAGGTGAACATAGACATTCCTTGGCAGATGGTTACTAAAACTTTCACTGTTGGTGAACTGAAATGGTAAGCTGGTAAAAAGGATTCATTATCAGATGTTATTGTGAGGCTTTTGAGATATATGAGAGAAATAGTGACTATAAGGTTAGTGGAATAGTTGGAAATTGTTGATCTTCACTGATGCTTTGGAAAATGATGATGAAAAGCTGAGTGTAATTAATTACTAATTAAAAGCTAATTATGAGAAGTAGTGAACCTTCTTGGTAGCTTACAAATAAGCTTGCATCTATTGCAGCTGAGAAAGAAATATAGTTGATGTCCACTTTATAATCTTCAGAATATCCAAGTTGCAAAAAAGTTTAAATTTTCTACAAAGGTAGGCCAGCTATGCTAAGTTCATGGCCAAATTCTGCCTGGAAAGGAATGGGATGCTAACATGTAGGATGGACATAATTTAGTTAATGACTCAGAAAACAATGAATCTCCAGATTACTGTGAATCCTCTGAACATACCTAAGTGACCCAACTCTTCCCTATTAAGAGCTAGTATTCTGTATGTTAGTAAATTGAACACCAATAAAAAATAAATTAAAAAAAAAAGAGCTAGTATTCACTACTTGCTTGGAAACAATACTGAGGGTTTTCCCTTCAAAATATTTGCATGCCTTTCCTCTGACCCTGAAAATGTCACAACATAGTCTCAGAGTTGTGTTAGGTCTGGAAGGAAGGAAAGGGAATATGTTCCAAAGATGTTATAAAAGCTAAAGCCAAAAAGATTACCAAAGAACTAGAATTGTATAAGTGTAATTTGATTTTGAGGTTGACTGATGAAGGAAGATCTTGAACGATTAGATGAACTAATTGGATGAAATCAAGAGTTTATTCGATTTGGGAGTAATTTCTTGGGCCACATAATTTAACATTATAATAAAGACCTTTGGATGTGATGTGAACTCATTATTAGGGTAGCTCTGAGATGCATAAACTAGTGATTGCCAAACTTTGTGGTGGTGAATTACTGTAGCAGTCAATGCAAGAAAGGTTATAAGGCTTAGGGTGGTCAATATAGAGTGATAGTCTCTTGAGATTGGGAGACCTACAAGATGACTTTGTTCCACAAAACTACCCAAAATATACAATTTATGAAGGCCATAAGAAATACATTAAGAAGAAGGATACAATCATTGCTAAGAATTTCAGTGGTGTCTCACCTGTATAGATCCTGGATTTTTTTAAGATTTTATTTATTTATTCATGAGAGACAAAATGAGAGAGAGACAGAGACACAGGCAGAAGGAGAAGCAAGCTCCACGCAGGGAGCTGTATGTGGGACTCAATCCCCAGACTCCAGGATCACACCCTGGGCCAAAGGCAGGCATTAAACCGCTGAGCCACCCAGGGATCCCTAAGATTCTCGATAAATGTAGGAGTCATCATTGCAAAACTAAGTCCATAAATAACAATGGGTCTAATAGGACACTGAAACCATGAAAGTCAGGTGGCACCTGACTGAATAAATGAAATTATAAAAATAGAATTATGATAATCAATGGTGAGATCAGAGGAGCAGTTGACAAAGAATAGGAGAGGTGCTACATTATATAGAAGGCTCAGTTATGTTTACTAAAAATTAGCATGCTTATAAGCAAATTGGATGGAGCCAAAGGAGATTACTCAGTTTGTATCATCAAAAGAAATCAACGATGAAGTCTCAGTGGAATGAGAGTAGTGCTCCAATTAAAAAAAAAAAAAAAAAAAGCCATAATTCCTTGCCCAGTTAAACCTGAACCAGTTTCAAAACCTGAAACAAAATGAGTTATTAAAAAGCCTCATCTCTGGGCACCTGGGTGGCTCAGTTAGTTATGCTGCTGCCTTCAATACAAGTCACAATCTCAGGGTCCTGGGATTGAAACCCATATCAGGCTCCCTGTTCAGCGGGAGCCTGCTTCTTCTTGTCCTCCCTGCTTGTGTGCTCTTTCTCTTGCTCTCTCTCTCTCTTTCTCTGAAATAATGAAATAAAATGTATTTTTTAAAGCCTTATCTCCAAGAGAAGAAGTTTTCAATTCCACAAGTTTATGTGAGAATGATCACCTAGTCCTTCTCTGGAGGAAATTACAGTCATTTACTTAGGTAATAGAACACAGGGAAAGGGAAGTAATCCAATTATTTTTAAAGGACTTCTGGGTAAAGAGTCCACATTAGCATTGATGCCCAAAGACTCAGAGCATCATTATGGTTAACATCTCAGAATAAGTTTGTAGGTGAGAGGGAAAAAAGTTCTGGTCAGGATCTAGCATCATAGTGATTCAATTGTATATTCCCTCAAATGTAAAATTAAAATAAACATATACTTGGTAACTGGTAGAAACCTCATACTGAGTCCTTGGTCTTTACAATGAGACATTTTACTTGAGTGATTACCCCATCCTTAAATTAGGTTATTAGCTTTATTTGCTATTGCATTGAAGATATTTACACATTTTGGAGATTAACCATTTATCAAATATATATTTTGCAAATTTTTCTTTGATCTCACAGGTTAATATATCATTCTTAATTATTAGTAGCTTTATTAATTTAGTTTGATGTAGTCTCACATTTTAATATATATTGCCTATGCTTTTGATGTTATATTCATGAAATTATTGTCAAAGTAACAAGAAATTTTTACCTTAATGTGTTCTTCTAAAGTTTTACAGTTTCAGGTCTTACATTTAAGTGTTTAACCCATTTTGAGTTACTTTGTGTATGGTGTAAGATAAGGGTCCAGTTTTATTCTTTTGCACAATAGCTTTCAAAAGAAGACCTATGAATGGCCAACAGGTATATGAAAGATGCTCAACATCACTAAGAATCAGAGGAATGCAATTTAAAACCACAATGAGTTACCACTACACACAGATCAGGATTACTACTATTAAAAAGAAACAAAAGATAACAAATGTTGACCAGGAGGTGGAGAAATAGGAATCCCTCTGTCTTGATTTTAAGAATGCAAAATGGTACAGCTGCTATGCAAACAGCGTGGAGAGCCCTCAAAACTTAAAAATAGAATTATGTGATCCATCTTCCCACTTCTGGATATTTATCCAAAAGAATTGAAATCAAGATCTCAAAAAGGTGTATTAGCTCTCTAATGTTCATTCCAGCAATATCTCCAATAGCTAAGATGTAGCAACAATCTAAGTGGGCGGCCCAGGGTGGCTCAGCAGTTTAGTGCCGCCTTCAGCCCAAGGCCCAATCCTGGAGGCCTGGGATTGAGTCTCGTGTCAGGCTTCCAGCATAGAGCCTGCTTTTCCCTCTGCCTGTGTGTGTCTCTGCCTATTTCTCCCTGTGTCTCTCATGAATAAATAAATAAAATCTTAAAAAAAAAGAAACAATCTAAGTATCCTCTGACAGACAAATGCATAAAGGAAATGTTGTACATACATACAAATACTGTTTAGCCTTACAAAAGAAAATCCTGTAATATATGACAACACGATAAAAAGAGAAATACTGCATCATGTCATTTATTTATTTTATTTATTCATGAGAGATGCAGAGAGAGAGGCAGAGACACAGGCAAAGGGAGAAGCAGGCTCCTCGCAGGGAGCCTGATGCAGGACTCAATCCTGGGACTCTAGGATCATGCCCTGAGCAGAAGCTCAACCGTTGAGCCACCAGGCATCCCTGCATGATGTCATTTAAATGAGGTATCTAAAATAGTCAATCTCATAGAAGTAAAGAATAGATGGTGGTTGCCAGGATGTGGGCGAAAATGGGGAGTTACTAATCAATAGGACAAAAGTTTCATTTTAGCAAGATGAATAAGCTCTAGAAATCTGTTATACATTATACCTATACTCAACAACTTAAACTCTGAGTTGTAAGCTTAGAGATTTAAGAGGGTAGATCTCATATTAAGTGTTCTTACCACAACAAAATAAAAATTCTTAAAAAGAGCCATTATATTAGGATTGGGACTATCCCAATTATACTGGGATATATATATTCCATTATATTGGGATTTCCAAGTGTAGGTTTGTAATACTTTTCAACCTTCCTCTAGCTAAAAAGAGTAGATAAAACTATATTGTATCTCTAAGATTTGTCCAGTTTTAAAGATCTAAAGGATTTATGGTAGTGACCACTATCATATACCAATTTTATTCACCAGTCCACTTCTGCAAAAACCAGTGATTCTGGTGAATGAAAGTAGGTAGGTTTTTTCAAATTCAACTAAAAATAACCCAGATAGTAGCCACCATGTTATGTTTACTAAAACAAATTAATAAAACCTCATACATACTGTATTGTACCATTGATTTGATAAGTGGATTCTTTTTTTCTATTACTGCTCAGAACCAGTACAAATTGTATGGATGGGACAATACATACTTATAGTCTTGCTCTTGTGTTTTGTTGAATTTTTCACTTTCTTTCCTAAGTAGCATAAAGAGATATGAGTCATCTGTATATTCCAAAGACCATCACCTTGATGGTATCATATTAATTAGATCAGAAGAGGAAGAAGAAGATATTACATTTTAGGCTTTGGTATGCACATGTACTCCAGAAGGTGGGATACAAAACAATAAAAAGATTTAGGAGCTTGACATTTCTGTAAAATATTTAGGGTTTGAATGGCTATGGGCATGACAAGACAAACTAATGAAAGAATAGAATTTTTTTGAATCTTGCACTAGTCACCATTATGGAGGAAATATAGTTACCTAGTAGGCCTTTCTGGATTTTGGAAGCGGCAAACCAAACCTAGGAGAAATATTACTTTGATTTAGGTACTGCCTGACAAAAAAGCCTGCCTGAATTATACTTTCCTTTTCTAGAGTAGGAAAATTTTCTATAGTAGGTTTAGACTCCAGTGCAAGCATCCTGGACTTTAGCTATAAGGCAGGATAAATTCTATGGTATTGGATGTATCAGTAGTGTGGAAAATTGGCATGTGAAAGGAATAGCAAATGTTTAGGGGAATACCAAAATCTAGATCCCTAGATTTCTAGGGAAAGGCTAAGCATCTGGAAGAGAATCACGCATCTTTTGAAAACAACCCCAGGCATTGCTACTGAGTCTTGATGAAAAATGAAGTGACTGACCATGTGGCCACAGTTGCTTAACATGACCTAGCTCTGTCAGATTCACCAAGTCATAAAATAAGCCAGGTTTGGTGATAGTAAGTTATGGAATTTCAAGATAAGTGGGACCAGACGGTATAAACGAGCTCCTGGAGTATGAAGCCCCTCTTCATGTCATCCATTAATGTTTCAACATCCTTTTTTTACACATAAAGTTTTGTGGAGAACCTTTTCCAACTCATTGATGGAGGGAAAGCTCAAGTCTGGTTCACAGATGAGCCAGTTTTATATATTGGTGCAGGCCAAATAGGCAACTGGACAACCACTCTACTTAAGGATGACACTGAAAGAGAGTAGCAGGGGAAAATGGCAGGAAATTGTAGAAAATTTAGCTGATGTGGAAAGAGAAGTCACTGGAATTAGAATATATGTGGATTCAAAATAATTTGTGAATGTCTTGCTGCATAGTCAGAGGCCATAAGGAAAAAGATTGGAAGATTAGAAAGATTACAAACATAATTCCTAATTTATATGCACATATACATAAAAGTGTTAAAATCTTGGTACCACATGTTAACATTTGACAGAAAATACTCTCCCTGAAAGAGCCATGCAAGTTAGTAGACAAAATGACTTGGTCATTTTTATTTAATTAAAAAAAAATATTTACTCCTTTTTTTTAGATTTTATTTATTTAATCATGAGAAACACATACAGAGAAAGAGGGGGGGGGGGAGGCACAGGCAGAGGGAGAAACAGGCTCCATGCAGGGAGCCGGACATGGGACTCAATCCTGGGTCTACAGGATCACTCCCTGGGCTGAAGGCGGTGCTAAACCGCTGAGCCACCGGGGCTGCCCTTTATTTAATTTTTATCTTAAAAATGTAAATAGCATAATATAGGAAGCATGGAAATGATATGAATTTAAGAAAAAAAGAGAGAGAGAGAGAGAGAGAGAGAGAGAGAGATAACTGCTAAATACAAGCCGGAAAGTTTGCAGGAGACTTTTCAGAGGTTCCTCCGCCAGCAATCAATTTTCAGGCTCCATGTAGCTTTAAAATTTGGCAAATATTTTGAGAAGAGATAACCATGGATTTGGGTTCCTACTTTCCAAATTTATTTCCTGCCATCATCAAGTAACTGCTGAAGTTTGTTTGTTGGTTTTATTTCCTTCAGTGTATTTCTTCCATGAAGGCCAACTCCAACTTCAGCTGGCATCCATAACCAGCAATTGAAATCAGGGAAGAGAATGGGGCATGTCAGTTCACGCAGAGGGTGCTCTTTTCTTTGAAACTTTAGTTCTTATTGCTTTGCAACTCTGGGATATATTTAAAATACACTTTTTGTAGTATGTCTCATTGTTTCTTTCTTTCTTTTTTTTTTTTTTTTTTTCGGAAAAAGCATTGCTTGTCATGATAGACCATATTATAGATGGAAGTGGAATTGTCTATTACTGATTATTATTTCAAAGTAGTAGCTTGATTAGTAGATATTTTTATATAATAAAACATTTGTTTATCTCACCGCAGAACTAGAATAGCTTTTTTCTCTGGATTGAAAAAGGCACCGGCTAAGGACAAAGTCAACAAAATAGCCTCTATACAGAGGTTATTGAGTATAAAGGGACTTCATCGCTTTCTTTGCAATTCTGCATCAGTGCTAGCTATCTAAGGCATTTCAGGAGTAGAAATGTGTTAAAAATTACACTCTGGACTACTTTATTTAGATCTGTACATAGCTGGGATGGTCCACATTCTAGAAAACTGAATATAATCAAGCTCATTATTTATGTGCTCTGAAGTTGCTCAAAAACTGATACATTTATGTAGTCTTAAATTTGAGGCCAAACAAGTACCAAGGAGAGAAAAATATATAGAAAAAGAAGAGGACATAAAAGATCATGAGGTAGAAGACAATATAACAGGTTGTTGATACCATCTCACTATAAAGTCAGATGTACACCTCTAGATCACTTGGAATAAGAATGGAGACTAAGAAGACAAGCTACAAGAAGGAAAAGGGGACAGATGGAAAATGAGGGAGAGTAGTGAGAAAATAAGGACACAGAAGAGGCAACAATGTCAGTATTTGTTGCAGTTTAAGACAAAAGGGGAAACATTCTTTGTGAGGCTAAATTTCTACAAAAGTAAGAACTAGGGACCACCCTTGGCTCAGGGGTTTAGCTCCACCTTCAGCTCAGGGTGTGATCCTGGAGTCCTGGAATTGAGTCCCACATCAGGCTCTCTGCATGGAGCCTACTTCTCTCTCTCTCTCTCTCTCTCTCTCTCTCTCTCATAAAAAAAAAAAAAATCTAAAAAAAAAAAACTGATACAAAACAACAAAATGAGTTATAACTAAGACTTTTAAAAAGTGGTATTGTCATTAGTGTTCTAGAATAAAATATTTTAATTCTTTCGCTGTCTCATGTCCACAAAAACCTCCAAAGCCTTGACTAAACACTCTGAGGAAATGATTGAGAAAAAAGGTCTAAGCTCTCACAGAATATAATGGGATTGATAGATTCAAGGGCAAAATTCACATTAATTTGTAATAGGCACAGGTTTATTGTATTAAATATTTTCAAATCATATCAAAATTCAATGAAAGTTTTTTAAATTAATTTAAAGGCCATTGGTCAAGGAAAGAATATAGTAGTTAGTTTTTAAGGATATTGATTAAAAGGATAATTTAGAAAATGATCTTAATTTATGGAATAAATTATACTAATTCCTGGAATTGTAGTAGAAGACAAATGTATTATGTTAGAATCCATGGTAAATTATAATTTTTATTCCAGTGTAATTTCCTTTTTTTAAAAAAAAAAATTATTTATTTATTCTTGACAGAGAGAGAGAGAAAGAAAGACACACACACACACACACACACACACACACACACACACACAGGCAGAGGGAGAAGCAGGCTCCATGCAGGGAGCCCGACGTGGGACTCGAATCGGGGTCTCCAGGATCACGCCCTGGGTTGAAGGCGGTGCTAAATCGCTGGGCCACCGGGGCAGCCCCAGTGTAATTCCTAATGACGGAGAGTTTTTAGGAAAATTTCATATAAGAACAATAGTCTATATGAGTGATTTATATAGTAGGAAGAAATGAAAATAAAAATAAATAGAAGAAAAAAGATTTTTTAGTAAGTTTACCTCTAAGATATATTTCATAGTTAATTTAAAAATTAGAAAATGAAATAATAGCAGTGATAAAAAATATAGTTAAGTTATATAGATATATGGAAATGAAAATTCTTGAATCCTAGATGCAAAATATGTATATATAAATCACTTGTCTTCATTTCCATTGCCTACACTTAAAACTTTAAAATTTATGACAAAATGCCTATAAAAAGATAAGCGTCCTGCAAAGGTGAAAAGAAAACAATATCATGATTTAAAAATAACCCATGAGAAAGGACGCCTGAGTGGAGCAGTTGGTTAGGCATGAGACTCCTGATTTCAGCTGAGGTCTAATCAGAGGGTCATGAGATCGAGTCCTACATTTGGCTCCACAAATGATATAATAAAACATTATTTTTTTTAAATCTCACTACAGAACTAGAATGGCTTTTTTTTCTCTGCCCTTCCCCATGGCACACACACACTTTTTCTTTCTCTCTTGAATAAATTAATAAATCTTAAAAAAAATAACCCATAAGGAAAGGAAAACTGTAATGACTGAAGAATTCATGAGGTTTCTATATGGTACACTTTTGTGGCTACTGAGGGACACCAAGGAAAAATCAAACAAACTGAAAGGATTCCACATTTTTGGATAAAAATATTTTAATTAATAATAAATTGATATTTTTCATACTTCACTACTTTAATATTTACATTTTGAACAATAATAAAAGCATGATTTTTGATAGGTAGATTCTAATGTTCATAGACAAAAATTAAATATAAATAGAAAAAATCACTTAACCATATCCAATAGATAAAGGATAACTTTCCAAGATTTAAAAAGTGCTATACACCTAAAATATTTTTTGAAATTTATCAGAGTTCATGAATAGACAGCTATGTTGATTCAAAACAAAACAAAACAAAACAAAAAAAAAAACAAAACAAAAAACAAAAAACCTAGAATTAGGCCAAGATACATAAATGGTGTAACTCAAAACAGTGAGAAAGGATAGATTTTTCATAAACTTTTGAGACAACAAGATATTGAATGGATTGAAGATTTATTTCTTAAAATGAATCCAGGAATATACTAGAAGAAAACACAGAAAAATAAATCTAAATATGAAATGTCTTTGAAACCATTGCCAAAACCAACTAGAAACAATAAAAAAATTAACATTTTTATTACATCAAGTTTTTAGAATGTGACTATATGTAACTAAATAGAAAAAAATCAAGGGAAAAATCTTCAGAAAAAATTTTTATAAGTAATTATACAAAGGATCAATTTAATATATAAATATTTTTTACATGATTGAGAAAAAGGCTAACAAATAAATAGAAATATAAAATTTTAAGAAAGACATAAGCCAGTCATGAATGCATATAAATGTATAAATGCATATAAAGTTACTCATAAATGCATATGAATTTACAATTAAATGTAATTTTCAAATATACAGTTGATGAAAATAAAAACATTGACAAGTGATTTTGTTGATGTCAATGTAGAGTAATTTTACATTTTAGTAGTAAAAGGGTAAATTTTTATAGCTTCTATGGAATGCAGTTTGGCAGTATTTATTAAAATGGAAATATGCCAGCAATTATACCTCAAAAAATTTATCTTACAAATTTGCTTGCAGATGTGTAACCTTTGTGTATGAATGTTCATTGCAGCTTCTTTTGCAACAGTAAAATTGCAAGCAATCTAAATGATTTAATAACCAATTAAATCGGGATCCCTGGGTGGTGCAGCGGTTTGGCACCTGCCTTTGGCCCAGGGTGTGATCCTGGAGACCCGGGATCGAATCCCACATCAGGCTCCCTGCATGGAGCCTGCTTCTCCCTCTACCTGTGTCTCTGTCTCTCTCTCTCTCTCTCTCTCTGTGACTATCATGAATAAATAAATAAAATCTTTAAAAAAAACGATTAAATCATTGTAATACAACTATAGTACATAAGGAATAATAGACAACTTTCAAAGAATGAGGCAAGTCTACATGTCTTATTTGGAATAAATTTCTAAATAGTGTTAGTCACAGAAAAAAAGAAAAATGGGTATAGTATACAAACTTTTGGTTACATGTGTGCATATGTTTGGGCCTGTGTTTATTTTTTTTATGATTTTTTGAGCTTTATGCCGTAAGTTCAGTTTTGCAATATGTATAAGGTAACTTTATATTACTATAAACTAATAAACTATTTTAAAATGCTGTAAGGATCTCTAGGCTTTGAATTCCAATTTGTCCTTAAAATTGACTTTTCATTTTATAACTATTTTATAGTTTTATAAATGACAAACTGCTATGATCTCTCATTTAAGTTTTCTTAAAAATGTGAACGCTGTTGAAGACCTGATGTTTACTTTATTGAATTATATCAACCATATACTTCAGATTAGAATGCTTTTATATTAACTGCATCTGCTACTTCAGCCACACATGAAGTGCTTAACAAAAATATTATTTTCTCATTTATCATGATTGCTTAATAATGAATTTGTGTATAAGCTTTTCCTTTAATATCTTTATGGATATATATTTTTATATGAAGGCATAAAAGTGATGCTAAATTTTCTTAATTCTAAATCATGATAAATAATGAGTACAAACTGATATTTTATGGTCTTCTATAATAAGATACAGCCTTTGCAAGCCATTAAAGCTATTTCCAGTTTAAAAAAACTGAAAATTACATTGCTTCTCAGACCAAACAATTTCTTTGGTTATGATGGCTCTCTGCTGACCAACAGATGGATCAGTAAATAGCAGATGGTTTTATGAGCAGTTCTGTCATCTTAGCATCTAAAATGTTTTACATGCCAAAGCTGTAGAAGTTTGGATCAAAATATCTGCTCTTGTGCAATAAGCCTGCTGTTAGCCTCATTCTCTGACTAGGTTTCTCAGTCAATTGTGGCCTTCTGACTGAGCATTATGACCGTGCATATACATATTCCCTCTATATTCACATATTTTCCAGAATGTCTTCTTGTTCAAAGAAAAAGTCTTCATGGGACTTTACCTTAGTCAATAATCCAAATTAAGTCTTATTTGCTATTAAGTCTTATATGCTATTTCATAGAGTTAATTGCTTTTTACCACTCTGGTCTTATGATTGTGCCATTTTTAAAACAGAATGTTAGTATTTTTTATTTTAAATTTAATAAAACCCAAGTAGCTATCTTGTAACTAGGAGGATATCACTTGCTCCTTCTAAACACATGTATACATATAAACACAAGCACATACACACACACATAGAAGGATTATACTGTACTGAGGATGTTACATATATTAACATATGTATTCCTCTGACCAAATCTGTAAATAGGTACTATTATTTCTTGGCTTTAGTAAGGAAATTGAGTCTTACAGAGGAAGAGGTAAAATTCAGTTAATAGGGATATAAATATTGTAAGTGAGGAAACTCTATAATTGGTTCTACATTATTACTAGTTCAAATTTCCATCAACTTCAGGGAGTTGGACAAGTTCAGTATCCTGTGGATTCATCTCTGGGTACTTTCTCCTCAAAGAATTCTATTTTTCATATTGTCTACTACAAACTACTCACTTTACCTGCTAAATTTTCTGTTTAAAATGCTTCTCTTCCTGGTAGATATTGAGACACTTTTTCACATTAAAGTAGTTTTGCTCATTGAGTTGGCCTAGTGACCTTTGCCATTTGGCAGAGATGCTCTTCTGGTTCTAGACTGAATCCTTGTTTAGGGCAAATCAGCTGCACTGGAGTGAATTTGGGTTAAAGATAGGTCTGATATCATGAAGTTAGTTCCAAGTATATGGGTTTTCTCTATATATCTTATATACATTTTGACCTTGTTAGAAAAGCTTTAGCTATGAAACAAACAAAAAAATAATATTGTGACTGTACTTTATTCTTTCTATTCTGTCCCTGTGCATCAGTGTACTATTTTATTATATTAAATAACATGGCAGCAGATGTCAAAAATTTCCCTCACTGTCCTATCCCTCAGCATATGTTTTTTCATTTTTATTGATGGCTGTCAAGAATGCCTTCCATTCATTCCTCACAATATTACAACCAGAAGATGGATTGTTTCTCCTTCATGAGGATGGGGGGGGGATTAAAAATAGAAAACTAAAAATTGTATTTCTAACAGTTTATTACCAAATTTCATATGTGATTGGCAATGTTCCTGAATTTTTTGTCTTGGTGAAGCTTTATCTTTGATTCCACCTGGTTTGTTTCTCAATAAGAATTTTTATGCATGTATTTATTGAACTTTTCTCATGCTACTATCTTTCCATTTTGACTTCTGCATGTCAACTTTCAACAGCATTAAATGCAATGTCTTGGTATCTAAAATCTGTGTCTAATTCAGGTTGGTTTCAAGAGAAAAAGAAGTAACAGAATACTACCTGAGTATCTCAAAAGCCATGAAGTGCCTAAGGGACCCTAATGAATAGTGACTGTAAACATCTTTAACAAAATTATGCCTGAAAAAAGAAAATGAGTAAAGCACATTGCTACTACAGCTAGTTTGCTCTTTTATAGCCTCAATGAAATCTAAAAATAATACAAAATAGGAAGAACTTACTATCAATTTTGTATGAAACTTCATAAATATGTTGTTAGATATAATTGGAATTGGATCAGACTAAAACTTCAAAATCCTATTCTAGCTTCCTCCCTACAAAGTTGGCGGCATCAGCTAGTAAGTGGTTTGTCCAGAATCACCAACTAATAAGTGATTATTTCAGAAAAAAGTTCTAAAAACCCATAGAACTTCTGAGGCATCATGTTGCTCAGTTACAGAAGTATCATTCACATTATGTTGATGTGAATAGTGTTCCCTGGAGCACCAATCAGGTAGGAAAAGTTAGTAGACATGAAAAGGGAGTTAGAAGAGATGCCAAGGCAGTTGATTGGGAAGAAAAGATCTGATGCTAGTAAAAAATTAATGAGATTGACTTGAAAGTGAGATCAAACTGTCTCCACATAAAAAAGACTTCATGCAATTATTCATAAGATTTATAGGAATTATTAGCAAAAGTTCATAATTACAAGCCTATGGTGAAACACAGGGTAAAATGACAGCTTTTATATATATATTAAATTTAAGTAGAATTAAAGAAGCACAAGATGAAATAGAACAATAAATCATCAATTTCGACACATTTAGTTGATCCAGAGGTTTCAGATATGGCCAATATATTTTTTTAGTAACTATTGTGAAGGATATATATATATAACAGAACAAATTGTTCAGGAAAGTCATATATAGCATGAAATACTAATATACCACCACCCAGCTTGTGCAAGAGCAAAGGTTTGTATCTCAATCAGCTGATTTCTACTGATGTGGAACAGTTACATTGCTTGACTTTCATCTACCTTTGTATTCTCTTAATGTAAGATAATAATCTCTGTACACCTTTGTTATAGAAATAGAAAATAGCGTATGTCACAGTGCCTTAGGCACTATTATTTCTCAATAACTAGTACAAACAAAATATATCACCCATTAAAATATATACCTATAAGCCTGACATACCTCTTCAGGAAGATCAGCAATCACCACCATAATCACAATCACAGCCACAGTAACCACAGTCAATTCAACAAGAAAGAGTAGTCTATGATTCCAAAATAGCACAATGCAACTGGGAGAGTTCATGATTATCCCCAATACTTTCATTTTATTCAAATAAAGAAAGCATTTTTAGCATATCCATGTTGCCACATTGATTCTGCTGAAATTCAATTTTGAAAAGTTTGATAAAACTTTTGATTCTGCAGTGACTTTCTCAAGAACATAAATTGCCTTAATCTGATAACTACAATAAACTGTAATTATTTCCAAGATGGAAAACCCTCAATTATTTACAGATAAATTTTACAAGTGTTATAGTTGGAATATTAAAAGAGAATATACTCATTGACTAGGCTCTTTTAAAAAAGACTTTATTATTTATTTATTTATTTATTTATTTATTTATTTATTTATTCATTCATTCATGAGAGATAAGGAGAGAGGGGCAGAGAAATAGACAGAGGGGGAAGCAGGCTTCTCTCGGGAAGCCTGATGCTGGACTCGATCCCCGGACTGGGATTACACCCTGAACCAAAGGCAGACACTCAACAATTGAGCTACCTATGTGTCCCATTAACTAGGCTTTAACAGGATTTGACCATAAACTGTAAGTATCACTAGTGGTTATGGTCATCATGAATTTAACAGGTTATTTTAAATCTTTGCATATTCTCTGAAATATACTTGAGCCTGGAGTCTCTGAAAGTTGATTCTAAGACACAGACTTAAAAAAATAAAAAATAAATAAATAAAAATAAGACACAGACTTGAATGGAAATAGTTTATTTGAGAAATCATTCCAGAAAGCTGTAGTGACGGAGAAGGTAAACAAGAAGGGATGGAGAAACAGTTCAACAATGCTTTATGATGATTGCCACTGCTCTAAGACTAGTCTCCCTCCACAAAACTTTCTGAATAACCCATTGAACATTTCAGAATGATATACCCACCAGCCTCCATTCATCAGTTGGTCAACGGGGCCTCAAATGTGGCTGTGAACTCTAACTTGTTCACATATTAGTCCTGAGTGGGTTATCCCAAGCATCCTACGTCTCTATATCAAAGAGGTGCAAAAGCAAGAAGCAGGAGTTACACGGCTCTGGTCCAAATGCAAAGAACTGTTGGGTTGCTTTGAAACTGGCTGAAGCTGCAGCAGTGGTTGGCAATAGGCGGAAGGAATAAAAGGATTTGAAAAAGATTACAAGAGCTGTCCAATACAATCATTAGTTTCTCATGCTAATCAAGGATATTAACCATAATATAGATTATATTATTTAGGCTAGTTAAGGAAAACTGTTTTAATATGAAGATTAAAACTTCTATAATTGGATTCATGTGGAAAATTATCATCTAAATGCCTATTTATATTCTTCTTGAAGCATTATAATTCTGCATATTTTTCTGCCCATGGGGCAATTTCTAATGTCTCTTATCAGTCACTTTCCATCATTGCTTTCTAGTTGAAATTCCGTAAATGTTCTATATGGGGTGCAGTACATTCATTTTAACACTTTCAACTATGAGGCAGCTTCTTTTGTAACTCTGTCCTAGATTTGACTTAGAATCTAATTCAATATTCTAATTAAAATCAAATGTTTCAGTTTTGCTTAATATACTACACAGGGGTTGCAAAGAAATGTCTATCCTTGTAGCCAATTTAAAGCTTACATCTGAGTATTTTTCAATCTCACCAGCAGTGCAAGTTTATAGTGGGTGATCTTTCATCCTGAAAAATGAATCCAGCTGTGTTGCCACTAAGAATTGGTGGTGTGCAGTCTGTTAAATAGCTTGCAATTCAACTAAATCCTGATTACTATATGCAAATAATGAGATTACTATAACTATGTTAAGCATGGTAAATTTATGGGATACATTTATTAAAAACACATTTTGTGCATTTTTAAAACAAAGTTTTCTCCATTATGAGATTGTTTGTCAAGATGGAAATTTGTTTGAAGAAAACCATAATAGGGCCCTCGGCTCTTTTAGGAGACATATCTCTCATGTTGAAAAAATATATAGTGGGTTTTGGAGAAGCACAGTCTGTGATTATTGGGCTCACTTTTAAAATTAAATGATAATTGTGAAAATAGATGTATGACTTGGATTAAAAACTAGCAGGTATGTAATCTTAAATTTAGTTCACAATGCATACAGAACTCTATATATCATAAAATTAATATTCTAAGTTTTTCACATCTTGCATAAATACCTAGGTTCTGGGCAGCCTCTGCTTTTAAGTGTACCACTATATGGGTCTATAGAAGTTAATATATTAAGTTCCAATCCTGTCCACACTGAGAGTTTAATGTAATATGCTAATATGCATGAAGAATAGCAACCAGCAAAGAAGCTGCACTCCTCATACTCGTCATACCAGCTGTGCTTACAATGCATTTAAATATTTCACAGAACCGAGTACCATCAACAAAATATTGACAGCAATATGGAAGTAACTGGGCAACTTGTGCTTATGATCATTTGTATCTTTAAGTCATGATTATGGGAATAAAATCCATATGTTCAATATGAGTTTAAAGAAATAAATGAATGTGGTTATATGGCATTTGATTAATTGAATCTCTAGGAACAAAATTTCCATGTCTCCAATTCAATTAGAATTATATTACCCAGTATTTATAATGATGGCCCTGAAGTAATCTAAAATGTGAAGTCTGGAAGGTTTAAATCCCATAATACTTTATCGGATATCAACTATGAGTCACTTTTATTTATTTATTCATTGTTTATTCTAAACAATACTCTATAGGGGGACTATTATTTTCATTTTGTTAATGGAGGAAAATATGAGAGTCATAAATAAAGACTTGTCCAAACATGCATAGTATTGAATTCATGAAATCAAATCCTCTTGTATTCACCCTCAGCCCTGTTGCCATAGTATTACAACCCTTGGCAAATTATAAAAGTAGTAAACTCTTTGTTGGAAACTTTGGAATAAAATGAATTAAAAAGAACATGCTAAAAATAACAAGAAAACTGCAGTATAATAAATAGTATTAGATACCTGAAAAAGATAAAACATGGAGACAAAGCATTCAAGCACTGGCAACATATATCTAAATGTATAAGAGCAAGTGTGAGAAGGGCTTTCTGACTCAGTAAAATCCACTTTGGCATAAGCCAAAACAGATGGAGCAAAATCTAGTAGTGTTAAAAAAGAATTTCCATGTAGTTTTACTTCACTGTATATTTTCATTTATATCGTTTCTCAACAGTTTTTCATAGAAACAGAGATAATACTATATTATTGTGTAGTGTTACATTATATAAGTTTTTGCTGAGGAATGAGTGTAGCAAAGGGATATGGAATAAAACACAAAGAAACATTAAAAATTGTGTATCTTGTGGTTCCTGGATGGCCCAGTTGGTGGACATCCAACTCTTGGTTTTGGCTCAGGTCATGATCTCAGGTCATGAATTGAGCCCTGCAAGGGTTCCACACTCTGCATGGAGTATGATTGTGATTCTTTCTTCTCTTTCACCCTTACCCCTCTGCTCCTCCCCACACTTGCACAAGCTCTGTCTCTCTTTCAAATAAATAAATAAAAATAAACACATAAAATCATTTTTTTTAAATTGCGTATCTTAATTCAGTGGCTAGTGGTCCAAAAGGAAACAGGTATGGGAAAATTTAACAAAAATCAAAAACAAAACGCAAACAAAAATACAAATTTAATTTGATTTCATGAGAAAGAACAGAAACGATAAGTGAAACTATAAAATCAGCTTCTGTACAGAGTTAAAGAAGTACTGCATTTAGTATGTATCATGAAAAGATTAAGACTTTCTTCATTAGTGTTGAAGTGCCTGGGTGGCTCAGTTGGTTAGGAGTCCAACTCTTGATTTTGGCTCAGGTCATGATCTCAGGGCAATGATAAGAAAAGGACGCAAGAAAAAAAAAATAATTAAGCTGCTCTATACCTGAGAATTGTCTTGAGGAAGAACAGTTGGCAAGGGAGACATGAAAAGATCATCAAGAGAAGTAACAGGAAAACCAGGAGTCCCTCTTTGGGGACTTTTCTTAGAAAAAAAATGAGGCAAATGAAGGGCCAGAGGTGATTGTTTTATCTTTTTGGTTGTGTAGTTTATCTGTTCTGGTAGCATTAGCTTGTTTTTAGTGAAGTAAGCATAGTATTCTGAATTGCATCTGATTATTGTGTTCAAAGAGCACTGTCTCCATCTGGATACAGCAAAAGCTTCATACAGAGGGACAAGGGGTTTGCTTATTAAGGTTATTTCTATCTTATAAGTAATGATCTAAAAAAAGTAATCATGTTTACATTACTAATCTAATGGTAAACTTCATTCTCTAACCTGGTTACTGCAAAGCAGCACTTAGCACAGCAGACTACTCATCTTTAATCACACTCTTCTCTAGTCTACAAGGTCAACATAGGCTCCTGGCAAAGACAGGCAGAGGGAAAAGCAGGCTCCACACAGGGAGCCCGATGAGGGACTCAATCCAGGGACTCCAGGATCACACCCTGGGCCAAAGGCAGGTGCCAAACCGCTGGGCCACCCAGGGACCCCTGCCTAAAGACTTTTTAACTCATATTATGTACTATTAATATTTTCTTAAGTGTCTGCTAAAAACTCAGTACGTGATCTAGTAAAGTTAAAATTGCTCACCTCCTAACCCCAAGAAATTTCACATTTTGTACATGTGCATATCAGCAGAATATCCAGGTAACATTTCTAACAGCTATTTATTAACTGAAATTCCTTTAAATGTCCATAATATATATAATAAATTTGTATTAAAATATTATAAAACAAAGTGAATGACCTATGGCAACATGCCTCAGTCTGAATAAGTTCAAAAAGCATGATACTAAGTTCAAAATAAAATTATATATACATATTTAATTGCATTATTTTTATGATAAAATTAAATTAAGCAAATTAAATAAAGTATATCTTAATGATTCATTTGTATATGGTTAATGTGTAAATAAAAGCAACTTGTATTAAAACAAAAATTCAGAAAAAATTTACTTTTTTGGGGTGCCTGGGTGGCTTGGTCAGTTAAGCAGCTGCCTTCAGCTGAGGTCATGATCCCAGGGTCCTGGGGTCGAGTCCTGCGTTGGGCTGCCTTCTTGGAGGGGAGCCTACTTCTATCTCACCTGCTCCTCTTGCTTGTGTTCTCTATCTCTGTTGAATAAATAAATAATGTCTTTAAAAAATTTACTTGTTTGAAGCCAAGAGAGAAATATGATAAGTGTGAGAAAAAAGCACTTATATTAACATAAGATTTTTTTCTTAAGCTACAAACTTTGTTTAAACTTTTAAAAATAGGGAGGCCTGGGTGGCTCAGCGGTTGAGCGTCTGCTTTTGGCTCAGGGAGTGATCCCACAGTGCCGGGATCGAGTCCCACATCAGGCTCCCTGCATGGAGCCTGCTTCTCCTCCTCTCTCTGGAATAAATAAATAAAGTATTTTAAATAAATAAACAAACAACCTTTAAAAAAAAGTTATTAGTTTAAAAAATGAAAGTGGGGGTCTATGTGAACTTAAATCGGAAATATCATAGAGCAAATAAAAAACAAAAGCAAAACAAAACAAAGCAAAAACCTCCAGAAATCTGATGTATCAAATTAAAAATGCAAACAAACATCAAATTGTAGCCATGTGTCAAAAATGATCCTGACTAGATATTTGGAATTCATCTTCTTAGATTTTTCTTAAAACTCTGGTTTGTCATTCTTATTTAAAAGCCCTCTCCTCTCCACTCTTTGTTTAGAAACATACGGTGGAATTTTAAAGATTTTCTGGAAATTTAAATATTTTCTAATCTTGCTCTACTGCCTATAAATAGTTGATATTAGCACATCTTACTGCAAATGTTTTTGCCAGATATTAAAACTAAGGATTTATGTGACATGAATATGTGTGTGTATGTGTGTGCAGGTGCATGTTTGTTTTATTGTGTGTGTGTGCATACACCCATGTACACAAAACAAAAACTATGTTGGCTTTTTAAATAGTCATTTAATATCCTTTAATTTCTGTCAGAGTTAATGATTTGGTATACTGGTTATTAAACTTGTCCAAAGAATAACCTTGGATTTTCAAATTTCTGTAATCATTGCCTTTGCTGTGTTGTTTCAAAGTCCTGAGGAGAGGATCTATTAACAATATTACTGTAATGTAAATAGAATATATAATATTTTAGCAGATGTAAACAGATATGATAGGCAGATATCAGTTAAAGAATGTAACCCATTCTTCACTATTTCTAGGTACTTAATACCTATTTTCACTGTAGGTCTTCTCACGTATTAGTGAAAATTTTTAACTTATCTCATCATTACAAAAATATGAGATCTCATGAATCAAGGTAGTGGCTCTCAAAATTTTCTTCCAAGTATCTGGTGTCTGGAACATTGGAATTATAATGGTTTGGGTTCCCACAAAATCATATGAATGCAGGACTTTGTTTGGGAAATTAAGCCAGAGGCCATAAGCAGAGGAGTGGAGAAGTGGTTCAGGAAGCAAACGAAGAAATAAAAGGCAAATTATCAAAAAAATTCACTGTGGACAAGTGCAGCTTGATGTACACTCTGTAAACTTTTGTGAAATCCATGCTGCAGAATTATCTCACATGACAAATTAGAGAACTGGGTTATTTATCTGCAGATTCCTTTTAGTCTTTCACTGAGAGCTTTTCCTTGGCACGTCTATTCCCAGCCCACAGATTCAGAGTGGACCAAGACCTATGGGTGTTAGTCACTGGAATTCTAGTCTGAATATATTGCAATGGTAAGGTCTACATATGTGGATAGAGATACCAACTACATCACACTATTAATACATGAGTTCTACACTATACATTGTTCTTGTGCAAATATCAATTGTTGTTTAAAACAAAACACATAATTGGCCAAGAATTTTTTTAAATAATAAATATCACTTCTTTCTCTCTTTTTAAAAGATTTTGTTTATTTATTCATGAGAGACACAAAGAGAGAGAGAGAGAGAAGCAGAGACACAGGCAGAGGGAGAAGCAGGCTCCATACAGGGAGCCCGATGTAGGACTTGATCCCGGGCCCCAGGATCATGTCGTGGGCTGAAGGCAGGCACTAAACCACTGAACCACCCATCCAGGGATGCTCAATATCACTTATTTCTAACAGTTTATTTTTTTTTTTTTAAATTTTATTTATTTATGATAGTCACATAGAGAGAGAGAGAGAGAGGCAGAGACACAGGCAGAGGGAGAAGCAGGCTCCATGCACCGGGAGCCCGATGTGGGATTCGATCCCGGGTCTCCAGGATCGCGCCCTGGGCCAAAGGCAGGCGCCAAACCGCTGCGCCACCCAGGGATCCCTCTAACAGTTTATTTTTAAAGGTAAAAAAGTAAGTATATAAGTTAAAAAAAAGAGAATGCACATGATCATACTCTGAATATTTTTGGTTGTTAGATGCTAGATCATTCTGTAGATATTCATTTTATAACCTAAATTTGCACAAAGTTCTTCATAAGTATATAATTCTAACATGTTGCAACCAAAATATTTCCTGTCCATATTCCATAAAAAAGCGACATTTAGTTACACATCAGTGTAAATAATCCAGAAAACAACTGAAAATTTGGCAGAACAGATTCTCCACAGTTAGTTGTAGAAAAGGAGGCCACATGTAAAGCAGTACAAAGGGTTGAGGCATGGACAAGAACCAAATTCCCGTGATATTAACCATAAATGGGAAGGACACCCCAAGAATGAAAAACAGAGAGGAAAAGATCCTACACCAGGCATGTCAGACATGAGGAACCTATCCTGGGAAAGCAGATCCCCATAATATTTGGCTTTAGAAATTAGAGGGGCTGAACTTCATGAGTTTTCATAATCAGTGGAGTTTAACATCAAGAACTTTAAAAATCACAGGGCTTGGCTCTGGAGGAGCCTGAGGGTCATAGAAAACAGTCTTCACCCTTAAAGAGACATCAAAACAAACAACCTCACTAAGATACAGAATATAAGCAGTGTTTGAAAAGTACCTGGGGTATACAGAAAGGAGATTTTATTTACTAATCTCAGAATGAACACAGGAAATGCAGAGATCTTTGGGAGACTTCTCCAAGAATAAAAGAACACGTGGCTGCCATTTCCCTTCACTGTCCCGCAGTCTAGACATGCAGACTCTTGCAGGAACCAGCTTGAATACTCACAACCCAGCTTGCTAACACTGTGCAACATCACATACCCAGCCTCTGTATTCTTCTGCATACTGTCCCATCCAACTCATCCCATTCAGCAGGAGTCCTTCCAAAGTGATGCCAGAGACATCTTATTTTGCAAGCAGCCCTGATAGTGACCAACACCACCTTGGAAAGAGGGCAAGATATCACACACACCAGTTTGACTGCAGTCCCAGCAGTGGACTGGCGGCAGACATCTGATCTGACTACTCACCTGCTCACCAACAAAAATATCACAAGGGGAAAAATAAAGAGAGAGTCCTGTGGTTTAGGGTCACTGCAAGCCGAACAGAAGAAGTATAGGCAGACATCTAGTCTGACTGCAGGATCACCCACCAACAAAAACTCTCAGGGGACAATGTAAGGAGAGAACCCTGCACTTCCATGTGATCTCAGTTTTGGCAAAAGGGCTGAGGGTAGATATCTGATATGACCCAATTCTAGCCTAAGGTAGCCCCAGATTGGTCCCTTAACAGTAGAAGGAACAAAACCTGCCCACAATAGGGAAATGGGGGACATTGCAGCTGACTGGACTGAGGCAACTATGGCTCATCCAGAGTCGTAGGGCACACACAACATATAAAAGAGACATCCTTGAAGTGCCAGGTTCTGGTGAACAAAGGATATTGCATTATAGGGCCCCTTCTTCATGGCCCTACTATGGCCACTGCTTTTAAGGTCAGGAGACATTAGCTGACTTTCCTAATACATAGAAAGAGACACAGAGAGTCAGACAAAATGAAGTTAATGGAGGAATATGTTCTGAATGAAAGAACAGAATAAAATCATAGCAAAAGAGCTAAATGAAATGGAGATAAGCAATATGCCTGATAGAATTCAAAGACATTATCATAAATATACTTACTGAACTTAAGATGGAGGATCTCAGTCAGATCCTCAACAAAAAAAAAAAGATAAAACATAAAAAAAGATGGGGATCCCTGGGTGGCTCAGCGGTTTAGCGCCTGCCTTTGGCCCAGGGTGCGACCTGGAGTCCCGGGATCGAGTCCCCCATCGGATTCCTGACATGGGGCCTGCTTCTCCCTCTGCCTGTGCCTCTGCCTCTCTTTCTCTCTCTGTGTGTGTCTTTCATGAACAAATAAATAAATCTTAAAAAAAAACATAAAGGACTGATCAGAGATGAAAAACTCATTAACTGAAATTTAAAATATGCTAGAAGGAATAAACATAGACTAGAGGAAGCAGAAGAATGACTAAGTGAGCTGGAAGACAGTGCAATGAAAAGCAACCTAATTGAATAAGAAAAAGAAAAAAAAAGAATAATAAAAAATTAGAATAGGTCAAAGGAGTTCAGCAACACCATTAAGCATTACAACATTTACATTATAGGAATCCCAGAAGAAGAGAGAAAAGGGGGCATAAAATTGATTTGAAGAAATAATAGCTGAGAAGTTCCCCAATCTGGGGAACAAAACAGACTTCTAGATCCAGGATAGCTGGAAAGTCCTGAACAAAATCAACCAAGGAGATAACACCGAAGTATATAACAATTAAAATGGGGGGGGGGAGTAAGGACAAAGATAATTTTAAAAGCAGAAAAAGTAAAGAAAAGCAGTTACATACAAGAGAAACCTTATATGGCTATTAGGTGATTTATCAGCAGAAACTTAACAGGTCAGATAAGAGTGGCATGACATATTTAAGGAGATGAAAGGAAGAAACTTGCAACCAAGAATGCTCCATCCAGCAAAGCTATCATTCATAATAGAGAGATAAAGAGTTCCTGAGATAAATAAAAGTTAATGGAATTCATCACCAATAAATTAGCCTTACAAAAAATATTAAAGGATAGTCTTTGAATGGAATGGAATGGCCAAAATAAGGAGTGAGAAAATTAGGCAAGGAAAGAATTTTACTGGTACATAATAAAAGTAGTAGATTAATCACAAAACCAATATAAAGGTTAAAGCACAAATGCAATAAAATCAACCCACCTATAAAACTCAGTCAAGGGATTCACAACATAAAATGATGTAAAGTATGATATCATTTACATAAAACATCATAAAACATGAAGATGAAGAAAAATGTGGCGCATTTAGAATGAGTTCAAACCTAAGCAACCATCAACCTAATATAGAATGCTTTTTGCATAGGATATCATATATAAACCTAATGGTAACCACAAATCAAAAACCTGTAATAGATATGGAAAAATAAAGGGAAGAAAGGAATAGAGAATAAACAAAGCAAGTGTAAAACAAGTCACAAAATGGCAATAAGTACATACATATCAATAAATTTGAATGTAAAGGGACTAAATGTTCTAATCAAAATAAGATGACTGAATGTATAAAGAAGCAAGACCCATCTATATGCTGCCTATGAGAGACTCACTTCAGACTTAATGACACATGCAGACTGAAAGTGAAGGGAAGGAAAAACACTTACCATGGAAATAGAAGCAGAAAGAAAGCTGAGGTAGCAATATTTATATCAGACAAAATAGACTTTAAAAAAGATTATAGCAAGAGACAAAAATGACACTACATACTCATAAATAGAACAACTCAACAAGAAGATAATAATAATTGTAAATACTGATGTTCCATCCTAGAAGCACCCAAATACATAAAGCAACTATAAACAGACACAAAGGAAAAAAAATCTATAGTCATATAATAATAGTAGGGGACTTTAAACCCCCACTTACATCAATGTATACATCATCCAAACAAATATTCAATAAGGATTAAATGATGCAATGGAACAGATAAATGTAACAGATATATTCAGAGCATTCCAGTCACAAACAGCAGAATACACATTCTTTTCGAGTGCACATGGAACATTTTCCAGAATTGATCCCATTATGTCACAAAACACGTTCCAACAAATTCAAAAAGATTGAAGTAATATCATTCATCTTTTCAAATCACAATGTTATGAAACTAGAAATCAACCATAAGAAAAAAATCTAGAAAGAACACAAATAAATGGAGGTTAAATAAGATGCTACTAAACAATGAATGGATCAAACAAGAAATCAGAGAGGAAATAAAAAATACATGGAGACAAATGAAAATGAAAGCGCAATTGTCCAAAATATTTGGAATGCATCAAAAGCTGTTCTAAGAAGGAAGATTATAGCAATATAGGTCTACCTCAAGAAACAAGAAAAATCCCAGATAACCTAAACTTACACCTAAAGGAGCTAGAAAAAGAAGAACACACATGCCAGTAAAAGGAAGGAAATAATAAAGATGAGAGCAGGAAAAACATGAAATAGACTAAAAGAAAAAAAAATATATATATAGATCAATGAATCTGGGAAATAGTTCTTTAGCAAGATGAACAAAACTGGTAATTTTTTAGCCAGACTCATCAAAAAGTGAGAGAGAGAGCGAGAGAGAGAGACTGAGATAAGATTTAAACAAACAAAATCATAAATGAAATAGAAAAAATAACCAACACCACAGAAATATAAAAGATTATAAAAGAATATTATAAAAAGTTATACATCAACAAAGTGGGGAACCTAGGAGAAATGAATAAATTCCTAGAAACATATAGCCTTCCAAAACTAAACCAGAAGGAAATAGAGAATTTGAAAAGACTGATTACTGGCAATGAAATTGAATCAATAATAAGAATAAAAAGAAACCCTCCCAACAATGGTCTAAGGCCAGAATGGCTTCAAAGGTGAATCCTATCAAAAATTAAGAGAGTTAATATATAATCTTCTCAAACTATTAAAAAAAAACAGATGAGGAAGAAAAGTTTCCAAATTCATTCAGTAAGGCCAGCATTGCCCTGATACCAAAAACAGGTAAAGACACTACTAAATTAAATAATAAAGAAGAGAAAGAAAGAAAGAAGAAGAAAGAAAAAGAAAAAGAAAGAAAGAAGGAAAGAAAGAAAGAAGAAAGAAGAAGAAAAAAAGAAAGAAAGAAAAAAAGAAAGAAAGAAAAAGAAAGAAAGGAAAAGAAAGAAAGAACTCAAAGGACCTTGCTATGTTCCATACGCACCTCCCCTTCTACGAAAGCCTCTTCTCGCGCCATCCAGGAATACAAAGAACCGCTAACAGATACCTCACTCCCCCTCATCTGAAATTTCTCCTCTCTCTCTACTATAACTCGTACCTGCCCTACCTCAATCCCTATTCGCCCCTCATCCCTCAATAACTCCCTCCTAACTACCCTCCACCCTCCCATCCACTCCCTCCCCCCTCAAGAAAGAAAGAAAAAGAAAGAAAGAGAGAGAAAAAAAATTACAGACCAATATACAGGCCAATTTCTCTGATGAACATAGATGCGAAAATCATCAACAAAATATTGGCAAACCAAATTTAGCAATACATTAAAAAATAATTCAGGGACGCCAGGGTGATTCAATATTTGTAAGTCAATCAGTGTGATACATCACATTAACAAGAGAAAGGTTACAAATCTATAATCATATCAATAGGTACAGAAAGAAAGCATTTGACAAAGTACAACATCCATTCATGATAAAAACTCTCAACAAAGTAAAAGCAGAGGGAGCATACCTCAACAAAATAAAGGCCATATATAAAAATCCCACAGCCAACATCATATTCAATAGTGAAAAACCGAGGTATTTTACCTTCAGATCAGGAACAAGACAAGAATTTCCATACTTACAACTTTTGTCCAAAATAATATTGGAAGTCCTGGCATAGCAATCAGACAAGAAATAGGAATAATAATTAGTGAGGGAGAAGTAATATTTCCACTATTTGCAGATGACATGATACTATATATAGAGAACTCTTAAGATTCCACCAAAAAACTGCAAGAAATGACAAATGAATTTAGAATCACAGGATACAAAATAAAGATACAAAAATCTGTTGCATTTCTATAAACTAAAAATGAAGTAGCAGAAAGAGAAATTGAGAAAACAAACCCATTTACAATTGCACCGAAAAAAAAAAAAAAAAACACTCAGGAATAGGGGATCCCTGGGTGGCGCAGCAGTTTAGCGCCTGCCTTTGGCCCAGGGCGCGATCCTGGAGACCTGGGATCGAGTCCCACGTCGGGCTCCCGGTGCATGGAGCCTGCTTCTCCCTCTGCCTGTGTCTCTGCCTCTCTCTCTCTCTGTGTGACTGTCATAAATTAAAAAAAAAAAAAAAATACTCAGGAATAAACTTAAGGTGGTGAAAGACCTGAACCCTAAAAACTATGAAATATTAATGAAAGAAATTGAAGATTACACAAACAAATGGGATATTCCATGCTCATGGATTAGAGAACAAATTTAGTTAAAATGTCCATACCACCCAAAGCAATCTATAGATTTTTTTTAATTTTTATTTATTTATGATAGTCACACACACAGAGAGAGAGAGAGAGAGGCAGAGACACAGGCAGAGGGAGAAGCAGGCTCCATGCACCGGGAGCCCGACGTGGGATTCGATCCCGGGTCTCCAGGATCGCGCCCTGGGTCAAAGGCAGGCGCCAAACCGCTGCGCCACCCAGGGATCCCGCAATCTATAGATTTAATGCAATCCCTATCCTATGAAAATACCAACAATATTTTTCATTGAACCAGAACAAATAATCCTAAAATTTGTATGGGTCCACAAACAACCCAGAATAACAGAAGAAATCTTAGGGAACAAAACAAAACAAAATGTGGAGAATCACAATCCCAGATTTCAAGATACATTACAAAGCTATAGTTATCTATACAGTATGGCAGTGGCACAAAAAGAGATACATAGATCAATAGAACAGAATAGACAGCCCAGAATAAATCCACAATTATATAGTCAGTTAATCTTAAATAAAAGAGGCATGAATATCCAATGTGAAATAGAGAGTCTCTGCAACAAATGGTGCTGGGAAAACTAGACAGCAACCTGTGAAAAGAATGAAACTGAATGACTTTCTCTGTCATGAACAAAAATAAACTGAAAATGGGACAGCCCGGGTGGCTCATCGGTTTAGCGCTGCCTTTGGCCCAGGGTGTGATCCTGGAGACCTGGGATGGAGTCCCATGTCAGGCTCCCTGCATGGAGCCTGCTTCTCCCTCTGCCTGTGTCTCTGCGTCTCTCTCTCCTCTCATGAATAAATAAGTAAAAATCTTAAAAAAAAAAAAACACAAAAAACTGAAAATGGATTAAGGGCCTAAATATGAGACCTAAATCTACAAAAAATTCTAGAAGAGAGTAGAGGCAGTAATTTCTCTGACATTGGCTATACCAACATTTTTCTAGATATGTCTCCTGAGGCAAGTGAAAAAAAAGACAAAAATAAATGCAAATCACAATCAAAATGAAATATTAGCTCAAACTTGTCAGAATAGCCAAAATGAAAACTACAAAAGACAACAAATATTGATGAGGATGTGGAGAAAAAGGAACCCTTGTGCACTTCTGGTGAGAAAGCAACCTGGTGCAACCATGTGGAAAACAGTATGGAATCCCTCAGAAAATGGAAAATAGAATTATCATATAATCCAATAATTCCACTACTGGTTATTTACCCAAAGAATACAAAAACACTAACTCAGAAAGATATATGCACCCCTATATTTATCACAGCATTATTTACAGTAGCCAAGGTATAGAAGCAACCCAAATGTCCATCTATAGATGAATGGATAAAGAGATATGATACACACACACACAGAGACATATACACACACACATACATACATATAAATATAGAAATACTGTCTATATATCATGTATAATACATATGTATATGTACATATAAATATATATCTATATAATGATAACTATATACTTATATATTTATATTATATACATATTATATTATCTATTATATATAGGTATAATATATATATTTAATAGAATATTACTCAGCCATAAAAAAGAATGAAATATTGCCATTTGCCTTGGATGGAGCCAGAGAGTATATAATACCAACTGAAACAAGCCAGAGAAAGACAAATACCATAAGATTTCTCATGTGGAATTTAGAAATAAGAATGAAAGAAAAAGAGACCAAAAAAATCCTTGCCTATTAAGTACAGAAAATAAATAAATAGTTACTAGAGGCGAGGTGGGTGGGGGCATGAGTGAAATAGGTGAAGCGAATTAAGAGTATGTTTATCACAATGAGCACTAAGTATAGAATCGCTGAATTACAATATTGTACACTTGAGACTAATATAACACTGTATGTTTATTATACTTGAATCATAAATATATACATATATACATAAAATTTAAAAAAAGAATTGAACACTCTCTAGATCTATCCATAAACCCATTTTGTCTCTATTCTCATTTTCGAACTTCATTGAGTTGTTTTCTATTGGTGATTTTCCTTTACTACTACCATTAATCTCATCCTACAGACACGTTTGTTATCTCTATGTATTTCAAAGGTCTAGATATCCTGAAGAAACAGAAAAGCAACAATTATTCTTCAATATCACACAACGTCCTCATATAAATTCCTCCTCTAGTTTAAGTCTTTAATTTCACAATGCCAAAATGTGGAGGAGTCAATAGATAGGACCACATGAGGAATCTTTCTACAATATTATGAGAGATCAGATTGTTAAAACTAATCTTAAAACCTCAAAAATATTACTTAAATATAACTTTATTAATATTTATTTATTTATTTATTTTAGGGAATTGGAAAAAGAAAACTTATAGATCTCAAGGACCATAGTACAAGTCTTTTAAAAAGACACAGAGGAAAATGATCTGGGAAAGGTCATGATGGAGATATATTTGAAATACCCTAAAAAAAAAAAACAATTAATGATAAAAGTTTAACTATTAACTGTATCTACGTATGCATGTAATGAAACTAGGTATTCTAATCAGGGTGAAAATGGACTTCTATGAAGTATGCCAGAATATTCTACTCTTGATTTATATTTAGACCTATTTCATTTCTATAGATTTTTGTTTAACAGCTGACCTCTTTCCTCATTTCCTAGGGATCCAATGTCCCAAGAATGTCTAGATACTAGGTACTAAATTTATTTATTTATTTATTTATTTATTTATTTATTTATTTATTATTATTTTTTTTTAGGTACTAAATTTAATTATGCTGGGTGCTTGTGGTAAGCATCTTCCAAGTGACTCCCAGTGATTCTTGATTCCTAGTATTTGTAGCCTTGTGTAATCCCCCTCTCCTTGTGTATGGGCTAGTCCTAGTGACCTGCATTTAAAAATAAAATATAGCAAATGTGTCACTTGTGAGATACTTCTCACAACTGTAAAATATTGTGATGGTATTTTACAGCTTCTTACTATTCAGTACTGTTGATAGATTCAGTGTTAGTTATGAATCCCTTCGCTTTTTAAAGCTCAATTTTTTCCCCTCTGGAAGCTTGTAGCATATCTTCTTTGTTCCTAGAGTTTAGCAACTTCACCAGAGTTTAACACATGGTGTCTCTTTCATATATATTCCAAACTCAAAAGAATTTGCCTCCTTCTCCAAAGACCACTTTCAGCAATTGTTTTCTTTGAGTTTCTTTTTTTTTTCAAATTTTTATTTAAATAATATCATTCAATATATAGTGTAACATTGGTTTCAGGAGAATTTAGTGATTCATCATTACATGCAATACCCAGTGCTCAACACAAGGATACAAGGAATTACAAGACACAAGAAGAGTAGAAAAAGTTCATAACCACAACCTGATTTCCCACTTTTTTTTTTTCTTGTAGCATCAGATGTGCTCTGGGACCAAAATCATACATGAAATCTCTAAGCATTACTTAAATCAGGGCCTTTCTATTAGCAAATATCATTGCTTGTTTATCAGGAGGTCTGACACTAGTATATTTAAAAGGAAGCTTGATAGATTCATCAGTCATCTTCCTTATTGGCATCCTTCCAAAAGGAGGGAATGGAAGGAATCAAGACCTGCCACTTAACCTCTACCTTCCCAGTACACCCTTTTTTGGCCTTTCCATAAATTTCTTAGATATCTTTATTTTTTCTTAAAGTATTTTCTGCAAAATATTCTACGAAAGAACATGCCTGCAAAGACTCCAACAGCATCAGGAATGAATAATCCGATGTGGAATAGGAATTCCCCTATAAATTATGCTAATCATAATTGTTTCAGGAATAGAATTTACAACTAGAGGGGAGGTAGGTAGGATGATGGGCTACATGAGTGACGGGTAGAGAGAGAGGGAGAGAGAGATAGAGAATGGAATATTACTCAGTCATCAAAAAGAATGAAGTCTTACTATTTGCCATGACATGGATAGAGCTAGAGTGTATTATACTAAGCAAAATAAGTCAATCAGAGAAAAACAAATACCATCTTATTTCACTCATGTGGAATTTAAGAAACAAAACAGATGAACATATGGGTGTGGGGAAAAAGAGAGAGGGAAACAAACCATTAAGAGACTCTTAACTCTTCTATAATTACTTGGTATTAAACATATAAAGATTGAAACTCTATTGCCTTATGTAAAATAAATAGGTGGAACTCTATAATGATAGCTGGAAGCCAGTATCTTTAAAAACCTATGACATGATATCTGAGATATAGCTAACCTCACTAACCAAAAATAATACGGACTTTATTGAACATTGATTGACCTCTAGCCAAAATCTGCAATCAGGAATATGTGATATATTTAACTGATACATGTTAAGTGAAACTTAACGTGAACTTGAACTGCCAGAGATATACATTGTTGAAATAAAAAAAACAAAAAACAAAAAACAAAAAAAAACAGTTTTTGCTGTTCCCTGGTAAAAATAAGTGAAAAGTAAAGTCATGTAGACATGATCTCCAAGATTTGAAAATATGTGGGTAAATTCACTTGAACCTCATGATTGTTGAAATACTTGTGGAAAACCATTGTTATAAAAAAGATATATATATATATATATATATTTGTGTTTTTTTTTTAATTCTAGTTGGTTAACATATAGTGTAACATTTGTTTCAGGAGCAGAATTTACTGTTTCATCACTTACATATAACACCCAGTGCATATCACCAGTGCCCTCCTTAATTCTCGTCACTTATGTAGCCCATCACCCTACTTACCTCCCCTCTAGCAACCCTCAGTTTTTTCTCTATAGTTAAGAATCTCCTTTTTAAAAAGAGATTTTATTTATTTGTTCATGAGAGAGAGAGAGAGAGAGGGAGAGAGAGAGAGAGAGAGAGAGAGAGAGAGAGAGGGGCAGAGACACAGGCAGAGGGAGAAGCAGGCCCCATGCAGGGAGCCTGACGTGGGACTCGATCCCGGGTCTCCAGTATCATGCTCTGGGCTGAAGGCAGGTGCTAAACTGCTGAGCCATCTGGGCTGCCCAATAGTCTTTTTTTAAAAAAGCAGGTATCTGTGCTGCTAAGGAGCAATGACAAATACCATAATAACCAGTAATGACCTCCTAAAACAGCCTTACCATAGTGTGTTATCACGAATTCACTTTTTAGATTACCTCTTCAATATTCATAGCCACTGATCTTCAAAATCATGATATTCATGATTAATACATCTAATAGTCCTTTCTCTGTGAATATATAGGCCTTCTGCATCATTGTTGATGAGTATGGTCATCCATTAGAGCAGATGTTCTCAGTCAGGGGTAATTTTGTCCTCCAGAAGATATTTGGCAATGTCTGGAAACAATTTTGCTAGTTACAACTGGAGTCTTGCTATTGATATCTAGTGAACTGAAGCTAGGAATATTACTAAAAATCTTAAAATGCATAGGAAAGTCGCTCACATCAAATAATTATTTAATCCAAAATGAAGGTTGATAAATACTGCATCAGATTCATTATTCAGAGTTATTGTTAATCCTTTCACCTATTGCCTTATTATCCATTCAGAGTGATTTTCAGCTATCACCTGTCTTCCTTATCTTTTATAGTACAGATCCCTCTGATATTCTAAGGAACAGTAGTTTTCTTAACATGGTTTCTTGTCCCCAGGAAGATTATTACAGCCTGATACAATACCTCATGAGCAGTTCCTAAAGTCCTCACGAAGTATCTGAAACTATTGATTAAGCCTCTACATATAGTGTTGCCTTTGAACATTAATGAGAGTCATGCAGTTTGAGAACATGATCTGGATTCCAAAATGTTGTGTGCTCACTGAGACTGCCCCTGTGCACCACAATTTTTAAAATGCCTTTTGCATTTTAAAATGGTTGTTGTAGGTAATATTAAGGCACAATTCATACCCAAATACACCCACTTAAAGGCTGCTCAAGTTCCATTTCTACTGTCTTTAAGTAAACTTCACCCAAATTCACAAATGATGATTGATTGATTGATTGAAGATTTTATTTATTCATGAGAGGCACAGAGAGAAAGTCAGAGACATAGGCTGAAAGAGAAGCAGGCTCCCTGTGGGGAGCTTGTTGCA
Source organism: Canis lupus familiaris (assembly GCF_011100685.1). NCBI lineage: Eukaryota > Metazoa > Chordata > Mammalia > Carnivora > Canidae > Canis > Canis lupus. The sequence goes on from NC_049233.1 coordinate 60,629,234, forward strand.
GGACTTGATCCCAGGACCCCAGGATCATGACTTGAACTCAAGTCAATGAGCCACCAGGCATCCCACAACTGATGTATTTAAATGAGCATCCAAAATTGTGAAATATAAGGACAGCAGGTACAATCTGCTTCTCATCATATTCAGGCAGCTGTCTTAAAAATATGTAATTTTGATCTTTGGTTTTATATAATGCATAAGACTTGCTTTTCATTGCTATCTACCCTATATGATTCATTGGTAGTACTTTACAGGATATCTGGTAAATAGAATGGTAAAGATGAGACATTAACAGTGAACACAAGCAGTAGTTGAGGGCCATAAGTCAAATTATCAAGATATATTTTGTCTCTTCTTTTATGTAAGAATTATGTAAGTGGAATATTTAGATAGAGTTTATAAATCAATAGTTTAATTTCTCTTCTCTATAAGAACCAGATCTGAAAGCTCCTCCCAGCATTGCCCTACATTGGGAGGAGAGAGCTATGGGTATTATTCTAAGACTCTTGAGGTTCTCTCCTAGAAATAATATGATTGTATCCTTAACAGGGAGTGTCCTTTACTTTTAAGTATCACTCTTACTTGTTATGATCTCTGCTGATTTCTGTGTATTACCCTTTTTGACCACCATTTCACCCCCATCTCACTTTTTCTCATGATCTAAGTTTCTAGTTCAAAGGAATAGTTTACTTTTGGAGCCAGTCATACAATATCCATACTAATGTTTCTCCTTAGCTCCACTTGCTGGATGACACAGTAGGATTTGACAAATACAAAAAGCAAAAGACTGCCTCTGCTTCTTGGTAACAGTGCTGAATTTACATTAGATCCTTATTTGTCTACATGGATGAAATTATGACCACCTCAAGCTACTTTTAGGAAAATGAACTATCACTTTTTATAATATTGAGTGTATCAACTACATTGGGTATATGTACATTTAAACCCAGATCAAAAAACAAAAGACATTATTTTTGTCAGATGGGAAATAAAAATAGTTGTATAAACTGCACCTTTCCTTACTCCCACATTCTGACTTCCCACACTCAGAAATCTTTCCAGTTGACTCTTGGCCTTCCTTCCTTTCATATTCAATACAACAGATTTAAATGCAATGTTAATCCTTAAAACTGACCTAACTCTTATTATTATTATTTTTTAAGATTTTATTTATTTATTCATGAGAGATACACAAGAGACATAGGCAGAAGAAGTAGGCTCCCTGCTGGGAGCCTGATGTGGAACTTGATCCCAGGGTCCTGTTATATGACCTGAGCCAAAGGCAGATGCTCAACCACTGAGCCACCCAGGTGACCCTACCTCCTATTATTAATTGACAAATATTTTAATTAAAATGTAGTATTTTCAAGTAATGTGGAGTTACCATAAATTATTGTTTCCTTCTCCATTTCCTTATCTGAATGATAGATAATTCACTAAAAAAAATAAACATTTAATTTTATTTTCCATGGTTGCTTCTGTTATGGAATAAGGTCTAGGGTAGAATAAATCCATCCCAGAGGACAAGAATTTATAATCCACTGGGTTTACTAAGAAAAATCCAATGTAATTCATTTTTCTGATGTGCATTGACCTTTTTCCTTGAGAAATTATTCCACATCCAGCTTCAAACAATTTATTTCCCGTTGATATTAGTGCAGTTCCTTTTCAATCACCTGTTGGTGAATGGTCTATGTCTCTCTCTGCCTTCTCATGTCCTGAATCCAAAAAACTAACCCAGGAATGAGAAAACAGCATCTTAACTTTCATTCCAATTTCCTAAGAGCCAGCAAATCTTCCTTCTCCATATTCCCCACTTTTCATGTAGATTGGAGTTTTTTACTTATCTCGTTTTCTTTCTCCCTAAGGAGTTGTTTGCTTGTATGTTTGTTTGTTTTAAACATTTTTCAGGACAGTTCTGTAAAAAATTCCCTCCATTTTTATTTGCCTTTATTTTTTTTCTCCTTCACATTTGAGGGATCATACTTCTTGTTTTTTTTTTTTTTGTTTTTTGTTTTTAAGATTTTATTTTTTATTCATGAGAGACACACAGAGAGAGGCAGAGGGAGAAGAAGGCTCCCTGAGAGGAGCCTGATGTGTGACTGGATCCCGGGACTCTGGGATCATGCCCTGAGCCGAGGAGAGATGCTCAACAACTAGCCACCCGAACATCCCTTTTTCACTTTTAAGGGATCATACTTTTGAAGAATTCTAGGTTATTGAGGTTTTTGCCCCCCCAACAATTTAAATATTCCACTGCACTCTCTTCTTACTTGCGTGGTTTCTGAGCAGTCTCTTGTATTTTTTATTCCTATTCTTCTATAGGTAACATGTCCCCCTTCTTCCAGCTTCTTTCAAGATTTGATTTTTGTATTTGGTTTTCTGCAATTTGAATATACTTAATGATATAATTTTTGGTATCATCTTCCTTGGTGTTCTCAAAATATCCTGGATTTTTGTCTATTTCTTCTATTCAGTTTTCTTTCTTTTCTCCTGCTGCTATTCTAAATACATGTATGTTATAACTTTTGGAATTTCCCAACAGTGTTTGAATGTTATGTTCTACTTATTATCATTACCGTTATAATTATTATTTTTTAATGATTTTATTTATTTATTTATTTATTTATTTATTTATTTACTTATTTATTTGACAGAGAATGAATACGTATGCATGAGCAGGAGGAGGGGCAGAAGGAGAGAGAGAATCTCAAGAAGATTCCACACTGAGCATAGAGCCAGTGAAGAGCTCTATCTTATGACCCTGAGATCATGACCTGAGTTGAAATCAAGGATCTGATGCTTAACCAACTTTAATTTGGCTTTAAGTTTAGAAAATTACTTTTGATGTATATTCAAGTTCAGTGTTTCTTTCCTTAACAATGTCCAGTCTTCAATGATGAGCCTATCAAAGGTATTCATCACTCCTGATACAATAGTCCATTAAGCCTTCATCATTTGTCATAGTTTTTTGATTTATAGCATTTCCTATTAACTATTTTTCAGTTTTCTTCTGCTTTGAATATCCATTTTTTCCATTATAAACCTTAACATGTTATTCATAACTGTTTTTAATTCCCTATTAGACAATCCAAAAATATGTGTCATATCTCTCTTCTTAAAGTGATTACTTTATACTTCTGGCTTTTTATATATTTTTTTTTCTTTTAAGCAAAGCTTGTAAATTTTTTTTGCTGAAATTCAGATATAATATCCTGGGTCATAGGAACTACAACAAAGAGCCTTTAATTTTTTAATCAAATTTTTAAAATATTTTCCTTTTTCATTTATTTCAGACAAAGAGAGAGAGAGGATGAGCTTGGAAGGGGGGAGGGGCAGAAGGAGAAGCAGACTCCCCATCGACTAGAGAGCCTGAAGTAGGGCTTGATCCCAGGATCCTGATATCATGACCTGAGCCAAAGGCAGACACTTAAGTGACTAGGCCGCCCAGGCACCTTGGTAAATAGTCTTTTAATGTGAGTTTATATTAATGTGGCTGTGATTTGTATAATGTGCTATAGATGTATATGCCAGAGGCTTTAAATCTTTGTCTGTATATTGCCCATATTTTTAAATTTTCCTTAGAGTTTCCTTCTCTCAGCTTTCATTACTCGTTTGTTCTTGTTATCTTTGAGTGTCCTTAGGAACTCCTCAGATACACTGTGGCTTATAGATCTTTCAGCTACTATCCACGGTTATTACGCTGGAGCCCTGTTGGTATGGTAATAAGTTATAAGGGATAGAAAATGTCCTCTAGTATTATGATAAACTCTCAGTCTTTTACTGAACCGGTGTCCCTGAGCTTGAACTTCACATGTATTTCATAGTTTCTTTTTTTTCCTCAAAAGTAATAGGAAGCATAGACTAGGATCGATTTGGAGAAATGTCTTTTTGTTAGGTAGAATAATGCTCTGATAAAATCTTTTAGACTACATTTATTCTTCTCTTCTATTTTCCAGAGACATGAGAAGATCTTTCTTGGCTCATCACCATGAGAATCCGGTGGGATTCCTGGATGTAAAATCTTTCCTAAGTGGGACTCTCCTAAGATTACGGTCCCCAGGAGGTCCCTAATCTCAATATAACCCACACTTAGAATCAATCCAGAACTTCATCAAAATTAACATTTAAGTATTAGAACAATTTTATTGCTCTAGCTTATCTCTATTATGACTGATTTGCCAATATTTCCAGGTTTATGGGTAGCGGTTTCCCATGTCACTTCATGTCTCTAAAGAGTCCAAGAAAGACATTGATTTTCAATTTGTTCAGCTTTTTCTCATTGTTAAAATGGTAATGACAACTTCCAAACTCTTTACATGTCAGAGCTGAAATCAAAAGTATTTTTCAAGCATTTGTCATTATAAATCATGATCCTCATAATTTCATTTGAAAATCTCCAAACTGGGATAGATAGACAAATTTTCTATGACACTTTAATAGTCAGAGTGCTGAAACACCTCCATTTCCCTCATATTTTTTTCATGTGCTATCAACTTAATAAGAATCCCAGCCACATCTATCTTTTTTTCTCATTCTTCAAAACCACATGAAACGTCTACATAATAGCTCCAGTTGTTATTCCTTTTTCTGTCTCCTCATTTCTTTCCCTTGTTCTCCTTTCATTTTGATGTCATACACCTTTTATTTTCCATCATGCAGCCCTTTATGCAGCAAGCTGAAATGGCTTCAGTATTCGCTTGGCTTCCCAAGAGTAAGTTTACACAAAAAGCACATGATTAGAGAATCCTTTGGACACAACATCCATTATCATCTGCATCAATAGCCTTAAATTGTTTTCCTCCAGTTATTAAAAATCCAGTTTAAATTCACTTGGTATTCATAGCATTCCAACCTTGTTGGAAGAAATAGTTAATTTATATGTTGGGGAGAATTAGGGAATTGTTGCTGCCAGGAATGAGTCTTTCTTAAACAACAGCGAAAGGTTAATTTTCTTACCATTATAAACTTGTCCAATTAAAAAAAAAAATTTTCTTCAGAACTAATCACATTAATCAAAATGAAAATTTTAGAAACATGAATGGTTTAGAATTTAACAACTATTCAGCCTTACTACTTTACAAAGCTGAAGATGATTTACTAAAGAAAATAGAGTTGTAGTATCATAACCCTAGAATAAAGTGTTCTCACTTTTAAGTATATCAAATGGTGTTGAATTTCCAGATGTATGTCAATTTTGACATAAAATCCACAAGATCCCAATTACCATTAGTCTTACTTCTTTTTGCCTCAGGCAATGTGAAGTCCTGGGTCTTCATGAGCAAAGCTGTCCACTAATCAGCCAAAAATATTGCAGTGAAGAAAACCAGTGACATAATTTTTAGCAGAATACAATTTGTAGTGGAAATAATTTAAAAAGTAACTGCATGCTGAATTATACATTGGTATTGTTTTATTAGAATGATGTCACTATTTTGTGAATCTTGTAAAGTTTCCAGTATAATAAAAATGACACAAGAATGTTCAATAATAAAAAGCATATGACAAAAAATGGAATAAACTTCTAAAAATACCTTGAATAAAACTAATATCGACTAAAATATGTATATGTTTATTTCAATTTTGAAATTGGTTTATTTATTCCATGACTTGAAATCTACATATAATGCATTCTTATAATTTTGCTCTGCGGTATTTCCCATCATCCAGTATTAGCTAGGAAGGATTATTTCTCTGTTGGTATACAGGTTTGAAATGTTTGTGTTTATGTACGCAAAAGTATGTATATACATCCAGTTGTTGCATGCCATATTGGGAGCAAGTATGGATAAAGTAAAGAATTTATTTGAATGACTTTACATTCACGACATGGTATTGAATTTGGGTGTATTGCCTTAGCTTTTGGTTATGGCTTTTTACTTATAACATGGAGCTTTTATTTTATATAAACAAATAAGAAAATATTATTTTAATGGGCTGATTATGACCTCAACCAAAGCTAGAGGCATCAAATAATAGATAGCATCTATACTAGCAATGTTAAATATTTCAAAATCACCTTTACTTATTTGACTGTAATATTTTCTGAACCAGTCCATACCTTTTGTTATTTTCCATGTCACCTATGCCTTGGTCTTGTCCATTTTCAGGAAAAGGCAATTTATATTTAAGAAATAGTAAATGACAAGAAAATAACAAAGAATGGTAAGAAGTTGCCTAAGTTTTTATTAAGACATTTTCTCATAGATTTCAACATTGATTTAGAGAATGGATCTTGAAAAGAGAATATTTCCCTAACATACAGCTTATATCACTAATTATGCTGCCAGGATATTGTATAAGTGATGGTATGGCAATAAAAACCACGTTTTTATTGTATTTATAGATGATGATGTCACATTATAGGCTTCCCCTATGCATATTAATCAATCAGAAGTAATATACATTCTGAGATATTTTAAATGAAAAGTAAAATATGAATGAATTCCACATAATGTGTATTTATTTTTGCTGCAGTTTTGTTGTTTATTTGTGATACTTAGATTTTCCATTAACAAATTCCATTTCTAGGGATCCCTGGGTGGCGCAGCGGTTTGGCGCCTGCCTTTGGCCCAGGGCGCGATCCTGGAGACCCGGGATCGAATCCCACATCGGGCTCCCTGCATGGAGCCTGCTTCTCCCTCTGCCTGTGTCTCTGCCTCTCTCTCTCTCTCTCTGTGTGACTATCATAAATAAATAAAATCTTTAAAAAAAAACAAACAAAAAAAAACCAAATTCCATTTCTAAAAACATACTAAGATGTAAATATCATATGCAATTTAATGTAGTATTAAAAATAAAAATTATTCTATTATTTTTTTTGTTAATACAGGTATTTGCACAGTAAATATGAGATGATACAGTTAGAAATCAGCCCTGTGGTATAAGGAGTTCAAAATGAAACTAGTTATAGCTGTTACTGATAACTGTTCTTCCTTTAACTCTGCTTTCCTTTTATTCATACTCTTGCTGCTTTCCAGCCACACTCCTATATAAAACGTGGTACAAGACTAACCATTCATTCATGTATAAATTTGTTTATATTTGGCTAGAAATCAGTTTAAAGTATATCTGTTTCAGAGTAAGCATAGCAAATCACTAATAATTTAAGTAGAGCATCAAATTGCCAAGTTTTTCAGTACAATGAAATTTGTTCATTAAATATTAAATTATCAACAAAGTTTAAGCTATTTTAGGGCAGGTTATTGTTTATTACCCAGCGACATTAACATGATACTTCTCTCACAGTAGGCATTTAATAAATATTTATTTTATTAAGAAATGAATATAAGAGATTTTCAGAATTAATTTGATGCAATAGCATATATCTGATCACATCTTAATTTTTGGTAAGTTTCTCTCAATGTTCTTGAGCCAAATTGAATATTGGATATGATCATCCCCTCAAAAATGTGCAAACAAATGCACTAGAGGCAATACAATATAAGACATAGGGCAAAGGACAAATGGCATTCTGTGAAGTAAAACACATTAAATTGATATCTAACGTAAGAGATTAATATCTATATAAATATGTATCTGCATATACAGTTTGCAGCATTTTTAAAAGAATATTTCATTTATTTATTCATGAGAGACACACAGAGAGAGACAGAGACACAGGCAGAGGGAGATGCAGGCTCCATGCAGGGAGCCTGATGTGGGCTCCATCCCAGGACTCCAGGATCAGGCCCTGAGCCGAAGGCAGACGCTCAACCACTGAACCACCCAGGCGTCCCATTATGCAGCATTTTTAGCCTAACTACTTTCACTTAACATCATGCTGTTGTTTAAATTGTTTTGTTTTACTTATTTGCTTGATATTCTTCGATTTGTTTTCTCTGGGTTTCTTGGATGCTTGGATTTATCTTTTGATGTCTTTCCTTTTGAATATTTCACTGCTGTATTGATTGGTATTTCTCTTGAACCTTTATCTGCCTTTTTGCATTCTGGATATCCACTTACATATAGGCAGTTTTATATTGTATCACAGCTCTTGGAAACTGTTAGTTTTTCGTACTTATGTCTTTGTGTTTCAGTTTGGGCAATTACTATTAGCCAATCTTTAAGTTCATTGATTCTTTCGTCAGCTACGTCTAGTTCACTGACGAGTTCCATAAAGGTGTTCTCAATCTGTTTTTATCATACTTGAGAGTTCTTACTTCTACAGGACTCATTCTTGTAATTTTAATGTCTCTATTGAAATCTTCCATCTGTCCATGAATATTGTCTATATTTTCAATATAATTTCTAACAAATCACTTACAGATATTTAATTTCCCTGTCAGATAGTTCCAACATATATGTTTATCTAAATCTTGTTCTGCTAAATGATTTGCCTCTTAATATTATTTTAATCTTGCATTTTCATATGACTCCTCAATTTTGGATTAAAGTAAACATTTTGTAGGAATAACAGAGACTGAGGTAAATAATACTCAATGCTTCACTTGCTAGGCCAATGTTTGCATCCCATCTCTTCTGTTTTTCCCTGTATTTCAGTGTAGTTCGTCTTGCAACTTTAGCTCTCTGCTTGGTTCATAAATATGATTGCTTTTTTAGCAATAGGTTTTCTCATTGTGACTGTAGGAATATGTATATATATATTATATATTATATCCATATATATCACTGATCTATTTATCTAATTGTATTGGTCTATACCTATCTTTTTTTATTAAACTGAATATATTACTAATCTGATTTTCCTGTATTACTTTTGTCAGAATATATCAAAGCAGAATGTGTCACTCTGTATAAGAGTGCTTTATGTGACTTAATTATCCCTGCTAGAGAGAAATATTTTTATACATGTGTATAATACTTTTTCATTTATTCTGCTCTCACAGACATTTAAAATATTTTTATTCTAATAAATTTACTGTCATAAAATAGTAAAAAATGCAGAACTCAGTAAAATGGAATATCAAGAAGACAATAACCAGGGCTTGTTTACATTAAGATTTTATAAGACTTACAAGTTGACTTTGCCTTTTTTATGTTTGCTAAGCAGATTGCTGAATGTTGGAAATTAAAATGATTATAGAGAATGAAAACTATCCAAACCTACTAAACATTTACTTTTGTTCTTCCTAATTTGTATTTTTCATCATTTGTATTTTTATATAAAAATGGATAAAAAGAAATTCATACCAATTTTGTAATGTTGATGTCATATTTATACTATTTAGTAATTGTTATAATTCTTATTAATTGGATACTTTAAACAATGGTAACATTAAATTAATCTATCCATTCAGTCATAGCTAAGAAATAGACTTATTTATTTAATGTAAAAAAACTAGGGCAGCCCCGGTGGTGCAGCGGTTTGGCTCCGCCTGCAGCCTAGGGCATGATCCTGGAGACCCTGGATCGAGTCCCACGTCGGCCTCTCTGCATGGAGCCTGCTTCTCTCTCTGCCTGTGTCTCTGCCTCTCTCTCTCTCTGCATCTCTGTGAATAAATAAATAATTTCTTTTTAAAAATGTAAAAAAACTATTGAGTATAAAAAACTTCAGAGTAAGAAATTTTAGCGTAAGAAACTATTTAGATTACAAAACTATCAAAGTGGTTATTTGATTGAATTTCCCTGTTTGTCCATAAACTTGCCTATACCTCCTATTTCTGTAATGTACTTTAAGGATGCCAAAAAAATAATATAAGGCGCTAATAATGTTCATAGAATAATAAAATGAACATTCATTTAATACATAATAATTGAACATGTATTACTTTGCATACTCAAGATTTTCTAAAAGTATAAGCCATTTTTCCTAATAAAATAAAAAATATGCAATTAATATAAATAAATGCTGATTTTTATAAATGCTTGTTAGAGGATTTCCTTGAAGAATTTGGAAAGTATTTCCTGAAAATGTAATAGCTGACACAAATTATGAGTTCACATTTATATGATATTGTTAAATTTATTAAAAAAAGGATATTAATCACTGGAAGTTAGCAAAACCTTTTCAATCTCATTAAAGACATTTGTTTGCATATGCCTTTCTCTGTGTTCTTTAATTAAGATCTGTGGCTTCTAGAGAAAGTGACAATTAGCTCTCCATAATTTTGTGGCAATGATTTAGGTTAATTACCATTAAACATATTTCAGTAATCTTTTCAGATTTAATTAGAAAATGGTATCCACTCAACAGAAGCAATTATTCCCAACTGAAATAATTTTTGATAATATTGTCATGTCTACATTTAATTCTGAGAAATATTTATTGTGTGAGAGATAATAACTGAAAGCAAGCATGCAATATGCTTTGGGGGTAGTTGAGTGGCTCAGTCCATTAGGTGTCCAATTCTTGATTTCAGCTGAGTCAAGATCTCAGGGTCCTGGGATCAAGCTCTGTTTTCAGCTCCCTGCTCAGTGAGGAGTCTATTTGCAAAGTCTCTCTCTCTGCCTTTCTCCCCTGCTCACGCATACATTCTCTCTCTCTCTCTAGGAGAGAAAGAAAAAAAAAAGAAAGAGAAGAAAGAAAGGAAGAAAGAAAGAAGAAAGAAAGAAAGAAAGAAAGAAAGAAAGAAAGAAAGAAAGAAAGAAAGAAAGAAAAGAAAAGAAAGAAAGAAGAAAGATGCTTTAAAACTAACTTTTTGAGAAAATGTTGACATATTCTGAAATTTTGTGCCATTATAAATCACTTGTGCTTTTAATTGCTAACATCTTTAATTGAAAGAAATTTAATTAGCCCCCTTGAATTATCAAATAAACTATTGCTACAATCCTTAAGTATCTAAGAATTAGGCAGGAAATTTTTAAAATAGATTAGGGTTTTCCTCAATTTTCCAAAAAATTCCCTCAGTCATGTGGAGAATTAAGTAACATATAAGTAGGAGTAAGTTTTTTATCCTTTTAGCCTAAGTAATGGCTAAAATAGAAAACAGCAACTATGAAGAAATATATACAAAATTCTGTCAAAGTATCCAAATCTATATCCTCAATATTTTTTCTCACAATTGTATAAATCTTGCATCAAAATTCTGCAGGAATGATAAGATAAATGGAGAAAATGTCCAAGTTAGGCAGAAATTAGATCATGTAAACATAGACAAGATATTTAGATTTTCTTGTAAGTATACCATACATCCTTTGAAGAATTTTAAAGAAACATTTTTGTACTTTATTCATGCTTGAAAAATATCAGTATGATAGATATATAGGGTAGAAGATACTAATAAAGACAGGGAGAAATATTAGGAAGAGTTTGACATAGTGTAGTGAACAATGATTGCGTTCATCAATGGAAATAGATATGTGGTTAGATTTGGATATACATTAGAATTATAGCCAATAAGACAAAAAATATGTATTCTACATGTTTGCTAGGATACTTGAAGTTTTCTCCAATAACTGGTTGTGAGCCTTGTGGAATAGAAAGAATAGAAAGAAATATGAAGTGTTCTTGTGTTTCATCAAATTAGTAATTCTTAAACTGGTGGAAGAACTGATGAGGTGAGAAGTTTAGGTTACTAGAATGCTGCAGAGTGAAACATTTTGAAAAAAATATATATATACATACGTACATATAGATATAGATACATATGTATATAGATAGATACAGATATAAATATATATGTATGTGCATATAGATAATAGATATAGATATACAGATTGAGATATATCTTACATGTATATATCTGTGTAGATCAAGAGGATTCCAAAGGAAAGTTTCTCACAGGGAAGTCTAAAAAAGCAAATAAAGTGTCCAATGGCAGAAAGAGTAGCTTTAAAATCTGCATTATGATAGAAGCTTGTCAAAAATCACATGTAAATAGTAATTTTCCTATCACTGATAGTCCTTACTTTCTTGTTCAGACTTGGCTCCTTATTCTCTATAGGTTTTGAGTTTGCAGTAGGTCCAACACTATGACAAAGAGGGGTTTCAACCAAAATTAAATATTATGTTGGCAAAACTTTGTGATTTAAAGTTATCATAAGAGATTCTATTTCCCAAGGGGGAGCAGAGAAGTTGTGAACCATTTCATAGTCTTTTTACTAAGAACAGAGGAAGATAAACATTATATCCTCTGAATAAATGTTAAAGAAATAGACGTTGACCAAAAATGGGGGAATTATGACCCCCATTCTTACACATATGCTCTCTCTCTCAAATAGATTTTTTTAAAAAGTAAACAAACCATAAAGAGTAATTTTAAAAATATAGCCTAAAATTTTCTTGTAAGTTATTAGATTAAATAGCTCAGGCCATTTCAATAGATTGTTGTTTAATGTAGATATGAATATGAATATCATAATATCAGCACTAATGCCAACATTGTTCTATATGACTTTGAAAACCTGCTATAATTTTTCATCAACATAGCATTAGGGCAGACATACATGATAAAAGTTTTCATGTCAATCTAAATTAGAAAAAATTAGTAACATTTTAAAACAGAATTTAAAACTTTACTAAAAATAATCTATAAAATGTGGAATTTTGTTCACTCTGAATGAAATGAGTGATTAAATAGGTATGGCTATTAATATTTTAATTCAAACTTCCTTTATGTTATTGGCTTTTGAGTCACATTTGATTCTGTATTAAATAATAAAATAAGGACTTCATAATTGAGGTTTTCATTAAATTATTACTGGGAAAATCTACATTAATATAAAGATAAATAAAGGTGATTGATATGTAGAAGAATATAAGGCATCAGATGTTTGCTTCATTAAATGCAATGCAAATAAAGAAGGGGAAAACTGCAGTTTAAAATAAGATTGGAATAAATAAGGAGGCACTTGAGAATATCATTAGTTTGTAAAAGTTATTCATAATTAAAATTATGAACATTTTACCCAGTAATAATACTTTTAGGAGTCTGTCATGAAAATTGTCTCACTTGTATAAAGGTATAGCCAAATGTTTATTGCAATATTGTTTATGTTAGCAGGAAAACAAGCATAGTATTATAAATGTCCATGTTAAAGGGAGTAATCGAATATTTAATTTATAATGTATAATGTTGTGAAGACTCAAATATAATGAAACAAAAAAAGCTGTATATATTTTAGAAAAGTACTCCTAGATATGCGGTTAAGTTGAATAAAGACAGAAAACTATCTTTCTGTGGTAAAAGGGAAGAATTTTTGTATCTGATCAAAATGATTTTTATTAGCTTAAATCAGACCATAAATGCTTGATGTCTCATGATAACCACGGAGCAAAAATCTAAAGTGGAATAAAAAAGATGAAGAGAAAGGAATCAATGGATCAAAATTACAAAGGAAGGCAGTGAGAGGGTGAAAGAAATAGAGGAGCTACTGGAGTTCTTGGGTGGTTCAGTTAGTTGAGTTTCAAAATCCTGATTTTTTTATTCAGGTCATGAACTCAGGGTTTTGAGATCAAGCCCCGCATTGGTGCCATGGTGAGCATGGAGTCTTCTTGAGATTCTCTCTTTCCCTCTCCCTCTGCTCCTTTCCACACTTGCACTCATGCTTGCTTTCTTTCTTTAAAGTAAATATATAAAATCTTAAAAATAAGAAACAAAAGAACTACATACTGCCATAAAAAATTAACAAGATGGTAATCGTAAGTTCTTACCTATTAAGAATTACTTTTACTATAAATGGATTAAATTATACAATTAAAAATGTATTGAAAAAAGAGTGAATAAGAACTAATATAAAAATGGAAAAGTAAAGTAGGAATGGATTTAAATAAAAGAGTCAATTACATACTGCCTACAACAGATGCAACTCAACTTTAAAGACATAGTCTGTGGGATGCCTGGGTGGCATAGCAATGGAGCCTCTGCCTTTGGCTCAGAATGTGATCTGGAGGTCCCCTGATAGAGTGCACATAGGGCGTCCTGTGAGGGGCCTGCTTCTCCCTCTTTAAAGTAAAGAATTACTTTAAAATATATAAAAATACCAAAAATGATCTATGAAGTCAATGCAATAATGATTCAATTCCAATGGTATTTCAAAAAAATAAAAAAATTTCTAAGGTGTTTGTAGAAACACAAAATAACCCAAACAGCAAAAACTTTCTTGGGAAAGAACAAAGCTGGAGCCATTACATTTCTTGGTTCAAGCTTTATTACAAAACTATAGCTCAGAACAGTATGATACTGGCTTAAAGACAGACATAGACCAAGGAACAGATCAGAAAGCCTAGCAATAAACCCAGCCACGTAGGATCATGCTTTGTGTGTTTGATATTTATTTTGATGCCAAAAATGCAAATAGGGAAAGCACAGTCTCTTTAACAAATGTATTTTCAAACTGGATTAAAGATTTAAATGTAAGACCTGAAACTATGAACTCCGGGAAGAAAACACAGGGAAAAATCTCCTTGATATTGGTCTTAGCAAAAATTTTTTGATATGATAAAATTGAAACAACAAAGCAAAAATAAGCAAGTAGTACGAAACTAAAAAGCTTCTGTACAGTAAAGAAAACAACAAAATAAAAAAGCAATCTATAGAATCATAGAAAACATATGCAAACCATATCTAGTTAATAAGGATCAATATATAAAATATATAAAGAATCCTTACATTTCAATAGTAAAAAAATAATAATTCATTTGAAATGGGCAAAGTAGCTGAATATACATTTTTCCAAAGAGGATATACATTAGGTATATGAAAAGATGTTCAATATCATTAATCATCAGGGAAATGCATTAGGATATACATTAGGTACATGAAAAGGATGTTCAATATCATTAATCATCAGGGAAATCAAATCATGGGTTACACCCAGTAGAATGGCCACTATCAAAAAGAGAAGCGATAGCAAGTATTGACAAGGATATAGAAAAAAGGTAATACTTGTGCACTGTAGGTAGAAGTGCAAAATGGTGCAACCATTATGGAAAACAGTATTTTAGAAACAGAACTACTTCAAAAAATTAAAAATTTAATCAGAAACTTAAAAAAATGAAAAAAAATAAATCTACCATGTGGTCCAGCAATCCCATTTCTGGGTATATATATCTATAGGAGATGAAGTCACTATCTCAAAGACACATCTGCATCCCTATTTTTATTGCAGCATTGTTCACCATAGCCAAGATATGAAAATAACTCAAGTGTCCATCAACAGATGAATAGATAAACAAAACTAATATGTTATATCCTGCCATGATAAAAGGAAATCCAACCATTTGTGACAAAGTGAATGGACATGGAGGGCATTATGCTAAAGTGAAATATGTCAGAAAAAGACAAATACTGTATGAAATCACTTGTATGTGGAATCTTAATTTTTTTAAAAAAGAACTTATAGAAATAGCATAGCATGTTGGTTGTTGAAACTAGAGGAGTGGAGGAAATGGGGATACATTGGCCAAAGATACAGATTTCAGTTATAAGATGAGTAAGTTCTTCTTTTTAAAAAAATAATTCATTTATTTATTTGACAGACAGAGAATGCAAAGAGACAGAGACAGAGAATAAGAAGGGGGTAGGAATTAGGTGGGATGGGAGAAACAGGGTCCCCACCTAGCAGAAAGCCCAATGTGGGACTTCATCCCAAGACCCTGAGAACATGACCTGAAGGCAGCCACTTAACTGACTGAGCCACCTAGGTACCCCAAGATAAGTTCTGAGAGCCTAATGTATAAGATGGAGAGTATAGCTAATAATTCTGTAATATATACTTCAAATCCACTAAGAGGAGATCTTATGTGTTTTCACCACATACACACATGCGCATACACACAAAGGTAACCGTATGTAGTAAAGAATATGCTAATAAGCTTGCTTGTGATAATCTTTTCACAGTAAATATGTATCCCAAGTCATCACATTGTAGACTTTAAATATACATAATTTTTGTCAGTCATATCTCAATAAAGTTGGGGAAAAAAGAAACTTGACAGTTTGTAAATGATTGAGTGTGGCTCTGTTTCAATACAACTTTATTTATGGACTCTAAAATTTCAAAAAAATAAATGGAAATTAAAAAAAAAAACAATTGTATTGTCTTTAAATGCAGATGTAGATGACATTATATATATGAGATACATAAATTAATATGTAAAGTATAACTTTATATTTGTTTTTCAGTCATCTTGTTTCTTTTTATTTTTATTTAAATTATTCTCCTTCAAAATTAAAATGTAGATTCACTTGTATCACATTCATTGACTTTCAACAAATATTTATTGCTTGGAATGTAATAAACTGAGTGCTAAATCCAAAGATTAAAGTTGTTACTTATATAGTTACTGACCTCAAATGGCTCCTAAATTTACCAGAGATGGAGAGAATATAGATTCTATAATTTAAAAAAAAAAAAAAAAATATATATATATATCTCCCTGGAAAGGAACCATCTGATTCTGAATAACAATTAAGCTTTATTTTGAAAGAGAAATGGACTATTTTAAGAAGGTCATTCAGACAATAGCTATTCTTGGATGGTTATAGAAACTGTATGTACATAGGAATAGGCAACATCAAGATAATATATAGTGTTTCTAATAATTAGGTGTGCTATGTGGAAGCAGTGTTGTGATGAGATTAAAATCAGTGAAGGCAGCCAGACTCAAAAGGGTTTTAGTATGGAATCTGGCCTTTGTCCCTTAGGCTCAATGGTTCTAGCCTCTGTGTGGACTAATGCTATTTATCATTTGAGAGGCACATCATTAGCAATTACTTACAATAGTCATTAAGTTATATGTGAATAATTTACTTTTAGCTTTATTGTTACAAATGAAAAATGATTACATTATTGCAATTTGAATAGCTATGAAACAAATAGGCCTTGTGTTTCACAAGTTAGTAAATGATTTCATATACTTTCAATATTTTAATCAACTCTTTCCTTGTTCATCAGGATACAAGGTGAAAGAAGTGAGCACTTTTCCAAGTGTCTCTTTTACATGAAGCTAAATGAAAAAACAAACACAGAGAGATAGGAAGGAAGGAAGAAAGGAAGAAGAGAAAGAAAGAGGGAGAGAGAGAGAGAGAAAGAAAAAAGAAAGAAAGAGAGAGGAGGGAGGGAGAGAGGAAAGGAGAAAAGAAAGAAAAAGAAAGGAAAGAAGAAAGAAAGAAGAAAGAAGAAAGAAAGAAGAAAGAAAGAAAGAAAGAAAAGAGAAAGAAAGAAAAAAAAGAAAAGAAAGGGAAACGGAACAAAGAAAGAAGGACAGACAGAGAAAGGAAATCCCGAAAAAAAAGAGAAAGAAAAGCAAGAAAGAAAAACGAAGAAAGAACAGCAAGGACCGAAATCCCGCAAAGCCCGTCATTCGTCCTTCGTCCTTCTAAGGCCGGATCCTTCTCCCCCCCCCTCCCTCCCTCCCCCTCCCCCCAAACCCGCCAAGCCGAAGAGACAAGAAGAAAGCCTCTTTGTGGTAATAAATCTATTGTATGTATATACTACATTTTATTTATCCATTAATCCACCCAGGGACACTTGGGTTGTCACAACAGGCAGGAGTTAAGAAAATATAGAAATTTAAAGTATTTACAGAACACCCTCTCCCCATTATGAAGTATTATATGTCCTTCTTACCACCTTCATTGTCCCTTTGAATTGCGTAACATTTATAACACATTGAACAAAGCCAAAACGTATTTTTTGACACCAAGAAGTTTATTCAGTCCCTTTTGATATCATTAAATTTTACCAGTTTATTAATGAAGATATTACGAAGTAGTTTACATAACTCAATTACTCGTCAATTGTTTCCTCTCACTTGACATAACTTTTAAAAAGTTGTCAAAACTGTAACTTCTAGGTTTATTTTCTTCCCCTGGTTATCTATGGAAATCTCAAATTATTAATAGGAATTCCACAAACCTGCTAATAATTTTCCTCTTTGTTTTCTTTATCATACACAATAATTTTTATATTCTATCCAATATCTTAAAGATTACTTTTCAACTTCACTTCTAGCAGATTATTCAGCAAATGATACAACACAAAAAATCTGAAGACACCCATAATTCATGATAGAGACTGCAGATGCCATATTTTGATAAGGATCCTGAGCATTGTAAGGATTGGTAAGGATTCTGAGCTCAGTCAGTAGGGAAGGGTTTACTTTTGAACAGGTGAAGGAAGGGAAAAAGGTATGAATTTGTCATCAATCCAGATGAGACAATAGTTTTGAATCCCAAATTAAAAGAAGACATTTTTCTTATTAAATTCAAAACCACAGGATTTATATTCTCAGACATAGCAGTCTTAGCCCATTCACCTGTGATACTTAATAATATGTTAACTAAGGGTGTCTGGGTAGTTCATTCAGTTGAACATTTGCCTCTTGATCTCAGTTCAGGTCTTGATCTCAGGGTCATGAGTTCAAGACTCACATTGGGATCCATGTTACCTAATCTTAGCGAATCATCTATTACTTTGTCTTCCCATTTTGTACTTCATATTCCTGTTTATTATTTCCTTTTTTGGTGAACAACTTAAGTGCTCGACAGATTATTTGACAGAAGACAGAGCAGTTACCCTTTTAGAGTATACTTTTGTTGCAATAAAAAATAAAGCTTTTTCTTTCCTCAATTATTTTCTTACAGACTTATTTGAGGACACATCATGCTAAAGAACATTTCCAAAGAAACCAGTAATTACGAATGGAAGAAAGTAATTACATAGGAAAAGTGGGCTGCTTTTCTTTTCTTCTTCTTCTTTTTCTTTTTTTTTTTTTAATTTATGTATTCATGACAGACACAGAGAAGGGCAGAGACATAGGTAGAGGGAGAAAAAGCAGTCTCCATGCAAGGAACCCAATGTGGGACTCCATCCCAAGACTCTGGGATCATGCCCTGAGCTGAAGGGAGATGCTCAGCGACTGAGCCACCCAGTCGTCCCTCATATGGAGAAGTGGGCTACTTTTCTTTGGAATTTTTCCATCAACATCTGGCATAGTCCCTATCACATAATGTATTCTGAAAATGTGGTAGAGAGGGAGGGCTATTTGTCATGATAAATGATAAACTGAGTTTTTAAATGTTTTTCTAAAATCCAATATCTTACAATTTACCTGAAGTACACAGGAAAAAAAAGTATGCAGCCTTTAAAAAAAGGGTAAATCATGTTTAAATGGGTAAATCTTTTTTTTTTCTTGAAACAGAGTACATCATTATAGTTACTTTATTTTTTTACAATTACTTAAAATATCTGCCTGTAAAAAGCTTAACAGTGTAAACAACTTGTCTAATAAAAATAAAAAGTGTGTTATGAAAATGGCTTTAACAATTTAAAAGGCAATGTGGAATATTTTTTATCGTATGGCTAGACTTTTTGGGATTGAGTATACATTAATTGTCTTCTTAGGCAGTGAATATATGATCTTAGGAAGAACTCTGTGATTATTGTCTATAAATTATTTTGAGTCAGGTATTTTGATTTTGGTTTATTAAAGATATGTATTCTTTGTTTCTATTTTAATTATTTTTTCTTTCAAAATTTCATTTAAATTCCAGTTAGCATACAGTGTAATATTAGTTTCAGGTGTAGAATTTAGTGATTCATCACTTACATACACCCAGTGCTCACCCAAGTACCCTCCTTAATTCTTATCACCTATTTAACCCATCCTCCCATCCTGCTCCCTTCCAGTAACCCTTAGTTTATTCTCTATAGCTAAGAGTCTGTTTCCTGGTTTGCTTCTTCTTTTGCCCCTCTATGTTCAACTCTTTTGTTTCACAAATTCCACATATGAGTGAAATTATATGGTATTTGTCTTTCTCTTACTGACTTACTTCACTTAGCATTTTACTCTCTAGTTCCATCCACGTTGTTGCAAATGGCAAGATTTCATTCTTTTTTATGGAATAATATTCTATTGTATATATGTACAATCTCTCCTTTACCCATTCATCAGTCAATAGATATTTGGGCTCTTTCCAAAATTTGGCTATTGTTGATAATACTACTATAAGTATTGGGATGCATGTGGCCTTTGAATCAGCATTTATATATCCTTTGGGTAAATACCTAGTAGTGCAAATACAATTTTTCATAATATTCTCTTATAATGTTTGCTTTTCTGTGGTATTGAATTTATTTCTCCTCTCTCATTTGTTATTAAATTTATTTGTATCCTTTCTCTTTCTTTTTGATAAGTTTTGTGCTAGGGATTTATCAATTTTATTAATTATTTCAAATAATAAGCTCCTGGTTTCATTGATCTCTTCTACTGGAATTTTTTGTTGTTGTTTCTATATAATTTATTTTTACTTTAATCTTTATTATTTCCCTTCCTCTGTTGGCTTTAAGCTTTGTCACTCTTTTTGTAGCTCCTTTAGTTTGTTTATTTGAGATTTTTTCTTACTTCTTGAGGTAGGTGTGTAATACTTCCCTCTTATGACAACTTTTGCTTCATCCCAAAAGTTTTGTACTATTGTATTTTCATTTTCATTTGTTTACATGTATTTTTAAAAATGTCTTCTTTAATTTCCTGGTTAACCCATTTATTCTTTAGTAGCATGTTCTTTAACCTCCATGTATTTGCTCTTTAACCTCCATGTAACCTCCAAAAATTTAATCTTCCCCAATTCTTTCTTGTGGTTAACCTCAATTTTCAACGCATTATGGTCAGAAAATAGGCATAGTGTGATCTCAATCTTTTTATACTTGTTGAGGCCTGATTTGTGACTTAGTACATGATCTATTCTGGAGAATATCTGATGTGTACTTTTAAAGAATATGTATTCTGCTATTTTAGGATGAAATGTTCTGAACATATCTATTAAGTCCATTTGGTTCAGTGTGTCATTCAAAGTCATTGTTTCCTTGTTGGTTTTCTGCTTAGATAATCTGTCTATTTGTGTAAATTGAGTGTTAAAGTCCTCAATAACACTATTATTGTACTATTATCTACAAGTTCCTTTATATTTATTATTGTTTTATATATTTGGGTGCTCCAAAGTTGGGATGATAAATATTTACAATTGTCCGATATTCTTGTTGGATAGACCCCTTTATTATGATATAGTGACCTTCTTCACTTCTTCTTACAGTCCTTAACTTAAGCTAAGAACTAGCTTAATCTAGTTTGCCAGGGGGTGCTTGGGTGTCTTAGTTAAGTCTATGACTCTTGATTTTGGCTCAAGTCATGATCTTGGGATTGAGAGTGAATCCTACATTGGGCTCTGTACTCACCATGGAGTTTGCTTGAGATTTGCTCTCTTCCTCTCCCTTTACCCCTCCCCCCACTCATGTGCTCTCTCTCTCTCCTCCTTTGTCTCTCTTTCTCTCTAATAAAGAAATAAATAAAAACTTTTACAAAGTCTATCTTGTTTAAGTATGGCTACTCCAGCTTTCTTTTGACATCTATTAGGATGGTAAATGTTTCTCTATCCCTTCACTTTCAATCTGGAAGTATCTTTATGTCTAAAATGAGTCTCTTGTAGACAGCATATAGATGGGTCTTGGTTTTTTATCCACCCTAACACCCTATG
Organism: Canis lupus familiaris; assembly: GCF_011100685.1. Classification (NCBI taxonomy): domain Eukaryota; kingdom Metazoa; phylum Chordata; class Mammalia; order Carnivora; family Canidae; genus Canis; species Canis lupus. The sequence goes on from NC_049233.1 coordinate 60,650,611, forward strand.
TCTTTGATTAGAGCATTTAGTCCATTTACATTCAGAGTGATCATTGATAGATATGTGTTTATCGCCATTTTATTATTTGTTTTATCATTGTTTCTAGAGATTTTCTCTGTTCTTTTCTTGTTTTTGTCACTTTCAGTCTTTCCTTCCCAATCAGGGTCTCCTTTAATATATCTTGCAGAGCTGGTTTATTGGTCACAAATTACTTTAGTTTTTGTTTGTCTTGGAAACTCTTTATCTCCTTTTCTACCTTGAATTATAGCCTTGCTGGGTAGAGTATTCTTGGTTGCATATTTTTTCCATTCTGCACGTTGAATATATCATGCCACTTTCTTCTGGTTTGACAAGTTACTGTGGAGAGATCTCCTGCTAGCCTTATGGGTCTTTCCTTGTCAATTAGTGAGTTCTTTTTTCTTGCTGCTTTTAGGATTTTTTTAAAGCATTATATTTTGCAAATTTAATTATAATATGTCTTGGTGTCGACCTGCTTTTGTTGATTTTGACAGGAGTTATCTGTGCCTTCCTTTCTCAGATTAGGGAAGTTTTCAACAGTTATTAACTCAAATAAACCTTCTGCTGCTGCCTTTTCTCTCTATTCTTCTGGGACTCTGATGATACAGATGTTATTATGTTTTATGGAGTCATTGAGTCCTAAGTCTACTCTCATGATCCATCATTCTTTCTCTCTTTTGTTCAACTTCATTATTTTCAATAATTCCATCTTCTATGTCACTTATTTGTTCCACTTTTCTTGTTTTTTTCTTTTGATATGAATTCCTTCATCTTGGCATTTTGTCTAGGTCTCTGTATTCTTCTGCATATTAGAAAATCCTATTAGGTTTCCTACTCCTGCAGTAATGGCTTTATGAAGAGGAGGTCATATAGTGTCCAGGAAGTCTCTCTAGTTGCACTAGATGCACTCTCCTGCTAGGTTATGGCTGCTCTATCCCTCAGGTTAGTCATCTCTAGAGGTTCTCCTTGCCAGCTGTGGGCAGTGTTTGGACTTTGGCCAGAAAGTGGTGAGTTTTAACTAAGTGTGTTCTGGTCTGCTTGTTAATTGAGACCTGATGCTATTTCCACTAGAATTAAAACTTCGTGGAACTCTATGGTCAGTGGATATGGTGCATATGGGGGGATTTGTGCTGGTCTTCTGGGAAAGAGGCTTGTTGTGCTGGTCTTTAGGCACACTTGCCTGCAAAAAGTAGCATCAGCAGAGCACAGTTGGGCAGGACTTGGTGTAAGCAGGTTAGACAGCCAGTGTTGGCACTGTGCTGCTTACTGAATTTGGTTTATGCTGAGAGGTAGGGGAGAGAAAAGGTGCCAGCCAGCTCCTTTGTCTCTGGAAATGGGAGTGAATGATTGATGCTTTCAGGGAAGCCCTCAGAGATGAGCAAATAATTTCCCTTCATGTGTTCTAAGTGTTTTTCAGATCACTATTTTCACACTGTCTCTGGGTTATTTGCCTGCCTGAGGCAATACAGGATACTTTGGGTTCTATCCCAGCCATGCCTACTAACTTTTAAAACTTCAACCTTTAGAGATTTGTGGTGGTGGGTATCTGTGCTTCTCTTTGAGAGAGTAGTCATGCCAGAGCACAGGGGTGTGAGATTTGAAGCAAAGAGGGCTAAACAGTCTGGGCTAGCTACCCTCAGAAGGTGTCTCTGTGCCTATGCCAAGGGGCAAAGGAGTGAAATGATGTCCACTGCTTCTTTTGTCCCAGAGAGGCAATGCCACCTCTCACAGATACTCGCCAAGAAGAGGGACCAGTCTCCCTGTGAACCTTGGGTGATCCTCAGATCACACTGTCTGCACTGGGGTTGTTTGCCTGCTTTCTTTCCAGGAGTGGGGCAACACTCTCAGGTCTCTATCCCATCCAAGCCTAAAGACCTATAAAACTCTAGTGATTGAGCCCCACTGGTTGCAAAAACCCATGAAAATCAACCCTTCTTATTTTTCTAGCCAATGGCTTCGGAGAAATGTTCTCTGGAAAAAAAATAAAAAAAGAAATGTTCTCTGGTGTCTATTGTGTGCTCCACTCTTTCTCACCTTTCCCTCTGCAGACCTGCGATCCCTTTCTTCCCCAAACCATGTCTCTGCACTTCTCACTTTCCTTTTGTGGCCTCTTCTTTCCCTCTAATTGTGCCGTTTGTTCTATTAGTCCTCAGGTCAATTTCTTGGACATTCAGAATGATTTGATAGTTATCTAGCTGTATTCAAGGGACAAGGCAAGCCTAGGTTCCTCCTATTAGTTCATCATCTTAGCTCCCCCCTATACTCTAATTTTTTAATAACATGGTCTCAGAAAACGCAAAAGAACTCTTTAATCAAGCTCAACATTTAAGGATATACTGCCCTTTATCAGATGCACAGTCATCTCCAAAATGGCACATTACTAAGGGATGCTAAGACTAAGTTGTTATGCTAAGTGAAGTAAGTCAGGCTAAGGAAGAAAAATACCATATGATTTCACTTATATGTGGAATCTTAAAACAAAACAAACAAAAATCAGACTCAGACCTATAAATACAGAGAACAAACTGATGGTTGCCAGAGGTGAGAAGCATGGAGTGATAGGCAAAATAGATGAAGGGGGATGGGAAATATAGGCTTCTGGTTATAGAATAAATAAATCATGAGACTAAAAGGCACAGCATAGAGAATATAGTCAATGGCATTGTAATATGGTTGAATGGTGAAAGATGATAGCTACACATGTGGTGAGCATAGCATAATGTATAGAGTTGCTTAAATCATTATGTTGTTTACATGAAACCGATGTAACATCATGTGCCAACTATACTCAAGTTTTAAAGAAGAAGAAGGAAGAGAAAGGAGGGGAAAGACTAAGTTGTTTTGAAAAAAAAAAGTCATTTCTTTCCATATGACATAGTCCCCAAGCAATTTGAAATTATGGCATACGTGTTTTGTTTTACTTTATGTGTAGTTGCTCTTGGATCACCTAAAAGTTAACAGTTACACATTAATAATCACCTCAAATTTTATGTGTTTGGAAAGGTTTGAAGAATATATTTCGAGCTGCGACTCTGCCCATCATCCCCTTTCCTACCCTGCTAACTATTCTCAAAATTTCAAAATTCTGAAATTTGTAATGGTATGGTTCAGTGAATAGAAACTTATTACTTTATAAGCGAAATTTATAGGAAGTGAAACCAATAACAAGTAAATACACAAGAAGATATTTGTGTATTCCTTCTAGCTATGAGTCTGCTATATCTAATTATTAGTAAATTGTTAGATACATTTACAGAAAAGATACTGACCAAAGAATGGAAACAGTATCTTATGTTTATCAGCATATTGAAAGTGACCCTATTGATAAAATTAGTTTTCTGGCTATCATTGAAGAGTATGAAAATATGACTTTAATTTTGGAGGGCTTTGTTATCTAAAACTGTCTGATCACATTTAATCTGTCAGAAAAAGGGCAATGTTGTTTTTGTACTTAAACTGACGACTCCTATTTGGAATATCTTTCATGCATACATGCATCTTGCACTGTGAAATCATGGTGATAGTACATGATTAGAACTGTCAAAGTTTTATGTGTTCTTTTGAATTTATAATTTACCCCCTTTTAACTTGACAGGTGATGATTCTTTTTCATATCTTTAAGACACTGATGAAAATATTTATATATTAACAAAATCCCACATTTCCTCACACTTTTTACAAATGATGAATACACAAAAGTGACACTGTGTTTGAAGTCACACATCACAGCATTTGATTCATCTTTTTTCAGTCCTTAGCCTTGACAGGTGCTGATGGTTTGCTTCCTATCTTAGTAACTGCTGCAAGCTGTCACATCTACTTCCAATTAATGCATATCTGTTACAGTCCAGCAGCTCTAACAAATGCAAAACTACAAAATATTTCTTCAACTTTCACTAACCAGGTGTTGCCATGGTATCTGGTCTAGCAGGCAAAGTGATGTGGCCTGTTTCTAACAGGCATATTGTCAGTCATTAGACCTACATATTTTACTCATAGACAAAAGCTGTCAATTTAATAATAGAACTGTGACTTATAATGTAACTCATTGAAAAGTAGCAGAAAAACATGGTAAACATTTTATATGCCTCTATGCTGACTGCTATTAATTTAAGTCAGTTTTTTTGTGATTCCTTCTTCAACTTGAAAACTTAGTCTTCAAGAATATCATTCAAGCTTTCATAAATTCCAGATGTATACTGCTTCATCATTTTTTCAAGAACATTAAAGCACTAAAGTTATTGAAATTTTACCAATATATATTAAACTATTACTAAAAAAATAGAAAAATATTTCCTAAAGAAGAATATTTTATTGTTTCATTACCAAATTTCAAAGTAATATTTCAGGGAAAACAATGGAGAGAGAGAGAGAGCAAGAGAAAGAATGATAGATCAATCCTGGATATTTTTAGAGCAGATTTTTAAAAATAAAAGCTCTTAAATCATTTTGACTGATGATGTATGCTACTTATACTGAATTAAGGAAATATCAATTAAGTTCTTTATAATTAAAATAAATTTCAGAAAAAATTTCAATTAACTATTGATGACACTGTTCATGTTGATGTGAAAATATTTTTTCTTGTAAATTATATTGAAACAGCACTACGTCTGAATGGACTTCTGTCTTTGTTTTAGCACTTTAGTGTACACAAATAAAAGAGAGATATATAACTGTTTAGTTGTCCTCAGAGCAAGAGAACTTCAATTTGATGGATACAGCAATATTAATTAAATTTTTCTTTCCATTGTGTTAAAATCAGTAGACAAGCCTAAGTGGTTCTGTAAGAGACTAGAATCTGAACGAGTTACTGATTGTTACTGTGCTTGGGAATATGAGGTTTGGCAAGATAACGTCTGTCTGTGTCATTTTGTAATTGATATTATTTGATTAATACTAATAATTGATAATATTGCTTAAACAAGTGAAATAGAGTGGAAAAAAACTAAACACTGATAGAGAGCAAACAGAAGAGAAAAAGGTCATATGATTTAGAATATGAATACTGATTGTTTTAATAGAGTCAAAAAATAATACTAAGTTCTGTGATGCCAGAAAACATATTTCATAAGTGGTTTCTGTAGCTAAGTCCATTTTACTCAAGTGAAGTGCACTTTAGAATGGTTACACAGTTCATTGCATTCATTCACTCATTTTTTCATAAATACTTCAAAGCACTGTTATATTCTAAACCTGCGTTCAACATTGGCTGACGAGTGACAGCATAATATAAATAACAACTCTGTTGATTCACTAAATAGATGACATTCATTGACTTCCGTTTTAGACATTTGGATATATCAGTGAAAAAATCTATGAAAGATCCCTGTCCTCTCACAGTTTAAATTTTTAGCATGGAAATGTAAACATTAAAAACTACCAACAAAGAAGTAAATAATTCAGGATTATTTGCAGATAATGCATGAAAAAACAAAAGAAAGAAAAGAGTGAGAAATAGTCAGATTCAGGAAATACTTTGAAGATAGTATATACAAGATTTTTGCTGGGTTGATTTTAAGAAGACAGAGACAGAGAAGGTAGAGTGGGGGATGCTTGGAGAAAACAAATGACTGACTCACGGGTGAGTCCAAGATTTTTGGCCCAAATACCTGAGAAGATGGTGTTTCCATCAACCAAGATGAAAATGTCTGCAAGTGGAGATGGTTTTAGAGAATCAGTAGAAATTTAATTTATATACGTTGAGTTTGGCGTAGATATTACATATTTATAAGGGGAGATATTCCATAGGCAACTGGATATATAAAGCTGGAATTTGTAAAGAAATATTTCAAAATCTAAACTTGAAGTTTACCAGCATATAAATTCTACTTTAAGTCACAAGACTGGATGAGTTCACTATATGAGTATAGGTAGATTGGAAAAAAAGAGGACCGAAGGTTAAAACTACACAATGGATACAAATTCCAAAAACACAGATAGCATATACCATCTGTACATCGTTGAGTAGGGGCTATATTAACAATCAAATCCCATGTTGGTAGGTTCCTCTTGAACGAAACAAAAGATTTTTTTAATAGTCTTTTTCATCAGTCATTGTAAGGCCACAGAATCATTAATACTTGTGGCATTAATATATTTATCATTTATTTTGAGAAAATTTATTTAAATAACTAGTCCAAGTTTTTAAAGCAGTATAGGGTAATTTTTAAAAAGATTTTATTTATTTATTCATGAGAGACAGAGAGAAAGAGAGAGAGAGGCAGAGACACAGGCAGAGGGAGAAGCAGGCTCCATGCAGGGAGCCCAACGTGGGACTCGATCCCAAGGCTCCAGGATCATACCCTGGGCTGAAGGTGGCACTAAATCGCTGAGCCACCTGGGCTGCCCAGTATAGGGTAATTTTCATCATCCTCACATGTCCATGTCTTTTTTTTTTTTTTTTTACATGTCCATGTCTGACGTGTGAGTGCCTCTTGGAAGGATTGTTCTTTACTGTCTTTATGTCTATACTGGGATTGCTAAATATGCCACAATATAAGAAAATACTTCATATTTAAAATTACAAGTTGTTTAAAAAGAAACCAAGTGAATGTATACATTTTAGGGATGACAATAAAACAATACATATTTACAGTATTTAACATGTTAACGTTTTTATATATGACATTCAAAATCATATATTGTATAACATTTACCTAGAAATAACATTATTTTTCCCTTTCCATCCATTCTTTAAGAGTTTTCACAGTTCTTTTTGACATTGTCTTTATCAACATTATAGTTATTTTCTGAGTGATCTAACAGTGTTTTCAAGAGTCTTATTTTAGGAATTGAAAAAATATGTCTTGAGAATCCCCTATTCTCAGTTTACTGTCAAAAAGATTTTCAAGAATAAATCTTTTCAGTTGCTGTATTTACAATGAGAGGAAATATGGTCCTGTGGGATAATATTCGGAACTTGAGAAGTTTATGAAGTTTAACACTAACAGGATGTGTATGGTTACTATTATTGATACAGTAACGATGGAAATAATAACTGCAATTACTATTTTGTTATATATTTTATATGATTATTGTTATAGACAGCGTTAAAATCAGCAAACATTTCCTAAATTCGTGTAATGTCAATTACTGGTTTTGATTTAGAATACGTGGAACAATAAATTCCATTTTTTCTGCCTAGGCCATTTGAGTTGTGTTAATTTCTAATTCACGTTAAAGGCACATTGGTAACTAACTATAAAACAAACATTTTTGTTTTCTTAAGGAACAGCTACTTTAGAGGTAACAGTTTACACTTGTATAACTGGAGATAAAGATTTTAAAAATAAACTTAAAACACTTAATGATCTAAATATATTGGCCAAAAATTGTGGCTTTTCCTCATGTAAAACTTAATTATATACAGCTGAGTAAAACCAAATACTTTCAAAAGAGTCATAAATTTCTTGGAAGTATTACAGTATTTAACATGTTAACGTTATACATATATATGTAATATATATATTACAGTATATAACATACATACATATATATGTAATATATATATTACAGTATATAACATGTAAGAATATGAAAAGTAAATATTGGAGAGTAGGTCAAGAGAGCCAGAATCTGTTGTTTTCATTTAAAAAAATAAATCTATAATAAGGAATTTTTCCAATAAAACATTAGATCTCAGTGTTTTTCTCAACAAAATGGATGCTGGTTCCTTATAGTATTATATGGCATATAAATAATAATATGTATAGCATTTTATAGTGAATAGAGCACTTTAATATATTATATAATTTAACATGCACTATTTGGAATAAAATAAACAAATTAGAGTTTAACATTAATTTCTGATCTGTGAAGTTAACAACTTGAAGTAATAAAATATAAGAAATAGCCCTGCACACATAAGTGTGCAGTTCAATTTTTAAAATTTTTAATTATTAGTATAAGTTTTTATTTAAACGTTTCCAGGATTTCCACACTTTTCTTTACATTTTATAAATTAATTGAACCTTTACAATAATTGCTCTCTTTGCATAGCATATGTTACTGTATCACACTAATTATAGCTTTGACCAGTTGTAAATAAGTTCGTTGACCTACAGAACGATCTATAAAAGAAGTAGAAATGATTAACTTGAGGTATTCTAAACAATTTATTATTTATACCATTCCTATATTCCTATATTCCTTATAGCCATACAAACGTTCATTTATTGTGTATGTAATCACACATTCTGCTTAAACTTTCTTTTAGGTTATTAGCTTTATGTTATTGCATATACCTTATGGCATTTTTTACATGACCTAATGTACTTGAAAAGTTTTTTGGTATAATGCAGCAACCTAGAGTGTAAAATCACAAGACCTGTTTCTTTCTGCTATATGTATCTATAAAAGTTCTTTACACTTAGTGCTCAGTTTCAGAATCTTTCCCACAGGGATAATATAATTCATCTAACTGAGTTGTTGTTGGAATAGAATTCCTTTTAAACTATTTCTTAAGTGAGTAAATAATATACAAATATTAGACATTGTTATTATTCAGAGATTAAATAACACTAAGAAAAAGAGCTGTGAGTTGTTATTCCACATACTAGTTTTGTATATTTTGTTATTTTTTTTTTCAACATGCTATATCTTAAGAATCATGCATTACAACAGACGGGAAATTTGGTAAAATAGAAATAACACAGGCTTCGTGTAAAATCAATCTGCATTTTAGTCTCCACTCAACTACATACCAGAATAGGCTTTGGACTATTTCTCAATCCTTTTTATTCTAAATTGGTAAGTGAAGAAAATAGGTCTATTTTAGAAAGTTATTGAAAAAATTCTTCCTTTCTTAGAAATTATTAAAGCTTGAGTAACCTGTGTAAAAGTTGTGAAATGCACAAGTACTAACATAAGTGAGAATCAAAACTGACTAGTATAGAAATGTGAGTGTGGGTATAAGGAATTAGATAGATTTAAAAATATATATATAATTTTCTTCATATGTAATAAAGTTGATTTATTATACCATGTTTCCCTTTCTCACATACCCATCCAGCTTAGGTAAAATAATTGTATCATCAAATATTTGTGTATACCCTTTGCTCTTTTGGTCCTTTTTTATTTCTGCAAACCAACTTGTCAAAATTGCAATCATAATGAAAATAGATTTTCTATTCTAAATCTATGTAGCTGATTAAGGTTAGAGAAATAAATGTATCAGGAAGGCTGTTCTCATTCTAATTTCATGATCATAAACTTCAAAAAGTTATTTAACATGATCTGAAAAACACAGTTTCCCTAGTCTACATTTCCACTTTTCTATAGGGGTATTTTATATAATCTTTATCTTTAAACCCCTGACACCTCATTTTCTATCCTCTTTATCACCTCATATCTCTATCCCCATCTACTCTCAGCAAATGATACTGCTTAGTATTATTATGAGAAGATTTAAGTAACAAGAGATGTCTCATCAAAAATCCACTCTATGTTTGTCAATTCATTACCATCCATTCTGTTATCAGCAATGAACTATTTTTCACCTGACTATAATAGACCCTCCCATTTGTGCACTAAATCCTACCCTCTCTCACTCAAAAGCCTGGCTAGAACTTTCTCCTTTTCTCCCACATTCTCAATTCCTCTGTAACAATTTCCATAAGCATACAGATATGTTGTGACCAATTCCATAAAAAAAAAAAATTCTCCTTGACCTATTTACTCTCCCGTTATTTTCCCATTTCTCTGTTGAGTATTACAGCAAATTTCCTGGAAATAATTTTCCATATTTAACTCTCCAATATTCCTTTTTCCTCCCTCTCTTAAACTCTCTTAAACTGACTGTAGTCAACATTTTGCTACCATCACTCCAGTGAAAACACTCTAGTCAGTCATCGGTTACCTATATATTGTTAAATCCAGAGGTTAAATCTTAGTCCCAATCCTATTTTAGCTGCCAGCAGTATTCATATTCACTGTGGCTTATCACTTCCAGTCAGAAATACTTGATTGGCTAGAGAATCATCACCTGGCTTCAAAGACTCCATGCTCTCTTGTTTTGCTTTTATGGAATTGACTTTTTCTCAGACCTCTCTGGCTCTTTTCCTTCTTCACTCCAAACTCTCCAATCACTGAAGTTCCTCAAAACTCCATTCTTGAACTTCTATCCTCTACCTACACTTATTAATTAATTTACTTAATCCAGTCTCATAGTTTTAAATAGCTCTTTACTGACTGGCAGCTGCCAAATTCCCACCTGAATTAAAACCTCTTCCCTGAATTCCAGACACATAAGCCAAATTTACATCCTTACATCCAGCCTAATATCTACACATGACATTTAAACTGAACACGTGCCAAAGAAAACTTCAGAATTTTCCTACCAAACCTTCTCCACCAATAGTATCAATGGTATCATCTCAAAGTCAAATCCATCTTTCCATTACCTCTGGCCCAAATCTTGGTTTCATTCTTTTCCTCTTATTCCTTTGCAATTTATAGTTACTTTATCAGAAATCCCATTGATTTTACATCAAGAATCTAATCACCACTCACTAGCCCTGTTGTTTCCAAGCCAGTGTAGCCACTATTTCATATGTGATATTTCATATCTACCCTCCTACTAGCCTCTTCTTACTCCACAGCCTTGGTCTTTCTAATAAGTGTAAGTCCAACTGTGCCACTTTTTGTTCAGAACACTTCAGTAACTATCTCATAAGGCCAAATCTCAATATCTTATAGAAGCCTAATACTTAAAAACTCCAGCAAATCACCAAAGAGTCTGACATCCTATTTGATTTCCTTTTTGCCCTGTGCCCCTTCACTCTGTCTTTCCCAAATATACTCCTGTCTTGCTTTATTTCAAACATGCCAGACATGTTCCTTCTGCCTAGAATATGATTTTCCTTTAATATAGTATTGCTTGCTTCCTCACATCTTCTGAGGCCTTGATGAATTTTTACCTTCTCAGTAAAGCCTACTTGGATTATACTAGCAAAATTGTAAAACTCCCATGAGCATTTCTGAACTCCTTTAGATTGTTTTATTTCTATAGCGCTTAGCACTTCTAGCACACGATATATTTTACTTATTTATAATATTTATTGATTTTTTGTCCATTACTTTAAAACGTAAGTTCTACATGTGCAGATTTTTTTATTCACTGATGCCTTGGATATATCTATTAAATGTTCAACAAATATTTTTTTAATGGATAGATCATTGATAAGGCTACTATTATAGTTGTAGGAACAAACACAGAAGAAGTAACTTGCCAATGATAACATGAAGAGTATGTAACAAATATGAAATTGAGATGCAGACAATTATATTACTAAATATCATGCTTTAACTACTTCATTATATTTATCATCAAATGATGTATCAAACTTTCTATAATCATGTCTCTGCTGCTACTACAAAGTCATCCCACACTGGTACATTGATTATTTTATTTTATTCATCTGCTTCAAATAATAAACTCTGTAAGGGAATATTTGAAGATTAAGGATACTTGTGGATTGAATATAAGTTGGTGATATATTCTTTAACAATTACTGATAATGCTATTCACATTTCAACCAGCAGCTTGTATCTGGAAGGAAGTTTAGCTTTGAGTATCAAGTATTACATGTGCTCCTAAGTCCTTGAATGATCTATGAGACTTTAGCAAAATCTGCCTAAAGGAAGAATAGATAATTTATGATATAAGGTGAAATTCTTCATATCTTTCAAGAAACATCCTAAAGATCAGTTATTTAAAGTCTTTCCTGCTTATTTCTACTAGAAACATTCACTGTCATTACTAAATCCCATAATACTTTTACTCTTTTGTATTGAAAGGATATTTTTATTTACATTATATTTATTCAAAAAAATAATCATATATTCCTAAGCAGAGTATCAGCTGTTTGAGAACATTTATTTTTGTGCCCCACAGCACCTACTGCTTATATTTTATTAAAAGTGGAGCTTTAGTAAATATTTGTTGAATTGAGTGCGTATAAAAAAGAAACAAAATACACTACAATTGTATGGTAAAGTAAGTAAAATGAAACTAGTTAGTTTTTAAATGATGATAATGATCATTTGTTTTCTATACCACCCTTCTCAGCCAACTGAGAAGATGAGCCTATGTGACTGAGAGATTCTGCAAAGTACAAGTACTGAATCTAATCAAATACTTGAAGGAAATTTTTGTCTTGCTTGTTACGAGAAAAGAATTATAAATGAGCCACATGATGCCCTGGGTTTATTTCAGAATTTCAGTGTTTGTTTGGTTGTTTCAGAAAAGCTTAAGAAATTTCTCACTGCACCAGAAATCTTTAAAATCCCATGTACTTTGGGAGTTTTCACACTGTGGATAAGGTAGGATTTTCAAAGAAGTAACAAATAACATTTTAAATTCATTAAGCTTGAAAGTAGTTGAACTCTTCTTTGTAAGACTGCTAACGTACAATAAGTTGTAAGAAAAAAAATACAGAGCTTTTTGTAAGTGTTGGCAGCTAGTCAAAGAAAATCCTGAAGTTTTTGAAGTTTAAACTGCTTCATTTGCTAGATTATTGTAATTTTTTTGAGAAAGATTCTATTTTTCAAGCTCTTCATTAGGAAATTCAGCTTAGAATATTTCTTTCAAAATGCTCAACTACATTCCTAACAGTTCTAATTGAAGGATTAATATGAATTCAGATGCATATTTTCAATTGTGAGAGTGGTACATTATCATCTTAACCAAAAATTTTCCATAATCATTCATATGCCAACTACAAGGAACATTTGCTTTTTGGCTAATATTCTCAACTATGAATGTCATGATTCTATGAGTGGTGTATGTTTTCTGTAATTTCTTGATCTTGGTGATAAGCCATCAGAATTCTGAAACATGACTAAAGTGAACAAAGGACAGTTATATAATGGAGAAAAAATGCAAGAGAAATATGAACTATTGGTCTCAGTGAAAACATTCCACTAATTCTAAAGATATATTGAATCAAAATGTTTGAAGAATATTTGTTACTCATTTCCTATCCTAAATTTTGAATGTCATTTTATCTCTGTATGCATATTCTCAGCAACTTTTCACTTTTTTATTTTTGAGTTAGAATTATACATTTCAAAACATAAAAGCTTTTTAGAACTGAAAATTCAATGTCAATTTCAAAATTTTATTAGAACTGAATGAAAACAAAAGTCTTTAAATTCTGAATGACATACTTGTCAATTTTGAAAGTGTTATATAAACTAGTGACAAGTATGAAGATGCAATAAAATATTCTGTCTAAGGTATCACTAGCTTTACATTTTAATAGTGTATGTATCCTAAAAATGACATATTTTCATTCTCTAGGAAAACTCATTCTTTACCATATGGTCATTGGTTATATTTGATTTTCAAGTAAGTCATTATTGTATCTATATTTAAAATGTTAAAAAAAGAAGGAAAAGCTATAGAAGTTAGCCTAAAAATTTAACAAAATCTATGTATCTATTTCCTTCTACTATAATCAGTAAAGAATTGCCTTATTATTTCTCCTCTAGTCCAGCTTTCTTGTGTAGTAAATAAGTAGAATCTCTTCATGGTAGTGCTGAGTGATGTAAGTTTTAGAGTCGATGCCTGTCGAAGAAAATTACTTAGATTTCTCCATCTATGGAGATCCAGTTAACATTGTTTTGTGACCTAAATTTCATAAACCAAAGTGTTTCTATGTTTCATAGAGTTTTATTAACATTTCTCATGTTTTCTGGTCTCTTCTACTCTTGGCTCTGGGGCCCCTGTGATTCTTCATGTCATTATCACTTTGATTATAAAGCTCAGTTTAGCTCCCACAATAATAATCCCTCTCAGTATGCATTTGTATTTTCAAATTTTGGACAATTTCTGCAGGCAGATGGAAAAAGGGTTTATATCACTGTCATAAAATTAATAGAATGGGCACTGCAAGCATCATATTTCTTAAAATGTCTTTCGGTTTTGCAATCTTTGAGAAATTTTGCTTGAATGTGACTCTGTATCTTGACAGTCTATCATTTGCCTCTTTTTCCTCATTCCTTCCACATTATCTGGTGTCTCTCTTTCTTTGTCTCATGATATCAGGAGGAAAACAAAAACATGTCTTCCCCTAAGTCATGCTGAAACTGACTCTTACCTCAAGATCAGGATGGGAAAGGTGGGGTTTTTTTTAGCATTAATTTTCAGTATTTATTACTGTTTCTATATAAATCAATTAGTGTGCTGATGAAATAAAATTGTACTGATTTTTTTTGAATATATTTTTTTCTATTTCATTGCAGTTAAAAATGGAGATTCATTCATTGGAGTGCTGGAGTGGTTCAGCCAGTGAAGCCTCTCACTCTTGGTTTCTGCTCTGGTGGTAATCTCAGAGTCATGGGATCTAGTCCCTAGTGGGGCTACATGCTCAGCTGGGAGTTTGATTCTCTCCCTCTCCCTCTGCCCATCCCCCAGCTTGTGCACTCTCTCTCTCTCATGAATAAATAAATAAATAAAATTTAAAAAAAGAAAGTGAGGTTGCATCTCCTTTAACATATTCATCATAATTGTTTTAAATTCCCAGATTGATATTTTCAACAGTTCTACTATGTCTCGGCCAACTGCTCACTCTGTCTCTTCAAATTGTGTTTTGGTTATTGGTATGCACTCCGACTTTTTTTTTTTTTTTTGATAGTTAGAGATGGTATGCTGTAAATGACCTTTAGTGATGTGCCGGTAAGGCATGTGCTGGAGAAAGTGTTCTTATTCTTATGGTTACATTTCAGTCTTTCAGTGAGTCTATGCCCCTTGACTATGTACATCATAGTTTCTCAGTTTTTCTCCCCCTATTAAATGAAAAAGGATGCCTAGGGGGGCTAGAGCAGGATATTTCCCTTCCCTTAGGTCAGTTAGGGTCTGCTAATACCCCAGCAGGTTACGATCTAGTTAGTCTCCTTTAGGAGCAAGCTTTGTTAAGAAAAGACTACTCTGGTCTATTTCAAAATCACTCCGCTTTCCTTTCCCTGCCAAAAGCCAGAGGAAATTTTTCTCTGATATTTACTGTGGGAAGCTGGTCAAACTTTTTGAAGTAAGTTTCATCATATGCTGGGGGTCTCATCAAGACTGAGTCTACCTAGAAATTTTACCTTTCAAATATGTCTGCACAATTGAGCTTCTACAATTCATCAATCACTATTCAGGTTTTTCTTTCCCAGCTCTGATTCACGAATTCTAGTTTTCACTTGAAAGACTGTTCTGAGAAGCTGTGACTCTGTATTTTCCCATCCGACTTTCCAATTTGAGGGGCAGGGTTTTGTTGTTTTCCTCTTTCTTAGAAACCCAAGAGGTTTTAAACTGAATAAAGGATAAAATGGAAGTTTTAAAATGGAGTTTTAATATAAAATGGAGTTGGGAAGTCAGATAAGGGAGCTCTCACCCATTACCACTCACCATTAATTGCAGACCTCAATAAGAAGAGATGTATCTTATATTCCCAACGGGAAGAAGGGTACTTTAGTACTCCAGCAAGAACGTTTTCTCCTTGCCCAGCAACAGCTCAGACAATGAAAGACTATTACAGCTCAGCCAATAAAAAGTCACTATAATTTGAATTCCTAGTTTACTTTAATGGACTTTTGATTTATAATAGCCTCTCCAACTCCCATCTTTCCTCTATGAAAGTGTTCCTCTCCTTTGTTCTCCAGTCTTACCTATGGTTTTTGCTATAGCTTGCTTGTTCCCGATTACAATTTCTGTTATTCCTGAATAAACCCTTTTTATTGGCAAATAACTATTTTTTTAACTTTTAAGATCAACATTACTTGATGTCAGAAGTGGGGTCCAAAGATGGTCCCTCCAACATCTTTGAGGTTGGTGAGCAAATAGGACTAGTATGCACTGAGCCCATTAGGCCCATTGACCTCATTGCTCTCTCTAAAATTCTAGGGTTTGAGGATAAGTTTTTGCCTGAATTCAAGCTCTACTCTCTGTCTTGAGCTCTGTAGGATTCACTGGGGATCTGTTTTGCTTTGTTTTAATTTTAAAAGTTTTATCTTTTTTTTTTTTTTGTTAGTACTCATTTGGCATTTGGTCCAACTCCTTTGGATTCTAGCTGTTCCTATTGAAACTGTGCTGATATTTGGCCCAATTCCTTTGGAATGAGGCTGTTTAGGAATTTCTCTTTTGCTCTAGAGAAAAAGCTGTCAAAAAAGGGATTATAGTGATTAAATTCTCTGAGGGAACCCCCTTTCAGGGACCAAGGCTGGTTTTATGTTTAAAAACTATGATCTTTCCTCATGCAAATTTTTAACTAATGGACCAGCTTAGCTAAAGATAATTTAGAACTTCAATGACCATTATGGGGAACTTTCAATTTCCCCAAACTTGTTTTTCTCAATGCTAAATTAGAGAGTTGTGGCTCCAATATTCAACAACAATAATAACAACATCAAAGCAAACATGAGTGGGATGCCTATTTCAATTGGTATCTTGAGGCTTCCAAATATTTACAGGATTCTAAAATTGCCCTGCAAAATACTATTCCTAAATTACTGAAGCAAACAAACAATCAAAGGAAAACAAGATGGTTTCTGAGGAATCCTTTTCTGCTCCCATCTTTCTTGTCTCCAGACACACAGCAGCCATCTTGTGCTCAGGCCCTGTTTTGGTACCATTTTCATCTATTCCGTCTGCACCATCCCCACTCCTCAGTACCCTTGCCACCCCTTCCCTAATTTTAATTCTTTCACTGAACTTCCTTTTCTTCAGAACCTCCTCAACTTTCTCTTCTCCTGAACCTGCTGAAAGGTTTAACTCTTTAAATGTAAGTCTTCTGAGGATCCAAATAACCTCTAAATTCTTTGTTACCTGGACTAAAGGTGAACTGTGAGCCATAGTTAAAAAGTTTATGAAAATAACTGATGATCCTCATAGATTTGCTGAACAGTTCAACACAATCATTCAAGCTTACTAACCTGGTTTCATAGATTTATATCAATTAGTACACATGCTTGTTGATGATGGCCAGGCTAAACATTGAATGAAACTAGGTTGATGAGAAAAATCCCTTTCATTTCTTTCTTTCTTTTTTTCTTAATTGAAGGAGAGAGAGAGAGAGAGAGAGAGAGAGAGAGAGGGAGGGAGAGAACGAACATCCTAGGGCTTGATTCACAACCCTGAGATCATGACCTGAGCTAAAATCAAGAGTCAGACAATTAACTAACTGAGTTACCTAGGTGCTCTGGAAACATCCTTAAAGGGATTTAGAAAAACAGACCCCTAACTTTTGGCAAGATGCTAGCACACTTACTGGAAATATCCACCAAGCATTTCCAACAGCTTTTCCTAAGGCTTTTAATTGAAACAAAATTCAGTCTTGCACACAAAAGCTTGATTAACCTGTTCATGACTATTACGATCAACTCTAAATTGTCTTTAAAGAAAATTCTGGTCTTCTTTTAGATGTCAAATCCACTTAGTATTTGGCTCTGTGTTTATTCATGGGCTGAAACAGAATCTTTCTCTTTTAGTTAAAAGGACCCGGATGACTAAGAAACTACATCCACAGCAGTTATAGTTAATTTGGCAAATCAGTTTGTCTGAACCCTGGATATTCAACTAAAAGAAGGGCCACTAAAACTCTGAAGTTTCAACTTCAAATGGAGACTCCCAAATAAAACCAAAAACCTCGTGGTCTCTGCTAGTATTGCAAAGAGCCAGAATATTAGAAAAAAAATTATTACAAACTTAGGCACTCCAGGTGTATAGAGTTCCCTAGCCAGGATTTTCAGTGTCTTCCTAATTCCCAAACAGGGCTACAAGGAACTACAGTGGCTTTTCCCAATCCTCCATCTTAATCCACTCAAATGACAATCTAGACTGGGAATGAATTTCTCTCTATCCATACTGACACTGGAGCTATACACTCAATGTTCAAACTCATTGCTATAACACAGCCTGTGCCTTAGAGTACTAAAATGGTTTGAATAGTGGGAATCTCTAATAAACCTCAACAGGTTCCTGCTTCTGAATCTATTCCCTCTTGTTCAGGTGCTTTGAGATACCCACCATTTCCCCCATATTTTCTTCACCTTTATTCATTTACTTGTCTGAGATTTTTTAGAAAAATATCATGCTGAATTCTCCTCCTAAAAGGGGAAATAATTCTAGAATTTTATAGTAATAATCAAAATAGCCAACCAGGTGAATTTAATGACCCATAACATCTTTTATTTGCTCTGATAGCATTAATGCTGAGCTGGGGAGACTGATCATTTGTCTTTACTAGATCATGTACCATGCTCTTTATGGACAGAATCTTCAACTGTTATTGGCAGAAACTGCACTGCACCTCCATTGAGATTCAAATACATCCCTCAAAACCTCTTTTCAGAATTCATAACCTATAAATAAAGAAGGTTTTCAAGGCACCAAGCCCAAAATAGTTGGTATGACTTTGGGGTACATCATGACCTTGGATGATCTGAAAACAGTAAGGTTTCTTTAACCTCCACTGGGGATGAAATGAAAAATGGCTATGTCCAAATTTATTAAATCCCATACTTTTACCAGCTGCTCTGGCTATTATTAAGGTTCCTGATTATTCCAGACTTGATTTCCAGGGTGCCAAAGAAAACTACTTCATTGATATTTCCACCAAAATTGGTACTTTCAAGGAAACTGATAGCTAAACCTTTGTCATAGTCCAAAGGATTATTCCCCAAAATGATAATTTGGATAAAGTCACCAGAGATAATTTGGAAACATGTACCTCAATAGAAGAAAACAATATTGGAAATATTATAATTGATATAATAAGAAGGAGAGGTTTGGTTTGGATCAAATAACAATCTGGTCTTCCAGAAATTCTAAATTTCTCACTACTTACCACTGTAAATTCATTAAACCATTGGTCTACTGACAAAACGATAGCATACATGAACCAGTATTGGTTGGAAACTTCCATATAGCCACAAAAAAGTGCCCACCTCATTTGTTTCACCTGCCCAAAGTACAACCCAAGGAAACCTGTTTGCTCTGCTCTTAGACACTATAAACTTCCCAGTGGGCCATTTAAGTTTTGGCAAAAGGATTTCATACAGCTTTCCTTGTCTCGTAGATATAAATATGTTTTAGTCATGGTTTGCATGTTTTCTCATGCACCAAAGATTTTCCTTATGGACAAGCCACTGATTCTATGGCTAAAACTTTGTTAGAAAATATTATCCTTAACTAGAAAACCCCCTCAAACTTTACAATGATCACTTAGGTGCTTTGATGAATCTGTACTATTTAGCTAGTTTTACACTTTCACCGTACTTATCATTCTCAATCCTCAGAGTTGGTCAAATGTACTAACAGCTTCATGAAAACTCAATTGGAAAAATTTGTAGAGATCCTCCAAATACCCTGGGCAAAGGCACTGCCATTGGTCCTGAATATCCTTTGGAACTCATAATATATCCCTTTGGGAGCTCATAAACTCTCACCCTTCAAGATAGTCACAAGATATCCAATGCACCTGGCCCATGCCTCTATGGCCCCCAGTTGATAAAAGATATGCTTCAATATTGTAAAGGCTTAATTACTTCTACTAATATTAAACATGCTTTAGTACACTAATCTTATCACAACACATTCCTAGGAAATGAACATTTTAAGAATCACACCTTGCAGTCTAGGGATTTAAATCATCTAGTAGAAAAGAAACCCCAGAAAGACTCTCTTCAACCTCTCTGGAAAGGTTTCTGTCAGGTACTGTTAACCCACTTCTGTGCCTTCAAACTGTAGGGAATAGATTTTTGGATTAATATGACACATCTAAAGAAAGCACAAAACCCTGACTAGATCTGCTCACCCTCTGGTGACCTAAAAATAAAGATTCCCTGTAATTGAAGCAGACACCACCTAATGAGACAGCTTTCCCAAAATGCCTGGACCAAGCCTATCTACCTTCTCACTATTGCTTCTTCTCTCTTTTTCATGGAAAGACATTTCCCTTATCTGAATTTCCCAATTCCTTGAGAAAGGGTATAGTCTCTATGATTGTTTGGATTTTCTGTCAGAAACCTTGATCTGCCCAAGACAGCAATGAGCCCTTAGTTCATCCTGTAAGTAATTTTGCTGAAATTCCAAATGTCACTGTATGCTTGAATTGTTCCACAGGTCCTTTATATAAGATTAGGGTATTAAACCTACCTAACCCCATTCCCTGCTTCAATTTAACATGACCCTGGGATGGAAAAATGAGATTTCTTGCTACTGTAAGGCAGCCTATATAAATTGAGCCATTTCAACCTTGCTGACATACCCATACTTTCAAGGTAATCTTTCAGTATACAATAATACAGCATCTTAGTCTTAGTTCAATCATGCTAATAACTCTACACTGGACAGTAGGTCCATAGATACTAATACATATGATGGAGTCCTATTACACTCCCTGGGTCCTTTTAACTGGTGGTCTTAACAAACGTGCCTATGTTTGGACAACTCATTGTCTTCATACTGGAGAATAAAAGGCTAATGTTCTCTTTCTGTATTTACCATTCTACTTTCTCTTTTGTGCACTTTTCAATGTGGGAAATGACACACAGGAAAGGTCCTTCTTAGCATCAAGGGACAAAGGGCACTGAATTTGGAAAACCTTGACACTTGGTCACTGGTGCTTTTGGAAAAAGATCTTGATTAAAAGGGGAAAATGTGAAACTAGATTAAGGGAGCTTCATTTAAAATGGAGTCAGAGGCCAAAGGGGGAAGTTCTCATGCTTTACCACTCAGTATCAATTGCAGACTCCAGTAGGAAGAGAGGTATCTTACATTCCCAACAGGAGGAAGCTGACTTTACTACTACTCCAGCTGGAGGAAGGGAGATTTTCTCCTTACTTACCAACAGCCCAGCTAATGAAGAACTAACAGCTCAGCCAGTGAAAAGCTACAATGCTTTGAACCTCCAGTTTGCTCTAATGGACTTAAAAAAAGTTTTTGTATTTGAGTCTGGTTGACATACAGTGAGTGTGTGACATTAGTTTCAGGTGTACAACATGATGATTCAACTTCTCTATATGTTATGCTATACTTACCACAAATGTTGCTGTCATCTATCACCATGCAATGCTATTAAAATATCATTGACTATACTCACTGCATTGTGCCTTTTCTGCTTGACTTATTCATTCCCATACTGGAAAGCTGTATCTCCCACTATCCTTCAACCATTTCCCCATCTCCCAGTGGGCTTTGTTTATAACAGCTCTTCTCAAATCCCTTCTTTTCTCTATAAAGGAACATTTCTGTTCTTTGTTGTCCAGACTTGCCTATTGTTTTTGGCTGTCACTTGCTTGTCCCAATTGCAATTCCTCTGCTATTCCTGGATAAACCCATTTTGTTGGTAAAATAACTGGATCTTTTATTTTTAAGATTGAAAAATTATTGATTTTTTAGTCTGCTCAGCTTTTTACTTCTTAGGATGGAATGATGACTTTCAAACCTCTTAAATGCCAGACCAGAAACTGGAGTAGGTCCCTTAGTTTTTGTAGTTAGTACTATTAGGGTCTTTCAGTACTTTAGGGTCTCTAACAGACTGAAGTCAAGATGTCAGCTAGGATTATAATGACTACAAGAGTAGACTGGGGAACGTTTTACTTCCAAACTCCCTCATGAGGTTGTAAGAAGGATTTTTAGTTCTTGCAGTGCTGGAAATTCACATGGAAGTGAAAAATTCTAGAACAGATGAATCAAGTAAGAAAAAGCAAATTGGGTTAATACTATCTGACTTCAAGACTTACTATAAAGTTATGGTAACAAAATCAGCATCATATTGGAATTAAGTTAAATGTATCAATGACATAGAATAAAGAGTCCAGAAATAGACTCATACTTATATGGACAATGGATGTTTGATAAAGATGCAAAGGCAATTTAATGAAGAAATTATCATTTTTCAGCAAAATGATACTAGAACAACTAGAAATACATATTTAAGAAATATGAAACATTGAATTATACTCAGTAATCATGCTAAGAACCTGAAGACATGTATTTGCAAATTCTTTCATGCTTTACTTTCCTGAATCATCTTTAGTTTGATATTTATATTAAATTAACAACTCTTCTACTGGGTTTGTATTCAGGTTTTGGTCTCTTAATTCTTAAGCCTTCTAGGCTTTTAGTTTACTTCTGCCCAGAGAGAGGTTTTTTTTTGTTTGTTTTTTGTTTTTTTTTTTTCTGATTTTAGAAGTCTAAATCTAGCAATTGCTATACTAATACTTCATGTAGGGGTGCTTGGGTGTCTCAGTCAGTTAAGCATTCAATCTTGATTTCAGTTCAGTTTATTATCTCAGGGGTTGTGAGATGGAGCCCTGCACTGGGCTCCTCACTCAGCAGGGATTATTTCCTTCTGCCCCTTCTCCCTGCTTGCACTATCTTTCTCTCTCTAAAATAAATAAATCTTAAAAAAATACCTTTATCTATAATAATTACATTTATGTACATAGCTGTACACTTGTTTTCACTGTTGTATTTATTTCAATGTATTCATAGCACAGTGACAAAAATTGAAAAATTCTGTAACTTAGGATCATCTGCTAGTGAGAATCCTCATTAAGTTTTTTCTTCAAATATTTTTTGAAGATTTTATTTTTTTCTTCAAATTTTTATTTAAATTCTAATTAGTTAACATACAGTACAATATTGGTGTCAGGAGTAGAATTCTTCACTTACATATAATACCCAGCTCTCATCATTATAAGTGTGCTTCTTAATGCCCATCACCCATCTAACCCATCAATCATCCACCTCCTTCCATCAACCTTGTTTGTTCTCCATCTTAAAGAGTTTCATATAGTTTGTTTCACCTCTCTCTGTTTTCCTCCTTCTATATGTTCATTTGTTTTATTTCTTAAAATCCACATATGAGTGAAATCATATGGTATTTATCTTTCTCTAACTGACTTATTTCACTTAGCATAATACACTGTAGCTCCATCAATGCTGTGGCAAATGGCAAGACATCATTCTTTTGGTTGGCTGAATATATATATATATATATATTTACACCCCATCTCTTCCCATCCCATCTCTTCTTTATCAATTCATCAGTCAAATGGACATTTGGGCTCTTTCCATAATTTGGCTATTGCTGATAATGCTTCTATAAACATTGGGGTGAATGTATTATTTTGAATCTGTATTTTTATATCCTTTGGGTAAATACCTAGTACTGCAATGGCTAGATCATAAGATAGGTCTGTTTTTACCTTTTTTAGGAACTTCCATACTGTTTTCCACAGTGGTTGCACCGGTTTGTATTCTCAGCAACAGTATAAGAGGATTCCCCTTTCTCCACATTCTTGCCAACACTTATTGTTAACTATGTTCCTAATTTTAGCCATTCTGACAGGTGTGAGGTGGTGTCTCAATGTGGTTTTGATTTGTATTTCCCTGATAATAAATGATATTGAGCATCTTTTCATGTGTCTGTTAGCCATCTGGATGTCTTCTTTGGAAAAATGTCTATTTATGTCTTCTGCCCCTTTCTTGATTGGATTATTTGTTTTTTGAGTGTTGAGTTTGATAAGTTCTTTATAGATTTTGGCTACTAACCCTTTATCGGACATGTCATTTCCAAATAGCTTCTCCCATTCCATAGGCTGCCTTTTAGTTTAGTTGAGTGTTTCCTTTTCTGTGCAGAAGTTTTTATCTTCATGAAGTCTCAATAGTACATTTTTGCTTTTGTTTCCCTTGCCTTTGGAGATGTGTCTAGTAAGAAGTTGCTATGGCTGAGGTCAAAGAAGTTGCTGTCTGTGTTTTCCTCTAGGATTTGATGGTTTCCTATTTCACATTTAGGTCTTTCATCCATTTTGAATTTATTTTTGTGAATACTGTAAGAAACTAGTCTGATTTCATTATTCTGCATGTTGCTTTCCAGTTTCCCCAATACCATTTTTTGAAGACTGTACTGTGTTTGTCTAGTGGATAATCTTTCTTGCTTTGTCAAAAAATTAGTTGATCATATAGTTGTGAATTTATTTCTGGGTTTTTTTATTCTGTTCCATCAATCCATGTGTCTGTTTCTCTGCCAGTACCATACTATCTTGAATATTACAGCTTTATAATAAATGAGAATCTTCATTTTTATTCTTAAAAATCATAAGAAATAAAATTCTTAGGTCATCATAGGACACGAGGTAATTTCATGTGAGCCACTCTCTTAATCTAAACCATTTAACTGGAAATTTCCCTAATTGAAAACAAGAACATAATTTTAACTAATTTATAACCTTAGACATATTTCCTAGCAATTTTCACGAGTCCCTGAGTTTTCTGCCTTTCATAATAGTGTAAGAAAACATCTTTTTGATAAAAGTACCTTGGACTTATAAAGTAGTTATGGTTTAGATATGATAGTTGTCATCTTTTGCTCTGGAAAAAGTCCCAAATAAAAAGTTTGTCCTATGGAGCTCTATGCCCTTTATTCTAAAATGTTTTAAGTTTAAATGTCAAGTAGGTAATCATAACGACAAATGTTCTGGTCCTATTACTTGGATGTAAACATCTGCTTTTGGCTTTAATGTCATAAACATCTAAGCTTAGAACAAATATATTCTTTTAAGATATGAAAAATAGTTTGCTATTGAGAATAAAGAATGGAAATGGCAAGAGAATTTAGTCATTTCAAATGCAAATTTACATGCGTGTAATTCTCATTTGCATGCATGCAATTTCAAAATTACTTTATGTGTTTGATGAGAACAGACTAGAATCATTTGGTATAGAAAAGCATCTGCTACACATACACAGGAATATTATTCAACTTGAAGAAAAATTTACTGCATGCATCAAATTGACATTATAGTGGCTATAAAACAAAAAATAATAAAATATTATTGAATGAATTCATTTGTTTAAGGACATTTACAATGATAAATGTAGCCATGTAAAAAACATTTCACTCATCTGTTTTTATCTTAATTTGCATACATCCTATATACCTCACTTTTATTTTCATATTCCATGATTTAAAAATTAGAAATGACAAGAAAATCAGGCTTTTATCTTGTTTTCCACAAAATGGTGTTTTTGTATTTCTGATAAAGGTCTTACATGTCTTAACTTCTGAGTCTCTAACTCTAAATACCTTATTGTCCAGAGACACATACTCTGTAAAATGTTGGTTTTTTTTTTTTTTCGTTAAAAAAGTTTTGTTAAACTTGTTCAAATCCAAAAAGTAGTGTAACATAGAGGAAAAATATTTTTAAAGTTTACAAAATCGAACAAGTAAATACACAGAAAAGCCAATTGTACCTAGGAAACATGATTTCTAAGAAGTAGACATTTTACTTTTAAAAAATACATTTTAGTTATTTCCTAAATTATTCAAATTTAACATTTTATTTTGATGACAGAGAGGAAAATAATAAGTCTGTCTTTAAATGTATTCTTCTTCCTGGGTTTCTTTATAATTTAGCATGGATGGTTTATGTAGATACCTTAATAGGCACTCTGTATGTAAACAGCTAAATATTAGGACTATGTGAGATACACAGTTGGAAAAGTAAAACACACATATGAACATCGTAAACTGAGTGAAAGGAACTCTTTTTATCATAAACATGTATAAAGGTATTATTGAGAACAGTATTGGTTTAAGAAAATATTTACAGGAAAAAAAAATCTTTTGACCAGTTCTCAGTTGTAGGTAAACATTGTTCCATTTCTTCACCTGGAGCAACAGGTGAATCAGAATATCAGAGAGTTAGAAATGAGTATTCTATTTTTAACTCTACCCATGTTACACATGTGGTTACAGGAAAGGTATACCACCCAGATTCCTCCATAAAAGACTTGTCCCTCTAACTGGCATCTGTGTTTGGGTTTGACACACATGTACAGATGAACTCACTCAAGGTCATGCTTTATCTGTGTGGCTCATATCCAGTGAAGAATCAAGATAGGCAATCTCAGTGTATGACAATGCTGGTAGGACGTATTCATTGCAGATGTCTTCATGAGGTCAGTCAAATTTGTCAGGTGACTTCTCTCTCTGCCCATTATTGTTTCCTCCCTCATCCTTCCATAGGTGTTGAGTTGTAATTAATACTCAACATGATAAAGTTTGTCTCAGCTTCTGCTACCTCAGAAACAAACTAGTGACAGGAATTCTCAAGAGTGGTGCAAAGAAGAGAGTGACAATATTTAAATGGTATCCCTTGCCAGCCTGCCTGCTAACAATGAGGAACACTTCCTTGTTAATGAGCAGAGCACAGACAGCCCTGACACGTGGTAGTGGTCTTTACTTGTTAAAGCTGTCACAGGGATTAAGGAATACCTGGGTGGCTCAGTTAACTGAGCATCTGACTTGATTTCAGTTCAGGTCTTGATCTAGGGTTGAGTTCAAACCCTGCATTGGGCTCCATGCTGGGTGTGGAGCCTACTTACCATAAAAGTCTCACATAGTGAATTAGCACAATGTAACAGTGAAAAAGGGATGTGACAGCTGATGAAATTTATCAGACATTTGAGAGGCACACGATAAATAGTAAATATAAAGATTTTTATGCCAAAGTCAGGCACTGTTGGAAAAATAACTTGATATGTGCTCCTCCAAATGTTGAATCTTATATTTGCAAGCCCTGAGCCTGAAAAAGTTGCCTGACCTTCTCTACTGAGAGCTAACACTCCCTTTTCATTTAAAATCAATGTAGAAACTCCTTCCCTATAACACAACTGTCCCAAATGGTTTGGTAGCAATTCAAAATGTAAAATGTAGACTTATCATATGATTTAGCAATTCTAGCTCTAGATACAATCCCAAGAGAGCTATAAATAAATGTCTACACAAAATATTTTATATTTATGCCTTAGTAACAATATTCATAATAACCAAAAAGGAGAAACAACTCAAATTTCCAAATGATTGGGATTTTTGAATTGTGTTTTTGTTATCAATTTATATAATAGAATAGCCATACAATGGAATAAAAATTAATGAAGCACCCATATAGGATCCAATGGAAGAAGCTTGAAAATATCAGGCTAAGTGGAAGTTGCCAGTCACAAAAGACAGATTGAAAGATTACATTTATATGTATGAATGGTTTACAATAGGCATGCTTAGAGACAGAAAGTAGATTAATGGTTGCCCAAATTGGTAAGGAATGATGGTGGGAGGAATGAGAAATAACTGCTAATGGATACAAGTTTTCCTTTTGGGGTGATACAATGTTCTAAAATTAGATTTTTATGATTGATGCATAATTCTGTAAATATACTAAAAATACTTGAATTTTACATGGTGGAATTTATGGTATACAAATTATATCTCAAAGCTACTTTAAAAAATAAAGTGCAGAAGTCATATATTCACATATAACTTTCTCCCATCTCCTAGTGTTAATTTCTTTACAATAATCAATACCAATAAACTCACAGACTTTATTTCTTGAAATACTTTTCTGGTTCCAAGATACAATACTGATCCCATATGGCATTTTGTTATCACATCTACTCAGTTTCCTTCAATCAACCAGTTTTTCTTTTTCATATTCTATTGTTAAAAGGTATTTACTAAGCCCAGCCCAGTGAAAAGGAGGTAACTGAATTCTCCCTTTTTGATAGAGAGGTAACAGAATTTATGGTAATTTTTAAACTATCAGAGTAACTAGGAAATTTGGGGGAAAGCTACATTAAGGTATGCAACTAAGTTGCATTAGTTTCATTAAGGTATGAAACTAGCCATAGTTTCTCTTTTGTCTGCTACTTTTGTTATTCATCAGGCTAGTTTCTCTTTTGTCTGCTACTTTGTGAACCTGCTACATCAGTGAACCTTGCCTGCATCATTTATTACTACAGTATTCCCATGATAAATTTCTTTTTTTTTTAAGATTTTATTTATTTATTCATAAGACACACACACGCACACACACACACACACACACAGAGGCAGAGACACAGGCAGAGGGAGAAGCAGGCTCCATGCAGGGAGCCCGACGTGGGACTCAATCCTGGGTCCCCAGGATCAGGCCCTGGGCTGAAGGCAGCGCTAAACCACTGAGCCGCCCGGGCTACCCTCCCATGATAAATTTCTATTTCCCTCATTTCTCCCACTTGTAGGGGAAGGGAAAATTTTCTTCTTAAACTTTTTGGTTCTTGAGTGGGGTG
The DNA here is from genome assembly GCF_011100685.1 of Canis lupus familiaris. Taxonomy (NCBI): domain Eukaryota; kingdom Metazoa; phylum Chordata; class Mammalia; order Carnivora; family Canidae; genus Canis; species Canis lupus. The sequence continues at coordinate 60,678,722 of NC_049233.1, forward strand.
ACTTTGTAACAAAATACAAATTAGTAACAGAAAACCATACAGCTTTATTTAAAATCAGTTTTACATGACATGAGCTTTCAAAAGGAAATGAAAGCCCAAAGAAACAGTTAATATTGATCATTTTTATACTAGGTTTGATGAAAAGTAGAAGGTTCTGGGAAAACATGATGGGACAAAAAAGTATGAGCTAAGTGTTGGATAAACCAGGAGAAAATTAGCAAGGCCTGTTTATGCAAATTCTATTTGGTATCCCTCTATTTTTAGAAATAAGTATGCTTCTTCCCTCTTGATAGAGGGAGAACACCTCTCATGAGAGAATTTTGTGAACTATTTCAGGAGAGAAGGTGAGAGATACCTTCCAGCAAGCACCTGCCATTTTTCAAATTCCTTCAGCTTAAACATATTCAATATGCCAAAGTGCCATATTTTCCATTCTCTTGGGATTATACCTAGGGTCTGGTCACCACCCCTGTTAAACATTCTCATGTGCTGTTGAGCTCTGGACCAGTGAGTTCATAGCAAACATGTGTTTGGAAGACTTTGACCTCTCAAAGAAGAATGTGAAATCAAAGTTTATCTGTGGCTCTTATATCCTTAAGTTTGGACATATAACCAACTATCTATTTTAACATGGGTCTAATTTATTTGCTGTTTCATTTTTCATAAAATTCAGTTGATTTAAAAGTTCATTTCTCATACTGTGCATCAAAGTAAAAATCTCAACAACAACAAAAAGTTGCCATGCCCCCATGGCATTTATTAATCATTGCCAACATTTATTAATCAAAATTATTCTATAAGAAAAATTTGGCCCTCTTTTCTCCTCCATTTGTTTATTCAATCATAAATTTTTAACATTATAGACATATGGACTTTTTCCTTTGGATTATAAGCCAATACTATTAGATATATTATTTATTTTACTGGAGTTTTTTTAGTTTTGGCCACTGAGGGCTTTTGCTGGCCAGTAGGAACTCCTATATATTTTGGCATGTACTTTTTTTTTAGCACTTCCTTATTTTCTAGTACTATAAGAACTCCAGACTTATTGTATTTTTCCTACCTAAGATGTAGAACTAACTACATAACATAACATCTCTAAGGAGATGTAGTTTCTTTTACTGAGAATGATATTTAGAAATAAAGGACAGTGTAAGAGGTGTTCTCATTGCTACTGTTATGTCACTGATTCTAGCTCTTTGAGTGAACAAAGCTGAGAAATATATGTCTGTAAAACAAAACATATGTATAATTCTGTAACTATATACTATATTAAAATTAAGTTTATACTGACATTTCCAATTCTAATTCAAAACAAGTCTCATTTCTTTTTTTCGATTTTATTTATTTATTCATGAGAGACATACAGAGAGAGGCAGAGACATAGGCAGAGGGAGAAGCAGTCTCCCCACAAGGATCCTGACACAGGACTCAATCCCAGGACCCTGGGATCATGCCATGAGCCAAAGGCAGATGCTTAACCACTGAGCATCCAGGAGTCCTAAAAAGAAGTCTTATGTTAATATTTTCTTTCTTTTGAGTGTTTGTAACTTCTTCTCTAGCCATGAGGAACTGGGCTCCCATTTTCCACAAGTAAGTAGTTTATTTATTCAATACTAGCATACATGTAGTTTCAGAATTAGTATTTATGCATTGACTATAGCCTTATGATATTCAGCCAAAACAATCTTTACCAAAATTATATAGATCAAGGTCCTTTCCACTCATTCGTTCAGTGATCTCATATCACATATTTATAATACATTTTAAGTTTTCACAGTTTGTATTCAATGCTAGGATCCCTAATGTTCTAGAGGATTTTTTAAAAATCAGCTGCAAGGAACGAAAAGGTTTTCTTCTACCTTTTTAGGGTCCCTGGCTGAGTCTGAAAGTTAAAATTACAAAGGCAAATTAACAGGAAGAAAGCATAAAATATATTTAATATAAATTTTATGTGATATGGGAGCTTTTGTACAGAAACAAAAGGCCAAAGAAACAGACTTGTGTACTTTTATTCTGGTTTTGATGAGAAACGTACAATTGTGGAGGAATATGATAGGTTAAGGAGTATGGGGTATTGTAGTAAACTGCAAGAAACTTAGCAAGGCCTGGGACACCTGGGTGACTCAGTGGTTGAGCATCTGCCTTTAGCTCAGGGCATGATCCTGGGGTCTTGGGGTCAAGTCCCACATAGGGAGCCTGCTTCTCCTTCTGCCTATGTCTCTGCCTCTCTCTCTCTCTGTCTCTCATGAAATCAAAATGCCATCTATAGTACTGTTGGTAATGAGAGATTAAGCCTTAACAAAGAGGCATGATAAAATATATAAACTCAAAATGGCAAAACTGAAGTCATGTATACTTATTTTATAAATATTATAATTAGGGCTTGGTTTTTTGGGACCAAGATCAAATTGGGTCTTTGACTTATTTTCTGTTAATATCGAATATTCACTCTTGAAGAATGAAGATACATTATTCACTCTTAATGCTTTACTGTGGTTGTGGTTGTTATTCATGTTTATGAAATATTATTTATTTAATATAAAGAATATTAATTGTATTTTAATTCACTCAGATCTATTCCAATAATAAGTGAGGTTTTTTGTAGTTCTACTCTTTTATTTTAGCAGGTAGCTACTAAATAGCAAAAAAATGAATAATAAACAAACAAAATATTAAATAAATAAATAATCCCTTAGATGATTAACAGTTTTCACTGGTCATATGCAATATGCAAAATTCCAAAGGAATATATATATTAAATTAGTACTGAAAAAATGTAAAACCATAGCTAGATATGAGGTTTATGTAGCGTTTATTGCCCAGCAAGTGAGACTCTGATTATAACATGTCAAAACAACACATCAATACAAAAATCTTTTTGTTGTAAAGATAATTACAGTGCCTTAGACTTTAAATATACAATACTCAACACATTTCAAATTAATACAATTTAAGAATACAGAACCAAGAGAAAAATTTTGAGTCAATATGTTGAATGCTTTTAAATGAATTTTAAAAGAATGGTTTACTTTAAACATTGACTAGTTAGAGGAAAAAGGTTTTAATTCTAAAGATAGTTTCTCCTGTCCCCTAAAAAGTCTCTATTTTATTCTTAAAAGACAAACAAACAAACCACTTAAAACCAAATAAACAATTTGGGCTAACTCAAGGTGTAAAGTGATGATATATTTTGACTTTAGTCTTTCTATATAATGTGGATTTTGGTATTTGGGAGTTCAAATCTACACTGTTCTTAAGATATACAACTCCTAATGAAAACCACCACTGGCAAGTCTACTTTCTATTTTCCAGGAAACTGAAATTATGTACATTTCAAATTAGGAGAAAATGAGCTCCTTTATACTTTCCAACTTTAAAAATGTTCACTAATTCCACAATTTAATCAGGTCTCTGCATACATAGGATCAAAAGGCACAGATGTCAAATGACTCCCAGGATATTCTATATGACTAAATACTATATATGCGATTGTCACCCTTATTCAGCACATTCTTCTTGCTGTTTTAGCTTCTTGACCCCCATGTTCAAACACAGAATAACTGTTTTCCCATAAAATACTATGTATACACTAGTTTGATTTGATTTTGTCTAGCTTGGAAACCTTTATAAAGTCTATGAATCCTCTCAGCATTGGTTGAATATAGCATCAACTGCTATTGGTATGGTTAGTTCATGTCAGTTTATACACATGCACGCACATGTGCACCCGAAGGTATACTAGCATTTACTTCTTTAATAATGGAAAAATCACTGATGACATTTTTCTAATAAAGACAAATAGATATTTACTTAAATATTTTTTCTGTGGTGTCCTAATCCCATATTGAGGTTTTTTAAAGTATTAAATTATTTGTGGCAAGCTAAATAATAGTTTTACAAAGATGCTCATTTTCCAATCCCTAGAACCAACTCAGAATATTTTACCTTTCATGGCAAAAGAGATTTTGTAGATGTGATTAAATTAGAGGATTTGAGATGGGGAGATTATTTGGATTATCCAGTGGGCCCAATGTAATTACAAGAGTTTTTAAAAGAGAGAGGCAGGGGAGTCAAAGACAGAGAAGGAAATGTGACAGTGGAATCAGTGAGAGGATTGGAGATTACACTGCAGGATTTAGAGTCTGAAGAAGGGACCACCAGTCAAAGAATTAGACAGTCTCTGAAAGCTAACAAAAAAGAAAATGATTCAGCCCTAGAGCCTTCAGAATGAACCAGCCCTGCTAACTTCATGTTAGCCCAGTGAGACAGTGAGACTGAGCTTGGGTTTCAGACCTCCAGAACTGTAAGATAATAAATCTCTGTTGTTTTAAGCCATTACATTTCAGGTAATTTGTTAAAGCAGTAAGAGGAAATTAATATTCTAAGTAACCATTAAATTACTATATTTTTAGTGATTTTACAGAATCACGTATGAAAATGACACATTCTTGTCTTATCTGGATTCAGCTGCAGATATTTAATAATGGATTTGCATTCAAACTCTGATTTAAAATTTTTTTTTGAAAGAGAAATTCTCTTAGAAATATAAAAAATTATTTGCTGAGGCAAAGAGCTTATTTTGGACTCAATTAGCAAACAGGGATATGTACTTGGCTCCTTTTGTGATTTAAATTTGTTTTTTGAATACTTACTGAAGATAAATAATTACTTACATTTCATGGTTTGTAAAAGAAAAAAAATAAGCTGTAAATTATACATCAAAAGCTTTTCTTTGTAGTCTAGACTTCAGCCTGCACACATGAAATCACCTCAACAAATTACTTAACTTCCTCGTAACATATAGTCTACATATCACTTAGGAGTTTTTTTCTTGGATTTTAAAGTGAGTTGCAAATGCAAGGTATTATTATCATTAAATTGCTAGTTTTCTGTAACTCAACAGAGTTGAGTCACAATCCTTGATGTTATCAAGTAGAAGTTCCCATAGAAAAAGCTTACTACTTTCCTGAAGTTAATCTACAGAAATTACAATGGGCATTTTTTTCATCATATTGAAAAGCAATGGAAGACTGGTCAAGAGCAAGAGAAGGAAGAGAGTAATATGTAAAATTCATTTAAAAATATTTTTTAATTTTATTCAAATTCAATTTGCCAACATGTGAAATGCATTTTAAAAGACTTAAAGAGAGGTACCTGGGTGGCTTGGTTGTAAAACATCTGACTTTGGCTTAGGTCATGATCTGGGGTCTGGAGATTAAGCCCTATGTCAGGCTCCCAGCTCAGTGGGGAGTCTGCTTCTGCCTCTGCTCCCCAACCCCCTACTCATGTTTTTTCTTTCTTTCTCAAATAAATAAAATATTTATAAATAAATAAAAGACTTAAAAGTTCAAAATAAAGTAATGCTTACTTAGTTTGTTGATTTTACTTTCTAGATATAAGCACACAGGTAGAGGTGAGGAAAATTTTACTCAGAAGTAAGGACAGAATTTGGGTGATTTATACCAGGGAAACTGCATTAAGGTTATCTATTTTTACACTAGGGATTAGGTTTAAGGGTGTAGACTCCTGTTTTCATACTATATATAAATTTATAGTAGCAAACCAAGACTTCCTCAATCTTAATTTTAGATCCACACCTATTCTCATTCTATACTCTTCCTCAGTTATTTTATGCACATTTGGGCTTCACAAATCATTTGCATAAAGATTTTATATACCTATATTGTTGATCCACATTCTTTCACTCAAAAGCATTTAGAAACTACATGATTAAAATGAATGATGTAGGGATCCCTGGGTGGCGCAGCGGTTTGGCGCCTGCCTTTGGCCCAGGGCGCAATCCTGGAGACCCGGGATCGAATCCCACATCAGGCTCCCGGTGCATGGAGCCTGCTTCTCCCTCTGCCTATGTCTCTGCCTCTCTCTCTCTCTCTGTGACTATCATAAATAAAAATAGAAAAAAAAAATGAATGATGTGGTGTGAGTTCAAAATGCATTTTAAAATCTTTCATTTTAAACAATCTAATAGAAATAACACTTAAATAAGTATGCCACTGTGGCCTACTTGTGTAATTTTCCCTTTTAGAGATTCAATTAGAGATTAGAGATTAACAATTTGTCAAATGTAATGCTTTCTAAACATTATTAAAGGTATTGAGAATATTGTGTATTTGGGATTTATAGCAAGGAAAGATTAACCTTAATAATTCTAAAAGAAAAGTATGTTTTCAGGATCTCCAAAAACATGTCATTTGTAAAGAATGAATAATTTTCTAATATTATTTCCTTTCTATGATATTTTAAGTAATAAACAGTAAATAAAAGATAATCAAGTAGTCAAAATATACACATAAAAAGTTTAAAATATTTTGCTCTACTTATTTTTAAATGATAAAATATCATTCTAGATAGTCATATTCTGTCATAAATTTCGAGAAACAATACAAGTATTTGTACATGTATGCAAAGGCAGCAGAATATTGACTGAAAGAATTCGTCCAGTTTGTTTGTTGTTTCTATCCCCAACTATGAACAATGGTTAAATTTTTTAAATATTTCAGAAGGGATGACTTGATTGATTGATTGATTGATTGATTGATTGATTTTTTTAAAGATTTTATTTATTTATTCATGAGAAACATACAGAGGCAGAGACATAGGCAGAGGAAGAAGCAGACTCCCTGTGGGGAGCTCGATGTGGGTCTCGATCCCACACCCAGGATCACAACCTGAGGTAAAGGCAGATGTTCAACCACTGAGCCACCCAGGTGCCCCAGAAAGGATGATTTTAATGAACTAATTTGGCTACCAGTGTTTGGATATATCAAGAATGTTAAGCTGACATGAAAGACAAATTTTTCTACTAAATTGTGATTTAGAGAGTTATAAAAAATAGCTCTTATTTTATCAATCAATATTGTCTTTTTAAACACATATGTATATAACATTTGTAAGGAAAATAAACATGTTAGTTGCAAAAGGTACACTGACATTCTTTTTTCAGTCTATTTTACTTGTTTATTTATATTTCTAGATTTCTCTTAATCTTTGACTATTTTAAAGACTATATCAACTATTTTAAAATAAAATACTTTTAGTATAAATTAGTGAGTCATGACATATTGCATGTCTATTTTATATTACTATTATTTAATAATAATCTTATTTTTATGTCAGTATTTTGGAATTTAATTCTGAAAAGAAGGAAGACAAGAAAAAAATCACCTATATTTGCACTGCTCATGTAATTCATGTTGACATATAAATAAAAGGTATAAAACCTGCATTTGTAAGAAAATTCATATACAACAGAATAATGTGAAGTTTCTTAAAAGCTCATCTCCTTTTTCTCCTTTTTCAAATATATACCTTCTGCAAATAAAATTTCTTAGGTATATTTCTACACAAAATGAATATGCTTGTTATTTACACTAGTTTATTTATGCTAGTTTTTATCATTAATTTTAATAAAAGGAAATATGCAATGGAAGTTGGTTAGTACATTGTGATTATGTGTTTTATAACATATCTTAGAGACAATTTTATATCAGAGCTTAATTGTTAGCTTCATTATTTTAAATAGAGATGGGTATTTAGGCTTTGTTTCTTAGCAGTGATGAAAAAACACCTTTGTATATTTACTTATTAATTTTATAAGTGAATCCATAGGTTTATTTTCTATAACAATATAATTAACATTTTTATTTTGACATACGATGTCAAGTGTAATCGATTGTAGTATTGTTCTAAATATTCATGGCTGTCCCCATAAATCTTGTCCTAATCCCTGGCTATGATAACAGGTGAATATAAGAGATATGGATCTCATGTTTTAAAAATTTCAAGAAGGGTGAGTTACAATTGTGGAAGTAGAGAAATGCTGTGGCAGCTTAAAAGTTGCTGAGGGGGCTGACCTAGTTTTAAGGTTAGAAAAGATATCCCTTATGATGTGATATTTATGATTAGTTCAAAGGATGAGTAGGAGTAAAATAAAGAACAGCCAAATTCATGTTACTCTTAAGAGATACATAGTGATTGCAGAATCAACCTTTGTATTTATACACAATCACAAGTAAATAACAGTGAATATGACTAATATTCCTACATAAATTTCTCCAAGCAAATAATCTTTCCATAGGCCTTTTAGTTCAATTCCTACTTAATATCTCTTAAAAGAAGGTTCCTAATTTTTGAATAATACTTTGTAAAGCTTAAAAAAATTGTAAACCATTTCAAATTCCTCAACTAGTGCGTAAAGTCATAAGAAAGGTAAAGTTTCCTAGGTTGTAAGAATGAGACAAAATGATGGCCAAGTCTTGTCTAGTTTTTGCTAAATTTAAAGTTCATCTTGTAAACTAGGATGAAAAACATGTTCAATTTATGTTTGAAAAGAAAGAGAATAAAAAACATAATCCCTGAGTTTGGGGAATTATAAAACATAAAGTCTTTTAGAAAATCGGTCCTATAACTAAGATTCATATAGCTATGTTGACTTGACAGTTTGTATAATAAAATGAAAATACTATACCAAAAATTATGTTTACATTATGCAAGCAAGTTAACACTTTGAAATGACTGAGTTCATTTTCTGCCAACTTAAAATACAGCTGTTATAATGTTTATCCAGAGCTCATTTGAAAGCTTGTATTGAACACAAACCTTTAAATATCAAATGTCCTGGTTGGTCTTTTCCCCATTAGTAAAAGTACTAAGTCTAAAAGCTTTGGCATAAATCTTTTGATTGACATATCCATACAACCAATTATGATCTGCATGAGATATACTGAGGTATATATTAAACATATGGTTTCTGGGTCTCATTCCCAATGTACTGAATTTGAATAAAGGGAAAAGAATAAGGAATTTTTATTTATTTTTTAAAGATTTTATTTATTCATGAGAGAGAGAGAGAGAGAGAGAGAGAGAGAAAGGCAGAGACATAGGCAGAAGGAGAAGCAGATTCCATGCAGGGAGCCCGACGTGACACTTGATCCTGGATCTCCAGGATCACGCCCTGGGTTGAAGGCCGCGCTAAACCGCTGAGCCACCCGGGCTGCCCCACATTGAGTTTTAGATGGCAACAGAACATACAGGAAGATGTCATGGTAAAGGTACAGATAGTGAATTGAATAAAACAAACATGTCATAGGTTGAGAGATCCATGGAACTGGAATTGATTGGATGATAACTGAAGACATAGGAAAGATACAGACCAGTGGTAAGAGAATAGAAGAGAACATGAAAGGATAACAAATGGTAGCTAGATTATGTAGAGTGGGTAAAATGTACAAATCACTGGGAATGTTGATGTTATAGATGAAAAGAGGGAATTCTTTTACGGTGAACAGATATCTGACATTTTTGAAATGGAATATGGAGATGTAAGTTGGAAAAATATAAAGATACGATGACGATAACAAAGTAATGATAATCAGTACTCATATTTTGAGTAGGTATATGGAAGGAGGTTGAGAACTTGGGGATGTATAAAAAACACAGACCAGTTAATTTCATAAGGGCAGTAGCTACCGTACAAAAGGAGTCTTAAATAAGGACACTGGCTAGAAGTGGATTGTAAGAGATCAAGATGAGAATTGGATGACTGAAAGCCTAGGTACTTTCAGTAAATTGCCTCTTTGGGGACCATAGATATAAAGAAGATAATAGTAGTTGGAAAGAAAAGACATGCTTTGCAGCTGCAAAATCAAAGCAAGACTGACAAGAGGGGAAAAATGATAAGAGTGATAGAAAAAGAAGAGGCTGCATGTTTAAGGATAGGCACCACATAAAGGTAAATGAGTTTACTTCTGAAGTTTAAAAATATTGAAAACTTTTCTTAAGAAATCTCTTCTTTGTGACCGTGTTATTACTACATCTATGTTTATTCACAGCTTGACATCTGTTTATATTTTCAAGATAATGAAAAGAAAACCCCCTGCCTATGCCAAACCACACTGTCTTTTCTCTTTCTCTCTCTTCAAAAGAAATAGTTGAAAGAAGTAAAGCCAATGATTCTTAGAGAAAAAATTGAGCCAAAAGTTACCTTTATTAAATAGGAGTACCAAAAAATCAGTAAAGAGCATTGTTGAAATCAAAAGAAATTTGTACAAAGAAAACTTTGGCTTTCTTTGCTTTTTTTTTTTTTTTTTAAATCTTCTGAATAATGAACAATGTGTTTGGTAATTAAAAGTTTAATTTTACTGAATTTTTATTCAGAATATTTAGAAATCCAGAGAATAATGCATCATGTCCTTCAATCAATCATCTACTTCTTTCACATCCACCAACCAAAGCACTAATCCTAATTTGTATGATTGGTCCAGTAGGTCCATGACTCCACACACCTTCTTCCCCATTTCTCTTTTCATTGTGCTTTCTGAGACTGCCCTCCCAAACCAACAGACGACTCTATGTCAAAGGCTCTAGCCTGTTTCCTGCAGTAAATCAAGCCTAAATCTTCCCTGAGGAAATTGCTTCTTTGCAATCTCCTTAGATAGTGAGTAATTAGATTCATGAAACCTCTCAGAGATGGGTCTTGTACTTGCTCTTTCTTGATCCCCCTTACTTCACCACATTTTTAATTTATCAAAACCAGTTCTGTTGAGTGCTGAAACCTTTAGCTAAGTGACCACTTTTTATTCTACATTGTTGCTTTCTCCCTCCTTTTTTTTTTTTTTTTTTTTTTTTTTTTTACCATATACTCCTGTCTACTACATCCATTGAACCTTGGGTCAGTTTTTTTATTCACCTCATGCCTTGCTATCATTTTAGGGGACTCCAGTAGTTAACTGGATTACAAACCCCAAAGCTTTCTCTGTCAATCTCTTCACAACCTTATTTCAATTGACTTCATTTCTGCCATTTTAGTAACCCATGCCTACAGTTAAAATTTAGGTCACAATCACAAATGTACTGACCACTTTGCTTTCTTCCAATAAACCACTCCTCTGATATTGTCACTTCCTTCCTATCTAATCAGATAGCAATGGTCTATCATTTTAGCAGCATATCCTCACCAGTATCGTAAACTCCCTTGCCCCACCATTAGGTTGCATTTGTCTAAAAAACTTAAACTTCTAATGAATCCAAATATTTGTTTTCTCTATGACTCATTTAAGGTTATCAAAGTATCAAGTAGGTTCCTTAATGTTTATTTAATCTTTTAAGATTCTACGTTAACAAACTGAAGTTCTGGGTTCCATTCTTGTCTCTAATATCGTCTACTCTTAGTTTCATATTTCTAATATATAAACCCAGAATCCTATTACCTCAAGAATTTTTTGAAATTTATGTGAAAATCAAATGTGATAATGCATGTGGAAACTTGTAAAAATATAATTATTTGTACAATTTCAAGTTGTACTGTGTGGGAGGGACAATGATTTGGCCTTCTAATACCTGGTGCCAGGTAGCCATTCAACAGAATCACTTTTACTCAGTGAAGATATGACACCATACGTCTTAATTAGTTGATTCCAGAGATAGCCTCATGTACCCATTGTAGGTCCTATCAAAATATCTTAGGTATGATGAGAAAACTAGGATTGGGAAAACAGCATGGCTCTAAATACAGAGCATTACAGTCTACCTCAAATTTGATTTGCTTGGAGTAGGTGGCATTAAATATTTTCTATTCGTTTAGACTATCCTTGAGAAGAACTGATTGAAATAAACTGAGAAGGACTGGTAGCATAGGATAAATAAAGATAGGACAAGGTAGTTGACTTCAGATGTGATTCAGTATAGGTTAAACATTTCTTCAATTGCCTCAAAATCAATGTACCTCTTAGAAATCCAGGAAAAATATTCACTACTACTTAGATAGATAATGCCAGACAATTGTTTGTAATATATCTTAAGCCTATGTCCTATTAAAAATAAAATACAAATAACTGATAGTATGCACAGAGAATTCTGAATATTTGTTATTCAGAGTTACAGTATCGCTTCATTTTAAGGTATAAAAAATTTTACTTTTTCATATTCTTAAAATTATAACTCTATTTAATAAAGAACATGACTAAAGAGAAATATAGCCCTAAAAACCAAGAATAAAATTCTTTACTATAGATATCTTCCACTTTAAGTAAAATAAATCTGCAATCTTTTGTATTTAAAAGAGAGACAATCAAGTTCAAAGGATAGAGTCTCAAGAAAGATGACCCATGCTTACTCCTAGATTTGTTAGTGAGAAGTCATGCGACATTAGGCATCTTCTTTAACTTCTCTGAACTTCAGTTTCCTCATCTCTGATATACAGACAGAAAAGTCATACAACATAGAGTTGTTGTGAAGATTAAATTAGTCAGCACTGGTATAGTGTTTAGCATACAGTAAGCACTCAATAATTGTGAGACATTACTATGAAGCAAAATTAGAAAGCATTTTATGAAATGGATGTAACTGACTTTTAAAAAAATCAATTCTCTTAGTTTATTTATAGTTACTTTTTTTGTTTATTTGTTTGAGAGAGAGAGAATGTGCAAGTGGGGAGGAAGGGGCAGAGGGAGAGTGAGAGTGAGGATATTAAGTCCCAGGCCAGAGCTTGATCTCATGGCTCTGAGATCATGACCTGAGACAAAATTAAGTTGGATAATTAACCAACTGAACCACCCAGATGTCCCTTATAAAATTACATTTTTAATTTTGTTTACATTGAGAATTAGCTCCACCATTCACTTATTTCTTCTTCAGCCTATTTTGCAGCATAAAATTGATAAGTACTTGCTCTATGTTGAATTTATCATAGTAAGTAGTTCACCGTCCCTACCCTGAAGGAGCTCAGAATACTCACAGTACAGTAGGGAAGATAAACAGATTATAACACTCATCCAATACAGAATGATGTAGGATTTTACAGCCTTACTTATAGGATGCTTTGAGACCTATACCAGCACCTCAGCCTTATATAGACTTTAAAGTCCTATTAGAGTAACTGATTCCAGTAACACTAATCCTAAATAAAAAGATGAGGAGGAATGGTAAGACTGGATTTCAAAAAATAAACAGCATGTGTAGAGAAGTAAGTTAAAAAATGGAATTGAAAGTTCCAGAAAACTAGAAGCTGAAACAAACAGGAAAAGAATTGTGAAACATGATACTAAAATACATATAGAAGTGGGTTACAAAGTGTTTTTTCTATGACATTTAGTTTTTTCAACTTAGAGAAATATTGACATGTTTTAAACATAGTTCGTACATATTTTTGAAGGTCATTTTAGGTCTAAGATAGGGAATGGTTTCCAGCAGGAACAATCTAGAACTTAATCTAAGTAGGGCTGGGATGGTTGAATTAACTGGAGCTTCTCTCTCTCTCTACCTAAAGTCCTCTCCACATGCTATTTAAGCTTTCTCATGCTATGGGGTCAATCTTCTTACATGTGTATCCTAATAGATATGGAGACTGCTCTTAAATCCAGGACCTGGAAGCTGACACATTATTATCATTTCTTCCATATTCTGTTGGTCAAAGCAGATACCAAACCTTACCCAGTGTAAGGTGAGGCGATCATTGACTTCGACTCTTTATGGGACATCAAAGAATTATTTTTGGCCATCTTTAATTTGCCACACCCATTATTGTTACTAATTTATTCCTTGAGAATTGACAGAGGAAAAAAAGGTTATAGAATATCAGAGTAATTGTTAGACTTCTAGCTATTGAAACTCTGAAAAGGAAAATGGTTTGAAAAAGAAAATGAATTCTATCTAGATAGCTGTCAGAGTATTCAGGAAAGATAAACAGTCGCATTTGGATCGGGAGACCCGAAACTGGGATCTCCTTTGGAGTTTGGCTTTAAAATGATTCATCCACACATTATGCAAATGGCAACTGAAGATCTAACAGTGAAGATGAACATTCAGGGAAATTAGAACAGTAAGTAGGAGCCTCAGAAAATGACAGAAGAAATGGTCACTTTTGTATGGGCAGAGGAAGAGAGTCTAGTGATAAATATTGGAAAAGAGTGGTCAGATATGCAGGTAGAAAACCCACAAAAAGTATTTTCTTAAGAGAAGCATTCAATCATGGCTTGTGCTGAGAGAGTAACTGACAGTTTATATATGTAGTATGCATTGTGTGTTGCCAAAGCAAAATTCGTGGTGAATTTAGCAACAGCATGGGAGTAGTTCTCTAAGAAAATAAATCGCATTATGAGTTTAGGCAAGAATGAAAGCTGAAAAAAAAAAAAAAAACAACTAGATCTAGAAAAGATTCTGAGAATGAGTGCTATTGTCATGGATAACAAACAATGTTTTTATGTAAATTGTTTATTCACTTATCACATAAAAACATAAAAATATACAACTCAATACATTCTTAAAAGTGAGCACTCGGGGTGGCTCAGTCAGTACAATGTTGATTTTGGATCAGGTCATGATCTCAGGGTCCTGAGAAGGAGCACCTAGTTAGGCACCACACTCAGCAGGGAATCTGTTTCTTCCAGTCTTCCTCTCCTTCTGCCCCTCCCCCGACTCACACATGCTATCTTATCTCTCTCAAATAAATTTTTAAATAAATAAATAAATCTTTAAAACAAAGTGAGCACTAGTGTATTGTACACCCAAATAAAAATGCTATAAAAATAGAAGCTGGAAAGCCTCCCATCTACCCTTTGCTATATTCCATGATATTTTTCTCCAAAAGTAACTACAATCCTGACTTCTAACATCACAGACTAGTTTGCCTGGTTTTAAATTTTATGTAAATGGAATCATCAGGCATATACTCATCTGCATTTTTATTCTTTTACAAATACAACGTTTGAGAGATCCATCCATTCTGTTGCATGTAGTTAACTGCATTTATTCTCATTGCTATTGCTGTGTAGTATAGATGAGTGTATTTTGAAGAAAAAAAAATTAGAAGTTCCCTCATGTTCTGAAATCACAATAAATAATTCAGTAGAAGTTTACACAGTGAAAAATACTGTGTAACAAACCTGGTAATGGTTTCACATATATATAAAAAGATGATGTATTACAGAGAAGGCATTGCAAACCAGTGAAAATAAAATCAAATGTTCAATAAGTGACGCTGAAATAATTAGTTTTCCATATGGCAACAAAATAAAATACTCCTATACATACACACAAAAATATTTAGGTAGATCAAAAACCTAATAGGAAAGGTAACATTTTAAAATACATTTTATAATAAGCAAAAATGTCTGAAGTGATATAAAGAAATAGTCAAAAATAAAATACTAATAAATTACATTAAATTTTAAAAATAGACACAATAATAAAACTTAATAAGGATAACATAGACTCAAATAACACATTTACAATCCATATAACCAAAAGAACTTATAAGTTGTCCTGTGATTAGACAGCCCAAAAGAAAAATGAGAAAAAAAAAAGCCCAAAGGAAATGTAAACATGAAAATAATGATTTACAAAGGTTCATCCAGAAGTCAATAATACTTGAAAACATGTCCATCCATTCTGGAGTGGACTAAAAACTACCAAATTCAGGTTCAGATTGTCTAATGAAGGAAAAACAGGAAAGTCATTAGGGAGAGGGGTCTGTAGGGATTGACTATTAAATAAATGATGTCATGTATTTAATTATAACTATTGTAAGTATAGAGAATGATAGCATTTGATAGAGCTGAGTAATTGCTACTCTTCTTCATGTAGGTTTTCATTTTTCTTTTTTTTTTCATTTTTCTTTTATATATTTCTATGTGACTTGAAAATTTTATATTACTAGTTAAAAATTATTTCTGGTTTGCTTGATTTTAAATGAAAGATAACTGGAAAAATACTGACTGGAATAAACCAGAAGAAAGACAGAAGATACAATTGAGAGATACATTAATTAGAACACAAATTCCCTGAAAAATACAAGGAATTTCAAAGCAATTGTCTTTGAAAGTTGTAGGGTAATCTTCTTTTATTGTAGGTCCAGGTTAAGGAAATTAATTAATGAATAAGATTAAGAAGTATTAAATTGGAACTAAGTTTTTTGTATTTTTTTTAACTTAATTGTATCTTTTAAAATTTAAATTCAATGAATTAGCATATAATGTATTATTGGTTTCAGAAGTAGAGGTCAGTGATTTATCAATCTTATGTAATACCCAATGCTCATTATATCACATGTCCTCCTTAATATCTGTCATCTGGCTACCCTGTCCCCAATCCGCCTCCCCTCCAGCAACTCTCAGTTTGTTTCCTATGATTAAGAGTTTCTTATGATTTGTCTCCCTCTCTGATTTTATCTTTTATTTTTCCTCTCTTCCCCTATGAACCTATTTTGTTTCTTAAATTCCACATACGAGTAAGATCATACAGTTATGTTTCTCTGATTGACTTATTTCACTTAGCGTAATACCCTCTAGTTCTACCCATGTCTTGCAAATGACAAGATTTCATTTTTCTGATAGCTAGGATATATATCCCAACATTATATATGGTGGGATATATATCCCAGCTTCTTTATCCATTCATCTGTTGACAAACATCTGGGCTTTTTCCATAGTTTGGCTATTGTGGACATTGCTGCTATAAATATTGGGATGCAGATGCCCCTTTGGATCACTACCTTTGTATCTTTGGGTAAATACCTAGCAATTGCTAGGTCATAGGGTATCTCTATTTTCAACTTTTTAAGGAAACTCCATACTGTTCTCCGGAGTGGCTGCACCAGCTTGCATTCCCACCAACAGTGTAAGAGGGTTCCCCTTTCTTGGCATCCTTGGCAACATCTGTTGTTTCCTGATTTATTAATTTTAGCCATTCTGACTGCTATAAGGTGGTATATGTCATTGTGGTTTTGATATGTATTTCCCTCATGCTGAGTGATGTTGACAATTTTTTCATGTCTCTGTTGGCTTTTTGTGTGTCATCTTTGGAGAAATGCCATTCATGTCTTCTGTCCATTTATTGATTGGATTATGTGTTCTATTGGTGTTGAGTTTGATAAATTCTTTATAGATTTTGGATACTAGCCCTGTATCTGATAAGACATTGCATATATTTTCTCAAATTCTGTTGGCTGTCTTTTAGTTTTGTCAACTGTTTTCATTGCTGTGCAAAGCTTTTTATTTTGATGAAGTCCCAATAGTTTATTTTTGTCTTTGTTTTCCCTTGCCTTTGGAGATGTGTCTAGCAAGATGTTGTCATAGCCAAAGTACAGAGGTTGCTGCCTGTGTTCTCTTCTGGGATTCTGATGGATTCCTGTCTAACATTTTGAGTCTACTTTTGTATATGGTGTAAGGAAATGGTCCAGTTGAATATTTCTGCATGTGGCATCCAATTTTCCTGACATCATTTGTTGAAGAGAATGTCTTTTCCATTGGATATTCCTTCCTGCTTTGTCTAAGACTAATTGACCATAGAGTTGAAGGCCCATTTCTGGGTCTTCTATTCTGTTCCATTGATCTATGTGCCTGTTTTTGTGCCAGTACCATACTGTCTTGGTGGTTACAACTTAGTAGTAGAGCTTGAAGTCTGGAATTGTGATGCCATTGCTTTTGGTTTTCTTTTTCAACAATCTTTTGTCTATTCAAGGTCTTTTCTGGTTCCATGCAAATTTTAGGATTATTTGTTCCAATACTGTGAAATAAATTGATGGCATTTTGATAGGGATTGCATTGAATGTATAGATTTCTCTAGGTAGAATAGATATTTTAACAATATTTCTTCTTGCAATCCATGAGCATGGGACGGTTTTCCATTTCTTTGTGTCTTCCTCAATTTCTTTCGTGAATGTTCTATAGTTTTCTGAGTACAGATCCTTTGACTCTTTGGTTAGGGCTATTCCTAGGTACCTTATGTTTTTGGGTGCAGTTGTAAATGGGATTAACTCCTTAATTTCCTTTTCTTCTGTCTCATTGCTAGTGTCTAGAAATGCAACTGATTTCTGTGCATTGATTTTATATCCTGCCACTTTAGCAAATTCCTGTATGAGTTCTAGCAATTTTGGGGTGGAGACTTTTGGGTTTTCCACATAGAGTATCATGTCATCAGCAAAGAGTGAGAGTTTGACTTCTTCTTTGCCAATTTGAATGCCTTTTATTTCTTTGTTTTGTCTGCTTGCTGAGGTGAGGACTTCCAGTACTATGTTGAACAACAATAGTGAGAAGGGGCATCCCTGCCATGTTCTTGATCTTAGGGGGAAAGTTCTGTTTTTCTCCATTGAGAATGAATATTTGCTGTAGGCATTTTGTATATGGCTTTTATGATATTGAGATATATTCCCTCTATCTTTACACTTCCAAGAGTTTTATCAAGAAAGGGTGTTTTACTTTGTCAAATACTTTTTCTGCATCTATTGAGAGGTTCATATGGTTCTTGTCCTTTTATTTATATAATGTATCACGTTGATTGATTTTTGGATGTTAAAGCACTCTGACAGCTCAGGAATAAACCTCACTTGGTTGTGGTGAATAATCATTTTAATGTACTGTTGGATCCTATTGGCTAGGATTTTGGTGAGAATTTTCACATTCATGTGCATCAGGAATATTGGTCTATAATTCTCCATTTTTGTGGGGTCTTTGGTTTGAAGTAAAAATGCTGGCTTCATAGAAAGAGTTTGGAAGTCTTCCTTCCAACTCTATTTTTTGAAACAGTTTCAGAAGAATAGGTATTAGGTATTAATTCTTCTTTAAATGTTTGATAGAATTCCCCTGGGAAGCCATCAGACCCTGGACTCTTGTTTCTTCAATTCCCTTGCAGATGTTTGGTCTTTTCAGGTTTTCTATTTCTTTCTTAGTTTTGGTAGTTTATACCTCTCTAGGAACGTATCGGTTTCTTCCAGACTGCCTAATTTGTTGTGTATAGTTGCACATAATATATTCTTATAATCGTTCATATTTCTTTGGTGTTGGTTGTGATCTCTTTCATTCACAATTTTATTTATCTGGGTCATTTCTCTTTTACTTTTGATAAGCCTCGTCAGGGGTTTATCAATCTTAATTCTTTCAAAGAACTAGCTCCTAGTTTTGTTGACCTGTTCTGTTCTTTTGATTTATATTTCACTGGCTTCTGCTCTGATATTTATTATTACTCTTCACCTGCTGGGTTTAGACTTTATTTGCTATTCTTTCTCCAGCTCCTTTAGGTGTAAGGTTAGATTTTGTATTTGAGGCCTATATTGTTTCTTGAGAAAAGCTTGTGTTGCTATAGATTTCCCTCTTAAGACAACCTTTGCTGCATACCAATGGTTTTGAACAGTTGTGTTTTCATTTTCATTTGTTTCTATGGATTTTTTAAATTCTTCTTTAATTTCCAGGTTGACCCATTCACTCTTTAATAGGAGGCTCTTTAGCTTCCATGTATTTGAGGTCTTTCCAAATGTACCCTTGTGATTGGCTTCCAGTATCAAAGCATTGTGTTCTGAAAATATGCAGGGAATGATCTCAGTCTTTTGGTACCAGTTGTGACCTGATTTGTGACCCAGTATATAATCTATTCTGGAGATTGTTCCATGTCCACTTGAGAAGAATGTGTATTGTTATTTTAGAATAAAATGTTCTGAATATATCTGTGAAGTTCATCTGATCCATTGTGTCATTCAAAGCCCTTGTTTGTTGATCTTCTGCTTAGATGATCATTGCAGTGAGGGGGTGTTAATATCCCCTATTATTATTGCATTATTATAGATGTGCTTCTTTAATTTTGTTATTGTCTTACATAATTGCCTGCTCCCATGTTATGGGCATAAATATTTGCAATTGTTAGATCTTTTTGAATAGATCCTTTAGTTATGACATTGTATCCTTCCTTATCTTTTATTATAGTCTGGTTTAAAATCTTATTTGTCTGATATAAGGATTGCCACCCCAGCTTTCTTTTGATGTCCATTAGCATGATAGATGGTTTTCCACCTCCTCACTTTCAATCTGGAGGTGTCTTTGGGTCTAAAATGAGTCTCTTGCAGACAACACATTGATAGGTCTTGCTTTTTTATCCAGTCTGATACCGTGTGTCTGTAACTATTGAAAGATATGAATTTAGCACCATTGTATTACCTGTAAAGTTACTGTTTCTGTATATTGTCTCTGTTTCTTTCTGATCTATGTTACTTTCAGACTCTCTCTCTGCTTAAAGCCTCCCTTTTAATATTTCTTACAGAGTTGGTTTGAAGACCACAAATTCATTTTCTGTTTGCCCTGAAAGCTTTTTATCTCTCCTTCTATTTTGAATGACAGCCTATCTGGATAAAGTATTTTGGTATGCATATATATATATATATTTTTTTTTTTTTTTCTTATTTAGCACCCTGATTATATTGTGCCAGTCCTTTCTGGCCTCTCAGGTCTCTGTGGATAGGTTGCTGCAAGTCTAATGTTTCCACCCTTGTAAGTTATGGACCTCTTATTCTAAACTGCTTTCAGGATTTTCTCTTTGTTTCTGAGATTTTCAAGTTTCACTATTATGTATCAGAATGCTGACCTATTTTGATTTTGCGGAGGGTTCTCTGTGCCTCCTGGACTTGGATGCCTGTTTCCTTTCCCCAGATTAGGGAAATTCTCTGCTATTAATTTGCTCCAATGTACCTTCTGCCTTGCTCTCTCTATCCTCTTTTTCTGGGATCCCAATTATTCTAATATTGTTTCACTTTATGGTATCACTTACCTCTCAAATTCTCCCCTTGTGACCCAGTAGTTATCTCTCTTTATCTAGTTGATTTTCTGCTTCTTTATTCTCCATTTTGTCTTCTATATCACAAATTCTCTCTTCTGCCTCATTTATACTAGCAGTTAGAGCCTCCATTTTTTATTGTATCTCATTAATAGCCTTTTTGATTTCAACTTGATTATAATTTAGGTCTTTTATTTCTCCAGAAAGGGATTATCTAGTATCTTCTATGCTTTATCTTTATAAAGCTAGTATCTTTATAATCATTATTCTGAATTCTAGTTCTGACATCTTACTTAGTCCACACGGATTAGGTCCCTGGAAGTCAATATTGCCTCTTGTTCCCTTTTTTGAGGTGAGTTTTTCTGTCTTGTCATTCTATCCAGAGAAGAATACATGAATGAAGTAACAAAATACTGAACTGGCAATAACAACCTCAGAGAAATATACACTCCACAAATCAGAAGTGACCCAAAACCAAATTTTATATATATATATATATATATTTACATATATTACATATATATTATGTAATATGTATATTACATATATATATAAACTCAGGTGAACACAATAGAGCAAAACACTGGATCCTGTGTATTTTGAATTCTAAATCAGAATACTAGATCCTAAAATTTTAAAGTGAGAAAAACTTATATATGTACAAAAGTAAAATTAAATCCAATGAAAAGATAGAAGGTAAGTGTAAAAATGAAAATTAAAAGAGACATATGCAAAAAAGAAGGAATATCAACAGACAGGTGAACAGAACAGAGTAATACGCTCTATCCTGAGTGTATTTTTCTTGGTTTGTTAGAAGAAACTCTATCTCAAAATTAAAAAGAAAGGAAAACATATATATGTAAAAATAAAATTAAATACATTGAAAAGATAAAATGTAACTGTAAAGATGAAAATTAAAAAAGACTTTAACAAAACAAAAAGGAAAAAAGAAAGAAAAAAAAAAACACAAACATACAAGAGAATATGACCAGACATGTGAAGAGAATAGAGCCGTATACTAGATTCTGGGTGTATTTTGGTATGTTAAATGAAATTGCATCCCAAAGTTGTAAAGAAAGACTTACATATATACAAAAATAAAATTAAATACAGTGAAAGGATAGAATATTAACTTTAAAAATAAAAATTAAAATGATTTTTAAAAACGGTTGATAAAATGAAAAATTGAAAAATAAAGAGACGAAAATTGAAAGACTAAAGAATAGTGGGTAAAAAAACATGAATTCTAAGTTATATTCCCCAGAGCTGGAGGTTTGCAGTTCTCAGTGATCGGTAAACTTGTTCTTGGCTGGATGTTGGTGTTGATCTTCTCAGAGGCCTGTGCTTTGATTCTCAAGTGTCTTTGCATGGCACCACCATTGCCAGTGGGCTAGGTTAACTAATCTGCTCTAGATTGCCCTATGTGGGCCTCAGAGGATGAGAATGAAAATGGCAGCCTCCCAATCTCCAGCGTGGAGCTGAAAGCTCAGGGCCCTACCCTTTAGTGTACCTCAGTCCATCATTCCTGTTTCCCTGCTCTGGGTCTGCATTTTGTGCTCACCCAGCATGTGACTCCATTTCAAGTCTCCAAACCCTGAAGACTCCTGTGGCATGCTCTTGTGATGCTCCTCCCAGGGGAGGGAAGGGTTTATTGCCAGTTCTTCTGTTTGTAGAACCCCTGCTCAGACAGCAGTCACAGAAACTGTGCCCCAGTTTGTGGTTTATGGCAAGCCCGAGCTGGGCTCACTTCTGGGCTCATTGATTACAGATGGTTTCTCAGCTCTGATGCTTGAGAACTCTGATGCACTCAGGCACTCCGGGTCTCCCCATGATCTCAAGAATCCTGAGATCACTCCGTTCCCCCTGCCCCAGCTTTACCACCTGAGTACCTTTCAGGCAGGGACCCTCATCAGGGCAAACTTCTGATTTTACACTTGGCTGCTATATTACCTTACAGTAGCCAGCTGATGGAGACTCCCTCTCTCCTGGGTTTATCTTCCCACATATCGCCTTGGATTCACTTCTCCGCACCTCCGATCTTACAGAAAGTGGTTGCTTTTCTATTTGTAGAGTTGCAACTATTCTTTTCTTTGATCTCCGGTTGAGCTTGCAGATGTTCAAAATGATTTAATAGCTATATAACTGAATTCCTGGGACCAGATGAAATTAAGTTCTCCTACCCCTCCACCATCTTGGACTCTGGAACTAAGTCTGGAACTTATGTGTGTTATCATGTTTGGGAAATGCTTTTTTAAACATCAGCTTTGTGTTTAGAATTATTTTTCTTTTTAATTTTATTATGGTTTCAGTTTCATTTTAAATATTATATTATATAAATATATATAAACATATATGCTATGCATATATTTGGTCCATCAATGCTTTCTTATAATTTTGTGAGCACCAAAAAGTGAAAAAGTTGTAGGATGTCTGACAAATTTTTGTGGTAAACATTTTAAGGGTTAGACCTTCAAAATACTTGAAGTTTCTTTAAAGTGCCCTCTTAGAGGTTTCTCTTTTAACATTTTAGACGCATTTGGCTTTTCTAAAGCTAGGTATCAAGACAAAGAGATTTTGCAGAACATGCGATATCCAATCTGTCATGGGAGGCTTTGCTGCCATTTCTAAGAAATCTCCCTTTTTAGATATGATCTTTCCTAGAATAGAAAAAGATTTCAACCAGAATACAGCCTACAATAAAATGTCATTGTGCCATTCCAGAATTACTTATAAGTCTCATTAGAAGTCATCTCTGTTTCTGCATGAATAGTAAATATAATAAGTTTTCATGAAAGAAAGTATGAGTAATAAAATAAAGTCATTATAGTGAATACTTTAAAGGTAAAAACAGAATATATGCTTTATTTCCATAAGATGAACAGAATTTACAGTTCTAGAAGGAGAAAATTAGTCTTTTTTATATACTGGCTGCCATTGACTTGGGCTGTCATTAACTTGGGTTGTCACTATCTAGTTCATATATATATATATATATATATATATATATGTACATATATATACACACATATATATATATATATGTTGAGAGAAAGAATATATATGTGTGTATGCATGTAAGTGTAATGAATACATACAGCTAAAGAACCATATCCAACTTTAATAATATATGGATATTTATCTGTGCTGAAAACTTCAAAATAAAATGCTTAGAGCTTAACAGTTTAACACATGTGGCCATATCTTTCTAAAGGAAAAAATATTTGTCTTCTCAATAAGAATAACTGTGAAATAAAACACTAACAAAACCTTGCATATTTCTTTTAGATGTTGCAAGTAATGCCATAAAGTATAATTATTTTCTTAAATGTCTCAGAAGGAAAACATCTAAATATTCACTATCAGTAGCTGAAATATTTGTTAGCTCTCAGTCTCAGTATTGATCATTATAGAAGCAGTGGTAGGTAGGAAAATCTTCACAAACAAAAGCCTTTATGTCCAAATCGTGAAAGGGCATATATAGAAATTATGATAATACTAAATGCATAATTTATTTTATAAAATCTGATCAGGAAAAAATAAAAATAGGAAACAGATATCAGACATTGGATATATTTGATTATTTGCTTTTATGATGTCAAATTTCTCATACTATCCACTCACTAACAGAGAGAGGTATTATTAATTTTCAAAGGTATCATTTTAAATGAATCTTAAGATTAAACTTACATTATTAAGTTATTTTATTCAGAGCCAGCATAAATAACTAGTATAATTTCTAGTTCTATTGCTTCATCAGCTTCATACGATGTCTTGATAGCTTGGCCACAGAGCCTACAGAATTAAGTATGAATATGTTTACAATTAGACTTATGAATAGGGAGTTAGTGGACCTCTCATACTCATTAAAAATATGCAACACCCAACCTCTACAGGAGAAACCAGCAGCCCTGCAGCTGCAGATGTTGAGCTCAACGAAAAGACAGCATGGGATGAAACTCATTACAAGGATAGAATTCCTCAAATAATTGCAGCATCCTGGTTAGCACATATTTGTCTAAGGGCTCAGGTTAAGAGAGGGGCTGGACAATCCTGAACAATTCATGAGGGTATTCTTCAATGAGAAAAATTAGAATGATCTTTCAGAAAGGTGACATAGTTTAAATTTGAAGACTGTAACAATGATACTATATATAGGACTGGTGACCAAAGCAATGAAGAATTTTGGAACAGGCCTTTAAGAATAGATTCATGTAAACATATGGAATATCATTATGTTACTTCTCTGCAATTTTCAACGAAATTGTGGGAGTAGAAGAAAAGCACATAAACCAATCGAAATGAAAGCTATGCCCAGCATGAAAGATGGCATCAATATAATGTAAAAGGAAGTTTCTCACCCATGGTGAGATGATGAAGGTAAGAACAGTAACAGAGGTTGATCCCACAATAATTGTTATAGCTATTTCCACATAAAATGAGTCATACATCAGGTTGATAAGAACTCAAATTCTGTGGAAAGATAGATTAATGCTCATATTTTAGGTTTGAATTCACAGTAAAATATGAATACCTGTTGTACTGTTTTTTTGCTTTATGAATCACATTGATTTCATACGTTAGTGGGATACAGCTACATACTAGGCTAGTTTTCCATAAATGAAATATAGATTTATTTTTTTAAGATTTATTTATTCATGAGACACACACACACACACACAGAGGCAGAGACACAGGCAGAGGAAGAAGCAGGCTCCTCACAGGGATTCCAATGCAGGACTCGATCCTGGATCCTGGGATCGTGCCCTGAGCTGAAGGGAGATGCTCAACCACTGAGCCACCCAGGTGTCCCTGAAAGATAGATAGAATGATTTCATATATGTTTAATCCACAAATTAAAATCTAGTCTAAATATCAATAAAACATTCAATTCAATAATGAAATTTGAAGGTTAAAAATAAGAGGATGCAGTTCCATTTAATTGTGTGTGGAATTCAATTAATGGGGTCCAATTGATAGTTTTCCTAATTTGTGCTGTATTTTTCAGTACTCATAGCCTTTGATGACATAAGTTGTAGCTCAGTCTTTGAGCTTAGTGAGAATCTTCTAAGAAGATTTTAAATTTTGGTAGACTTAAAAATTCTTATTTAAAAGGCCACTGACAAAAAAAAAAAAAATAAAAAAAAATAAAAGGCCACTGACAGATCCAGAATAAATCATTCATTAATTACATTTATTATTATTTATTTATTTATTTATTTATTTATTTATTTATTTATTTAAGATTTTATTTATTTATTCAGGAGAGACACAGAGAGAAAGAGTGGCAGAGACATAGGCAGAGGGAGAAGCAGGCTCCATTGCAGGAAGCCTGACGTGGGACTTGATCTTGGGTCTCCAGGATCACACCCTGGGCTAAAGGCGGCGCTAAACTGCTGAGCCACCAGGGCTCCCAAGAATCATTGTAATACTTTTTTTTTTTTTTTCATTGTAATACTTTATGAACTATCCATTTTTCCTATAATTTTCTATGAAACACCTTAGAAATGTTTTGAAAAAAAAAATCAATACCACTGCTGAATTTCATATACACAAAGGCAACATTAAACCATGTCTTATCATGTATCAGACTACAGTGGACAATGATATGTAGTTTGCAGTTTTCAGAAGTTAGAATATAGATTACATCATGAGCAATGTCGGCACTGTAAACAAAACCAGGGTTTAACTTCATATGTATGAGACTATCCATAGGAGCACTTGAATTACAGAAAAGACTTTTCTGTGATTTCTTTTAAAAGCAATTTTCCCCATGCTTATTTTTCTTGTCTTTTTAAATATCACCAGACCATTCAAAACTAAGGCTGTTAATTAACTGTCAATATAACAAACAATCTTTGCTCTCCTTACAGCAAGATCACAGTGTGACAGCTGAATCCTCAAAGATAATGACCTAATATGTGTTGAACTGCAATTGCAAAGGGAGTAACCAGGAAAGGCTTTAAAATGTGATATTTTTATTTTTTAATAAAGTGTTTAATATCATGTAAAATATTAGAATACTGCCAGTGAAGAATGTTTGAACCATGATTAGAGTCATATTGAAGATTATATAGTTAATAAGAAAATAAGAATAACTGAAACAATGTTATGGATTGGTAACTTTATTTTTAAAAATCTGAATCAGGGATCCCTGGGTGGCGCAGCGGTTTGGCGCCTGCCTTTGGCCCAGGGCGCGATCCTGGAGACCCGGGATCGAATCCCACGTCGGGCTCCCGGTGCATGGAGCCTTGCTTCTCCCTCCTCCTGTGTCTCTGCCTCTTTCTCTCTCTGTCTATCATGAATAAATAAATAAATCTTTAAAAAAAAAATCTGAATCAATTCTGTTGAAAAGTATTAAAAATATCCAAATAAGTACAGGATTATATGAATAAATTATTTCTAATCTTCACTGCAATATTATTTTAATATTTTAGGCCCTATTTTTTTCTACATAAGGGGCAATTTTCATGGTTGATTTATAATAACTTCAAAAAATTGATATGTATACAAAAACGTGCAAACATATATATAAAAATGAAAACTTTCCATATCAGTATGTTAATAACTTTCCCTCATTCTGAATGAATACTACTGCTAAATGTTGAGAAAACAATACTGAAGAAATACTAGATTTGGAGGATAAGTAACGAATATCTTTTAGTGTTGAATTGGAAGTCCCTTTAAAAAAAAATCTAAGTACAGAAGACCACTAGTTAGTTTAAATTGATTAGCTCTCAATAGATACCTGAGCTAGAAATATAAATTAGGAAGTATGAATACATAGATGGTAGAAAAACAAAAGGTAATATAGAACTGACTGCTGATGTTATGTTGAAAAAGAAAAATAAATCACAGATTCCTGAGAGACACTAATTCAATCTTTAGGGATAGATTAAGGGAAGAAAGCCAACAATAGGAATTAAAAAAGAAAAAAAGAATTACATTTGCCCTTTCCATTTCTTTAGTTTCACATATAACCCATCATCAGGTGTTGGGGTTTCTTCTGTTCAATGTCACTAGAATATTGTTTCTTCTTTCAGAACTTACTAGTTAGCTCCTTTCATCTCCTCAATCCCAAACTCTACCTCATGTTCATTTCCTGCCTTCTCTGGAAAAAAATGCACCCTGTTGCTGTATCTTACACACTCTACTATTTATAATTTCCACTATATAAAGCAGAATTTATGGTCACTACCAAAAAGAGAAATTGGCAACGAATACAAACAATACTTGATGGTCTTAGTAAATGTGATACTGAATTTACCTTGTTTTACTAAATGGGAATGGTTGAGACAGTCTTTCATAGTAGAAAGCATACATCCTTGGGAATTAAGATAGGCAGGAGGAATAGCACACATGGATTTCAGGTGTCAGACAAAAATCAATGAGGTCACCAGCTCACAGACATAAGGACATGGCCCCTTTCAGTTGTATAATTTCAGAGCAAAATGTTCAAATCAATAACTGATGTCACTGATTGTTAGTACAATCTTTTCTGATGTAGAATATAAACTTATTTTTTAAATAGATTGGAGAACATTATTGATGAAATCTTAGTTTGAATATTGTACACATTAGAATCCCCAAAATGTTGTATTATAGATCATCTGGTTAGGCAAAATCTATTGAAGAAATACATGAATTTATCTGAGAAAAAGTATCAAACTCATTTCTGTCATTAAAGACAAAAAAATTCAATTCATAACTTCTTTAATCATATAACTTTTATTCTAGATGTGGAGGCAAATAAATACAATATCGTGTTATGTTTCATGCATGTACAGAATGCTGACAGTTCATAGGAAAATGTGAATGTCTCTTTCTTAATTAAAAAAAAGCAGACATCTTATTTAAAGTACCTAATCACAGAGTGAGGTCCATGTAGTCTTCATCAATGCACCTTGCTCATTTGCTGTTCCTTTTAATGTCTGTATCAGCCATTCTGGAACTTACTCTTTCACCTGTAAATCTTTATTTTGCATGTAGAGTGGATGAATTTCTAGCAGTAAGATTATATTTAGTTTTTAAAAAATTTCTATCTATATTTAACAGAGACTTAGTCTTTACAGGAAGTCACTGAATACATATTGCATTTATTGGACTCCAGAGAAGAAACTGAGTTTCCATATCATGAGAATTGAACTCAGAAACAGAATATGTTCAAAGACCACAGAAATTCAAATTCAGATAAAATAAAATAAATAAAATAAAGGCATAAAAAGGCACAGAGCAACTAAGAGTAAAATTAGAAAATTTTACTGAGAAAATCTCTAATTTGACTTGGGTCATTTTCTGAGTTTTTCTTTCAGTCAAATATTTGTTCTTCTTTTTCTCACATAAGAGGAAATAAAGAAGTGAGTTCCTCACAAATTCTCATATTTGTTTTTCCTTTATTTAAACTTATCTCTACCTTGTTTTCTTCTTTTTAACATCTAGTGAGCTTATATATTTTATATCAGCACAACCATTACCTACAAATAATGCTCTTCATTCTTCCTACTCTTCACAGATTACCCTCAGAATAGAGGTAGACACATGGAAATAAATCCTTTTAGAACTGTTTTTAACCCAGGTGGAAGTTCATCATGCCAGCTTAGTTCTATGAGGCTACCATACCATATTATTGTACATATATTAACAATGAGTTCTCACTAGAGTCAGAGAATGATTGGTATATTAAAACCAATAGCAGAAATGAAATTTAATTGTGATATATATATATTTATTTATTTTTAGTTATAGAATCACATCATATTAAAACTTAGTTGTTTCATAAATATACATAATTATTTCATTGAGGGAGTATAGGGTCTATGTTAGATTTTATAAAATTTGTTGCATATTGGAATCACCTGGAGAGTCTTCAGTAATGACAATAGGTCGTACCTATACCCTCATTAAATTGATTTTCACTAATTAATTGAATTTTCAAAATTTCTTAAAACTTTTCAGCAAAGATTGAGAAACATTAACCAATATCATGTAAAACAGCTCTTAATTCCATACTGGTTAAGCTATATATATAAAGATACCTACATTAAGGAAGTATGGCAAAGTTCACTGTAATAATATTTTATGGTGATGTTTTGCCAGATAATTAAAAAATATCCAAGTCTTGTCTTCAACAATTCAACATATTTCTCAAGGTACTAAAGAAACACATACGCACAGAAGAGAGAACAACAAAAATTTACCCTTTTATTATCTGGGGTTTTAGAAAACTAAGCCAAGTTCTTTAAAAATAATCAAAGAATTTGATAAATATTTAAAAAGAAAGAAGACACAAAAGAGGGAATATAACTAGATTCTATAGGATAGTAAGAGCATATTATGAACTCCATGCTCAGAAATTCAAATTTGCTTAAATCAGCTAATTTTCCCCCAAATCACAAATTTACACACACAGTCAAGATAAAAAAAATAATATATATATCTATAAATCATGAAGAAATTTAATTGAGTTAAAAATACTTTGAAAAACAAGTATCTGGCCACTGATGCTTTCAATGGTAAATTCTGACAAGCATACTTTTATATGACATACATTATATTAGTTTCAAGTATATAACATGAATACTGAATATTTGTATACATTGCAAAATAACCTCCACAATACATCTGGTTAACATCAGACACCAACATAGTTACAAAAATAATTTTTCTTGTGATGAGAACTTTTAGGATCTACTCTCTTAATAACATTCAAACATGAAATATGGTATATTATTAACTTAGTTATCATGCTGTACATTACATATCCATGACTTATTTATTTTATAACCAGAAATTTCTATCTTTTGACTACCTTCACTATTTTACCCACTCTCTTATATCCCTCACACCACCCACCCCCCCAAACCCTTCTTCAACCACCAATCTATTTTTTTTTATTTATGAGCTTGTGTTTTGTTTTTAGATTCCACAAATACGTGAGATCATACGGTATTTGCCTTTCTCTGATTCATTTATTTCACTTAGTATAATGCCCTTAAGGTCCATCCATGCTTTTGCAAATAGAAAAATTTCATTCTTTTTGTGATTGAATAATATTTCATTGTATATGTATATCTACCACAGTTTCTTTATACATTTATCTATCCAAGGACACTTCCTCTATTTCCCTATCTTAGCTACTGTAAATAATGCGAAGAACATGGGAGTATATACATATTTTCAACTCAGGGTTTTAATTTTCTTTAGATAAATAACCAGAAGTTCAATTGTTGGATCAAATGGTGGTTCTATTTTAAATATTTTAGGAACCTCCATCTGTTTTCCATTGTGGCTTCACTGATTTACATTTCTACCAAAAGTGCACAAGGGTTCCTTATTCTCCACATCCTCACCAACACTTGTTATTTCTTGTCTTTTTGATAATACCGTCTAACAAGTGTGAAGCGATCTCTCTGTTGATTAGTGATGTTGAACATATTTTTCATTTGGCCACCTGTCTTTGGAAAAATATTTAAATCTTCAGCCAATTTTTTTAATTGAATTGATTTTATTTTTGCAATTGAGTTATATGCATTCTTCATGTATTTTTAATATTAAACCCTTATCAGACATATGATTTGAAAACATTTTCTCCTACTCAGAGGCTGCTTTTCCATTTTGTTGATGGTTTCCTTTGCTATGCAGAGATTTTTAGTTTGATGTAGTCTCACTTAATTATTTTTGCTTTTGTTGCCTTTGCTTTTGGTATAGATTTAAAAAAATCATTGCCAAGACCAATGTCAAGGAGCTTACCAATTATGATTTCCTCCAGGAATTTTATTTCAGATCTTACATTCCAGTTTTCTTAATTTTGAGTTAATTTTTGTGTATGGCATACAATAGTAGTCCTTTTTTTTTCCCAATACCATTTATTGAAGAGATTGTCCTTTCCCCATTGCATATTTTTTCTTTATCATTAATTAATTAACCATATATGCATATGGATTTATTTCTGGACTCTATTCTGTTCTGTTGATCTATGTATCTGTTGTTTGCCAATACCATACTGCTTTGATTACTATTGCTTTGTAAAGTAGTTTGAAATCAGAGAGCATGATGTTTCTACCTTTGTTCTTTCTCAAGACTGCTTTGGCTACTTGAGGTCTTTTATGATTCCATACAAACTTTCAGATTGTTCTATTTCTGTGAAAAATGCCATTGAAATTTTGATAAGAATTGCATTTAATCTGTACATTGCTTTGGGTGGTATGGACATTTCAATAATATTAATTCTTCCAATCCATGAGCATGGAATGACTTTCCATTTATTTGTGTCTTCAATTTTTTCATTAGTTTTCAGTGTATAGGTCTTTAATCTTAGTTAAAGTTATTACCAGATATTTTCTTCTTTTTGAATGCGATTATAAGTGAGTTAGTTTTCTTCATTTCTCTTTCTCATAGTCCATCATTAATGGATAGAAATGCAACAGGTTTCTGTATTTTGGTTTTGTATCCTGAAACTCTACTGAATTCATTTATTAGTTCTTTCAGATTTTGGTGTTTTCAGGTCTTTTTATATGTAATCTGCATAGAGTGACAGTTTTACCTCTTCCATTCCAATTTGGACATCTTTTATGTATTTTTTCTTTCCTAATTGCTTTGGCTAAGACTTCCAATATAATCTTGAATAAAAATGGTTGTGTATTCTGTCTTTTCCTGAAATTAGAAGGAAATCTTTCAGCTTTTCACCATTGAATATATTAGCTGTGAGCTTGTTATATATGGCCTTTATGATGTTGAGGTGTGTTGCTTCTGTGCCCATCTTATTGAGAGGTTTTTTTTTTATCGTAAATAGATGTTGAATTTTGTCAAATGTTCTCTATGTATCTATTGAGATGATCATATGATTTTAATCTCCCATTTTGTTAATACAGTATATGACATCGATTGTTTTGTGGGTGTTGAATGTTCCTTGTATCACTGAAATAAATACCATCTGATCATGACGTATGATCCTTTTAAGGTATTTTTGAATTTGGTGTGCTAATATTTTGTTGAATATTTTTGTGTCTATGTTCATTAGGGATACTGGTCTGTAATTTTCTTTAGGTGTCCTTGTTTGTTTCAGTATCAGGGTAATGCTGGTCTTGTAAAATGAGTTTGAAAGTGTTAATTCATCTTATATTTTTGGAAGAGATTGAAGTGAATTAGTATTAATTCTTCTTTGAATGTTTGGTAGAATTCTTCTTTGAATTTGGTAGACCAGGGAAGCCACTGGTCATGGACTTTTCTTTGTGGAGAGGTTTTTGATGACTTATTCTCCTTACTACTAATTGGTCTGTTCAGATTTTCTTTTTCCTCACTATTGTCTTTTTTTTTTTAAGATTACTTATTTATTTATTCATAGAGACACAGAGAGAGAGAGAGAGAGAGAGGCAGAGACACAGAGGGAGAAGCAGGCACCATGCAGAGAGCCTGACATAGGACTCGATCCAGGGTCTCCAGGATCATGCCTTAGGCTGCAGGCAGCGCTAAACTGCTGTGCCACCGGGGCTTCCCCTCACTATTCAGTCTTGATAGGATGTATGTTGCTGGGACTTTATTTTTTCCAAATTGTCAAATTTGTTGGTGTATAGTTGTTCATAGGAGTTTCTTATGATCCTTTGTATTTCTATGGTATCTGTTGTGATGTCTTTCATTTTTTATTTTATATGGGTACTCTCTCTTTTTCTTGGTGAGTTTAGTTAGGGGTTGATCAATTTTGTTTATTTTTTCTGAGAATCAGCTCCTAGTTTCACTATTTTTTTTCTATTGTCTTTTCAGGGTCTATCTATTTCATTTATTTCTGCTCTGATCTTTGTTATTTTCTTTGACTTTAGGCTTTGTTCATTTCCAAGTTCCTGGTGGTGTAAAGTTAGGTTGTTTGAGATTTCTCATATTTCTTGACGGAGGCATTTATTCGCTATAAAATTCCCTCTTAGAGCTGCTTTTGGTGCAACCCCTAAGTTTTGGTTTGTTGAATTTTCATTTTTCT
Source organism: Canis lupus familiaris (assembly GCF_011100685.1). Taxonomy (NCBI): domain Eukaryota; kingdom Metazoa; phylum Chordata; class Mammalia; order Carnivora; family Canidae; genus Canis; species Canis lupus. The sequence goes on from NC_049233.1 coordinate 60,712,245, forward strand.
CAGGTTATGTTTCTATTTCATTTTTTATTTCATCTCTGACCCATCAGTTCACCACTAGCATATTGTTTAATCTACACATAGTTATGGATTTTCTAGTTTTCTTCCTATAATTCACTTTTAGTTTCAGACATTTGTGATCAGAGAATATGCTTCATATGATTTCAGTCTTCTTAAACATATTCAGACTTGTTTCATGGCTTGACATGTGCTCTATATCTTGAAGAATGTTCCATATACAATTGAAAAAAATGTGTGTTCTGTTGCTTTTGGACACAACATTCTGAGATACCATTTAGGTCTATCAGGTTTAATGTGTCATTAAAGTCAATATTGCTGTATTGATTTTCCTGTCTGTGATTGGAAATGGGATATTAATGTACTCCTATTATTGTATTGCTCTCTAGTTCTCTCTTTAGGCATGTTAACATTTGCTTTGTATATTTGGTGCTTTCTATTATGGATGAATAAACATTTACAAATGTTATATATTCTTGTTGGGTTTATCCCTTTATCATTATGTATTGCCCTTCTTTGACTCTTATTACAGTCTTTGTCTTAAAATTTGTCTGCTATGAGTATAGTGACTCCAGCTTTCTTTTGATTTCCATTGCCTGGAATATCTTTTTCTATCATTTCACTTTCAGTCTGTGCATGTCCTTATATCCATGTCCTTATATCCAATGTGAGCTTCTTGTAGGCAGCACATAGATGTGTCTTGATTTTTTTTCCATTGAGTCATCCTATGTCTTTTGATTGAAGAACTTATTTCACTTACATTTAAGTAATTATTGATATGTATATAGTTATAGCCTTTTGTTAATTGTTTTCTGGCTATTTTGTGGTTCCTATCTGTTCCTTTCTTCTCTTACTCCCTTCCTTTGAGGTATGATGGTTTTCTTGAGTAGTATGCCTGGATTCCTTCTCTTTATTTTTTGTGCATCTACTATAGGTTTTTGTTTTGTAGTTACTATGAGGTTTAAATAGGTAAACTTTTATTTATAACAGTCTATTTTAAGTTGATAACATAAGGTTGAATGCATTATTACACTACATTTCTTCTCTCCCCCACCATGTTTTATATTTTTGATGTCATAGTTTAGGTGTTTTTAAAAGGGATATCATAAGCTATCAAACTTTTAAGGAAAAAAAATAGCACCAATTCAACCACATTATCATCTATAAAGTAGGAAGGAAAGGAAAGCAAAAACTGCATAAGAAGAGTATAAAAATGAATCAAACAAGAAACAACAAAACAAAAAATTCAAATAACAAAAGATAAAGTGTAATGAGTATAGATATAAAAAATCCCCACAAAATATTAGAAAATTGAATACACCAATACATAAAAGAATAATATCATAATCAAGTGAGATTTATCTCAGAAAACTTAGCAGGTTTGATATTTGAAAAATCTAGCAATAAAATAATCATATTCATAGTCTAAAAAGCAAAAAGGACACTATCATATCAATTAATACAGAAAGAGTTTAACAAAATTCAACACTTAACACTCTCAACAATCCAAGAACATAAGAGAATTTCTTCAACTAAGTAACAAACACTGGCAAAAATTCTTAGAGATAACAAAATTAATAGTAAATGGCTGTATGCTGTTCTCTTGGGGTCAAAGACAATGCAGTATGTCCTTGCTCACTATTCCTACTGTATTGGAATAGGAGTGTAGGTCAAAGCCGTAAGGCAGAAGTGTAGATCAGAGCCATCAGGAAAGGAAAAACAAAACAAAACAAAAACTGACTAAAAATCATACAGTTTGGAAAGTAAGACATAAACTGTCCCTATTTGGAAAAACATAATTTTCTACTTAGAAAACACCAAGGACGGGGAATATAAAAATTAGTGAAAGGGAATAAAGGGAAAGGAGAGAAAATGAATGAAAATATCAGTGAAGGTGACAAAACATGAGAGACACCTAACTCTGGGAAATGAACAAGGGGTAGTGGAAAGGGAGGTGGGCGGGGGGTTGGGGTGACTGGGTGATGAGCACTGAGGGGGGCACTTGGCGGGATGAGCACTGGGTGTTATGCTAAATGTTGGCAAATTGAACTCCAATAAAAAAATTTAAAAAAACAAACACACACCAAGGAATCTAGAAAAAGAAAATAAATGCTTCTAAAATCAATGAGTTTAGCAAACTTATAAATTAGACTAGAACACACACACAAATCAACTTCTAAATGCTAACAAATAGAGACAAAAATAATAATTAAAAAAAACATTTAGTACAGTCTCTCATAAAACAATCTATAGGTATCACATGCTTAAAATGGAAAATATAATGAAATAAATGAAAAAAAGACCTACTAATGTATATGCATAACTTACTCTTTTTTTTTTTTAAGATTTTACTTATTTATTCATGAGACACACACACACACACACACACACACACACACACACAGAGGCAAAGACACAGGCAGAGAGAGAAGTAGGCTCCATTCAGGGAGCCTGATGTGGGACCTGATCCCGGGACTCCAGGATCATGCTCTGGGCTTTAGGCAGGTGCTAAACTGCTGAGCCACCCAGGGATCCTCTGCATAACTTATTCTTGGCCTGAAAGACTACACCTAGTACTGATCCAACTTAATCTATAAAATCAGTAAGAATTATGTACATATTTACAAGCTAATTATAAAAGTTATATAAAAAGCCAAAGTAGAGAGAATAGAATAAAATAGCTAAAAAATAGTTATCTGATTAATGATTTCCTCTACAGGAATAAAGGCAGTGTTAAATTGCTAAAGGAGATAAACACATAAATGAATGTAACAAATTGGATAAAATGGAAATATACTTACAAAACTATAGCCAAATGATTTTTGACAACAATGCAAAAGTATTCTTGTAGAGAAAGAACAATCTTTTCAGAAAATGGTGTAGAATAACTGGACATAAATATTCAAAAATAAACTTGGATTTAATCTTCATAATGTATATAAAAATTCATTCAAATGGATAATCCATGTAAATTTATAAAGTAAAACAATAACTTTTCAGAATAAAATATAGGAAAAAATACTCATGATTTTGCACAAATTAATACCAAAGTCACAAATTATGTAGGAAAAAATCTTAATCAATTAAATTGCATTGACATTATAAAAATTTTATTCTAAAGGCAATGCTAAAAAAATGAAGTCAAGAAACCATTTTTTTTTGCAAAGAACATTCTGACAAAAATTGTATACAGAATATGAAAGATCCTCAAAGTTAATAGAGAGAAAAGATTTAAAGGGTAACATCAGTGAACCTGAGAGAGGAAGGTCCTCCATAAATTCTCTCCTCTACTAAAATATAGTTCTGGAAATTAACCAAAGATTTGCAGCAATCTGAAGAATGTTTAGGGGAAAAAAAAAAAAGGTCTGTATTCTATAACCATAAAGCAATAAAAATAGTCTCTAAAACTACCAAAATTTAAATAACTTTTATCCTAACAAATTAAAATAGAGAGTATTAAAGTAATAAAAGTGGATAATTTATGCAGCAAAATCCCTAAGATGTATCTAGAATTATATTGTTATTAAGTACTGAATAATAAGGAAAATAAGCTAAATATATAACAATTTTGCAGAAATAATAAAACAAGAATGAAAAAGAAGAGAAAAATAAGATCAATGTAGAACAAAATGTATTAGTAGGGAGAATAAATATCAATCAAAATACTAAAACACTATCCCTCCTCCGCTGATAAAGTTGTATAGGAAGTTTTAAAAATTCATTATATTAAAATTATAAGGATGATTTAATAAAAATTATAATTCAAAATATTTAATTCACTATTCTAATAATTTGAAAAATCATTATGAAATTAACTATAGGATTATAAATTTAAAATATAAATATTTTAAAAATAAATAACTACCTTAACATAAACATAACTAAACGTAGAATTAATTGTTCCTAAAATCTCTTGCTCCATTTGTTTCCTTAAACACATTGCTTCCATATATTTAAGGCTGAGTTACAAATCATACAAAGAGGTTTAAAGCCAGAGAATTAATCATATGAAATTATCAAAATTAAAAAGTTGATAGAAAGTTGACATTTATTGTACAAAAATGTTCTACAAAAGCTATTTTCTGGGGCACCTTCATGTCAGTGGTTGAGCATCTGTCTTCGGCTCAGGTCACGATCCTGGGGTACTGGGATCAAGTCCCACATTGGGCTCCCTGAAGAGAGCCTGCTGCTACCTCTGCCTATGTCTCTGCCTGTCTCTGTGTGTCTCTCACGAATAAGGAAATACAATCTTAAAAAAAAAACAAACAAGACTATTTTCTTCCAAACTCTTAACAACAATCAGAGCTACATTTTGGAGCATTTTACAATGTATTATTCACTACATTGAGACCTTTTTTCATATTAACTCCTTTAATCTTCATATTTGGCCTCTGATAATAGATACTATTCTTATCCACATTTTACAACTAAAGCATTTGAATTACAGGAAAGTGAAGTTATTTATAGCCATAACGTAACTGGGTTATGAACCCCGAAAAATATAGTTTTACAATTCTTACTTTTACCACCTATGGTTGTTTATTTTATGTGTTAACTTGGCTAGGTTACAGTACCCAGCTACTTGGCTAAACATGATTCTAGATATTTCTGTGAAGGTAATTTTTAGACAAGACTAACATTTAAATTAGTAGACTTTGAGTAAAGCAGATTATCCTCAATAATGTGGGTGTATCTTGTCCATTTCAAGGCCTTAAAGGAAAAAAAAAAAAAAAATCTCCCTGGAAGAGGAGGAAATTTTGCCAAAGGACTGTCTTTGAGCTCAAACTGAAACTCTAACCCACGGCCTACCCTGTAGATTCTGAACTTACCAAGTCTCCACAACTGTATGAGAAAAATTCTTTAAAATCCCAGCCAATCAATCATTTCCCACTTCCCCTCAGCTTTCCTTTGCATTATTATAGGCCAGGACTGATGTCTCTCGTATGCTGCTATGAAATCTGGCTCCCTATTACCATTGGGAATAAGAGAATTTCAGTATCTCAGACTAAGTAGCAACACCTAATTGTAAAAGGTATGACAGATGTGATGGATAGCAAGCCAGAATACATACCAGGAGACCTTGACCTACAGGGATTCATGACAATTTGAAATAAACCATGCATGGTTCTTCAGGAGACAAGAAAAATGTAAACCCCATACAAATATTTCTTGACATGTATAACCAGAAAAGATCAAGATTTCTAACTGTGTCAGTTGACAATTACAAAGCACTATCCCACGTACAGTCTCTAGGTATAAACCACTTCTGAGACCTAGAGTTCATTGATTTAATGGAAGGCTGGGTCTCCTTGAAGAAGGGCCCTATAAAATCACAGGAAGTATGCATCACAATGGTCAATAATATTTCTTCACAGGAACCTACCACCATCTTTCATAATAACTAAATACGAGAAAGTTCAGATCTTCACAGGACCCTTGGATGCAGAGTCTGAGCTGACACTGAATTGATACCAAGGAATTCAGAAGTCATCAGTCCTCCTGTACCTTTGCCCCCTGTTTAGAGTGATAATTCAAATACCAGTCCAACGCATTTCACAGTTTTTTCAATAGGTCTGTGAATCTAGGATATTTCTATGGTTTACACTTAGGCACTCTCAGAATCCTCATTTTGGTTCTTAACTTGTGGGTTTCAGAGTTATGGTATCAGAAGCACATGATACCTCTAATACCCACTCAAAATAGAGTACCAACAGCAATACTAATTAGAACAGCAAAGCGTAGTACAAACTTCTTAAAGGGTACAAGGATGATAGTCCCCATCGTATCCTCACTTAATTCAATACTTTAATCCCCGCAAAAGCAAATAGATCATAGCAGAGGAGAGTAGTCTATTTTAACCTTAACTATATGATAGTCTCAGCTGTAATGAATTTAGTATATTTATTAAAACATATCCCACAAACTCGAGCACTTGCCAAATAGCTACTAAGGTGTTCCTATCAACCTCAATCCACAAGGGGAATCAGAAACCATTTAGATTTCCTCAGGATAGAGAGCAGTACACATACACTTGGCCTTGCAGCTATATTAAATTTTCTCTTTGTCACAGTAAAGTTTGATGGCAAGATCCTGTGGACAATGTATAGAGAGCATCATTCCTGTCCTTCATTATTGATAACATCTGAATCAGGTTTGCGGCTCTGAGTGGGCCAAGAGCAAGAGAGAAGACTATATCTATTTAAAACTATGGTACTAAAAAAATTAAAAAAGAAAAACAACTATGTTACTAAGTAGTACTGTCACTTGAGCCATATGGTTCTGTAGACGCCATGATGCTAGATACTAGATACATCTAGGGAAAACAGGTACCATATGGAATTTTGGGCTGACCTAGTGGGAGATTTGCAGCATATACTTCTGGAATTCTTAAGCAATGTCATGTTATGTGCAACAAAGAATTATCCTTCAATTGAAAAAGTTTGTGGATCTATCTCAGACTCTAAGGTCCTGGTATTAGCCTCAAGACATTAAGTAAAGAGAGGGCTTGGAGATGCTCATCACAAATGCATATTTTCCAAAATAATAAGTTTGAGTGACTCCACACCAGTTTATTATGTAACAGAAATGATGTCCTTTTCTATAGCTCAGGCAATTAAAAAGAACAAAATTGTATTATATAAATAGGTGGCCTAGACCCACTTGTTACCCATCACTATTGCATTGTTTATACCGCCCACTTTACAGGTAGTTGCCTAAGACCAGGTATCAAAGAAAGAAAAATACTAGTTCCACTTAATGACTAGACTAGCTCAGTATATTGCTGTGAGCAAAATATAGACTGTTTCAGCATTACTGGCTTAGAACCAAGGAATGGAAGTTATAATAGCTCCTCTCAGTGACACCCCAGGGAATTTATTCCCTACATTTTCAACTCTGTTAAAAAATTTCTTTTTGATTTCTTGGTTTTGATTTCCTGGGCAAGAGTTTTTCTACCTGGAAATACAGAAAGTGTTCAACTAAACCTATGTCTATTATCTGGTTACTTTGGGCTATTAGTGCCGGGCAAAAGAAATTGTTCCTACATTAGTAGGGGTAATTGACTTACATTATCATGATGAAATACAGCTACTGCCAAAAATTAAGACAAGGGGGAATATGGCTGCAACTTAAGAGACTTACCGTTGTGCTTGTTTATGCTTCCATATATGGAGATCACCATAAAGAGAAAATTATAGGAACAATGAACAGGCAACAGCATAGTTATCTTGGAGATAAAGTCAAGAATTGAACGCTCTACTGCATTCCCACCTAGGAATTTCATTTTAACATCATCTTTACACTAAAATGAAACCCCTTGAAAGTAAATAAAAAAGTATTGAGGCAGAGATATAAAGAATCTGAAGATTATTCTAGGATTGGGGATTATTGTGTATACACGTTAAGGAAAATTTGAAGCAAGATCAATAGTCCATTTCATCTTGTGTAGAGTAGATAGTTTAAACATATTTAAAATAAACTGGCAAATTAGATTCAATTTTTCAGATAGCCAACAAACTAAAGCAGTACTCTCCACATTGTATATAGCTTTCTTAGGTCAAAATGTGATTAATATATATAATACCAAGTCAGTTAGGATTCATTTAATTATTAGCTTTTGTCAGATACAATGAAAACTATTTTCCTTAGAATAACATATAAAAAATTTAAGCCTCCTAGACTATTTTGTTTCTAAAAGGTACTAGTGTAAATTTCTGCTCTAACATGTAAATAGTGTAGAAGTAGCACTCCCAGTGTCACAATTAGATAAAACTAAACAAGCTGCAAAACAACTCTTTAAAGATTCATCAGAGAATAGAGGCCACAGGGCAAGCTGCTGCCCCAAATCTGAAGAGAAAGGCAGCTATAGAGAATCACAGAGAATAACAACTCACTGGTAGCAAAAGCCATTGTTGTTGCCAGTATCAGTAGGTAAACTTACAGTGTGCTTGAAGAACTGCTGGAAGCTCAGTGTGGAGTATCTTGAAGTTAAAATCTCTGGGAAGCCCAGTGTTAGGAGGGCCCCCACACGTTCATGAGCTTCACCTCCATGATTCCCACTAGCTTCTCACTGTGAAGACTGAAGGAAAATCCTTTGTGCTTTGGAAATACTGTTCTGATTACTGTAGCTTTATAATAATATTTGAAATTGGGTAGTCCGAGACTCAAATTTATGGTTCTTTTTGAAAAACAGTTTTACCTATTGAAAAATATTTATGGAATTTCAGGGATCTTTGACTTTCCATATAAATATAAGAATTAGCTTGTAAATATATCCAAAATATATGGTAAGGTTTTGATTGGAATTCCATTGGATCTACAGATCAAAATGGGGAGATGAACACATTAGCAATATTGAATCCTTGAATCCATCAACAAAGCTTCTTTCTCTATATTATTTCTTTCATAATATTTGGAATTTTGATTTTTTCTAATTTTATAGTGATATAATCACCCAATAACATTGCTTCAAGTTTAAAGTGCATAACAAATTATATATTGCAACATGATAAGTAAAATAAGTTAACATCCATTCCTTCACTTATAATTTTTTCTTTTAAGATATACTCAGAAATTTTTAAGTATACAACACAGTATTGTTATCTACAGTCATCATATTTTATCTTATATTTCCAAAACTTGTTAATCTTACTGAAAGTAGTCTCTTGACTACTTCTGCCCAACTCTGATACCCTCCATCCTCCAATTCTGGCAGCTACCATCCTGATCTCCTGTTTCTGTTTTTTTTTTTTTTGATCCCATATATAAGTGAGATCATGTAATGGCTTATTTCATTTAGCATGATATATTGAAGTTTCATCCATGTTGTCAAAAATGGTGGAATTTCCTTTTTTTAAATGGCTGTATAGTATACACATATAAAATATATATACAATAAAAAATAAATAAAAAATAAAATATATATATACACAATATATATGATACATAGTATTTTGTAACACTTCATCCATTTGTTTGTTGACAGATTTAAGAATTGTTGTATTCTTTTTTTACTGGAAGAGTGCTAGCAACACTTCTACTAGACCTCTAAAATCATGATGGAAGATGAAGATCCATATATATACAATTTAATTAGTTTATGTATTAAGACTGAAACATTGATGTAGCTCATCAGCCATCTATAACTGGATTTAATGAACTTTATCTATTAAGACAATTGTTTACCTTTGTATGTGACTTCTTTCATGGGCTTCACTTATATCATTGTAAAATCTTATGGTTTGTAAAATAGGAAACCTAATCTTAAAATAGCCCTATGTAGGAATGGTCTCATTTTTAGAGGAGGAAATCGGTGCTGAAGGAGGAAAAATTTTTGATTTTACAAGACAATGTGCACTGAAGTTTGTAAACAGACTATTGCTTTCAAAATCCATGTTTTTGTTCCATACTTATTCTATGCCTTATGTAACAGTACACTGTAAACATAATAAAAATGAAAATTGAAGTACAACAGCATGTTTATAAAATTGATTAATATACAATTAATTAACAATGAGACTTTAGTCTATTATTATGAGTCATTTTAGGATATACAGTTCTTCATGGATGATAAATGGTTTGACCTATATATTAGAATAGCATTCTATATAGCATGAATATTGGTTTCCTTTTTTTTTAAAGATTTTATTTATTATTTATTTATTCATTCATTCATTCATTCATTCATGAAAGACACAGAGAGGCAGAGACACAGGCAGAGGGAAAAGCAGGCTCCATGCAGGGAGCCTGATGTGGGACTCAAACCCAGGACTCCAGGATCATGCCCTGGGCCAAAGGCAGGCGCTAAACTGCTGAACCACCCAGGGATCCCTAAATATTGGTTTCCAACAAAATATATTTATATGAATTTCTGCACTACTTTATCATTGACAAATGATATCTATTTAAGAAATTAGTATTTAGAAGATAAAACTTTTTTTAACCCATTGCCTTCTTACTAGGGAAAATAAAGATTAAAGTAAACTGTAATATTAAATTTATCAGTGTTGAACAGATAAGTTACTAAAAAGAGGAAATATTTTCCTAGGACTTTATTCTAAATAGTCTTCTATACTAAAAATATGTTACTGTGCTAGATATCAAGCCAAGCCCCCAAGAAAAGCACTTAACAGTTTCACATTCCACTGACAAGTGTTTTATATGGTTTCTTTAAATCATAGCAGGATATTTGGCATTAAATGATTTTATCTTGGCTTGAGAATTAACCAACAGCTGAGAACTTTACCTGTAATCTCATTCTGTGTAATTTTAATGGGCTAGCTCATGGTGGGAAAATGCCATCACAATTAAAATGAATCTTTTAGGTTTATGAGTCCTTGTGGAAGCTAATTCAAGAAGGATATCAATTGAGGTTACAAAGAATATTTTAAACTTGAAATTGTTCAAAATACTCTGAATTTGTGACATTTTTTATGAACTCTTAGACTTTATCATATTTTCTATTTTAACACATAATTATCATCAACTAAATAGTATGAATATTTTAACAAGTGCTATGGACCAAAGACTAATGTTTTTCCCTTTGAGTTATTTGTACTTCAGGGCTCTACCTTCTAATGTGTGGGATGCCACACCTAATAGTTTGCCAAAGTGCTCCTAATCCTTTCACTTTGTAAGATATTGCCACCATTGTATGAAACTTCTGGGTGAGAAACAATAGACACAATACCCTACTACTTTGGGAAGATTTCTAGAATTAAAATAATTGAGGCCGATTCCAAATCATTTTTTTCTCACTAAAATTTTAGCATAATTTGCTTCAAAAGAATATTTAAAATTGTTTTAATGGCAACAGTAATCCATTCCTTTATTTTCTTACTAAAATTTTAGCCTAACTTACTTCAGAAGAGTATTCAAAATTGTTTTGATGGCAATCACTATAGAGAGCATTAAAGATATATAGATTTTAATGAATTTATAATTGAAAATTCATTAAGAATACCTTGTCTGAGGTAACACAAAGACAGAAACGACAATAAAGATAAGTTGGTGATAGAGGTCGAAGTCTGAGGTATGTATTTAATTAGAAAGACTTGGGACTAGGGGTAGAGATAGCATGTCTTGGACTAGAATGAGGCAAATGTGGAACCCACAACGAAGAATTAAAGGAAGAACCCTCAGATTCTTGCAAGTGAGTGCCTCCTAAAATTTTGTGCCTTAGACTCATGGCTTGCCTTATCCTTGTTGTAACCCTGAAAAGGTGAAATACTACATAGATTTCCCAAATTTCAATAGTTTAAAGGACTCATTATACTTCTCACAAAATATTCACATAACACTTTTTATTTAAAAGTAAAAATAAGATATAGCAAATGGAAAAGAATACAGGCAAGTGTGGGGATCTGAAACATATCCAAGTGCAACCTCCCCAGGATCCTTAATGGAACAAGAGCTAGGCTTCCGTATCAACTGAACCATCAAGATCTGTGGAAGGAATCTTGGCCTCATGAGAAGCTCAAGACAGAAGTCAGAAAGGGGAATTACACACTGTGGCCATGTAGTTTAACCAGGTGTCTAACAAGCTACACCAGGTAAAAAAAACATAATAAACCTAAACTGAGAGGTGTCTGGAAGAATTTTAGGCTTTAAACTGCACATTATAAATCCCGTAGCTCTTATCTTGGTCAAAAGTCAAAGCCAACATCCAGTATCCCCAGAGATAAGTTTAGAGTTTTCCCAAATCAGCATGAATCAACTTGGCCCTACATAAATATCAGTATGACCTCCAGTTAGTAGGGCTTCTATGTAGAACATTTTAACAGATGCCAGTTGGATTGCAGGTTAGTGTTAACCAAATCTTAAGCATGCAAAGAGATCTTGACAGTCCTAGACCTGGCATTAGGGAAACCTTGCATTAGGGAAAAATTAAAGCAGTAAAAGCTGACGCTAGGAATTTGAATTCTCTAGATGTTTACCAAATTTTTTCATTACTTTTGATCCCTCCTTCATACACATATCTTTTACAAGTACTGAAGAACTTAAAATTTGAAAAGCTGCATTATGTTTAGCCATTTGCTAAACATTAGGCAATGCTGAACATTCAGTGGTCTGATTCTTAGAATAGGATTTTTTGGGATATGTTTCCCAAATCATATATTATCTTTGAACTCTTTTATTTGTTTGCTTTTCATAGGTAAAATAAAAAGAAATATAGAAATTAACCATTACTAGTTTTAAATGGTTAGTAATCAAATAGGGTGAAGTATTTAGATGAAACATCAGTGTTTATTAGGCAATAATATATCTGGGGAGTTTTTTTTTTTTTTTTTTTTTTTTTTTATATCTGGGGAGTTTAAATGCAAAAATGTAAGGCCATAAAAATTTCTCTACTGTTGATCTCTGATTTCCAATAGGGTATGAAAAAATCTTTATATTATTTTCTATATCACTAAATTAGTGAAACTTTACTGAATAACATACCATAATCCAATTTTAAAAATAAAATATTATCACTGAAAATATTCTGAATTTATATTTTATTCACAGACATGACTGCATTATGAATTATTTATGTATATCTGTTCAGATACATTTTTACTTTTTATTAACATATTCATAAAGTAGAAAAAAATTCTGTCATAAAAGAAGTTTTATCACATAAATGTGTAATGTCAAAGTGTACATTTACTATTACAGTTATAGTGAGATTACTAAAGTAAAAATGTAGTCATGGAAAAATATTCTGAAATTACATACTTCTGTAAAACTATTTAAGTAGTTAAAGTTCTGTAATATTTAAATGATAATTAGTTTTGTTTATTAAATGAAATACAGCATACACATAAATAACGATATATAATGTGATGAAAAAATTGATATTATGAAACCAGAGTATAAAGGATAAAACTGAAGAAATACTCATAAATAGTACATTATATTATAAATTCTTGGTAAATGATGTCAATAAAACCACAAAAATGTTTTAGAAAGAAGAGGATTTGAAATGACTCACAAATACGTGTAATATGCATGAATAAATAAATGAAATTTAAAAAAGAGTAAAACTGAGTTACATAGGAGAGAAGAAAAATAGCCATTAGATATATTTACCTTTTTTTGAGAGAAAATGATTTATATTAGTAAAAACATAAACTGTAATATGTTGAATGATTTTAAATTATCGGAGTTATTTAAATAGCACCTTATCCTTTTTCAGTTTTCTAAACTTGGTTATTGGGGGATCTCGGTGGAAGAAGAAACCATGCATATTATCCTGTTAAATAGAATTAAAGATGTATAAAATAATACCACTTCTGTAACTGAATTTAAGGCATTTGGTAGTTCAGTTTTTTTTTTTTTTTTTTTAAGATTCTATTCATTTATTCATGAGAGACACAGAGAGAGAAAGAGAGAGGCACAGAGACACAGGCAGAAGGAGAAGCAGGCTTCATGCAGGGAGCCCGACGTGAGACTTGATCCAGGGTCTCCAGGATCCGGCCCTGAGCTGAAGGCTGTGCTAAACTGCTGAGCCACCCGGACTGCCCCTGGTAGTTCAGTTTTAATGACAAATATTAACTTCTCAATTGCTTTCTGTAAGAGTTTTTCTTAAGTATTGTATATATTATTTCTTAACATGGAAACAAAAAGAAATTTAAATTTTCTACCATGGTAAACATTGACATCTACAAATATCTTTCTAAATTGTTATCTCCAGGATCCCTGGGTGGCTCAGTGGTTTACTGCCTGCCTTGGGCCAAGGGCGTGATCTTGGGGTCTTGGGATCAAATCCCACATCAGGCTTCCTGTGTGAAGCCTGCTTTTCCCTCTACCTGTGTCTCTGCCTCTCTCTCTCTGTGTCTCTCATGAACGAATAAATAAAATCTTTAAAAAATAAATTGTTACCCCCAAATTTTGTGTTCATAAGTGTGTTAGTTTTATCACGCCCAGAAATAAATTAAATCTGTATATCTAAAATAAGATTAAACAAAAAAAAAGATTAAAGACAAAATGGTACAGAATTCTTAAAATGTGTTGTTTTGAACATCATAAGCCACCAAACATACACATTGCTATTAACTGTCTTTTATATTTAAGAACCATAAAGATAATTCTCCTTGCAATTAAAGCCAAAAGGCCTCCTCTCTAAGACTAGGATGAAACGCTACATTGACATGATTAATGCATTAAAATTTGATGAACAAAATTCACACTTAATCTCACTCAATTTTGACATGGAGCTACAATTGGGTGAGCCAGGCAAGAAGGGCAAGAAGCCTGGAATTGTGTCGCCACTTAAATGAGATTTCCCAAAGGTGGAAAAGACCAAGATTAAGAAAGCTTGGAAGAAGATAACAAAGAGCTCCCCTCCCCACCTGCGTCTGCGCTGCTATCCTTGACTGAGCCTGTGGGCCCGACAGCCACTGCCTGGAGGAAGTGAAGCCCTTAGGTCGCTGCTAATCCACATACCTGTGTACTTGCACAAGAGGTCCTGAGGTCACCGCCAACCCACACACCCGGGTACTTGCACAGGAGGTCCTGAGGTGGCCGCCAACCCACACACCTGGGTACTTGCACGGGAGGTCATGAGGTCGCCCCTAACCCACACACCCGGGTACTTGCATGGGAGGTCCTGAGGTGGCCGCCAACCCACACACCCGGGTACTTGCACGGGCGGTCCTAAGGTCACCATTAACACACACACCCGGGTACTTGCATGGGAGGTCCTGAGGTGGCCGCCAACCCACACACCCGGGTACTTGCACGGGCGGTCCTAAGGTCACCATTAACACACACACCTGGGTACTTGCACGGGAGGTCCTGAGGTGGCCGCCAACCCACACACCCGGGTACTTGCACGGGCGGTCCTGAGGTCACCATTAACCCACACACCCGGGTACTTGCATGGGAGGTCCTGAGGTGGCCGCCAACCCACACACCCGGGTACTTGCACGGGCGGTCCTGAGGTCGCCATTAACCCACACATCCGGGTACTTGCACGGGCGGTCCTGAGGTCGCCATTAACCCACACATCCGGGTACTTGCACGGGCGGTCCTGAGGTCGCCATTAACCCACACACTCGGGTACTTGCACGGGCGGTCCTGAGGTCGCCATTAACCCACACACCCGGGTACTTGCACGGGAGGTCCTGAGGTCGCCGCCAACCCACACACCCGGGTACTTGCACGGGAGGTCCTGAGGTCGCCGCCAACCCACACACCCGGGTACTTGCATGGGAGGTCCTGAAGTCGCCGCTAACCCACATACCTGGGTACTTGCACGTGAGGTCCTGAGGTGGCCGCTAACCCACATACCTAGGTACTTGCACGCCTGCAGGAGGAATGAGACTGCACTTCACAGTTGGCGCCAGGCCCGCTGGCTCCCCGTACTCACGGAGCAGCACGATGCTGCCTACGACGTGAAGCCGGCCTGGAGGAAGGAGAAGGACATCATCTCAGGGGCCCCACGCATAACGTTGCTGTGTCTCCCACTTCCCGGAGGAGGCCTTGCAGCTGGCGGTGCTGGCGACGGCCCAGGGCCACCTCCCCAGCCAGAGGCCGCGTGCGCCGAGCTCTAGGGGCCTCACCTCAGGCTCCCGGAGAAAGCCAGCCGCCTGCGGATCCTGGCTGCGGAGGCTACGGTCGCTCCCCAGTGCTCCCCAGTGCTCCCCGCGCAGCCACGTCTCCCGAATCCTTTACACGGAGTCCACCATCGACTGTCTGGGCACAGCAATGTCTTATGGAGCCTCAACACCCACCCACCACCTGTCCCTCCACAAAAAGTGACATTCTCCTACAAAAGTGGGCGTGCGGGGTCCCTAGGAGGCGGAAGCCAACGTGTTTTCTCTTTTCTCTGGGCGTCCGCACACGGGTTGCGCGTGCGCCCCGGGCCTTCTGCACGCGGAGGTCGCCTGGGGCCGCGGCCGTCCCGAGCGCTCGAAGCGCCGCCCTGCTGCCGAGGGGCTCTGCGGCTGCGCGCGGCGAGGTGTCCCTCCCAGGCTCCCGTCGCAAAGTTCCAGCGAGGCGCTTTACGGCTGCACGAGGAGCGCGAAAGGGCCTCGGTCGCGACAGCAGCCTCGACAGGAGGCCGCCCTCCGGGAACACGTGCAAGCGCGGACGGACGCCGCCGCGGCCCTGAGGCCTGGAGGAGGACGGGTCTAACTTCCGGCAGACAGTCTGGCTGAGGACCGCCCGGAGCTCTTCACGGTAAGGGCAGGGCCTGCGCGGCTCCATGTCCCCACCCACTCTTTTCCTGACCCGCCGGCTTGGTGGGGGAGGTTCCCTGCCCCGGGCCGGGGGGGGAACCGTGGGCACAGGCGGTCCTCTCCTGTGACGAGAGCAGGTCTGTACCCCAAAGCGGTTTGTCGAGTGACGTAGAAGGGCAGTTCATTCTGTCATCATGTTAGGCCACACTATACAGATATTTTCATTTTTTGCTACATGGACTGAAATGTTCTTGGTCCTAACACCTCCTTATAAAAATTCTTTCTTTTTTCAGGATTTTATTTATTTATTCAATGGCTCTACACAGGGAGCCGGATGTGGGATTTGATCCCAGGACCTCAGGATGAGGACCTGAGCCTAAGGCAGACGCTCAACCACTGAGCCACCCAGGCGCCCCTAGAAATTCTTTCTTATTACATCCTACGTAAAATATTTTGCAAATGTACAAGGCTACTTTATATATATATAATATATATATATATTATATATAAATTAAATTATATTATATATAATATAAATATTATATATAAATATATAATATAAATATTACATATAAATATATAATATAAATATTATATATAAATATATAATATAAATATTATATATAAATATATAATATAAATATTATATATAAATATATAATATAAATATTATATATAAATATATAATATAAATATTATATATAAATATATAATATAAATATTATATATAAATATATATATATATTTTATTTATTTATTTATTCATGACAGACACCAAGAAAGAGAGGCGGTGAGACCGGCAAAGGGAGAAGCCAGCTCCATGCAGGAAGCCCAATGCGGGACTTGATTATGGGACTCCGGGATCATGCAAGGCTACGTTTTTTTTTTTTAATACATTTATTTGTTCAACAAGAATTCATTGAATGCTAATTATGCTTAAGGGTGGGTTGATTTAAGATAATTTTCTGATAGTCCCATAGAGGATGTCAAAACTATACGTGTATAGTTGTTGACTCTTTCATTGCCTAACAATTTCGGTGAGTCTATCACAACTCATTATTTCCAAGCTAACTAATCAGAAGCCAGTAAGTTTCCTAAAATGTAGAATTGATTGATTGATTGATCGATTGGACTAGGCGGGTGATGTTATAGCGAAAGCTTCTTGGGTACATAAAAAAGGGATTGTACTAGTTCAGACATTGCATAAATTAATGCACGAACAAGAGAAAGTTCCAAATCATTCTTTCAAATCATGAAAGAGTTCACTGAACTATGTAACTAAACATTTTATGATTGACTTCAGTCTATGACTGAGACCAGAAGAGATTCACAGAATGTAAAAGGTGTAAAGTACATTTACTTTTCTTTATTGAGATTCCTTTGGAAATGAGAAAATTTATAATAACCTATCATCAACTAGGAGGAAAGGCTTTTTATTGATACTTTTATTAATCTCTACCAAGGATCTTTTTCTTCTCCCAAATCAAGCCGAATGACTTTTTTTTTTTTTTTTTTTCAAGAAGCAAAGCTGTTATTTCCTGTAGGTCATAAAGGGCCTTCTGCAAAATCTTCTAAATCTCCCTGGAGGTTTGACAAGTAATGGCTTAGGAGGAATGACAAATAAATGAAATTCATACTGAAGCTCCCCCTATACCTTGACTCAAGTCCTCTAGAAAATTATGTAAGTCATTATTCCCTCTAGCACAGCATGTTCTTATATGTACTATTCACTTGGACCAGCAGTTTTCCAGATTGGTAAGTTCTAAAGAGATGGAAAGCTGAGAAAAACTCTTACTTCTTTCAATTTATATATAATAGTTATTTCTTCTTCTGATACTATTTTCTATAGATAGTTATCTTCTGATATGTACATTTCTATATTTATAATATAAATTTCTACTTATATATGGCTTTGAATTAAGGGACTCGTTTCTCTAATATTGAAGGGTTTCCTCTAATAACTTTTGCTTTTATGTTGGCATTTCAAGTCATCTAAAGTATTGATTTTTAAAAATTCTTCTATTTCTGTTAAGACATTCTATAATCCTTTCACTGGCTAGTATGAATCATGCAGAAAATAGATTTTAACAAAAGTAAAAGATCTATCTACCTATACTTCAGTGCCATGACAAATCAAGCCTTGGCCATAGATTATACAACTACAGCTAATCCTGAAGTGAAAGCTATGCATCATAAGAGAGCTTGGATAGGGCCATGTATTTAGGTCAATACAAATTCATTAATTATTTGAAAAAAGGGATCCCTGGGTGGCGCAGCGGTTTAGCGCCTGCCTTTGGCCCAGGGCGCGATCCTGGAGACCCGGGATCGAATCCCACGTCAGGCTCCTGGTGCATGGAGCCTACTTCTCCCTCTGCCTATGTCTTTGCCTCTCTCTCTTTGTGTGACTATCATAAATAAATAAAAATTAAAAAATAATAATTACTTGAAAAAAAATTCAAAGGTCATAGTGAATGAATGATGACAGAGTAACATCATGGGTAATTTACAAAGGGCAGCACACACCATAACTGTATGTTAGAATGTCAAATTGAGTTTTTATTTAAAATTTTACTGTACAAACTAACTTCTCAGTTTTCTTAGTTGGTGATTTTTAAAATAATTTCTTGTTTAGTAGTACTATTTTAGAATAACTGAAAAAGTTAATTTAGGCCATTTTACTATTAGCATGAAGAATCAATCCATCAAAAGATTTTGAAAGTGCAATGAAAACAATTTCATTCAATAAATAAGAAAACTCATATGCAATGCATAAATTGAGAAAGAAGATAGTAAATTACAAGTTGATGGTTTGAACAAGCATATGAAAATAAAATAAAAAATAAAAAATGAAATTATAAACATCCTAAGTAAGTAAATAGTATGCACACCTAAGTACAAACCTATTGATCCCAGGACCGTGAGGTCATGACCTGAGTTGAAGGCAGACGTTTAACCAATTAAGCCACCCAGGCACCCCTCGCCATGATGTTTTCTAATCAGAAGTCTTTCAAAGTACACAAACTACTTACATGATATCAGAAAGTGACAAAATTAGAGAACCAAGAATGGTAGACAGTCTTGCAAGTCATTTTAGATACTGCTCTATTTTTTTTTTGTCAGAAATAAATTACCTTTTCAGAGATCACATGGAGTTACTGAAAAACTCAAATGGTGGAATGTTTCCCAATTTAGCTAACCTATGTGGCATTTTAATATTCATATAGCTAATGATGTACATAAAGATAAAAAGTGATGTTTCTATGTGTTTAATGCAATTCAAAAGAAATATTAAATGATCCTAAGAAATCAGGTTAGAGATGAAATACAGTTGAGGATATAAAAAGTAAAAATTTTTCCTGCCTTTTGACTGTGAAGAGATGTACATCATGAATAAATACAGCAGACAAAAAGGTATGTTCATTTAAGAACACTGCCATCAACACAGAAAAAAGATATTTTTCTTTCTTTCTTGTTCCTCAAGTTTTTATTTAAATTATAATTAGCTAACATACAGTGAAGTATTATGATTCATCACTTACATATAATACCCAGTGCTCATCACAGGTGCCCTCCTTAATTCCCATCACCATTTAGACCTTCTTTCTACACACTTCCCCTCCAGCAACCCTCAGTCTGTTCTCTATAGTTAAGAGTCTCATGGTTTGCCTCTCTCTCTTTTTTTCTTCCTTCCCCTAAGTTCATCTGTTTTGTGTCTCAAATTTCATAATACGAGTAAAATCATATGGTATTTGTCTTTCTCTGAATTCTTTCGCTGAGCATAATACACTTCAGCTCCAACCATGTCATTGAAAATGGCAAGATTCATTCTTTTTTATGTCTGAGTAATATCCATTATATATATCTATCTCACATCTTCATCCATTCATCAGTCATTGGACATACGGGCTCTTTCCATAATTTGGCTATCATTGATAATGCTACTATAAACATCAGGGTGCATGTGCCCCTTTGAATCAGTATTTTTGTATCCTTTGGAGAGATACCTAGTAGTGCAATTGCTGGGGTATAAGGTAGTTCTATTTATCATTTTTTGAGGACCCTCCCTACTGTGTTCTAGAGTTGCTGCACCAGTTTGCATTCCCACCAACAATGTAAAAGCATTCCCCAAAAGATAGATTTATTTTATTTATTTTAAAGAAAAAAATGGGCATAATGTACTTTAGGTAATTATTAGTTTTAATAAAATAAATTTTACAGTGGTTTACAATTCAGATATATACTTTTTTAAAGAAAGCAATGAACAAAACTGAATAGAAAGGATAAAAACAAGCAGTAACACGTGAAAGAAAAGTTATCTACTAAAAATAAATTCAAATCAAAAATGTCAATGGGAACTAAAATATCAATGAGAACTAAAAATAGAACATTTATGATAATATGTGTCACATAAGAGTATTAATTTACTAAGTAATATAGCTTTAATGGACTCTAAGTTAGTGAAATAAGGACAAAGCTGAAAACTACAGACTCATAGAGGGAGATAACCTTAAATACTATCCTCAGAAAAAGGATAAGCAGACTTAAAGTCATAAAGTACAAATGCAAAACTTGGGCTGGCACACACATAAGAAATCCCAACAAAAACCATGTATGTGATCCTGAAGACAAACCATTGAGATCCAAACAGGAAACATTTTACAACCCATGTTCACTGACCAGAATTCACTGGTATTAGAATTAACAACAAAGTGATGGCCAAATAACAAAAAAATCTTTCCATTCAGGTATTTAATGCAAGAAACAGGCAAAAGCCAAATACATATTTATGCAAAAATGAAATCAAAACAGACTATGAAATGTGTAGAAATGAATCAAACTATATTACAAAGCTTGTGTGAAAATGTACAGATGTAAATATTTATTGAAAAATATAAAAAAAAGTTAAAATAATTTATCAAAGTCATCAACTCAAGAGGTTAGAAAAAATAACAAAATAAGCCTTAAAATTGAAGAACTGTATAAATCAATCTATGAACATATATTGACATAAAAATCTCAGGATATAACTAATCAACAAAACCAAAATATTTTTATCAGAAAATGTATATAATGAAATGGCTACATAGAAATTTGGATGAAAAAGAAAGAGGTGAGGAAAAAATATATTTTGAACAAAATAAAGCAGATAAACTTAAGACAATGATGTTTTAAAATAAAACAATCATAAAAATTTTACATTAACAATCCTAAACTAGAGGTAAAATGATTCAATTCATGAAAAATATAAATTAAAAAATACCTGAAGAATAACATACATGCATATATTAATAATTTTACAAGAAAATTGAAAATAAGGATCTATTCAATACATAGATTTGTCATTTAGATTGAAAGTAACAAACCAAGATCAGTGAGGCCTCCAGGGACTAGATACCAAGGAACTCCATTACTACCCATAGAGGCAAGGCTAAAGGAATGGTGTTACAGGAACCTGAAAAAAATTCTAGCCTGGAAAATAGGCCCTTTGCCAGTACTTGTAGACACTGAAAGAGGAATGGAGTCTGCTAAATCTCCAGGCCTAGATACAAAAATTTGGGTAATAATTTTTGCTGTCAGCTTATTCCATTAGCCAAGTGAACAGAAGCCAGATGCAATCAATAGAGGTCAGCATTTCTAGCCCTAGGAATAGAAAGGTAGAAATGTTTCTGAAGTGGCAAATGAAGAATAAGTTATCCAGTTATACCAAAAGTGGCCCAATTAACCTTGAAACATTGTTAGGATAAACTTTGGATGTCACATGTTATTTCAAAGCACTGTTTGAATTCATTGGGTCATATGTTGTTTATTATAGTTACAGTTGTATTTATGAGCAAGATAGTCCAGTAGTTGTGTCAATTTACGTTAGTTTTTTCTTTTTATAGCTTTTGATATTCATTTTTTTCTTACATATACTGGCTTACTACTTTTGACTTACTGCCTGATAGCTCACTTAAACCATAATAGTGCTAATTGCTGGCCTTGTTTATAATTATGAATATGTTTAGTTTTCAACACTGAATATTATGTGTGCTATAAATTTCAAACAGATAGCTTTCAATAGGGTAAGCCAGTTTTTTTCTATTAATCTGATTAAATCATTATTTTATGTTTGTATTAAATAGTGCTATTAAATGTTAGAAACATATATAAAATATTATCCATCAAGATAGGTACATTGGAATGTTATTATGGTAAAGTGATCCTGACTAGGAACTGTATACTCAATAGATTCAATGAAAAATATTAGTAAATGTCAGCTATTAAATGTAAGTGATATCAGCAAGATGACCTAATAGGGGATTTCCCACTGGTGCCCCCACAGCAATAATAGTTTGGCAACCATCCACGGACAAGAGTGCCTTTGTAGGAGTGTTGGGATCCGGGTGGCAGACTATGAAACCCCAGTGAAGCCCAAGGCTGAGGTGAGCCATTTTGAAAAGGCAAGTCCAAGCCCAGGTGGCAGATTCACTGACCATAGTCCTGGCTTTATTTATTTATTTATTTATTTATTTATTTATTTATTTATTTATGATTTTTTTAAAAATATTTTTTATTTATTCATGAGAGACAGAGAGAGAGAGAGAAAAGCAGAGACACAGGCAGAGGGAGAAGCAGGCTCCATGCAGGGAGCCCGACATGGACTGGATCCCGGGGCCCCAGGATCAGGCCCTGGGCTGAAGGCAACGCTAAACCGCTGAGCCACCTGGGCTGCCCAGTCCTGGCTTTAGACCCAGAAATAGCCCCACCCATTGTGGACTCAGCTGCCTCCTTGATTGGCTTTGGTTCTGTCATTAGCGCCACCCACAAAGGGACCTGGGAGGAATCATGCATGCCTGTCACAGGAATTAGACCCAAACTCATTTTACAAGATCAAAATTACCCTGATATCAAAGCCTAATAAGGATTCTGCAAGAAAAGAAAACTACAGGCCAGTGTTCCTGATGAACTTGATGCAGAAGTCCTCAATAAAGTATAAGCAAACCAAATTCAATAGCACATTCAAAAGAGCTACAGAACAATCTATTGGGATTTTCCTGAGATGCAAGAATGGTTCAATATATGCAAATAAAAAAATGTGAAAACTGTCAATGAAACGAAAGATAAAAACCATATGATGATCTCAATAGATATAGAAAACTATTTTGACAAAATTTAACATCCTTTCATAAGAATTCTCAACAAATTAGGTATAGAAGGCCTGTACTTCCTTATAATAAAGGAATATATGACAAGTCCACAGCTAAACTCTGAGATGAGTGGTTATAAACTTTTCCTCTGAGATCAGGAACAATACAAGGGCACCCAGCCTCACCACTTCCTTTCAACTACTTAGTTCACCACTTCTGTTCAGGTACTTACAGTAGTTAGTAATGAAAAAGAAATAAAAGACATCCACATTGGATGTCTTGGAAGAAAAGTTAAATTGTCTCTCTTTGCAGATGACATGATCTTATATATAGAAAACCCCAAAGACTCCACCAAAAAGGTATTAAAACTAATAAATTCAGTAAAGTTGCAGGATACAAAATTAACATACAAAATCAGTTGCATCTCTATACACTAAAAACTATCCGAAAATATATTAACGAGACAATTCAATTTACAATAGTATCAAACAAGCAAACACTTAGGAATAAATATAACCAAGGCAGTGAAAAACCTGTACACTGAAATCTATTATAAGACAGTGATGAAGATAATTACAATAGAAATAAATGGAAATGTATCCTGAGCTCACAGATAGGAATAATTAATATTATAAAAATATCCATACTACAAAAATTATGTATAGAGTCAATGCTATCCTTTCAAAATGATTTTTTTTTTACCGATTTAGAAAAACAATTATCAATTATAAAATTTGTCTGGAACCACAAATGGCTCCAAATAGTCAAAGTATCGTGAGCAAGAACAAAGCTGGAGGCATCACATTTCCTGATTTCAAACTATATTACAAAGGTATAGTAATCAAGACAATATGGGACTGGCATAAAAGCAAATACATAGACCAATAGAACAGGATAGAGAACCCAAAAATAAAGCCACATGTACAGGGTCAATTCATTTTTCACGAGAGCAGCGAGAATACACAATGGGGGAAAGGACAAGTTAGTCTCTTCAGTATTGGGAAAACTGGATATCACCATGCAAAAAATTAAACTTTTACACAATACATAAAAGTAAACTCAAAATTAATTTAAAAATGTATTACCTGAAACTGTAAAACTTCTAGAAGATAGAGAAAAAAACTCCTTGACATTGGTCTTAGCAATGATACTTTTTGAATATGACACTAAAAGCACAGACAACAAAGCAAAAATAACAAGGAGGACTACATCAAACTAAAAAGCTTCTGCACAGCAAGGGAAACATTATCATAGTGAAAAGTTAGCTTACAAAAATGAGAGGAAATGTTTTTAAGGGGTTAATATCCAAAATATATAAGGTATTGCTAAACTAAATAGAAAAAAAAATGAGTAACATGATTTTAAAAAGATCAAAGTACCTGAATAAATGATAATTTTCCAAAGAAGACATACATATGGCTAACAGCTATATAAAAAAGTGCTCATTAACACAAATAATCAGAGAAATGCAAATCAAAACCATAATGAGATGTCACCTCACACCTGTTACAATGGCTATTATCAAAACGATAAAAAATTACAAATGTTTTCAAGAATGTTGAAAAAGATGGAACCCTTGTGCACAATCATTGGAAATGTAAATTGGTACAGTTGTTGTGGAAAACAGTATCTCAAAAAATTAAAAATAGAACTACCATATGATCCAGGAATTCCATTTTGGGATATTTTTCCCAAAAGAAACAAAAACAGTAACTTGAAAAGATATGTATACTCCCATATTCATCGCAGCACTATTCACAATAGCCAAGGTATATACATAATTTTAAATAAAATACAAGAGAATTTAAATGAAGAAAATAGAGGCACCTGGGAGGCTCAGTGGCTGAGCGTCTGCCTTTGGCTCAGGGATCTGGGATGGAGTCCCACATCAGGCTCCCTGCAGGGAGCCTTCTTTTCCCTCTGCCTATGTCTGTCTCTCTCTCTCTCTCATGAATAAATGAAATATTTAAAAAATGAATAAAATTTTAGAAACAAAACATTTTATGAATATTTTAAAAATAATCATTCCAGGTTAAAATTACATAATTCTCAGAGAAATACTTGTCTTAGAATTAAAGACAGTTAAAGCAACTGATTAAGTATGTGAATATTTACTAGAATGATTATCCTGTTATGGTATATAATAATTTTCTAATGATCAATATAGGTAAGTTTTAAAGATAATCAGTATTAATGAGGAGCTTTAAAGTACACCAAACTATATTATATTTATTTTAGAAGTAATGTCTTTCATGGGATGCCTGGATGGCTTAGTGGTTGGGCGCCTGCTTTCGGCCCAGGGCGTCATCCTGGAGACCCGGGATCGAGTCCCACATTGGGCTCCCTGCATGGAGCCCGCTTCTCCCTCTGCCTGTATCACTGCCTCTCTCTCTCTCTCTCTCTCTCTCTCATGAATAAATAAGTAAAATTTTTTTAAAAAGGCCTTTCTCAAAGATAGCATGGGTCTTCAGAATGTCTCTCCCACCACCCCTTGCCATCTGCTACAATTTTATTATTTATCAGGAACAGCCAATACTGTATAAGGACAAGGGAGTCTCTTTTTCTCTCTTGATATTTTGTAATTCTTAATTTTATTGGCCAGAACCACATCATACACTTCCTGAAACAATCACTGTGAACAGAATAATGGAATATAATGGTCATTTAAGACATTCATGGCCTACCCTTGGAAGGTCAAGGAGGAGTAAACCCTTCCAAACTTGATGGATGAGAATGAGGAGGGGTGAATTTGCAAATGGGAAATCAAGATATCTTTGGAAAAAATGCAGAAATCAAAACTATGAAGGACGCCAAGTCAGTTTCATCATACTATTTCTGAACTCATCATATACAAGCCTCCTCTACTCTTTAAGCTGTAACTTTTCAGTTTCTTTTCTCTTCTTTTTTTCTTCAAGATTTTATTTATTTATTCATGAGAGACACAGAGAGAAAGAAGCAGAGACATAGGCAGAGGGAGAAGCAGGATCCATGCAGGAGGCCCCATGTGGGACTCCATCCTGGGACTCTGGGATCACACCCTGAGCCAAAGGCAGATGCTCAACCACTGAGCCACTCAGGCATCCCTCCTCAGTTTCTTTATAACACCAATTCTCATTCTCCATTTCTAAGCATGACTGGCCTTCTCTATCTTAATTGTCACAATCTCAGAGAGACCTTCCATATTCATCCTGCATTTATCATATAGACTTCCCTCTTATACTACCACCATGAATTTTTAACAGAGGCTTGTATTGTTTTCTATAAACCATGTATCATAGTTTTCAGAATTATAAATTCACTCCACATCAGGCTTAAGTAAAAAGGTGTACACTAATTTCTTTCTTTGTTTTCTGTTTCTTCTACTAGAAAATATGCTTTGTGAGAGTAGGAGCTTGGTCAGTTTTTTTCAGTACTAGAACTCCACAACCTGAATAGTGTCAAGCACATAGGAGAGAACCAGTTGGCACATTTGAATTAATCAATAATAGAATATTGATATCTATAATTGACTGTGGGAGAGAAACGTCTGAACTCATGCACATCTATATTCTGGGCAAAGAAAAGTGACCATAAGATATAGTTAGTTCATGAATACTTACAAACCTAAAAGTCAAGCAAGAAGGCAAGATTCACAAATACAAAACAACTAGGAAATAATTCAAGTTGATACATAATCAGGTAGATTTATTTACGTGAATGTATTGGTACTGTAATGAGCCTTACTGAATATTATCTAGTATAGCCCCCACATTAAATAATTAAGAAAATGCTCAGAGATAATGACTAAGCTTTGCATTTAGGATTGCCTGTTGCAGAAAAATCTTACTAGTACAGTACAGACTCATTACAGGGATAGGCTGTGCATATACTAATCTAATAAGCTGTGCATATACTAATCTATTTCAACTATAGATATAAATATACATGTAGATACATATTAATAGATACATACTGAGTCAATTTGGTTTATATCTAGCTATACCAATTACATATACTTACATAAAATTATATAAAGCTATTTTAAACAGTTTATAGATAGGTTAGTCCTTTTAGTAAAAGATTCCATATATATGTTCTTTGAGTATACGTATGTGCTTCGGTATGTTTCTGAGTGGATTAAATCAATTTAATATCTTTATCTTAGCACAACCTCTATTACTCTCCTTTCCTGCCCTGTCAATTAAAATTATGGTAAAATATGATTCATCTAACTCAAATCAAATTCACCTAAAAGAATCTCTGAAGATATTAAACTAAGAAATCTGATATTCAAGATCCATTTATTCTAATATGACACTGACCCTAAGATTCACTACCTTCAATATATTACGTATCCATTCTTCTGAGAATGAGAGGGGCCAGAGGAGTTGCCAGTAATCTCATGACCCTGGTTCTAATATATACTCCATGCTATTACTCTGGTATTCCAAATTTATTTACCACTTCTCTCCAGAATTATCCTTTCACTAAACCCAGGTCAGTTTGTTCATTTTTCCACAAACTCACTATGGTCATTTCTGTCTTAGTTTCTCTTCTCTAAGTGTCACTTTCCCCATGATTTTTTTTCTTCTGTTTTTCATTTCTTACCAGCTCCTGGTCTCACTAACAATTTTCAGTATTCTTTTCTCTAGGTGCAATCCAGCAGTCATATTCAATTTTCATATGTGCAACAAATGTCTCCACTGAAACTGAAATGTTATAGCCACAGTAATCAGTTGTGTATTTCAGAGTCATTTAAGGTTGTAAAAAATAATTTAATACCAGAAAATCTTGCCTTCTTAAAGAATGGCTAACCAATGCTTTTTTGTAGCCCAAGGGTACCCTTTTTACTAAACACAAACTTCTGATACTTACAGCATCAAGTTCTGTAGCTAACTGATCACTCCTCTAAAACAGGGCTATGTTCTGAATTGCTGTTTTAACATATGATTAAGATAAATGGAGAATGGGAATAAGTTTCATGTGCATTACCTTCCTAGGACTGTAGGCCTCCAGGGCAAGGAGTTGTCTTCTTTATTTCCTTTATATGACTATAACAAATGATAAGTAATAACCAGTCTCACACAATATAGCAGCATAGTACATTTCTACAGTATAGGTTAAACTTTTTCAATGTAAACACTTGACTTTATCCAGAATTTATTCCTTATTAATTTTTTTTTCAGTTGGCTATCTTGTCACAAGCTATGTGGTAAAGCCAGGTAAACTTGTTATCAAGTGGATCTTATATGATTACTTATGAATTTGCAACAGTAACATGGGAAAAAAGCAACGTCCTCTTTATAATTCCTTTAGAATAATTCATTATAGAGAAAAAATATACCAAAAGCTAATTAGAATGTTTTTATCTTTCTTTTTTCTTTTTTTTTAAGATTTCATGTATTTATTCATTCATTCATTCATTTATTTATTCATTCATTCATGAGAGACACACAGAGAGAAGCAGAGACACAGGCAGAGGGAGAAGCAGGAAGCCCAATGTGGGACTCTATCCTGGGACTCCGGGATCAATCCCTGAGCCAAAGGCAGATGCTCAACTGCTAAACTACCCAGGTGTCCCTGTTTTTATCTTTCTTATTGATTCTTCATTTAATTGCAGTTAGACATGATTCTACAATTGATTATGTTATCCTCTCATTTATTTTTTTTTAAGATTTTATTTATTTATTTGAGAGAGAGAACATGAGCGGGGAGAGAGGGAGAAACAGACTTCCTGCTGAGCATGGAGCTTGATGTAGGCTCAATCCCAGGACCCTAAAATCATGACCTGAGCCAAAGACAGAGGCTTAACTGAGTGAGACACCCAGGTACCGCTCACTTTCTTGCTTTAAAAAAATCCAGGCTTTCTTCAACATATAAATAAGTTTATAATTTATATGGAATACATATAGAGACTTTCAACATTTTACAATACGGTAACTTAGAAAGTTGTGGTTAGGAATTTGACCAGCACTATTTAGGGATTTGGTCATGTCAGAATTTTATGTTAATAGATATTACTTCATGTTTTATCTATCATAAGTGTTATTAATTGGCTAAGAAAAAGAGAAACTTCATGAACAAAATCATGTGGCTATCAGGTACTCAAGAAAAAACTACTTAACAATGTGTATTAATGATAATAAGTATCTTAGAAAAATAAAGGGAGGGAGTGAAGAGTAGTCCATGCAAATTCTGTGCCCCTCCTATAATCCCTTAGCTATAGTGGATATAAATAAATAGATTGATACATATCTCAACATTAAAAGTAGATGAAGATTATTTTAGTACTATCACCATTGCATTATATTTGGTTTCCTTTTATAATTTGTTCTCTTACAAACAGTTTCTATTTATCTATTTATTTTCTAATTATCTTTCTATAAGGCCAGACATTAAACTGGGAAGAACAGTCTGCACTTGAATGAAATAGGCACCAGGAATGCTGTCCATCATACATTTTGTCATCATATATATTTATATCATCATAAAATTCTTAGTTTTGCTAACATAGATTGAGTCACAGTGAGCTCACATGGAGTATTTTTTAGACCTGCTCTCAAGATTTTGTGATATATCATTCCAAAAGTTTAACATCTGAGACTTGTAGTTATAGAATAATAATTTAGAAAAAAACTAATTTCTTAAACATGGCTTTACAATTAGATATCTCCCACCACACAGTTTTATCTGCATTCAGAAACGTGTATTTTCCTATCTATTAGTGGGACAAAATAAATGATAAAGTTTACTGAAATTTATTTATTACATTCTCATTGTTTGAGTACTCTTTCTGTTGCTCAATACCTTTATGATCTCTTCTATTTTGTATTGTTTCTCCCACTATTTTGGTTCATTATAACTTAGCTTGTTTTTAAAATGCTTTGTTTTAAAAATAAAGCAATATTGGTATACTGAAAAACAGCAAACTGCTAAGGGTATTGTGTGTTTATTTTTGATTCTCAGAAGGCCATTGAAAGGTCTCCATGTAGGAGAGCTACAGCTGCAGATTGTATGGTACAGTTGTGAATCAAAGAGCACTAGTAAACCACATTGCAAACAAACCAATCAACAGTCATGTTTTACTGTGCTGTTCTGATTTGGCTACATTCTGCAACATGTGTTGTTTATTCCTTTGTGACTTCCCTCTTTTTTTTTTTTAATTTATTTTATGTTTTAGTGAAGCATTTTTACTCACAATGGCAGACAAAATTTATGCACAAATAAAACAAAATGAAAATCTGATACTAGATACTAGAATGCAAGTTTCTCAAGGTTTAAGTTGTCTTCAAGGAAATACTTGGAGAAATGAACAATACATATTAGCACACAATTAAGAATGATGGAATCATTGGTATCGTTAAAAGCAATATAAATCATATTGCAGCTGGAGAGCCATGTCCCTCATTTATAGGATTAGTTGCTTGAATAAACTATAGGCAGGAATATTGTGTGACTTTAAGGAATTTGAAGGAAACAGAAGAATGACTTCCATGATAAAAATCTGGGATAAAAACACTGAATAAAAGTGACTCTGTTAGCAGTCCACAATTTCCAGAAATGGATGCTGATTACTACAACAGATTTTTTTCTGATGCTCATAACAGACTAACAATTGTAGACTTCACAAAGGTTAATTTTATATTCATTATTGAAAGAGTCACTGAAAGCTATAGATATATTAAGATGCTATATATATATATATATATATATATATATATATATATATATGTAAGTAAGTATATATGTACATATTGGGGTCATTCTAAGCCAAGACTTCAATAGTTTAAATCAATTATAGATACAGTAACTCTAAAGAGTGTAAATGGTACTTCAGTGCTTTTCTGACTAAATTCTAATTCTGTAAATTAGTATAAAATTATGTTCTACTGATCACAGACTGAGATTTTTAAAAATAAAATGACTTTAGCTTGTCATTATGGTAGGATTTGTTGATCCAAACACTATTTGATTTCTACTTTTTGTTTTTTTATTGATAACCAAGTTTGAGATGAGGCAAAGACTTGCTGTAAGCTTATTTCTGTTTTGTGAGATTCTATTTTGATGCAAGGACAAAAGTTTTTTCAGGAAGGAGAGAGAAAGAGAGAGAGAGAGATTAAAATATTTTAGGGAGAGCTACTGGTTTCTCAATAGCAGAAGCAGATTGCTCAAAAAGGCATTTTAAGGAAATGGTTAAAACTGCTTTCTTGATTGACAGGTTAAAAGATGGGAGGAAAATTAGTGAATTTTTTTCAGTAGATCAACTTGATTTTTCTCATGCAGGAAAACCACTTTATGGAAGTTGCTATCATATCTTGTTTGCAGCTATAATTGCTAAGTAAGTCACCTCTTCCAAATTCCTGCTCCAAAGTGTGGCCTTTCTTTGAATAGCAAGTTTTAGCAAATTCAGGTAATCACTAAAATCCTATAATATCTGCCTTCAAAATAGAAGTCAAATGCTGTGCACCTCACTACCTTCAAACCACCAGAAAAAAGTATGTGCCTATTCTTTTTTTTTTTAATTTTTATTTATTTATGATAGTCACACACACAGAGAGAGAGAGAGGCAGAGACACAGGCAGAGGGAGAAGCAGGCTCCATGCACCGGGAGCCCGATGTGGGACTCGATCCCGGGTCTCCAGGATCGCACCCTGGGCCAAAGGCAGGCGCTAAACCGCTGTGCCACCCAGGGATCCCGTATGTGCCTATTCTTGGCGTGACTATAAAAATAGCCTCCTTACTGGCCTGGCCACAAATCCTCCCTTCCATACTATCTGTTCATCGCTTTACAGGCTGTTCATGTTCAAAGAGTCTAAGTTTCAATGACAATTCTCACAGTATAAATTTTAGTGTTATACTATTGCTTGTACAGTAAATTCCAAGGTTCTCTTTATTATCCCAACATTTTTTCTATATTTCTCCTCTCTCAGTGTATCCTCACTGCTGGCTGTCAGTGATTCGAATGCTATTTTTACATATCAGAATTTTTGCACACACCATTCCCCTTACTGGAATAATAGCCTTTCTCCCAACCACCCATCCCTTCCTTAGTCAACTCATGCTCACACTTTATGTCTGAGTTGAAATGGAATTTCTCAAAGATCTTGTTCTCCAAAACTCACAATACCATACATTCCATTTTAGCACTCATCACAGTATTTAAGAAGGAATTACAATTGACTCTTGAACAAGGTAGGGATTAGGGATGCTGATCCACTGCAAAACTAAAAATTTACATATAACTTTGACTCCCCCAGACTTAACTACTACAGGCCTACTGTTGACTGAATGTCTTAGCAATAACATAAACAGTTAATACATATTTTGTATGTTATATGTATTACCTACTGTATTCTTACAATAAAAGAAACTGGAGAAATAAAATGTTACTAAAAAAAATCATAAGAAAGAGAAAATACATTTGCATTACTAGAAAAAAAGTTGCATATACCTAGACCAGCCCAGTTCAAACCCATGTTGCTCAAGGGTCAACTGTACTTGTATAAAATTATTTTTAATTAAAATATATTTTCCTGAGGTGTCTGGGTGTCTCATTTGGTTAAGTGGGTAACTCTTGGTTTCAAATCAGGATTGTGGGCTTGAGCCCTGCATGGAGCTCTGCACTCAGTGGGGAGTCTGCTGGAGATTCTATCTCCCCCCTTCCCCTCCCCCTGAGCATGCTGTCTCTCTCTCTCTCTCTCTTTCTCTCTCTCTCTCTCTCTTTCTCTCTCTCATAAATTAATCTTTAAAAGAAATAAAATATGTTTTCCTTTTGGCTACATTCTCTCTTTTTCTTCTTCGTCCCATCCCTGTGTGTGTGTGTGTGTGTGTGTGTTTTGTTATGTGCCAAGGAGATGAGATTTTATATACATATGTACATATATACACATATATACAAAACTATCATATATATATATATAAAACCATGTGCCTCACATTTTGATATACATATATATTAAATTGTATATAATAAATATATTCATATGTATATAATGAATATATACATACATATAAATATGGGCACATGGTCACATTGTTGTCACTTAAGTGTTTGTTGGTGGATAAATTGGAAATAAATAACACTCAATTTAGAAAGTGCAAGAATATTAATACTTCATGTTTTATATTGGTAGAAAACACAGATAAAATTTCAGTTTTGAGAAAGTTCATTGTAGTAGAAGTTTCCTGAGAGGAAAATTTGGCAATATAGATGTTTAACAGGGAAAACGGTTAATTTTCTATTTTTTTTTAAAGATTTCATTTATTTATTCATGAGAGACACACAGAGAGACAGAGACACAGGCAGAAGAAGAAGCAGGCTCTATGCAGGAAACCTGATGTGGGACTGGATCCCAGGACTCCAGGATCTCGCCGTGGGCCAAAGGCAGACACGAAACCGCTGAGCCACCTAGGGATCCCAATTTTCTATTTTTTTATTGAAATTTAACTATAACATTAATGGTAATAGTCACTACAATGTATTTAGTACTAAACTGAACCATACAATGTACTTAGTCCTGTATATATGTTCTTTGATTTAGTTTGCTCAGAAATTCCTGAAAAAGAAAAGTTCATTCACTTCTAGAAAAAGATTAATTGCCTTATGATACAGGTAGCAATCCAAACCAGTTTTAAGCCTGTTTATTCAATAAGCAAAAACTTTCCTTTCTGAGTATACTTTTACACACTGACCAATTGATTACAGCTCTTCATTAATCAAAGTGAGCCAATCACAGACTTACTCCAATAGATACACCTCTGAGTACTAACCAACTAGCTATTAGCAACCAATTAATCTTACCTGGGTAATCATGCTTTTACAGACTATATCATCCTACTGATAGTCCACTAATCCCCAAACCTCACACTTCTAAAAAAATTATATAAAAAGAACAGTCTGTTCTACTCAGATTCAGAGAGGCTATACTTACATGGCATAACTCTCTTAATGAGATAAGCAATAAATTTAAATTCATCTTCCTATTTCAGATACTGAGCAGTGACATCGTTTGACATTCCTAAGCCATCTATTACTATATTCATTTTAAAGAAAAGAAAATGAGGATCAGAACAGATAAGCAACTTAAATGAGGTTGCAGAGATAATAATATATCAATATTGGAACATTGATCATACTTACTCTAAATATAATTATTTAGTCACTATAATATATTGATATGGGCATGTCCTTAATAAACGTGTTTTATCTAGAATTTTTAAAGGATATCTAGCCACCAAATCATTTAAAAGCATGAAAAGCAACAAAACAGAGGAAGAGGTAAGAATAGAGGGACATATCGAGAAAACATAAAAAAAATAAAAACAAGACATTGAAATTAGAAATAAGAATATCTACTATAAAAATTAATATAAAGACTTAAAAACTAAGTGAAATGCTTTTAATTTTTTTTAAATAACAATGCAACCACAAAATACTTATTAAAGACAAACTTGATGGGTTAAAGAGGTGGTGGGGATTAAGGAGTGTACTTGTGATGAGCACCAGGCATTATATGGAAGTTTGAATCATTATATTGTACACATGAAACTAATATTACACTGTATGTTAACTAACTGGAATTTAAATTAAAATAAAATGGAAAATAGGCATAGTTGATGGATAGGATGAAATAAAATTCAAGTGAATATTAGTGTGAGATCAGGGATCCCTGGGTGGCGCAGCGGTTTGGCGCCTGCCTTTGGCCCAGGGCTCGATCCTGGAGACCCGGGATCGAATCCCACATCAGGCTCCCGGTGCATGGAGCCTGCTTCTCCCTCTGCCTATGTCTCTGCGCCTCTCTCTCTCTCTGTGACTATCATAAATTAAAAAAAAAAAAAATATATTAGTGTGAGATCATTTGACAATTTGTGTTGATTTAAGATAAAAATCTCAATAAAGATATAGTTATGAATATTCAAGTTCAAAACATCACACTAAGGAAGTATTTTTAAATCTTAGGAGGAAACTGAGATACATTTTAGATGAGTTTTTATACACTAATGGATGTTAAAATGGTACATGGTTAATTAATAATTCAATGTGATATGCTTTCTGTATATTATAAAGGAAGAATAGGCTTTCTACAGGATTTTTTATAAAATATAGTTGGGATTTTTAATAAACTTTGTATACATAGGTTTTCTCCATACACAATTCTGATTTCAAAAAATGTGAATGTATATTAAAAAAAAGTAAATTTCCAAGGATAGATGAAGTAAACAAAGATGACCACAGATAAGAAATGTCAGCCAAGTTTGCAAGAAGAAAAGTAGATGTATAAATAATAAATGATATAGAGTTTATGTATATCCCCTGCCTGACAAGAGCCTAAATTAGTGGGTAGAGGGTAGTCCAAGAATCTGATTCCTTCCACAGAATTTGCTAAAAATGGTCAGTGATTCAGTGATTTAGGGCCAGTGTACCACTATGAAAATATATGTGCAAGGGAGAGATGCTGGAAGAGGATTGTTTGAATCTGTATGAAGAGAATTGATGAACCTTGTCACTAACCAAAGGAATGTCTTCCTCCACTCCTGTTGAAAAGAAATTTACCTCTCAGGAAAAGGGGTATCAGTGAAACTGTCCTGGGGCCTACTAAATGCTGATGAAGTTGGGAAGAGGTGCCTTATTCATGAAACTCCTTTGTCATACCTCAAAGTCACTAACCACATTAAGCCAAACTTAAAATCCTCTTTAGGAAATTGAGGAAAAAAAAAAAAAGAGAGAGAGAGAAATAAGAGATAAAGCCTACAGATAGAGATTTTGGTGTAGATGGAGATGAGAATGGCTGCTCCATATAAAGCAGCTTGGTCTCATTGTGTATGGTGGATTTAAACACCTATCAGTGGACAAATTGTTCACACATCTGAGCTATCAGTTTTTTTTTTTTTTTTTTTAATGAGACTACTAGTTTAAAAGAATGAAAAAATAATCACAAAGAATCATCAGATGTTGGGGCACCTGGGTGGCTCAGTGGTTGAGTGTCTGCCTTTGGCTCAGGGTGTGATCTTGGGATCCTGGGATAGAGTCCCACATCAGGCTCCCCATGGGGAGCCTGCTTCTCCCTCTGCCTATGTCTCTGCCTCTCTCTCTCATGAATCTCTGTGTCTCTTATGAATAAGTAAATAAAACCTTTAAAAAAATAATCAGATGTTGAAGGAACACCTCAAAAACACCAGATTAAAGCAGAAATCTTATTTGAATAATATAACTATATTCCTGAATATATCCTGATAATAAGAATATTATTAGAGACTTCACAGCACCAATTTAAAACATACCTTTTATGCCACACAGCTAGAGAAAGATCATCAACATATTTTATATTTTCACACTGTATGAAAATTCATTGCATAGTTTACAGTCATTAAGACCTATTGGACTTAAGTCTCAAGAAAACATTTTCCCGTTTTGACAAGTTCATGTTACTCATTATTGAATGATGTATCAGGATATTTCTGTCAGGTTTGCTAGTAATACGTGTTATTCTCATTTGCAATCAATGACTTGACTGGCGGGCAACTCCCAGAGAGAGAGAGAGAGAGAGAGAAAGGATATTAAACTGCTTGTTTTGCCATGCTATGTCATTTAACTTCATTTTTCAAGCTTTTTAAATATGTCACAGTACAGAAAATGCCACAGAACAGTGCTTCATAATTAGCTTCCTATTTCTTTTTGGTATTACTGCTTTTATGAGAGGTAGTATTTCTTGTTACAATATGTCATCCTAATACCTTGTAACTTGTTTAAGATTTTATTTTTTTTAAGTATTTTATTTATTCATGAGAGGCACAGAGAGAGAGAGAGAGAGAGGCAGAGACATAGGCAGAGGGAGAAGCAGGCTCCATGCAGGGATCCTGATATGGGACTCGATCCCGGGTCTCCAGGATCACGCCCTGGGCTGAAGGCAGCACTAAACTGCTGGGCCACTGGAGCTGCCCTGTTTACGATTTTAAAATGTATTTTCTTTTCTACTTTAAAAGAGACAAGGAGTATAATGTATATTGTCAACATAATTAATAATCTCCAGACCCCCCAAAATATCTGTCTGCAATTTCCAAATATCAAGTCCTAACATTTATTTTCAGCATTCGTTCAAGACATAGTATTGTTAGGAAAAACCTATTTAGAGATCTTACATATCTTACATATCATTATAATGCAATGAGTGAATTATGGTACCATTTTGTTTTGCTTGCTCCAGCTCTAACCTTGAACTCAACACTGAAAAGTTCATATTTTGAAGACCGGATTAAATTATTAAATTATTTTCCTTCAGGAATTTTATCAGAAGAAAAAATACAGGTGTACAAAATCTATGGCTTATAAATCTGGGTTGATCACAGTT
The DNA here is from genome assembly GCF_011100685.1 of Canis lupus familiaris. Lineage (NCBI taxonomy): Eukaryota > Metazoa > Chordata > Mammalia > Carnivora > Canidae > Canis > Canis lupus. The sequence continues at coordinate 60,749,874 of NC_049233.1, forward strand.
AATGGAGATTTCGATTTCGATTAAGGGAATATGTTGTAAATTAAACTGCTTTGAATCATTTATATCTTAGTTAAATGGATGAAACTATGTGAAAATCTCATTATCAAAGTTTGAAGAAACTCAGATGCAGATAGAAGTAAGTCATACTTCAAACTAGTAAATATAAAGGTATAAATGAAGATGCATTCTGAATTAGGAATGTCTTAATATTTCCATCACTACAATCTTAATGTGAATCATCATCCATGTTCATCTACATGACTAACGTTCCCCCTGTGTCCTATCCTGGCCCCCTATACACCACCTTTCAGCAGCAGCCAGTTTTCTAATATGTTATCAGATCATATCACCTCTTTCTTTGAACTTATCAATAGATTTCTATTACAAATTAAGTAATGACTTTATTAATTTTCTATGGACCACAAGGCTGTACATGAACTGGATCTGGTTTCCATCTCTCCCCTATGCATGAAGCACATCTAGTTTCACCTTCATTCTGCTTTTATTTCACAATATTTGTATTTGCTCTTCTTTTAGCATGGCTTTTTTCCTAGATCTTAGTGCTGGGCACTGGACACAGTCCATCAGTAGAACAGGAAAGTGAACTAACAGTTATATACTGTAAGGTTAATACTGGGATCCCTGGATGGCCCAGCGGTTTAGCATCTGCCTTCAGCCCAGGGCGTGATGCTGGAGTCCTGAGATTGAGTCCCACATCAGGCTCCGTGCATGGAGCCTTCTTCTCCCTCTGCCTGTTTCTCTCTCCCTCTCTCTCTCTCTCTCTCTGTCTCTCTCTCTCTCTCTGTGTCTCATGAATAAATAAATAAAATCTTTAAAAAATAAGGTTAATGCCATTCTCTATATTTGCAGAAACAAATACATGAGCTATCTACATTGTATGGGGATCAGGGAGATAATGGGCAGGGAAAGAAATGGTCAACTTAGCTTCAGGCCTTGAAATTTACCTAGGAAGAACTAATATGAGATGGAGTCTGTATGTCTTCAACTGTTACTCCAGTTCTTAATGCATACATTTGGTTATATGATTGAATGAATGCACTTGTGTGTGGGTGTGGGAGATAATAGTGTTTATATGTGTTCAAGGGAGGAATAAATCTATTAATTTCCTTATGTTAACATTAGTAAGTTATCTTGGGAAAAATATGATCCACAATAGTTCTTCTCAACTTTAAAGTGGTCTATGCAAATTTATACCTCTGTAATTCCTCTTCAGATGCTTATTCCTGATCAGTTTCTTAGTCTTTCTCTTCACCTGTGTAACCATTGCATTAAAGTCCTTCTGCTATAAACACTCAGAGTGCTTTATGTTTTAATAGTTGGGTCCTAAGTAGGCCCCAAAGTATTCCCACAAACTTTCCATTTATGTATGCTGTCAGGGTTGAGCAATTTGTCTCAGGAAATATAGCTGAATACAGCATATAATAATAACCTAGCTATACTATCAGAAGAAAACTGTGAGAGCTTTGACATGGAACCCCTTCTATACTTCAAAACATCTGGGTGTTTATTGATTCCAGCTGTGAAGAATACATTGCAACTCTGGCTCTCCATGTGCCCAGATGTGGACAATCATTGTGTGAAGTGAGCATTGACTGATGTATCAAATCTGCAAGTACTTCAGATACAGTATTTCAGACATAAAGATTATGCCATTTCAGGTTATCAAGACCTTGAATTACAGCTTAGTAAATATGAAAAACTAGTTGGACAGCTTGTGAAGGCTCCATTGTAGGCCTGGCTGACTTGTAACACGTAGTAATGAAGGTGTTGGTCCTGCTATAATTTTATCAGGTTGGTGAGCAATAGTGAACTTGATGCCTATTTTTTGTGGGTACTTCTTGAATATTGTGTAGACCCTAGTAAAACTGTGGTGGCTATGGCTATTTATAAATACAGATACATTTTGTGAAGGTACTGTGTCTACTTTTCTGCTGTCCTGTTATCAAGGACTGGGTTCCATATTTAACAATATACAGCTTGTCAGATTTGACATTTGGCCAGGGTGGTTGCCTAATCCTTGAACTCTGGACTAAGGAAGGGTGCCTGGAATCCATGAAAATACTGAGTTGTATTCAAACTACTATATCCCTTCAGTTTTGCTTTTCTCAAACCAAGTACTTGCATCTTCCTCATGAACTTGTTTCACAACAGATTTTATCTCTGCATTTTGGACCCTAGCTCTGAACAGTTTTTCACTTGTCACTATTTTACCCACTATAAACATGGGTGTGGAGTAATCAACCCATAATGGTAAAACAAATGAACACATCACCTGATAAAGTCACGATCGTTCGTTTATCTTTTGTTTCCCTTGCTTCTGGAGACACGTCTAGCAAGAAGTTGCTGCATCCAAGTTCAAAGAGATTGCTGGCTGTGTTCTCCTCTAGGATTTTTATGGATTCCTATATCTCTTTTAGGACTTTAATCTATTTTGAATTTATTTTTGTGTGTGGTATAAGAAAGTGGTCCAGTTTCATTATTTAACATGTAGCTGTCCAATATTCCCAACACCATTTGTTGAAGAGACTGTCTTTTTTCCATTGGATATTCTTTCCTGCTTTGTCAAAGATTAGTTGACCATAGAGTTGAGAGTCCATCTCTGGGTTCTCTATTCTTCTCCATTGATCTATCTGCCTTCTTTTTTTTTTTTTCTTTTCTTTTCTTTTCTTTCTTTTTTTTCTTTTCTTTCTTTTTTTTTTCTTTTCTTTCTTCTTTTCTTTCTTTTCTTTTTTTGTGCCAGTACCATACTGTCCTGATGAATACACCTTTGTAATAGAGCCTGAAGTCCAGAATTGTGATGCCTCCAGCTTTGGTTTTCTTTTCAACATTACTTTGGTTATTTGCCCTCTCTGGTTCCATATAAATTTTAGAGTTGTTTTTTCCAGCTCTGTGAATAATGATAATGGTATTTTGATAAGGATTGCACTGGATGTGTCAGGATAAAAGCTTTTGCACAACAAAGGAAACAGTCAACAAAACTAAAAGGCAACCTGAAGAATGGGAGAAGATATTTGCAAATGACATGGTACATAAGGTGCTAATCTCCAAAATCTGTAAACAACTTATTAACAAACTCAACAACCAAAGAACAAATAATCCTGTTTAGAAATGAGCAGAAGACATGAACAGGTATTTCTCCAAAGAAGACATACAAATATCTAACAGACACAACAAAGTGCTCAATATCACTCAACATCAGAGAAATACAGATCAAAACCACAATGAGGTACCACATCGCACCCATCAGAATATCTAAAATTAACAACTCAGGAAACAACAGATGTTGGCAAGGATGTGAAGAAAGGAGAACTCTCTTACACTGTGGGTAGGAATGCAAATTGGAGCAGCCACTCTGTAAAACACTATGGACTTTCCTCAAAAAGTTAAAAATAGAAGTATCATGCAACCCAGCAATTGTACTATCAGTTATTAAAAGGACACAAAACTAGTGATTCAAAGGGGCACATACACTCCAATGTTTATAGCAGCAATGTCCACAATGTCAAAATATGGAAAGAGCCCAGATGTTCATTGACAGATGAGTAGATAAAGATGTAGTATATAGGGGTGCCTGGGGGGCTCAGTTGGTTGAACGAAATCAAGCAACTCTTGATTTCTACTCAGGCCATGATCTCAGGGTCATGAGATCAAACCCTGATTGTGCCCTGTGCTCAGTGAGGAGTCTGTTTGAGATTCTCTCTCTCCCTCTCTGCCCCTTCTCCCTGCACTCTTCTAATCTCTCTCTCAAATAAATAGATAGATGATAGATGATAGATAGATAGATAGATAGATAGATAGATAGATAGATAGATAGATAGATAGATTTTTAAAGAAGATATGGTATTTATATATAATGTAATATTACTCAACCATCAAAAAGAATGAAATGCTATTTGCACAACATGGATGGAACTATAGGGTATTATGCTAAGCAGAATAAGTCAGAGAAAGACAAATACCATATGATTTCACTCAAATGTGGAAAGAAACAAAACAGATGAACATAGTGGAAGGGAAGGAAAAATAAGACAAAAACAAAGAGGGACGCAAACCATAAGAGACTCTTAAGTCTGGGGAACAAACTGAAGGTTGCTAGAGTGGGAGGTGAATGGATGGGGTAAATAGGTGATGGGCATTAAGGGGGGCACTTGATAGAATGAGCACTGGGTGTTAAATGCAACTGATGAATCACAAAATTCTACCCCTGAAACTAGTACTACAGTACACTAATATATATTAACTAAATTGAATTTAATTTTTTTAAATAAGCACATTTATTTACTTTGAATAAAGAAACAACAAAAAGTTTATTATTTGTCATAAAAAACAGACATTATTTACATTACCTCTAATGTGAAACCTCCCTATCAGTGTTAACTATAACCTTGTTTGGTCGACTACATTTTAAATACAAAAACATGCACTATGGCAGTTTTTAGCATATCCTTTAAATGAACAAAGTGTTTTATTCTCATGTTCTGTTTCATGAAATTTTTATTATTTAGGGCTGGTCTTCTTAAAGGAGACTTGGCTTTTTTCATTTTGTATTTTTTTTCTCAAAGTAAGATCTTCTTATTTGCTTGGTAGATTTATTCTGCTCAACTTCAGTTGTACAACCTAGCCAGCACAGCCCTCACTGACTATGGCAGTGTATTATATTAGAATCTATTTTCCTCCAGTTGTGGGACTCATGCAATGCCTCATTCCTCATCCATCCCAGCTCTTATTGTTGGTCTTGCAATGAGGGCTGCATTCTGTGGAGGAAAATAAGCCTTGGTTCAGAACAAACTGATGTTCCAGATATTATATAGTCACTGAGGTTTCCTATGTTCTGTCTTCCTTCAGCCAGTTTCCTGAAGCATTCCTGTTATAACTTTTTTTTGCAGATGTATTAAGATTTGACTACTAAATTAATAGAAATATACCTACTAGGCACAATAAGAAATACATAAAAATAATAAACACAAAATAAAGCATGGTAATATATATCACCTGTCAAATTAACAAATATTAAATAATAATCATAATGGCTAAACATAGTGATGATATAGTAGTAAACTGAGTGATAGGCTTATACACTTAAAAAATCCTTTATGAAAACCTTCTAAAAATCTGCATAAAATATTTTAAACTGTCCAAATCCTTGTTTTCACTAAAATCTTGTAAAAAACTTTTAAGGGCAGTCCAGGTGGCTCAGCAGTTTAGCTCCTGCCTTCGGCCCAGGGTGTGATCCTGGAGACCCAGGATCAAGTCCCATGTCGGGCTCTCTGCATGGAGTCTGTTTCTTCCTCTGCTTGTGTCTCTGCCTCTCTCTCTCTCTCTCTCTCTCTCTCTCTCTGTGTGTGTGTGTGTGTGTGTCTCATGCATAAATAAATAAATAAAATCTAAAGAAAAAAAAAACTTTTAAGAAACATGTAGTGACATACAGTCAAAAATGTTGGCAAGAACAAACGTATAACCTTCTTAAGTGTTCAAATTAAAAGAATGTCCAAGTAAGCTAAAGTCGAACTACTCAAATGTGAGTAGTGATCCTTAGAGAGGCAGCATGAGTGTTACCTGGGATCATTTTATAAATGGAAACTCTTGGTCTCTATTCCAGACCCACTGAATCACAATCTAGAGAGAAGATCCAGAACTCTGTGCTTTAATAAGCTTTCTTGGAAAATCTTAAATGTAAAGTTTGAGAAGCATTAAATCATAGTACATTTTAAAAAATAGCCACCTATCAAAGTCTAAGTAGAAAATTAATTTATGTTTTAAAAGTCTATCCTATACCTGCTACCAAATAATATTATCCTAGTTTTGTAAAGAGACAAATGTATACATAGAAAATATTGGAAAAGATGGCATTTCAAATGTTATGTGGAAAAGATAAATATTTCAATAAAAGAGAAAAATACATTTTTATAACAAAACAACAGTTTACAAAGTGTTCTGATAAGTAGAGTTAATGTAAAATTTACAAAAAAGTAATACAAACCAGGAAGAAGTTCACTTGTTATGAATTTGCCTTTATACAGACACATACTCAGAAAGAAGGCAAAAAGTAGACTCTGATAAGATGTAATTGATCCAAAAAACAAGTTTATATCATTGCATTCTGAAAACTCACTTTAAAAACATAGCCTTATAAATAAAAAGGGAAGAAGCTGATTGTGAAGGAGAGAGGTAAAAGAATGGAGTAGCAATAAAGCTGATTAATCTTCTGCTAAACATAGCTTAATGCAGAAAATAACTATAAAATCTGGACCCCTTCAAAAAAAAATGGGTCCATATGAAGGTTACAGCACAGGTGAATTTCTCATTTTTATGTCTTTTTGTTGTTGTTGTTGTTCATCCTTGAGGCTTTACTTCCTTGCAGTATGGCAAAGACTACAGTATAAAAGGCAGTTTTTCTGTTTTGAAGAGCCACACTTCAGAATTTGGAGAAATCACAAATACCTGAGTCTGAAGAGATAAACCCAGAAAGGAAGGAGTTACAGAAGGTGGACCCTAAGCCTTGTGCAAAATTACCTGCAGTCACTGACCCTATAATTCTGTATAAAGCAAACATATCTTTCAAAACAAGGCTTTCAAACAAAGATCCCTGTATATTAAAAAAAAAAAAAAAAAAAAAAGTTAAAAACTAAGATTTTGTCACTAGCAGATATAGTACAAGAAATGCTAAGGAAGTTTCTTCAGGTAAGTGATGTCATATAGAAATTCTAATCTTCCAAAAATAATAAAGATGGTTGGTAATGATATATACTATCAATACATTCTATCAATAGGAATAAACAACAGTTTTATGCAAGTCTTTTAAGAAAGTGTAGGAAGAAGGAATACTTCTCAATTCATTTTGTATGGCCAAATATGAATACTACTAAAAAATTAAAAAAAAATTAAGAAGTACTAGTAAATATTCCTATGACCATACATATATTTAATAACTTATTAGAAAATCAAGTCCCTATGTAGTAGAAATATAACATTTTTCTTAGAAATGCAAGGTTGATTTAACATCCAAAGAACAAAAATTATAGTTTACTAAATTAACACAATAAAGGAGAAAACTATATAATCATTTCCAAACATGGAGAAAAAGGATTTGACAGAATTTTATATCCATTCATAATAAAATACTCTCAATTTGATAAAGGGTATATGCCAAAACTCTACAGCTGACATCAAGCTTAGTGACAAAATGCAAAAAGTTCTTCCCCTAAGGTCAGTAATAACAAGACAAGGATGCCACATCTACTCAACTTTTCATTAGAACTTCAAGAAAACTTCAATAAGACTATAAAAAATGGAAGGGATAAAGATTGAAAAGGAAGAATTAAAATTAACCTAGAGATGACATCATTGTATATACAAAATATCTTAAGTGACCAATGAAATCACAAGCATACCTCAAGAGATATTATGGGTTTGGTTTCAGACCACTGCAACAAAGTAAATGAGGAAATAAGGCAAGTGAAATGAAATATTTGGTTTCCGGGGATCCCTGGGTGGCTCAGCGGTTTAGCGCCCGCCTTTGGCCCAGGGCGCCATCCTGGAGTCCTGGGATCGAGTCCCGCGTTGGGCTCTCGGCATGGAGCCTGCTTCTCCCTCTGCCTGCGTCTCTGCGCCCCCGCCCCATGAGTAAATAAATAAATAAATCTTAAAAAAAATATTTGGTTTCCCAGTGCATGTAAAAGTAATGTTCACACTGCATTGTTATCTATTCAAGTGTGCAGTAGTATTATGTCTAAAAACACAACGTCCATACCTTAATTTAAAGTTACTTTATTGCGGGAGGAGGGCAAGAAGGCGGAGGAGTAGGGTCCCAGAGTCACCCGGCCCCACCAACTTACCTAGATTACTTTCAAATCATCCTGAAAACCTATGAATTCGATCTGAGATTTAAAGAGAGAACAGCTGGAACGCTACAGAGAGAAGGGTTTTCGATTCTAACAAGGTAGGAAGATGGAAAAAAAAAAAAAAAAGGAATCCAGTGCGGGGGCCCTCGAGGAGCCAGGCTAAGGTCGGCAGCAAGAGCCTCTGGGACAGGAAGGCCCAGCCCCAGGGAAGCAGGAACTTTAAAAATTCACACTAGATTCTTCCCGGATGGAAAGGCGCTCAGCAGGGAAACCGGGCAGAACCGCAGGAGGGGCAGTGGAGCCGCGCATCGTCTGGAATCCCTAACAGAGGAAGTGTGCCCGGCGGAGAGACGCCACGACTGTGGCCTGAGCTCCGTAAAGGGCTGGAGCGCCTGCAGGCGGGGGTTCCGGGCGGAGGGGGCTGCGCCCTGCCGCCTTGGGGAGCCGTGGCCCCAGGAGCGCGATTCCAGCAGCACGTCCCGGTCCCAGGGCGCTGGGGGACACAGCCCAGGATCCTGTGCCCCCCCCCCGCCCCCCGGGACAGCGAGGACTCTCCTGCCGCCGGCTGCCCCCAAGCTGTGCAGGTCAGTGCCCCCCACCATCCTGGGAGCATCCAGGCCTGTGTGGACTGGGAAACTGCGGTAGTTACTGCGGGAAGCAGTATTATGATGACACTGAATCCATATCTTTCAATAGTAACTCTGAATGTGAAGGGGCTTAACGATCCCATTAAAAGACGCAGGGTTTCAGACGGGATAAAAAAGCAAGACCCATCTATTTGCTGTCTACAAGAGACTCCTTTTAGACCTAAGGACACCTCCAGACTAAAGATGAAAGGGTGGAGAACCATTTACCATTCGAATGGTCCTCAAAAGAAAGCAGAGGTAGCCATCCTCATATCAGATAAATTAGTTTATCCCAAAGACTATAGTAAGAGATGAAGAGGGACACTATATCATACTTGAAGGATCTATCCAACAAGAGGACCTAACAATCATGAATATTTATGCCCCGAATGTGGGAGCTGCCAAGTATGTCAATCAATTAATAACCAAAGTAAAGATATACTTAGATAATAATACACTAATACTGGGAGACTTCAACACAGCACTTTCTGCAAATGACAGATATTCTAAGCACAACATCTCCAAAGAAATAAGAGCTTTAAATGATACGCTGGAACAGATATTTACAGAACTTTACATCCTAACGCAACTGAGTACACATCTTCTCAAGTGCACATGGAACTTTCTCCAGAATAGACCACATACTGGGTCACAAATCAGGTCTCAACTGATACCAAAAGATTGGGATTGTCCCCTGCATATTTTCAGACCACAATGCTTTGAAACTTGACCTCAACCATAAGAAATTTGGAAGACACTCAAACATGTGGAAGTTAAAGAGCATCCTGCTAAAAGATGAAAGGGTCAACCCGGAAATTAGAGAAGAATTAAGACTCATGGAAACTAATGAAAATGAAGATACAACCGTTCAAAATCTTTGGGATACAACAAAAACAGTCCTAAGAGGGAAATATATCACAATACAAGCATCCCTCAAAAAATTGGAAAGAGCTCACATACACAAGCTAATCTCACACCTAAAGGAACTAGAGAAAGAACAGCAAATTAACCTACCCAGCAGAAGAGATTTAAAGATTCAAGGAGAACTCAATGAAATAGAGACCAGAAGAACTGTAGAACTGATCAACAAAACCAGGAGTTGGTTCTTTGAAAAAAAATTATAATAAGATAGATAAACCATTAGCCAGCATTATTAAAAAGAAAAAAAAGACAAATTAATAAAATCATGAATGAAAAAGGAGAGATCACAACCAATACCAAGAAAATACAAACGATTTTAAAAACATATTATGAGCAGCTATACACCAATAAATTAGGCAATCTGGAAGAAAGGGACACGTTTCTGGAAAACCACAAACTACCAAAACTGGAACAGGAAGAAATAGAAAAACTGAACAGGCCAATAACCAGGGAGGAAATTGAAGCAGTCATCAAAAACCTCCCAAGACACAGAAGTCCAGGGCCAGATGGCTCCCCAGGGGAATCCTATCAAACATTTAAAAAAGAAACAATACCTATTCTATTAAAGCTGTTCTGAAAGATAGAAAGGGACGGAATACTTTCAAACTTGTTTTATGAGGCCAGCATCACCTTTTCCAAAACCAGACAAAGAGCCCACCAAAAAGGAGAATTATAGACCAATATCCCTGATGAACACAGATGCAAAAATTCTCAACAAGATACTAACCAATAGAATCCAACAGTACATTAAGAAGATTATTCACCATGACCAAGTGGGATTTATCCCCGGGACACAAGGCTGGTTCAACACTCGTAAAGCAATCAACATGATAGATCATATCAGCAAGAGAAAAAACAAGAACCATAGGATCCTCTCAATAGGATGCAGAGAAAGCATTGGACAAAATACAGCATCCATTCCTGATCAAAACTCTTCAGAGTGTAGGGATAGAGGGAACATTTCTCAGCATTTTAAAAGCCATCTACGAAAGTCCACAGCAAATATCATTCTCAATTGGGAAACACTGGGAGCCTTTCCCCTAAGATCAGGAACATGACAGGGATGTCCACTCTCACCACTGTTCTTTAACATAGTACTAAAAGTCCTAGCCTCAGCAATCAGACAACAAAAAGAAATAAAAGGCATTTTAATTGGCAAAGAAGTCAAACTCTCCCTCTTTGCAGATGACATGATACTGTACATAGAAAATCCAAAAGACTCGACACCCAAGATACAGATTCAGTGAAATGTCAGGACACCTGCACCCCAATGTTTATAGCAGCAATGTCCACATAGCCAAACTGTGGAAGGATCCTTGGCATCCATTGAAAAATGAATGTAAAAAGAAAAGAAAAAAAAAAAAGAAAGATGAATGGATAAGGAAGATGTGGTCTATGTATACAATGGACTATTATTACTCAGCCATTAGAAATGACAAATACCCACCATTTGCTTCAACGTGGATGAACTGGAGAGTATAATGCTGAGTGAAGTAAGTCAGTCGGAGAAGGACAGACATTATATCATCTCATTCATTAGGGGAATATACAAAATAGTGAAAGGACTATAGAGGAAAGGAGGGAAAATGAGTGGGATATATTAGTGTGGGTGATGAACATGAGAGACTCCCAATTCTGGGAAACGAACAAGAGTAGTGGAAGGGGAGGTGGGTGGGGGATGGGGTGACTGGGTGATGGGCACTGAGGCGGGCACTTGACGGGATGAGCACTGGGTGTTATACTATATATTGGGAAATCGAACTCCAATAAAAAAGTATACAAAAAAAGTTACTTTATTGCTAAAAATACTAACACACATCTGAACCTTCAGCAAGTCATAATCTTTTTGCTGATGAAGAATCTTGCCTTAATGTTGATAGATGCTGAATGATCAGAATGGTTGCTAAAAATTGAGGTGACTTTGGCAAATTTTTAAAAGAAGACACAATGGGGCCCCTGGGTTGCATAGTCAGTTAAGTGTACAACTCTTGGTTTTAGCTCAGGTCATTATCTCACTGTCTTGAGATCAAGCCCCACATCTGCCTCCAAGCTCAGCAAGGAGTCTGCTAAGGTTTCTCCCTCCCTCTTCCTCCACCCCTTCCCATGTTCTCTCTCTCCCTCTCAAATAATAAATAAATAAATAAATAAATAAATAAATAAATAAATAAATAATCTTTAAAAAAAAATACACAATAGGGGACCTGGGTGGTTTAGTCCATTAGCATCTGCCTTTCGCTGTGGTCATGATGCTAGGTTCCTGGGATTGAGCCCCATGTCAGGCTCTCTGCTCAATGGGTAGTTAGCTAATCCCTTTGCCTCTCCCTCTGCTTTTGTTCACTCTATCTCTGTCTCTCAAATAAATATTTTAAAAAATACATAATGATATTTGCCACATTGATTTACTCTTTCTTTCATGAACAATTTTCTGTAGCATGTGATGCTGCTTAATGGCTTTTTACCTACCCACAGTAGAACTTCTTTCAGAATTGGAGTCCATCCTCTGAAAATTCTGTCACTGTTTTATCAACTATGTTTATGTCACATCCTAAACCTTATTTCAACAATCTTCACAGCATCTTTACTAGGAGTAGATTGCATCTCAAAAACCAGTTTCTAGGGATGCCTGAGTGGTGCAGTGGTTGAGCGTCTGCCTTTGGCTCAGGGCATGATCCTGGAGTCCCAGGATCGAGTCCCATGTCAGGCTCCCCACATGGAGCCTGCTTCTCCCTCTGCCTATGTCTCTGCCTCTCTCTCTGTCTCTCATGAATAAATAAATAAAATATATTTTTTAAAGTTTCTTTACTCATCCATAAAAGCAACTATTCATCCATTAAAGTTTTACTATGAATTTGCAACAATCACATCTTTAGGCTCCAGTTCTAATTTTCATTTTCTTTCTATTTCCATCACATCAGAAGTCATGTCCTGAACTGAAGTCTTAAACCCCTCAAGGTCATTTGTGAGGGTTGGAATCAACTTCTTCCAAACTCCTGTTAATGTTGATATTTTGACCTCTTCCCATAAATTATGAATGTTTATACTGGCATCTTGAATGGTGAATCCTTACCAAAATTTTGTCAATTTATTTTGCTCAGATCTATCAGAGGAATCACTATCTATGGAAGCTATAGTCATATGAGGTATATTTCTTAAATACTAAGACTTAAACATTAAAATTGCTCCTTGATCCATGGGCTGCAGAATGGACATTGTATTAGCAGGCATGAAAACAACATTAATCTCATTGTACATCTGCATCAGAGCTCTTGGGTGACCAGGTGCATTTTCAGTAAGCGGTAATATTTTGAAAGAAATCTTTTCTTCTGAGCAGTAGTTCTCAACAGCAGGCTTAAAATATTCAGTAAACTGTTTTGTAACAGATGTGCTGTCATTCAGGCTTTGTTCTTCTATTTATAAAACACAGACAGTGTAGATTTAGCATCGTTCTTAAGGACCCAAGGAGTTTCACAATGGTAGATGAGCACTGACTTCAACTTCAAGTCACCAGCTGCATTAGCCCCAAACAAGAGAATCAGCCTGTCCTCTGAAGCTTTGGAGCCAGGCGTGGACTTCTCTCTAGCTACCAAAGTCCTAGATGACATCTGCCAGTAGAAGGCTGTTTTGTCTACATCGAACATCTGTTTAGTGTAGCCACCTGTATTGATTATCTTAGATCTTCTGGATAATTTACTGTAGCTTCTACATCAGCATTTGCTACTTCACTATGCACTCATGTTTTGGAGACAGTGTCTTTCCTTAAACCTCATGAACCAAATCTGCTAGCTTCAAACTTCTGCAACTTCCTTACCTTTCAGTTGTAGAATTGAAGAGAGTTAGGGCTTTGCTCTAGATTAGGCTGTGGAATAAAAAAAAAAAAAAAAAAAAAGTTAGTTGATTTGCTCTTCTGTTCAGACCAGTGAAACTTTCTCCATATCAGCAATAAGTCTGCTTTGCTTTGTTACCATTTGTGTGTTCACTGGAGTACCATTTTTAATTTTCTTCAAGAACTTTACCTCTGCATTCACAACTTGGCTATTTGATTCAGGAGGCCTAGATTTTGGCCTATCTTGGCTGTCCACATGTCTTCCTCACTAAGCTTAATCACTTCTATCTTTTGACTTAACATGAGAGATGCATGCCTATTCACTTGAACAATTAGAGGCCATTTCAGAGTTATTAATTACTCTAATTTGAGTATTATTGTGTCTTAGGGAGTAGGGAAACCCAAGAAGGAGAAAGACAGGAAAATAGCCAGTTGGTGAAGCAGTCATATTGAGTTTGTTGTCTTATGTGGGCAAGTTCAATGGTACACCAAAACAATTATGATTGTAACATCAAAGGTCCCTGGTTACAAATCACTTTAACAAATATAATAATAATGAAAAAATTTGAAACATTGTGAGAATTATTAAAATGTGACACAGATATATGAAGTGAGCAAATCGGTGTTGGAAAAAAAATGGTGCCAGTAGATTTGCTTGATACAAGCTTGCTGCAAACATTCAATTTGTTAAAAAAACAATATCTGAGAAACACAATAAATCAAACTATGCCTACATTAGAACTAATATGTGAGTTTAGCAAGATTGCAAGATGGAGGTCTATGTTTAAAAATATAAACTTATATATACTGTCAGTAAATGATTGAAAAGTAGAATTATTACATTATAATACCATCAAACCCCAAAATAGGAATAAATTTAACAAGAGATATTCACAACTTCTACACTGAAAGCTATAAAACGTTGCTGAGAGAAACTGGGTAAAACCTAAATAAATAAATGGAAAGATATATCATGATCACAGATCAGAAGGCTCAATATTGTTAAGATGTCAGTTCTCCTGAAATTGATTTACAGATTCAATGTATTCCCAATCAAAATCCCAGGAGGCTTTTTTAAGAAACTGACATGCTGAGCCTAAATTTTATGTGAAATGCAAAGGAAGCGGAAGAGACAAACAATATTAAGAAAGAAACAAAGTTGGATGAATCTACTACCTGATTTCAAGGCTTAACATAAATCTTTAGTTAACAGGGCAATATGATATTGGCATAAGGAATGACAAATATATGAATGGAACAAAATAGTCCATAAATAGACTGACATTTACACACTTATTTGATTTTTATCAGAGATATCAAAGCAATCTATACATAAAATGATTAGGGCCACGTTTTTATTTGCATTTTTCATCTTTGGAAAAATATTTAAAGTTTGAAAACATCAAATGTTGCAAGCATAAGGTAAAATAGTTGCTATTTAACTCTAATGGCAGAGTGAATTAGAATAGTCAATTTAGAAAACAATTGGCATTATTTAGAAAAAAGAAGAGAACTATCTGGCATCATATACTATAAGCATATGACAGTGATTTCCTCTGAAGATGAAGAATGTGAAAAGGCACTTGTCAGTGGTAGAGGAAATGTTCCAAGGGGACTTAATTTATCTGTTCTATGCAACTGTTTTTAAAGGAGAAACTATGCATATATTAGAATATTTAAAATGTATGTATGGTAAAGATAGACTGGAAATAAATATTGAGTAGTTCATTCTACTAAAAGAAATATGTGTGTTTGTTGACTGTTGGTACTTTTCTATATTTCTGTATTTTAAATATTATACCACTCAAGACCTGCGATTGCTGTAGTCAGTTCTTACAAAGAATACACTCTATCTTGTTGCTCACTTCCTCAGGTCTTATTCCATTTCTCAGATGCAGGAGCTTTGCCCAAGCCTCGACTGTCAATACTTGATTCTCGGGTCTCTCGCTCCATGTAAACATTCTAATCCTATTACAAAAATGGATTTACCCTAATCCTTTTATTATCGGGCATTCAATAACCTAGAATATCCCTCCACAGGAGTTTGTCTTTGCAAAGGGCTTGCTCTAGAGCCAGCAGCTATTGAAGCTCATGTATCTTCTCCTTTTCTTTTATTCTGCACAGCACCTTAAGAGTGGGTCCTTTTATCCCTCCATGATGGCTAATGGTTTATCATCTTCTGTATTAGTCCAGTTCTGTGATAACTAAGCTCCAGTGTGTTTTATGCAAACTACATAGGATCCACAGATAGGATCAAAATGCCTTTGGAAACTGCAGTATTTGGTCATCCCCTGACTAAATCCTGGGCTTTCGGTATTTGGCTGTATCTTGATGACACTGCTGTGCCTGATTGCTTGTTGTGAGCCATCAGGATAGGGTTTCCCTGTGGATGGGACCTGGTCTTGGGTCTTACAGTGACTGAAGTCTCCCTCCAGCTTTATCATTTCACACGTGGACCTTTTTCTTTTTTTCAGGATCAATCATTTTTACTGTACCAAGAGTTTGTTGAGACTTTCTTAACCTAACAATAGAACAAAAAGCAAATTATTACTTAATTTAAGAGAATCTAATTTAAATATTACGTCATCCTCAATTAGACACATTATAGACATGTTTAAGAAAAATGGCTCTGTCCTCTAGTCACGATAGTGCATTATCACTGATCTTTGTGCCTAATGCCATCTATATCGCACCCTGCTCTTAAGCAGAACGGTTGATTTCTATTTATCAGAGATTCTGTAATGACTGAAGATTTCTCAGCTCCTATGGTTGCAAATTCTCACTATTCACACTATTTTTCCTTTTAATGCATTGTTATGTGTAAACATAAACACAGACAGTGTTTTACAAAAAGTAAAACACTGTTTTTGTTAGCAAATACTGAAATCAGTACAGTATGTAAGAAGAGTCTCTATCTTTCTAATGATTTTTAAAAATGCCTGCCCCCTATTATTCCAGAAATGACTTCTTTCTCTGCTCTTTCTGTTGCATTGCTCTATTGACTTTCTTTTTCCTTCAAATTCTGCTGTAGATTGGAAAGGTTATCCAAGAACTGGTTACATTTTGGCAGGAAAATAAGAACTTCCTCATTTAGAAATGTCAGAGTCACCACTGTTGAGTGAAATGTGATTGATTATATGACAATAGCATTTGTTACAGAATTAAGCATACTTTGCCTGGCTTAAGCAGCCTATGGTTTTATAGTTTAACATGATTTGTTAAGTTTAA
The DNA here is from genome assembly GCF_011100685.1 of Canis lupus familiaris. Lineage (NCBI taxonomy): Eukaryota > Metazoa > Chordata > Mammalia > Carnivora > Canidae > Canis > Canis lupus. Next base: position 60,766,334 of record NC_049233.1, read on the forward strand.
CATGTTCTGTTAAACAAATCCTACCAATGCCCTTCTACTTATTAAAATTCTAAACATCCTTTCATTTACAAGTTTAAATTATACTCCATGGACATTTTCTTGATCCTCTTTGGAATTAAGTGATCTTTCCCCTGTATTTCCATAAAATGTTATTTTTTCAATAAAAATACTTCTGTACATATGGAATTAATACTTTGATGTTTATTTTTTTAAAATGTCTTAAAAAATGTCTAAAATCCACACCCAGTTAAGAGCCTCATTTATGATGGGAACATTCATGCCATCTCTCTGAGAATATAACACATTTAAAATATTCGATATTCAAAATATATTTGGAAACTCATCTTTTACATATTTAAAATAAAGTATAAAATAAAGTCAGACATTTTAAGTGTAGAACTAGGTTAACTTTCAAAATTAAAACTGAGATAAGAAATAATAAATATCAGCACGTCAGAAACCTACCTCTGACTCTTCCTAATCAATAACATCATTATATATTAGTTTTGTCTGTTTTTAGATGTATTCCATGAAACCATAAAGTGTGTGTTTCTTTCATTCAACGTATTTCTATGAAATTAATAATTCTTGTTGCTTATAGTAGTTTATTTTATTGAAATATGATATTTCATTGTGTGAATACTCCACATTGTATTTATTCATTTTTCTCTTTGATTAACCTTTGATTTGTTTTGAGGGCTTGACTGTTTTGTACATATACTCAACCTAGTTGAATGCATGTCTGACTTGCTGGTATAAGACACGCATGTGTATGTATTAAGCTTTGGAAGTTTACTGGTCTGGACTTTGTCCAACTCAGGTCTGCAGGCCTTGTATACACTGATCTGACTGTGTAGGGTTCATATATTTCCAAATGTCTTACTTCCTTTTGTCCCAGTATAACTTGTGGAAATAAAATATATATTGCTAAACTTTTTAACATCATAAATATTTAAAAAATGCTGTCAGGTGCTTTATAGAGCTGACTAAATTTGATATATTTCACATTAAATCTGGCCTATTTTGTCTCATTTATTTATTTTACTGAAACTAATATGACATCTAGGATCACTATAAGAAATATCAATATGACCCTCTCCTATGATTTCCCTCCACAAAAGCCAGGCACTTACCACATTAATATTCAGGTCTGGTATAACTCTTAGTGAAACTCTCAATCCATATCATTATTTAGTTCATACCCACACTCTTGAAATGGGCTTGACAGATAAGACTAAGAAAGACAAAAGGATAGATTTGTTTATGTAGAGATTATTTTAAGCTTGCTGGAAACAGCAGAAAAATCTCAGGGGAGGAAATAAGAAGCAGTCAGGCAATCTGTGTGCCTCTCATCTTCTAGCAATTCCTAGAGGTTACATATAAGAAGATTAGGAAGCAAAACAGAATTACCATTGAAAAGCTTTTTAATGAAAACAAATTTACCATGTTTGATTGCTTATATTTGTCATCACTTCTTGACAACGGCATAATATGGAGAAATGATTGAATACAATAGAATTATTTAGTATGTAAACAATTTGTTTGGGACAGTTTGGTTACTGAGACAAAGATAATATTTCCATCACAGTTTTAAATTACTGTTTTAATGCCCCAACCTAATTTTAAAAAGAAAGGAAAATACATAAGACATTGCTCCTAATAAATGAAAATTATTGTTAGATACTTAATTTTGTACAAATATTTGACATACAAAATATGCCTAGCCTTATACATGATTAAACATCAATGATGCTTTATCTGTCTACGTGCATTACAGGCTGCACGTTTTCCAAAATATTCCTTATTTCCATTGACAACACAAATAAATATGTGAGCAATAAATAACTGTATAATGAGTGAATGCAAAAAAAGTTAACATTGTCTTTTTTAGGTGCAATGGAGACTCAGAAGTATAGCTACTTAATCTGTTGTGCTTAATTCTGTTGTCAATTTATTAAATCTGGGAATCCCTTTTCCTGTATGATACTGAAGTAAAGATAACCAGAAAAAAATTTACATGAAATTTGGGAGGTGAAGAGTCTTATTCTTTCTGTTTTTGTTCAGTTCTTCCCTGACTGTGGGTCATCTCTGCTGTACAACAGCATCCCTCACGCCCCCCAGCAGATGCTAGGCAGTGGTAATTATAAGAGACAACAGATTCCCATAAACCACTTGCAGAAGCTTCCCCTTTGCAATCTGATTTTTACAACCATATGTAGTTAGTTGGCTCCCGGCATGTTCCTGCCTTTTCACCTCTGCTAATATTTCAGGATGGTTGATAACTTGTCTGATTCTCCAACTCCATCCCCCAACTCTTCCAGGTCTTCTCTTCCCAAGATCTTCCTACATTTACAGAAGGCCACTTCCTAGAATAATATTTTTCCAAATACTACTCAGATTTTTTGTTGTTGTTGTTTCCCTAAGAACATAATTAATAGATCCATGTTCAGTGGTTTAGTTTCTGTTGTCAGTGTCAAAACTGTCAAATTAGTAACTTAAGATGTGAAATTGAGAGCAAAATTTGATAATCTCTTATAAAAAAATAGGAGAAGTCAGTGAGGTTTCAAATAGTAGTAGAAGGCTGAAAGAAGAATGTGGTATTTTATTTGTGTATTTAATGGTAGAGAGTGGAAGGATAAGGAATCCAAAGAGGACAATACAGGAGTAGAAAAAGTGGGAGGGATACGCAAAATGGGTGAAAGGGGAGTGGGTGATATAGGCTTCCAGTTATGAAATAAATAAGTCATGAGAACAGAAAGTACAGCATAAGGAATATAGCCAATGATATTGTAAAGCATTGTATGGTGACAGATGGTAGCTACCCCTGTGGTTAGCATAGCACAACATACAGAGATATTGAATCTATATGTATGCCTGAAACTAATGTTAACATTGTATATCAACTATACTTAAAAAAAAAAAAGAGGAAGGCAAAAAAGAGAGATATAACTAAACTTTCTGTTATGTTTGGGACAAACACAGGCTTGAAGAGAAATCAGGAAAATTGTTGAAGAATTTTTGATAGGTTTCTATATGTACAGAAAGGCCATATGTTGTGTTGTTTCAGTATAGATGAGTTTTTCAGTTCAAATTATTTATCTTCAATTGCCATGGAGACAGACTGCTTTCTGAAAATTTAGGTTGTCTCTGTGAGCTCCTTCTCTGTCTCTGTTAGATAAATCTACTCCATCAGCTCCTTACTCAAGCTCCTTTTGTAGCAAGTAAGTTGCTTAATATTTGGACCTCGGCATCCACATCTTTTTAAAAAAAATGTTTTTCTGTTGGTTTTTCTATGAGTTTTGATCTCTCTGATTCCTTCTCGCTCTCAGACGTCCCTTCATCTTTCTTTCCACCCTAATATGCAGTAACTTATGCCTGATCTCAGTTACTTATGGTATTCTATGCAAATTTGAGGATTTACAGATTGTACTTATGTCCTAGTTTGACTAGATGTAAAGTGTTCAAGGAGATGATAGATACATAGATAGACAGAGAGAACATATATAATTGGTTGTTTCAAAACTCTTTTTTTCTTTAGAACATATAATAACTGGTAGATTTAGCCACATTCAACTGGAAGTGACAACATCATATTTTAATCCTAGTTCTTTCTCACAGATACTAGTTTCCTGAAACCTGCATAATGTGTTATTCAAATATCAGTGCCCATTGTGCAGCTGTTACTAAGTACTGGCCTCATCTGGATGCATTAAAGAAGCCTTCAGTATATCTTTTGAATTACCTTCTATACTAAGCAGTGAAAGTTACTTTTGTTGTTGTTTTTAGAATTAGATAGATTGAACCTATACTATACCTTCAGCATTTTTCTTCAAACATTTAGCTAGTCCCATATCTTGCAATACATTATTAGATCAGCTTTGTTCCTGATCTGCGCTGTAACCACTATTAGTTTCTTTTTCTAATATTTTCAGAACTATGTATATTTACAGTTTCTACTTCTCACTCCCCATTCCCTACTCACAGCAGAATATACGATACATTTGCATTGTATAATCCAATATATACTTAAGAGGATATTCATAGAATATACATATATTTTGATATCTTCTCATCAAAATTTAATTTAAAAATCAACCACCTGTAAGATCCTTTTTCTCTGTTACTGATGTCTTTTTGTACCTGTTCCTATAATTTACTAGTAATCTTTCCATTTACAAATATTAAAAACTCATGATTTTATCACACTTGATTTATGACAGTTATAATTATTATCCTTACTACACTGCTCACTTTTTTCCCATTTAGCCAATGAAATATTTTTAAAATCATTCAACTTTCATTTAACTACTACTGGACATTTTGAAAACACTTTGTTTTCTGGCAATAATGAGCATTAACAGGTTCATCTATATTTCATACCATTGGATTATCCTAGAGTATAATCATATCCCTAATTTTATAATTGAGTTAATTTTCAGAAGACAAGGTTTAATATGTATTTTGAGGACGTTGCTATTGCAGCTGCTGGTACCAATTATGTTAGAATTATAATAAAATCTTAAATTTATTATAGAAGCACTTACAAGGTTTTTAAAAATCTAAATCTAATTAAGCTTCATTGTTTAAAAGTATTTTAAGAACTTAGCCATGATTTAATCTCACATGATTCATTTAGGGATTCTAGTCAACACATAATATTTTTATAAGACTTTGTGCACACAAAAAAATAAAACATATTGATTCTCCAAACTCAGAATTCTGACAATAATTTATTTATTCATTTCTATTGAATTCCACTTCTGTGTCATAATCTATGGTAGTTTCCAGAGACAAAATTTTCATCAAATTTTGGAGTTCTCATGGAATATATAGGATTTGAGGGAAGACGGACATCAAACAAATTATCACTCAACTTGACATATAATTATAGGGGATCAATTTCTATGAAAGTGAATTATATATTTCTAGTATTCTATATATTATATAGTCTTGACAGCTATAAAAAAAAAAAACAAGGATTAGGAAACTTCCCAAAGACTTAAGTAAAATAGATTACATGACCATTTATATTTGAGAAAGCCAATGACAAGTCAATATGACCTTGATCTAAGATACAGGAAAAGATTTACGTACCTTGTCATAATTTCCAGCAAAGCAACAAAGATATTATCTGCTGATCATCAATAATAGTAGATGAACCAAGATCATTCATTCTTCCAACAAACCATTGTCGAGAATCTACAATGTGTAGGTAGAATACAAGTACTGAAGACACTAGATGAAAAGGTCTTATTTCTGGCCATCCTTGATCTTACCATCTATGAGCAGACTGCTCCATGATTAAATGAATGTAACGCAATGTGACATGTAATAGGAGAGTAATGGGGGTGGATGCATTACCCTCTAACTCAAGAGAGATCATTTAGTTTAATTGATTTTTGTTTTGCTTTCTGATAACAGGAGAAAATATTACCTGTGGAGGCCCCTTACGATGACAGAGGGTGAGCCTTAAGGTAGCAAGTGCAAGCATATGTGGGGAAAGAGAAAGCATGAATCAAAGTAGGTATATGTGAGAATAATAAGAGTCAGTGAATTGGTAAGACGTGGTGTGTTGAGTACAGGGAAACTGACGATAGGAAGGAACAGGGAATTAGTTAAGTAGGTATCTGACTCAAAGTAATATTATAGGGTGGTTAAAGTGTTCTCATTGGACTTGGATCTAAGGCAAGTCTGAACACCTTTCCTTTGTAATCTCAGGAAAGTCACACCTTCAAAAAGTAGATTCTCCTCTATAAAATGAGAGGATTGTAGTGTTTTCTTCATATGATTTCTGGAAGATTAAATGAGATAATTTCAATGAGTTTAGCAGTGTCCACACTGTGACTAATGGTTGTTATTAATATTGTTATTTCCATACACTATGTGCATTGCGTTCATCCTAAGACTCAACTCGAGATAACAAGGTATCCTGGATTTTTGTATTTAATATTTTGGACTCTTCACACATTCAAACTAATTTTAAAAGTTCTAAATTTAGGATCCCTGGGTGGCTCAGGGGTTTAGTGCCTGCCTTCAGCCCAGGGCATGATCCTGGAGTCCCCGAATTGAATCCTGCGTTGGGCTTCCTACATGGAGCCTGCTTCTCCCTCTGCCTGTGTCTCTACCTCTCTCTCTCTCTCTCTCTCTCTCTCTCGGTGTTTCTCATGAATAAATAAATAAAATATTTTTTAAAAAGTTCTAAATTTAGTGAACAAGTCATTAAACACTAAATTCCATCCCAAATGATAAAATATTTGCCTTAATTGAATTTCCTTTTAATAGTGTATGAACATAACTACAGTGTAACAAAAATCACTGGTTGAAAGGGAAACAATGTTTGCACACTTTTTAATCTATACATGTTTTATTTTTTTAAAGATTGGACAAAGGTGTAATGCATAGAAATAGAGCCACATTGGCATTTACTTAGCCAATTTCCTTTATTTTTTTATAGTTTTTTTCCACCACTTTTGGACTTCAATTTCTCAACAATATGATCGCAGTAACTATGAGGCCTGCATAAACTCAGTACAATGCAACAATCATGATAAAACAGATTCATATCCATAGGCAGAAATTTGAAGGTAACTACTGTGTCACAGCATGGGAAACATTTTTTACAACAGAGTGATACACATCAATCTCTTTTTAAATAGCCAACAATAACCACTAAAACCAGCATGCAGTCATTCTTTGAAATCCTCTTTGGACACAAAAGTATCTTGGTTTCCACTAACCTATACCTCCTCATTATATTTTAGTACTGTAGGATATGCATCAACACACTTAATTTCTTTTTTGATTTTTAATCAGGTAACCAAGGTCTAATTTACTAATGATTCCAGAATGCCTTTTTTTTTTTAATTTATGGTTTGGGGCTATTTGCATGGCAGTCATTTAGCAAATTAATGTGGATGAAAAGCAAAAATTTTACAGATGTTTGTTGCAATCATGCTGTCATCCCATACTTAATATGCTAATCTGTTGACATCCACTCATTAGAGATGAGCTCCACTTACTTTGTAACATTAGTATTTTATAACCTGGGGTGTTTTGAAGTAGGCTAAAAGTCAAATTTTTAACCATCCCACTAATAATGTATTTTTAAAGGGTAAATGCATTTTATTCTTTATTACTTTAGAATTATTCTTCCCCAAACCAACATTACACACACTTCAATTAACTCTTTGCACACTGCCCAATACTGACTAGGTGTTTACATTAATTTTGTTTCAAGTGGCAGAAATATGACTAGCATCAGAAAAATGGGCCCTACATTGACAGACAAAATTCTCAGAGGGCTCAACAGGTAAACCAGTAAACGAGGTGAAAGGCAGATAGGCAGCAGATGGAGAAAGGACTAGGATTAACTCTGAATGTCACCAGGATCTCTCTCTCCCTGTTTGGAAATTCTCTGTGTAAATAAAGTTTATTCTCCCTGGGGTTTTGATGTTGTTGCTGACAAGGACCTCAACATTCTTAGGAGATGATTCATTACCCCAGGCTAGATCAAATGCCCATTCCTGAACCAATCAACTGGGACAAGGTGGGGGGAAGATGACAAAAAATACTGCAGTTCACCCTGGAACACAGAGAATGAAGTGATAGTGTGGGTGAGCTTTCCAGAAAGGCTGTGCTGCCAGAAAACCCACAGAACTCAAAAAATGTGAGGGACTAAGATCTCCATTTTTACATATGAGTTGGCTAATGAGGAACTGAGTTAATCAACATGGGGGGAAGATAGTGATGATGATGAATTTAGCAGTCAGGTAAATTGAGGTGAAGACAATTTTAAAGTTAGGCAAAAAAAAAAAAAATTCCTACATTGATCCTTTGATCATTAGAATATCATCTTATGCTTAGCATTTATTTGTTTCTTTCTTTTTGGACAGCTGTTCTGGATAAATTCTTACAGTAACTCAGAAGTATCATATTGGTTTCTCTACTCTCTTTTTTCTTTCTTTCTTTCTTTCTTTCTTTCTTTCTTTCTTTCTTTCTTTCTTTCTTTCTTTCTTTTTCTTTTTCTTTTTCTTTCGATTGTACTTATTTATTCATGAGAGACACAGAGAGAGAGGCAGAAGGAGAAGCAGGCTCCATGCAGGGAGCCCGACGTGGGACTCAGTCCGGGGACTCCAGGATCATGCCCTGGGCTGAAGGCGGTGCTAAACCGCTGAGCCACCCAGGCTGCCCTCTTTTTTCTTTCTGACTAAACTTCCTGCATCTCTTGTTTGCATATGTTATCCTATGTCAACCCTAAAGACTAGCAATTCTAAATGTAGTGTAAATTAAAACCCGGAGTTTGTTAGCTTGATTTTATATAACCCATACAACTTGTTTCTTTTCTGTACTTTCAACTCTATCATCCATTACTCCTTAAACTAATCAGTATTTCAGGCCAAGAAAACTGTCTTTCTCCAATTGCACAATGCACATTATTAATTTTATAGAATGCAACAATGCCTAGTTGTTAAACTGGCTCTTGCTTAGTTCAGGTTTCAAGTCAGACTTGGGCACTTCTTCTCTGAAACTTTTGCCAATTTATTTGACTTCTCTATGCCCCTTTCTCCCTTATATGTTATGAAAATGGAAATAATAAATGCATCTACTTGATAGAATTAGAAGGATTAGGTGGACCAGGCAAAATGCTAAGCATGGTATTGGCTCCTCCTCATCCTCTTCCACCTCTTTCCACTTCTTTTCTATATTCATCATTACCTGTCTGCTGACCTCTGCTGAGGAGAACCATAAAGTTAAAAAAAAAAAAATAGTATCTCTCCAAATTCATCATAAGAAAGCTCAGTTTAGTGCTCAACACATTCTCTACACCTTTCCTGTAATAGAAATTATATATTTTATCCTCTATTCTTAGAAATATCTGCACCCCTTCTGACCCTATCACTTTTGGTAATTGCACTTGAAGAAATAAGAGCTCTCTAAACGAGGTCTCTAAATCTAGACAAATAAGCACACAAACAAAAGCCAAATCTACACATATACTCATTACCTGTTTAAAATGGAGAAAATATTTTCTTCCCTGTCACTCCCTCACCTGTTCTCTGGATCCCACCGCATTATTCCAACATTCGAAGGAAATATAAGCTGGATGTTCCTTCTTTACTCCTGTATCTACAAATTTTCCTAATGTACTGTTGTCTCAGCAGCTCAAGAGTTTGCCATAGTCTTTTCTTTTTAAAGAAAAGTTGAAAAACATTAATTCCCTAAACAAATCTTACAGTGTTCTAAGTTTTCTAGGAATATCAGCATATCTTAACTTTCAGAAAATATATATACTATGTGTAATTTTTCTATACTTTTTTTCCTACACTTTGCACACACACGTAGATGATTTTTCAGTTTCTCCTCAAACCATTCTAATCTGGATTCTGCCTATATTACTCTGCTCACAGGTTAATTAGTAATGACTATGTTTCTATCTTGTGTTGACAGTTTTTGTCCATATCCTAACGTCAAAAGCAATCAATAGATGAACACTTCCTCCTTGAAATAGCTGATTTCTGTGACATCACACCTTCCTAGGTTTCTCCTCCTTCTCTGTCATCCCAACATAGTCTTCATTTTGGATTTTCCTAAAATTTCTTAAAGATTCTGTCCTTTTGAGATATGGTCATTTCATTTATTAAGAACCACTCCTATGGGGCAGCCCGGGTGGCTCAGCAGCTTAGCGCCGCCTTCAGCCCAGGGCGTGATCCTGGAGACCCGGGATCGAGTCCCATGTCGGACTCCCTGCCTGGAGCCTGCTTCTCCCTCTGCTTGTGTCTTTGCCTCTCTCTCTCTCTCTCTCTCTCTCTCTCTCTCTGTGTGTGTGTGTGCTTCTCATTAATAAATAAATAAAATCTTTCTTAAAAAAAAAAACTACTCCTATAGCTTTCAATGTTATAATATGCTTCATGCCAGACCTATTTCTGTAGTTCCATACATCTACACACAACAGATAATTAACATCTTCTTGTGAAGCTGTTGGGGAGCAAGAATTCTTGTCCCTTCAAAGGTACTTCTAGCTAGATAAGAATCAAATTGAATTAGATTAACAGGAGAAAATAAAATTTAATAATGTATGTATAGGGCATCCACAGAGACTTGGAAATTCCAAAGGCAGTGAGGCAACATGAGGTAAAAATGTCATTCTGAACAAGAAAGTAGTATGAGTCTGGGACTTGAATCTGGGACTTGAAAGGGAAGGAATGCAATTCACAGAAAGTTGAAAAAGATGTTTGGTAAACAAGTGTTTTCCCTGCCATATAGATGGATTACTCAGATAAAATTGATCTCTGGTAATGACCCTTATTCTGAGAAAACTTTTCAATATAGATTCTTCTGTGTAGTTAAGGAGAGGGCAAAAGTTTCTCTTGAGCCTGCAGAGTCTTTATTCCTTTCAGCTCAAAATAATCCCTACGCCAAAATGGCCCATCTTGGGGCAGCCTGTCCTTGGCCCCTACAGTTGCCAAAAAGAAGTCTCAGTTACGCATCATGTGAAGAATACAGTCCTTGTAACCAGGGCCAAATGAAGAAAAATTAAAATAAGGAGGAGAAAGGAAAGAAGGAGGGAAGGAAGGAAGGAAGGAAGGAAGGAAGGAAGGAAGGAAGGAAGGAAGGAAGGAAGGAAGGAAGGGAAGGAAGGAAGGAAGGGTGGGTGGGAGGGTGTGTCTTTCTCTACTTTTTCAATTTTTGGAAGTAGCACCTTGCTCCTCATGCCAGGAAACCATTACTTAAATTGATACATCCCTTTCTGTTACATTCACACCCTCCCAGTCACTGAGAATTCTTATCCCAAAGCTCCTTCATTTCTTGCCAGAACAGCTAAAAGTCTACTACCTGCTTTACTCTGATTTACTTTTGTCCTACCCTCGAATTCTATCTCACAGAGTACCAAAAAATCAAACTCAAATGCATCACTTTAAATGATTTAGACACCACCATTGCAACTGCCACCTGGTAGCTCTTAGGATAAAGTGCAAAATCTTTATAGTGGTTTGTACTGCCCAAGGTAACCTTGACCCTATGTCTCCCTAGCAACTATATCTATCCTTTTCTTGAGTCTAAATTTTTGTTCTATCTCTGGATGTTTTTATATGTCTTGCTTGCTTCCTGTGATATTCACATAGCTCTGTAATTACGTGTACATTCATACCTCTGCACCCACGTGGTTCCTTTCCTTAATTAGTCATCATCATGTATCAGTTATCCTTGGATACTAGGGGAGATAGTATATTAATTAGTGGAGAATTAATTAGGAAGTGAAAAGGAAGGCATGAGTTAGAGATTCTTTCACCTAGAAGAAAACCCAAATAGTGTTTTAAAATGTCTGAATGTGTATTACTTATTTAATAAGCAATCTGAAAGTAGGTAGTTTGAGGGTTGCTTTGGTGGTTCAGCTGAGGAAATTTCAACCCTCTTTTCTGCCATTCTCTATGTATCCGGGATGTCTTTTTTTTTTTTTTTTTTTTTTTTTGAGTTACAAGGCAGAATTATCTGAGGCAGAATCACTTACAAATTTTTATATATAACCTTCCCTTTTTCCTTAATAACAAAATTCTTAATTCTTATGTATTACTTTACAGTTTTAAGTTTTGTTATATGCATTGCTGACAAAATTGGATAATAGATGAAAGCAGAATATAAGTCAAATTTTGGCCTATCTAACCTGCATAAATGACAAAATCCCATATACTTACTAATACAAATTAGAAAACTATAGAGTATGAAATGCAATGTGTTTACATTTAATTGCATTTTAAATTGATACAATTTTTGTGACCATAGCTAAAGGCACTTATGAATAATAAAGAGCTCATCAGTGTAATTCTCTTTTAACCTTTAATGAATAGGAATGAGTTAATTTATTTTTAACTGTCTTTTTGTTATCAATCATTAAAATACATAAGAAGTAATACCCTTTCATTATGTCTGAATTCTTTTTTACTTTTCCTGATTTTAAAATAATTAAAATTTAGCAACGAGTATAACAACAGGTAAATCTGAGCTATCAATTTAACTAACAGACATACAATTGGAAAATCAAAGGTAATTTTTATTTAAAAAATAAAAGACTTGAACAGCCCCAGTGGCTCAGCGGTTTGGCGCCGCCTGCAGCCCCGGGGGTGATCCTGGAGACCCGGGATCGACTCCCACGTCCGGCTCCCTGCGTGGAGTCTGCTTCTCCCTCTGCCTGTGTCTCTGGCACTCCCCCGCCCTCTGTCTCTCATGAATAAATAAATAAAATTAAAAAAAAATTTTTTTAATAAATAAAATCTTTAAAAAAATAAAAAAACACTAAATTCCACTAAATTTTAAAAATGTAATATTATTTTAATTCTCTAAGAATTGAGGCAACCGTAATTGATAACCTAAACAAAACAAAATAGAACAACTTGGAATTATATAATAAATGGGTTCAAACTCCTATGTATACTAATTACCAGCTTATAAAATACCTTCCCGGGGATCCCTGGGTGGCTCAGCAGTTTAGCACCTGCCTTTGGCCCAGAGCCTGATCCTGGGGTCCCGGGATCGGGTCCAACATCGGGCTTCCTGCATGGAGCCTGCTTCTCCCTCTGCCTGTGTCTCTGCCTCTCTCTCTCTCTCTCTCTCTCTCTCTCTCTCTCTGTGTCTCTCATGAATAAGTAAATAAAATCTTTTTTAAAAAGTTCTAAATTCATTAACAATACTAGCTTAATTATTCTTACCAGTGTGTGGGACATCTAGAAAGCAAAAATTTTCTTCCTATCTTCCCCTGAAGGCACCCTCTGAAAGAATATTATTAGAGGTGACAATATTATTGTTAGTAGCTGTGTTGATGATGGCAGCAGATGTCATGGAAGTTTTAGCAACTGTAACAATTTAAATTTTGATAGTAATTTTGGAAATAGTGGAACATTTGTAAGAATTTTATATATTTTTTTCTCTTTTACTTGGAAGAAGAAACTGATTAATCTTTTGCTAAAGTCAGCTGAAGACAGGTTCCAAGAGGGTCACTCGTAGTCATTGGAGATGCTTTCACAGAGGGATGATTGGTATCCCATTCTCCCATTCTCAGGTTGCTTGTCTGTTTAGTAGCTCACCAGTCTCTGAGCCTTGCTATACAAGAAAATAGAATTAGAAGGAATTTTAGAGAGCAGGAGGCAGACGGTGGCAGAGAAATGAAGCAGGCAGCATTTATTACTATTTTATTTATTATTATTATTATTATTATTATTATTTTATTTTATTTTATTTTGGCAAGACAAAAATGTGTGTTTCATATGGGTCAAGTGAATAACCGAGAAGGCTGACCGCATGACAAAATAACCCGAGGAAAAGTATTTATCGGGAACATTCTCACCAATGCCTCAGCTCCAGATAGTAGGAGTAGAGGGTGATTAATTCTCTCAGTTTACCCAAGAATTAGGGCATTTCCAGGTTACAAGACTTTCTGTGCTGAAACCAGAAAAGTACCCCACCAGAGAATGAATTGGCTACATTAGCAACAAGTCAGTTATTAGCCAGAAAAATTGTGATTAACATAAATGACTGAAAGTATGACTAGTAAATAAAAAGAAACCTATGAGGAGGAAAGAGCAGGACCTACTTCATTTTCCACTTTAAGTTCATTGAACAGAGATAGAGGTTGAAAAATCTTTGAATCAATTCTAAGATAAATTATTTAGATTACTATGACATATTGAACATACTCAAGTAACAAAAAGTTTGTAGGATATACCCAAATATAAAATTCTTTTGTTCATTGCTTTTGTATTTATATACAAGACTTCCATCTTCCTTCAATGACTATGAACAATATTTCTGAGATTCTCGCAGGAGTCTTACCTGTGCTTATAAATAAGTCTAGTCCCATCTTCTTTTTCTATATTGCCCTGGGCAGATTCCTGATATGAAGTTTTATTGAAAACATAGAGTTTTCTCTCTAGCTTTATGAACTCTTCAGTGCTTGATTACTGCTTCTCTGGCACTTTTAGAGAAAAGAGCTCTTACCCTGCTGAAAAAGATGTTTTTCTGAGAGTTATCACAAATGCAAAAACGTAGAGTACCAGATAACATTCATTTCCACTTAGTTTCCACTGCAAATGCCCCATGCTATATTCTAAAACAAATATGGAATAAAATCTCTCAAATATATATCATACATTGTCATCTATACCACAACACATCATTATAAATCCTGACAGATTTTCTGAATAAAACATAGTTATTTCTATAGAATTCTCTTTCCTGCTCTCATTTCCTAACTAAAGGGCCAATACAGGGATCACATTTCATAGTGTTCTTTCAATTTCTGTTTCTCTCATTCTTGCTCCCATGAGTTTCTGCATATTTACTTCTATCCAAAAGATCTAAAACTTCCTGGTACTGAGACTTCTAGATCTCAGGAGAGACTCAGCCAAGACCTTACAACATGCGAAAAAAAAACAGCTCCAGTTATTAATTTAATTATCATAAGACTGAAGGGAAAGATATAAGTAAACCGTATTTGCTTAAATAATTTGCTTAAAAATGCAGAATTTGTTCAACATTATAATATTAATAAGAAAGAATTACCAAGGAATTTTGCTACCATCTTTCTTCCATTTCAAATTATTTTTTTAAGTAGACTTTATTTTTGTTAGAGCAGTTCCGGTTCACAGCAAAACTGAGTAGAAAGTGGAGAGAGTCCTCATATATGAGGACTTCCTTCACTCGCATATGTATTTCTCCATTATCAACATCCCTGCCAGAGTGGTACATTTGTTATGATCAATGAACTTACGTTAGTACATCCTTATCATCCAAAGTCCATAGTTTACTTAGAGTTTACCCTTTGTGTTGCACATTCTTTGATTTTTGACAAATGTATAATGACTTGTATCCACTATTATAGTATTATACAGAATAGTTTCACTGTCCTAAAAGCCTGTGCTCTGTTTATATCTCCATCCCTCCAGTTGTTGGCAAACATTGATCTTTACAGTTATGCCATCCTCAGAATGCCATGTAGTCAGAATCCTACACAATGTGGCCTAAGATTGCCATCTTTCACTTAGTAATATACACTTCATGTTCTATTTATTTTCATGGCTTGATAGCACATTTCTTTTTAGCACTGAATAATGTTTCACATTGTAGATGTGCAAATTTATTTATCCATTCACCTACTGAAGGACATTTTTATTGTTTCTAACTTTTGGAAATTAGGAACAAAGATGCTATAAACCTCTGGATGCAGATTTTTATGTAAACATAAATATCAAGTCATTGGGTAAAGACCAATGAATACGATTGCTGGATTATATGATGAGAATATGTTTAGTTGGTTTTTTAAAATTGTATTTATTTATTCATGAAACACACACACAGAGGCAGAGACATAGGCAGAGAAACAAGCAGACTCCATGCAAGGAGCCCGATGCGGGACTCGATTCCAGGACTCTGGGATCATCCCCTGAGCTGAAGGCAAATGCTCAACCACTGAGCCACCCAAGTCTCCCAAGAATATGTTTAATTTTATAAGAAACTGTCAAATGGTTTTCCAAAGAGGCTTTACCATTTTGCATTCCCATTAGCAATAAATGAGGTACATGTTTCTCATCATACTTTGATGTTGTCAGTGCTGTGGATTTTTGCCCTTCTAATACATGTGCCATAGTATTATTTTTATTTCCATTTCCCTGGTGACATAGGAGTTTGAACATCTTTTCAAATGTTTATTCCCCATCCGTACATCTTCTTTGGTGAAGTGTCTGTTCAGGTATTTTGCCCATTTTTGATCAGGTTACAAAATGCTTTCTAGGGGCACCTGGGTGGCTCAGTTGGTTAAGCATGTGCCTTCAGCTCAGGTCATGATCTCATGGTCATGATCCCAGGGTCCTAGGATTGAACCTTGCATCAGGCTCCCTGCTCAGCAGGGTGTCTGTTTCACCCTCTTCTTCTGCCCTTCCACCCACTTGTGCTCTCACTCTCTCAAATAAATAAATAAAATATTTAAAAATAAAAAATGAAAAATACAATATTTTCTAGAATTAAAGATACTAAGATATAGTTTTGTTTTTGTATTATCTTTATGTAATTTGTTATGACACATTACAGAGATTAGAAAGGACCAGGTCATTGCAAATATTAGAGAAAAAGTAATCTTTAATATTACTATAATTTACTCTTAATTATAAAAATAGTAAAATGATTTTTATTGGATATCTACTGTGCACAGTCTTCATTTGTGTCAGCAATAACAGATAGTGAAAGATTAATATATAATTTTAGTTAATTGTACCATGAAGAAAAATGAAGCAAGGTACATGGATAGATACTGATAAGAATGTGCCATTTTAGACAGTATAATTAAGAAATGTTTGACTAAAGAAATGTCTTTGAAATAAAGAATTATTAAGTAGAAAGAGTCAGACATGTAGCTATATAAAGTAAGTATGTTCTAGGAAGATGAAGTAGTGTAAAAATCCTGTGATGGAGCAGTGTTTAGTATGAGTTATAGGATCAACAAAGAGTTCAATGTGATGAGAAGGCAGTGAACCAGGAAAAAATTAACCAGCAGTCATGTGGGCAGCTTGTTTATGTCAAAATAGTCAAATTGGATTATATTTTAAGTGTAATGAAAATGATTATTTTGTGCATGAATCTGATACACATATTTTTTAAAGAGTCATCTTGGCTACTGTATGGAACATTTACTTGTAGGGGTCCAAGAGTGTAAACAATGGGGTCATTTAGGAAAGCATTATAGAGTTTAGCAGAATGCAGATGATGGTAGCTTGTATAGGAGTGGTTATGATGATGGTAACAATGGTTAGATTTGAGAAATGTATGTTAATTTTATAGAACAATTTGTTGATGCATTAGGTTTAGAGTGTGAGAATAAAAACATAAATGTGAAATGAGTCTAAGGAACCTGCCCTGAACAATTGGGTAAACGGTAATGTTGTTTATTGAGCTCGAACACTGAGAGAGAAGCAGCACTGAAGTGAGAAAGGAATAAAAACTTAGTTTGACATATATTTAGTTTAAGTCATCTAATAAATATCCAGGTGGAAATGTTAAGATGGCACTGGATATATTACACTAGATTTCAAGATCAAGCTTGGGGTTAGACTTAAAATTTATACGGGTTATATTTAAAGTCATTGGGTTAGATGATATCATTTGGGAATTATTTAGATGCCTTTCTCTAACTCCAATATTGAGAGCTGGAGAACATGAAAGGGTTTTAACAAAGTAGCCTCAAAAAAAGCTGTAAACTATGCAAAAGCAAAAAGAGCCAACCCAGCATAACTTATGGAGGAGCATGATGATTCAGACTTGAGGGTGTTTTGTTTGTATATTTATTTTACTTTACTGTTACTTTCACTTCAGTTTATTCTCAAACTAGCCAACACTGAGTATAGAAGAAATACAAAACAAAAATATAAATCAGTGGATGCAGAATCTCACTATTGATACTCCAATTTCTCATGATGGCATATGTATATACAAACAGCAGGGCACAGTCTACAGGGAATGCGGAACTTCTCAAGTTGGAGGAAACAAGAAACCAGGAGCTCTGGATTTTATAGCATTAGGCAAGGGGTGAGTCACAGTGGTGCACAAGAATTTAACTCATAATGAGAGGGAGGTACTCAGAGCCACATGTTTGCACATTTCTATATTTCTGTTATGGTTTTCACACCAACCTATTAGATTCCCTATCAAGCATGCTATTAGCAACCACTGCAAAAAAGTAAATTCAGGAATATGTAGTGTCCCAGAAGCCAAGTAAGAGGAATATTTTAAAGAAAAAGTATACCGACTCTCCCAAGGAATATGAAGATATACAGGTCATCATTTGCTTTAGCAAAGTAGACAAAAATATTGGGAATCTTCTGAATTCACAATACTTTTATTACCTGATAGAAAAATATTCATTAAGAAATTAACATTAAACCCATATCCCACAACTGCACTCCTGTATTTTCACACACGATTTAAAACTCTGGTGCAATGAATTAACTTTTGAAAGAAACTAGGTAGAAGATGGTAAAGATGAAGTAATTTGGATACAGTAAAATTTCTAAAATTATTGAAAATAGCTAATTATTAATTTTTAAATAATCAATTTTGAGGTAAATTTTTAGCCATTATTTTAAAAACTTAAAACCAACATAGGATTATTGAGCATAAAAT
The DNA here is from genome assembly GCF_011100685.1 of Canis lupus familiaris. Lineage (NCBI taxonomy): Eukaryota > Metazoa > Chordata > Mammalia > Carnivora > Canidae > Canis > Canis lupus. Next base: position 60,784,496 of record NC_049233.1, read on the forward strand.
GGTAAATCCATATAATCTTCATCTTGGAGATAAGATACATATTTTCAAAAAGGTATTAAAAGCAAACACAATATTCTATATTTAGTTGGAACTAATACAAAAAGTAACAAATTTCTCTATAGTACTGGCCCTAAACAGATTGATCAACCCATAACTGAGCCACTAATGATGGTACATTTGTGGCAGAATAAAATGAACATTTTAATTGCCTATCTCTAATTTGTTTTAATGAGTCAAACAAATATTTTAATTAAACAACCTTAAGTAACATGATGAAACTGAACTCAATAAAAGTTAATTATAAAAATAATGTGATAAAATTAAAGTGCCTGTATTACATTAGAAAATGTCCAAAGGAGATATACAGCTTTGTAGTTACAAAGTAAAATTGATGTTGTAATGGCATTATGGCCCCTTTAGAAGCCATGGGGCTTTAAATAAATCAGGTATTATAAGAACCAAATGAACAATAAATATCTAAGACGCTCTTTAAATTATAGTGACTAGTTCCACACAAATTTGCACAAATTTGAGATCAGATTCTCAAAAAGGATAGACTTTCTATCCATTTTTTCACTGGTGAGTCCCAAGTGTCTAGGTCAGTTCCTGGCATGTAATGGTGACACCTAATAAATATATGCACAATAAAAAAAATAAATGGTTCAAATACTCTATAAAATGAAATAAAAGTTCACACTTCCTAATGCAACTTGATTTATTTGCATCTTTTAGTTTGTTAGTCTGCCTATTTAGAACTTTAGAATAACTGATACTGAATACAGGTATTTCAAGGAACATTGTTCCCAAAAATGTAAATATATTCAGTTTTTTGTCTCAAAGATTTTTGGCAGTTTATAACTCACTGAAGAAGATTTAACAATAAAATAAACTGCCCCTAGAATAAAGAAATGAAATTTTGGAACATACAATCATCAATGGAATATTTAAACTTAAATCCTACATATGTATGTTTAATAACATATTACTCTAAGTGTAGGAGATTATTTTGCTTTGAGTTTTTTTTGACAAGTCAATATTATGTGATACTGTTGTAAACCAGCTAATCTATGAGAGGAAGAAAACTGGCAAAATATTTTTTTTATGTTTGGCTTATATAGTAACTACAGTTTAATAAAAATATTTGCTCTGTAGGAATTATATAGATAGAATCTCTCTATAACATTAGTTTATAAGAGTCTTCTCTGGTAATACTCAGAGGTTGACAATCCTTCCCAAAGAAAATGTTTTCAACTTCTATTTAAAATAAAATCAAGAACTTCTTTGTTTCTGTGAGTTCTGTGTCACACAAAATACATTCATGGTTGATTTTCATTTTGAAAATGTGTAAATGTATTTAAGTATATATTTAATGTATGTTAGCATGAACAAGTGTAATTCGCTTTTTTAAAAGATTTTATTTATTTATTTGAGAGAGTGTGGGATAGCAAGAGAGAGCACAAGCAGGCAAGAGGGAGAATAGGGAGCCTGATGCAGGGCTCCATCCCAGGACCCTGGGACCCATGACCTGAGCTCAAGGCAGATGCTTAACAGACTGAGCTGCCCAAGTGCCCCTGAACAAGTGTATGTGTACTATAATACATTATATATAATATATTTATCTTACATATTATTTAATATATGTATTTATATTCTTAATTATTATTTTGTGCTCCTATATCACCTTATTTTAAAATATGTAACACTGCAGAGTAATCAATATATTAAACAGAAAGACAGTGTCATAGGTATCTCTAAAGGTCTCCTCCCAGAATCCAGAACCCAACAAGATGTGAGACCTCAGAAGAGTAAGACATCAATGAAGGCAATTTTAATTATTATAAAATCCTATTTATTTTCCAAATGTTCTACAATATATTTGTACAATATATTTGTATTACTACAATATATACAATATATTTGTATTACTCTCTACAATATATTTGTATTACTCTCTTCACCTGGATTTTTTTAAATTGAAATTTCAAACAAAAAACTGAAATTTATGGCTATATTAGAAAGTTCTACTTTATGGTCAATTTTTTTACAAGCAAAATTTCCTTATTCATATAATCTACATATTTAAATTCCTTTGAAGGACAATGCAAAACTTCCTGTTACACCTCAGGAGGTTTAATAAAAGTTTAAGCACACTGAATATCTACTTCACACATGAGTATATTCAGGAAAAAAAACTGTTATAAGCCTATTAATTATATTATATATTATGTCAATAATTATTAATATATTAATTCATATATTGCATCACAATATGCAAAATGCATTGTCACCAGAAACTGAAACAGAACTATAACAAATTTTTACTTTCATGTTGCAATCCAAACATTTAGGATGTTAAATATTTTCTCCTTAAATCTTTTCTCATCTGTCTGGCTCCAAAACCGATACCCCTCCCTCTTCTTTATTCAACCCCCACATAGTTGTCAGAGAGATTTGTAGATTTAAGAGATTTGCAGATTTCTCTTTTAGAAATCCCTCAAAGTCATGTTTGCATCCCTTTCAAATGTATTAGCATGAGACTTATGGCCTGTTATTTATTCTGGTTCCTCTCTCATATTATTCCCTGCTTTAACTCTAGATAAATCTTTCACAGGTGCTTATACTTTCCCTTAACTTACCACCTTAAATCTCTATCATTTGAACAATGCTATCACTTTAATAATTACATTTAGTTGTTTACATAGAAGTTAATGTTTCCTTCCCCTTTAACCCCATTGCCCTCTTTTTTCCTGAAAACGTGATTTAATTCCTGAAGATGGCATAAGATGCTGATTTTTCTATTTGCAAATGACTACACACTATTATATACATTTTATGACATTCATTCTGGTAATAATAACAAAAAGTATATTTGCTTCTCTATATCTTCTATTACCTACCAATAGAGTTCTCAAAATATTTGCTGTTAGACAACAGAAAAGCAAAAGTAAGAATCGCCCTAAGAAAAAATCTCTAAAGCAAAGAAGATCTGTAACAAAACAATGAAAGGAACTTGGATGAATACATGGAATGATTCTAAGTTTTTAAGAAAAATATTCAAAAAGAACAAAAACACTGTCTATTCCCTAATCATTAACTGATGCAAAATCCAGAGACCTTGCACAGTTTTTCAGCTGAATCTTGCAATGTAGCAGGGTAACAATAATAAAATACTGTGTGTGCATTTTTTATGATTAACTTAACTCTTTCCATAGATCTTTTGGTAAAGTAAATAAAACACTTTGCTTTTAATATTCCCCATAAGGGAAAACACCTCTTCTGATTAAGCTTACAGAACAAGGTAATCTCATTTAGCTAGGAGATATAGCAGCTATTCATGTACCTTGACTAGAGCGATACACCCAACATTTTCATTCTATCAAGTGATATTAAACTTGAAATGTGTGTATGTTATGTGAAACATAGATGAAAATAAAATTCTGATATTAACATGATGGTAAGAAATTCCTATTTCTATTTCTCATATCTTTTCAAAAGTTAAGTGTTTGCTGTTGTGATAATTTAATTATGGGTGTTTTGGCTTCCTTACACAAATCATGAATACCCTTTTAGAAAACAAGCCAACTCTATGGACGTGTGAATTCCCACACGTCCTAGAGTGCAATTAACTTTACTTCTAACCACGCTGTGGCACCTGCAGACAATGAAGAAATCTGTTACAAGAACTATTTCCATAGCATGAATATGCAAGCACTAGAATTAGTGTAATTCATTCAGCTGCAGATTATCTAGACTCCAGCCACAATACGTTTTATTGCCATGTGTCAGTTCACTGACAGCTTCATAAATCCTGCTCAATAAACATTAAATGTTTACTTCATTGTCTCAAAAAAAAAAAAGAAGAGAGAATCCTAGGGAAAGTTTTCTAGAATACAACTGTGTAGTTTTGCATCCATATAGCAATGAGAACAATTCTCATTTAAAGCTGGAGGTAGTATGTTGGGGAATATATTTTCAACGTTCAGCAAATATTGTTATCTGGGACAACAAACGTCTAGCTGAATATAACTGCTCTGTCAGAAAGAAAAGTAGTAAAATTTACTTTTTCTCTTAAATTTGAGTTTGAAGTCTGTATCATAATACAATGCACATGTTACATCAGATAAAAGAGATGAAAATGGGTAACTATTAGCATATTTGATTTAAAGATTAGCTAATCTTGGTTCAGTTTCAGGTGAAGATGTTAAAACTGTTTCCCTGAGAATTGCCAATTTTTTTTCCTCCAATGGCTTAATTGAGTGAATATTTTAAATTAATATACTGAAAATAGATGTGAATGGATTTTTGTTCACAAATACCTCAAAATCAAATATAATCTAGTCTCCTCCATTAATTCCTTCTAACATGAGGAATGAATCTAAACAGTACTAACTCCAGCTCTGAGGCAGCCACACAAATGCACAAAGCTCCCTCATAGATTTATTGTTGTTAGTTTTTAGCATGGTTTAGTCTGCATATAAGAGAATGTTTATTGAGGCCCTTTGTCTTCTTTCAGGTCTTGGTTTGCATTTTGCACAATGTTTCTGGGATTTCATTTACCCAGCTTATAACCCTCTCTCTGAGTATATGCAGGATAATTTAAATCTTACTTTTCCATTTGATTCTTAGGAAAAACCTATAAATTACAAAACTGAATGGAGGCAGAGACTTATAGTCTTCTAGTGGTTCCCCTGGTGCTCCCCCCATTAACTACACTATTTCTCTGTCCTTTTTACAAGACAAAGCAGAGCTATCCAGTTGCTGATTATCCTTTGTTTAGACAGGCATTCACCAGTCCCTAACTTTATAGAAACTTTTGTGAGAAGTGGGTTAGGCTAGGGGAGATGAATGTGTCTCCGCTGCATCATGCTCTGGGACATTTCTCCTTTTTTTCCCCTTTGTTGCCAAAAAGGACTATGAGGATTAGAAGGAAAACATTTTAAGGGTGGAGTAAGATCACAAATGCTAGCTCTGCTGAAATGGCTTCTATCTGCAAGCCCCAATGTGAAAGTGATTGGACCCACTGATGTACATTTTCTGAACTGATAATGTAAAGCAGTTAGCACAACTAAAATTGTTAAAGGACCCCAGTGGTCATTTCTAGAAAAAAACTTGGAAGCTCCATTCCAATCAGTAATTCACATTAATAGAGCTATCTTAAAACACTGGATTTAGGTGATGCTTTCACAAATAGGAAAATGACAACTCAACTTCGAGTTTAAGATTTGATATGAGAATTTTAACAGCAGTTGGTGAAAGGAAGCTCTATATTAAGGTTCTTTAAATAAAAACACAACTGGCTAACATAAGCAGAAAAAAGCCATTAGACAAATATGAATAAACTTAGGAAAGAGATGGCAGGGCAGTTTGATTAATAATGAAAATGTGTATAATGAGGAAACGGCAATCCAACAAAAGAAAATTGAGCAATTAGCACAGTAAAGAGATACTGGACATAGACGAGAGATTTGTTTCACAAAAAAACAAAAAAAGTTCACAAAAACTTCTATGGGAAATAGAGTTCCAATGAACTCTGAGCTCCAAAAGAAGAGTAGATAAGGGCAGCCCGGGTGGCTCAGCGGTTTAGCGCCGCCTTCAGCCCAGGGTGTGATCCTGGAGACCTGGGATCAAGTCCCACGTCAGGCTCCCTACATGGAGCCTGCTTCTCCTCTCTCTGTCTCTCTCTCTCTCTCTCATCTCTCTGTGTATTCTCATGAATAAATAAATAAAATCTTAAAAAAAGAAGAGTAGATAAAAGTAAAGTAAAACAGCATCAGTAATATTATGGAGGTCTTTGTGCAGATTCTGACATTTAGAACTTTTCAGTCAAGTTAGAGAGTATAAATTTGAAAATAATCCTGAAAGAAGACATGGGAAAATATATTAAAGATGAATTAATTTTTTATTAACTTTTAATTTTAATTCCAGCATAGTTAACATACAGTATTATACTCATTTCAGGTGTACAATATACTGATTCAACAATCCTATGCATTACTCAATACTCATCACAAGTGCACCCCTGAATCTCCTTCACTATTTCTCCCATCCCCCCACTGCCTCCCCTCTGGTAAACATCAGTTTGTTCTTGTTTTTCATGATGGAATTAAAATTTTAAAATAAATAAATAAGGACACTGAAGTAGTATGAAAGAACCCAGATGATTAACCCAGTATTTATAAAATAACTCAAAACAGTATTTAGGAAGAAAGACTGAAATGATCCAAACAATTTTTTTTAATCTGCACGGCAAAAATTCTGTAGAACAAACTTGGAAATTATTTGCAACAAAAGTAATGCACAAGAGGATAATTCTTAAATATAAAAATAAATATTAATATATGTCATAAACAATTCAAATACAACCAGGTGATATAAAGGGAGAATTCATAGGAAAAACATGCCAGTCAGCTCATGAAAAGAAATTTACTCTCACTAACAAACCCATGGGAAATTAAAAAAATATATATGAAGAAATGTTTTCTTACCATATGGAAAAGAGGTAAATACATTGCATATAAGACTTGAGAATATAAGATATGTTATAAACTGATGCACACATTTTAGATGGCAATTTGAAATGTCTTTAAAAATAAAAAATGCATATATGGCTTGATTAATCATTTCTGATCCTAAAATTTGATCCTAAAAATACATTTGCAAAAGATATGTAGTTTCACTACATTGTTTACTGTTATTTTGATTATATCAGGAAGACAGAAACAAATTAAAAGTCTATACAAAACTATAATGCATACATTTATTTGTTTAGACACATCATTCAGAAATGTTACACAGGAGGGATCCCTGGGTGGCGCAGCGGTTTGGCGCCTGCCTTTGGCTCAGGGCGCAATCCTGGAGACCCAGGATCGAATCCCACGTCGGGCTCCCGGTGCATGGAGCCTGCTTCTCCCTCTGCCTATGTCTCTGCGCCTCTCTCTCTCTGTGACTATCATAAATAAAAAAATAAAAAAAAATGTCACACAGGATATTATGGTGATTCTGAAAGCTGATTTGACAGAAGAGGTTTTCTATGTACTTCTGGAGATATTTGCTTTAAAACAATTTATTATAAAATTACAATGAAGGGATAATCTGTTCCATATTCTCAATAAATTTGTAAAGAATATAAAAATACATACACTTTATATAAAGTGCATATATAAGTACATATATGTATACACATACACGTATATATAGATGTTACACAGTAAGGTATAAAAAAATAAAACGGGTAGGTGGCTGAAAGGCATACAGAAATAAAAAAGGAAAATTGCAAGATTTTCCCTGCAAGACAAGAACTCAATTAAATAACTATCAAGCTTGTGAAAGGGAAATAGGGAGGAGGTCAAGAAAGTTTAAATGCACTAAACTCCCATTTTTTATATCATGGAGTCAATAGATATCATCCATTGACAGTTCATAGTTTTTGAGTTTAAATATTTAAAGAAATAAAAGCTAGAAATTTTAATATTCCTTAGAGGAATGGCCTTGGAGATGAGGAGTTATGTAGCAGGAGCCTGTTTCTCTGGATCACAAGAAATATATTACTTTGATATTATTTTTAATAAAAAGTAGAACAGTTGCCTCATGCCACTAAGAAACCCTCCTTCACTTCTTTCTAAGGTTTAGTTACTTCCTTTTCTATATATATGTATTTCTCATATGTATCAGATTCCCAATCATTGTCTTGGGGAGTCATTTGCTTGTGTTGCCAAATGCAAAGTGAGAGAAGAGAATATATCTTCATATATGCATATATATGTATATAAAGACCATATTTCTAGAAGAAAATAAAAAAGAAACATCACTTGTCTACTGAAAGAAAATAATAAAATGGCTTTTTAATAAACAATTTTTTCTTCAAAGTTTTTATTTAAATTCTAATTAGTTAACATACTGTATAATATTAGATTTTGTTCTCTACAGTTAGGAGTCTATTTTCTGGATTGCCTCTTTCTTTTTCCTTATGTTCACTTGTTTTGTTTCTTAAGTTCCACATGTGAGTGAAATCATATGTTAAACCATTATTATTTAAAATTTGTTCTTACTGCCTTTTAAATATACCTGTTTAAAATGAAAACAAAAACATATCTTTAATGATTTGATAGTATAACCTACTAATATTATTTATTAGTTTTTTATTTGGTGTATGTATGATCTTCAGACAACTTCTATGTAAATATTAAAACTGTCATTTTTAAACACAATCATTTTCCTGAAACCTCATAGTAGTTTTTTATAAAGGGGAATGGCATATATATGGTTTTTCAGTTAGGTATGTTCTTTAATTACACAACATAACCTCAAGCATAAAGCATAAATAATAAGTGTGAGTACATTTCAAATCTGCAATTTAAGAATAAAGTAACAGGGAAATAGATATGGATATCATGGAAATAGGGATATGTGGCAATTTTCCTTTAGTTCAAGCTTTGAGTTTGTTAGCAGAGAGAAAATCCATTAGCAAAGTATAAAGCATGATTCTCCCTCCTTCATTTGACAGATGAAGAAAGTGCTTATCAAGAATACACAGGCTTCCAATATTTCATTCCCAGTGCTTTTATATGTGGTACCTTTACTTAATTAAACCAAGTATCTCTCTTAGCGAATCTTATGCTGAATTTCATAGGATTTCAAAACATCCATCAGTAAAACACATTATTTACACTTGCCTCTAAGTCTTTGAGGAGACCTGCAAAACAAAGGGAGTTTTAAAGTTGCTATGAGCCAAGGAGGTGAGGATTTTTATAAAGTTACCTGTGAAATTACAAGTGACACAAAAATGACATTCAATAATGAATAGAAATCCTGAATTGGGTTTGTAAGATATATTGTAGCTTTGCATACTTTCTACTATCTGAATGTGTAAATCCTCCTATTCTTTCATATTTCACATATCTAATTTTCAGAATATATATCTACAGTGATAAATTATGTACATAATATCTTCTAATTGGTTATATTTTAAGTCATAATTTGTGCCCTGTACACCATAGGGGATGGTGTACATTTCTTTTTGTCAACACTGATTTTCTCTGATCCATTTGTTTTGAATTGCTAAAATAGTGTTATTTTTTAATTTGGAAATAGTTGACATATACTAACAAGCATGTATAATTTGATATGTACAAAGAAACAATAAAACAAAATTAGATAAATAACCCTGAATCTGCAATCCAGTAACAACAATAACAAAATATTATTATAGTGGAGCTGTAGTGCACTGCCTGGATTCCCCCTCCTCTATAGGGCACTTACCCTTCCAGCTGACTGTTCACAGCTATGCACCCCCTCCCCTTGCCAGCAATTCCTGGAGAAATGACTAGTTGATTTGAGGTACAGAGGTCCAATTCACTTGCCTCACATTTCAGAACAGTTCTAAATGTATTCAATGGAATTGATTATTAGGTACCCAGTCTATGTACATTTTATTTCTACATTGGTTACACATGGGGCAATACATTAGTGAGGTTTTGATTTATTTTTTTAAAGTTTTTATATATTTATTCATGAGAGATACAGAGAGAGAAAGAGAGAGAGAGAGAGAGAGAGAGAAAGAATGAGAAGCAGAGACACAGGCAGAAGGAGAAGCAGGATCCTCGCAGGGAACCCCATGTGGGACTCAATCCTGGGACCCAGTTCACACCCTGAGCCAAACGCAGACCCTCAACTGCTGAGTCACCTAGGCGTCCCTAGTTTTGACTTTAAACAACCAAGATCTTTTAAAGAATTTTTTTAATTTGCTCAGGTGCTTACCATTTCTGCTGCTGTTCATTTCTTTTGGTAAATCCAGATTTCCATCTGGAATCATTTTTCTTTAACTGAGGAACTTTCAATAACATTCCTTTCAATTCAGGTTTACTGGCAATCTATTTTCTCAACACTTTTCTCTAAAAATGTTTATTTTATTTCATTTTATTATAACTTTATTGAAATTTAATAGCATAACAAACTATACTTCTTTAAGTTGCATGATTTCTCCAGTTACAAGATAAATAGGGCATGTGAAACCATCATCACCACAATCAATATGGTAAACATATCCATCATCCTCCAAAAATTTCCTGTGCCTTTTTTTTAATCTCTGAATTACTTATCACTACAGCTTAGTCCTCACTTTTTAGAATTTGATATGTACAGAATTATACACAGGTAATGTTGTTTGCTTGGCTTATTTTACTCAAATGATGATTTTTAGATTTATTCATATTGTTTAATGGATCAGTAGTTTGTTTCTTTTTATTGATGAATATTATTCTATTATACAGATATTCCACAGTTTTTTGCATCTGTTAATGATATTTGAATTATTGTTTTGGGCTATTATACATAATCAGCTGTGTGTGTGTGTGTGTGCGCGTATGTGTGTTTTCATTCAGAGTTCTAGGATGGTGAGATTCCCTCCAGTACTTCAAAGATGCCATGCCATTTTTTTTTTCTGAAGTTGAGAATTCAGCCATCATTCTTATTTCTTTCCTGTGAATTTAATGTTCATACAGTTTAGTAACTACAGCTTGGAATTTACTCAAAGACTCATGGGAACTCCTAGTCACTTTCTGAAACTCTTCCTTTGTGTAGCACCTTCTTCTCTGATATTGTTCCACAAGTTCAGGTGCCCCAGTCCTGGTGATTCACGGTCCTGTCCTCTCAGCTCAGTGAGAATATTGCACTGTACAGGGATCCTCCTCTTTCTTCTGGGGCCTGGGAGACGCCTCTGGGTGAAAAGCAGGAAAATCATTTCTTGCTTCATTTTTCTCAGGGTTTTAAGCCTTGAGTAACTGTCATTCATGTTTGAAAACATTGTTTCATATATTTTGCACACTTTCATTTTTTATGAAGACAAGGCTAATCTAATTTCATGGAGGGTGGTGGAAAACCATCTCAATCAATTGTAAATACATCCTTCATTACAAATGAAGTTGAATATACTTTTATATAAAGCATTTCACATAAACATTTCCTATAAAGTAGAGGATATGATGTAAAGCACGGTGATTATAGTTAGTGTATTGAAAAGTTGCTGAGAGAGTAGTAGATCTTAAAAGTTCTTATCAAAGATGTTTTTTCATGTTTTCTTTTGTATAATATCTGCTATTTCTTTTCTTGGTTATGTTTTATCACTTTAAGGTTATTTAGGGCTCTATACTTTTGGATAAAAATCCTTTGTTTTTATGTGTGTTACAGATACTTCTCACACTTGAAGTGTCTTTTTACTGTCTTTAATTTTTTTCTTCCTTTTTTTTTTTTCAAGACAGAATGTCTATTTCTAAACACTCTGGCACCATCTTTAAAGTGTATTCCTTATCTTACTACTTCTCACTGACAGCATTCCTGCCACCTTGGTCCAAAATATCTGTATTATATTAATACCAATTTAACTGTTTTCCCTGGTTTCATATTTGACCTTTCATAGTTAGGAGTTCTATCCCTCTTGATCTACTGAGGCCAATCTTGGTTGTTTATTAATTATTAAGTACTTTCATTTTCACTCTTCAGAGTGATTTATTATCCAAACAGAGCCCATGTTTGGATAATAAATCACATGGCTTACTCTACCTATGGATGGTTTTGTTGCTAGTACATAAATATATAACTCATTTTTTGACATTGATCTGTTTTACATATCTTCTGTGCTCTTACTTTAATCATTTGTCTATACATCCTTTGAGGTTTTCTTATAGAGCCAATCATACCATCTACAAGCAAAACAATGAAAGCTAAATCCCTCTATTTTCAATTCCTAAATCTTTTATTTCATATGTATCAGTTCCTCCTCATTTCTTAGTCCACAAGTGGACCCAGGTGTGTGCTTACACATGCAATGAGTTACATTACAGAAGAGGAAATTTGACTTTATATTTGGAACCCAAAATTTTATACTCCCCAGGAAGCATGCCTGCCCTTTACTCTGGAGTAGATACTATTTCTGTTAAGTGCTGTAGGTAAATTTGCCCTATATTCTGGTGGGAAACACTATCTTTATTTTTCCAAGGCTATTTGCTATACAAACATCCTTGAAAAGGTAGTTTGGAACAAAGAACTAAGATACTAACTTTACTTGCAAGATTTGCTGAAACACAGAAGCATCATGGGAAACTCCCATCCAGGACACATGGTTGCCTTTTGAAATTTTGGCATGTATTCATTTAGAGGTTATCTATTCATTTTCTGACTTATTAATGTTTAGATTTTATGGTATCCTCTTATTTTTAATATATGTAAATTCGTTTAATTCCTAATGTTATCTGTCTGTGCCCTCCATTTTAAAACATTTTTATTTAAATTAGATTAACATATAATATATTATTGGTTTCAGAAGAAGTGAGTGATTCATTAGTCTTATGTAATACCCAGTGCTCTTTACATCATGTGCCCTCCTTAATGCCCATCACCTGGTTACCCCTCCCCATGACCCTCAGTTCTTTTCCTATGATTGTCTTTTATGATTTGTCTCCCTCTCTGGTTTAATCTTGTTTTATTTTTCCCTCCCTTCCCCTTTGATCCTGTTTTGTTTCTTAAATTCCACATATGAGTGAAATCATTTAATTATCTTTCTCTGACTTACTTCACTTAGCATAATATCCTCTAATTCCATCCACGTAATTGCAAATGGCAAGATTTCATACTTTTTTTTCTTTTTTTTTTTTTTTGGCTGAGTAGTAGTCATATCGATAGATAGATAGATAGATAGATAGATAGATAGATAGATAGATAGATGATAAATATCTATATAACATCAATATCCATTTGTCTGTCAGTGGACATCTGGACTCTTTACATAGTTTGGCTCTTGTGGACATTGCTGCTATAAGTTTTGGGGTGCAGGTGTGCCCTCCATTTTTAAACAAAATTTATCAATCTTGCCAATTTTTAACAGATTTTTGTAAGTCATCCATATTTACATTATTGATACATCTTTGTTTCCTAATTTATTGCTTTCTGCTCTTTAATATTTATTATTGGCTTTTTGAGGTCTATCTTTAGATTATTCCATGGGTGTTTTTCTACAACCTAACTTGCTCAACTCATTGTTTTTCAGTCTAATATGTTTCATAAAACTACATGGTTTCCCCAGTAGTCTGCTTTAGTCTTATCCTATTTGTTATAGTATGTTCTAATGGCTTATTATTCAGTTATGTGTAATTGTTTTCCTACAATTATCTAAAACTGCTTTTAGATGTCCAAACTGTGTTTTTAAAATAAATTTTCATTATTGATTTTTAACTTAATATGGCCATTATCAGAAAATGGTGTCTATTTAAGTCTTATTTGAAATTTATGCCCTTGTCTGACATATATTATTTAGTGGTATAAATCTTTCACAATTGTGGGTGACTTGTCACTTCATGACAGACCTAGATCAGCAAGAGCTACATCCTCAACCTGGCTCCACAACGTTGGGAACAAAACAGATATTTCCTGGTCTACTCCAGCCAGATCTCATTTGAAAAATTAATAGTGATGCACATTCCCTGAATATCCAACCGCCTCCCCGAAATTTCCCCACATTATATCAAACTTACAGTATGTTTATGCTACTCTCATATTATTCTCTTTATCAAATTATTCTGCTTATTACACAAAGCTCTTCTAAACCATCTTCCTGACTTACCCTTATCCTCAGTCCATAGATGAATTAAAATGTGTTCCAACTAATCAGTTGTATGGGGCACCAAACAGTAAAGGGTGGCAAACAATTCTGGGTTGACAACGGAGGTACTGAAACTTCAGTGAAATTTTAGCAGAGTAGACGTTCTCTTAAAGGTTTTCCTGGGTAAGTACAGTGCATAGTTGGAGGGAAATCTTTGTAAGTGTGTAATTGTTGGTGACATATCAAAGAGAGTGCTTCAGTAATAGTATATGGTTCTTACATTTGATTTTAGGATTGATAAGTCTAGTTTCTCAAGGGTTAGGTCTGCCTAAGCAATCTAAGTTACAAGTTTGTAGCCTCAACTAAAATTTCCTTGACAGCTGAGGAACTGAATGTTCACTAGGATTCTCCTTCCTCATTCTGTCCTTACATAGGTCACAGACTTCTCTAATACTATGCATTAAGGGACCTCATATTAACCTTTCTGTTGACTTGGTACCTTGGTAAGATATCACACTTTCTAGAATGCCCATTCCATGCAGTGCTTCCTTTAAGAATTTAGAAGTACCTCCCATTCTATGTCAAGTCATAAGTTTCATATTTGTGTGCCTTTCATTTGCTGAACCATCTTTGGACTATGCCTATTTGTTTTATTTTATCCTTTCCCTCAGATATGTTTCCAAACACTAAACCACTTCATCTTGTTTAAATTTAGTTTGAGAACCTATGCTAGAAAGTTTTCCTGGAGGAAATTTATGTTATTTTTAACTTAGTTTTTATCATTCAGAGTTGCCCTGGAATATTTTGCATTCTTTTAATTGCCAGTTTATCACATGCACAGAAATTTTAAAACAAGCAATTGATTGGTGTAGTCTGTAAATACTAAAATCTGGATTATGTGAACTCCAAAAACCCACTTTTTACATCATTTTCAGAATATATGATTACATTAATATGTCTCTTAGTAGATTGTAGGAATGCTGACAAAAGCTCACATTAGACAGTGATATTAATCACACACTTTCTTTTATTCTGTTGTTCTAAGAATCTTTTTTTTTTATCTCTCTACCTTTTTGGGATACAAAAGATGGAAACCCACAAATAAAATATTAATCAAAGCAGAGGAACCTGTGCCTCATCCTCTGGATTAGCTACTAACATCGACAGGAGAGGAGAGGAAAGCCTACCAGGGAAGTTCTGGGGATATTGTGGACAGTTGTATACAATACAAAGTGTTTCTCTCTCTGTTTCTTTCTCTGTTTCTCTCTCTCCCTCATACTGTCTATATCCTTCTTCTCTTTTATGACTGCTTTTCTCTGTTTAGGTTTATTATCCACTAATAAATGTAGATTTTCTTCATATGGTAGTTAAAATTAGGATCCTCCTGTATTTGACGTCCAAAAGATTCTAAAATGAGAGAGTCAAGAAAAGAGATAAAGATAGCACATTTTGAGTCATGCTTGTGACCTCTTCAATAGAGTGGCCAAAGTTTTGTTAGCATATGCTTGCTAGGATTGTGTGATTGGAATAGAAAAGAAGTAGTTCCTTATGTAATTTTAAGTGCTATTCAGACCTAAAAAGCAGATGCCTACTCCCCATAAACTTCCCTGTGTCCATCACATGTGCATCTGGAGTTTTGCAAAATTACAGTTCCAGGGAAGTTGTGGGTTTGGTAAGTATAACAAAGTTGCCTCATAAATAAACTGAATTTGCAAGTGCTAATTAGCTACATAACTCAACTCACACTGTAGAGTTCAGCCAGAGTGGTTGAGATAACAGAGAAATTCCTGATGAAGAATGTTTATGGTTCTTTCATTGACACCTTCACCAACCAATACATTGAGTTTAAGAATAGTGAATGCCTTTATTTGAACAAAAAGATGATGATCTCATCATCATAGTGAAATTTCAACATCATATTGAAATCCTACCTTGTAATTTGAGTATTATTGTAAGTTTGTATTGAAAGTTGTAAAATCATAGATCTATTAAAAGGAAGTAATAGTCACAAAAGAATATCTAAGTACATAGTTATCTGCATGCATTACTCTAGTGTTATACTTTGGTTTTACTTTTTCATTTCAATTGCAAGTCTGGTTGATAGGAAAGAAAATAACAGAGCTGTAATTACATAGCTGTAAGTATAGTTCACTTTGAACACCAGGCAGAAATTGTTTATTTTATATATCACCTGTGCAGCTTTATTTAGTTATTCTACAAAACAGACATATGTTTTTAACATAAAAAAAGCAGAATAAAACACATGAGGTTTATATGCTTCCAAGTTAGAGACAATTTTTTTGTGTGAATTTCTTTTCAATTATTCCAAACATCACATTGTCTGCTGATGGACAAGCTGTTTTTCACTGGATAAAATATGTAAAATATATATGATGGCATACTGTTATACAACATAAAGTGTAAGAATGCTTTAAAAAATGTTTTCTCCAGTTCTTACCTTGTTCTCTTGGCTTATGCTCAATTGATCCTCCCTGCCACCCATATATACTGTACCAGCCTGTTTGATAATGAACTGTAAATCTTCTTGATACTTATTGGCCAACATTTTATTTTTCAAAGAGAAAATATTCAGTTTCATACTGGGAAATATTGCTGGATTTAAGTAGAAACAAGATAAAAAAATTATTTATAGTTCTAAAGTAAATCACAACCTGTGGTTTATATTTATGATATATGTTGATTTAGAATTTTTAATCTTATCCAAATAAGTGAATATTGCTTTGAAGGACCCAAAACAAAACACAATTTTATGGTCCAATTCACTTAACGTAAAACAACAAATGTATTTAATTACCTACTTGCTGAATCTACAGTGCAAATGGGACAAAGCTGTATAAGAGTACATTGTTTGCACAAAAAAAAAAAAAAAAAAGAGTACATTGTTTGTAATTATTCAAAAGAATCAAATTGCCCTCAAAAGAAATGCTGCATTTGCTAGAATTCACAACAAAAAGTAGTAATGTATAATTTTGTATCATGCCTGTCCTTACTCTATTCTGTAGAGACACATCCTCAGCTTCCTTTTCAGAAACATACACTAAAGAACTACATACAATCACTGGAAGCTAATGCAGGGAATGAAAACTTTCTTGTAATTCCTGTAAACAGTATGTATTCTTAATCATAATCCATGGTTATAAGTCTTTAAATTTTATTTAGTATTTAGCCTATACAATATTGACATTATCACCATTGTAGATACAGTAAACATTCTAAATTTACTACCTATTTGAACTCTAATATCTGTGTGTTCAATGCTAAAAACTTGAGCAAAGCAAGATGGGAAGAGTAAATACAATCACATTAATAAAACACTTGATAAAAGGACAGCAACTGATAATCAACCAATCTGGACAGGGATTAGAAATAAAGTAACCAGGGGGATCCCTGGATGGCTTGGCAGTTTGGCGCCTGCCTTTGGCCCAGGGCATGATCCTGATGTCCCAGGATGGAGTCCTTAATCGGGCACCCTGCAGGGACCCTGCTTCTCCCTCTGCCTGTGTCTCAGCGTCTCTAATGAATAAATAAATAAAAAATCTTTTAAAAAAATAAAGTAACCATTATCTGTCAAAATGGGTAACTCAATCATTATTAAGAGAGTATTAATATTTATGTGATACTTACATGAATATGTAATCTATATCTCATGCAATCTATGCATCATTATAATCATATCACAGAAGACCACTGATGAGTGGAGTGGTTAACTATCTATGCTTGCATAGAAAACAAATTGCAAAAGAAAGAAAAAAAAAGTAAATTAACTAAATTAAGTCTATTTTATTTCTCCTACATCATGTCAGAACCTTCAAAAATGAAAGTCCAGGGATCCCTGGGTGGTGCAGCGGTTTGGCGCCTGCCTTTGGCCCAGGGCATGATCCTGGAGACCCAGGATCGAATCCCACATCGGGCTCCTGGTGCATGGAGCCTGCTTCTCCCTCTGCCTGTGTCTCTGCCTCTCTCTCTCTCTCTCCCCCCGTGTGACTATCATGAATAAATAAATTTAAAAGGAAAACAAATTTAGAAGCTGTGAAAAGAATGAATATGAGAAAAAAAATCCTATTAAAAAAAAAAAAAAAAAAAGAAAGTCCAGGAAACCACAAATGTTAGAAAGTAGTTAAGAACCTACTCTAAATAAAGTTTGTAAAATTCAATAGAGTCTAAAGATGGCAAAAAATCTGTAGTTCTCTAGCCATAATGTGAAAAGAATAAATATTGGTTTCTAAAGAAGCAGAATTCATCTGATAAAATTAAAGAAATGAAAGATGACTTGATATTTCAAACTTATATTAATTAAGTTTATATTACTGTAAGAGCGAACTTTCAGAGGCTCCTGGGTGGCTCAGTGGTTGCATCTACCTTTGGCTCAGGTCATGGTGTCAGGGTCCTGGGATATAGTCCCACATCAGGCTCCCCAGAGGGAGCCTGCTTCTCCCTCTGTCTATGTCTCTGCCTCTTTCTGTGTGTCTCTCATGAATAAATAAATAAAATCTTAAAAGAGAGAGAGAGAGAGAGAACTTTCAGTTAATTTAATGTTACTTAACATTTGTTTTGTCCCATATTTTATTCCAGGTACATATGAGTGAAAATAAGTGGGAATTAAAACCAATTTTAGGAAAATGTTGGGAGACAATGTATTTGTTTCTCATCTTCCCAAATTCCTCAAAGAGTATGACACACTGAAAATTGACAGTGACTTTAGTATTTGGGTTAAAGTGTTCAGTTTCTTATGAAGTAGAGTACTTCTCACTAATAAAAAGAGATATCTTTTTCTATATGCAACAGCATGGATGAATCTCATCGTGCTAAACAAAAGGAACCAGAGAGATCCTTTTCATATAAAATTGACTATTTTTTGTCTTCATAGATATGTCTTGCAAGACATTTACTTCAAAGTTCACTTCTTATTAATTCAAAACATTTTCACATGTAATTTTATTTATAAAACATATTTTAATTCACTTACTGATTTCATTTATAAATATTTATTAAGTTACTGTGCTATGTGTTATAGATCAATTTGAATAAGAAAAGTTCCTTGATCTCAAGATGCTCATAGTGTATTGATGGAGATAGTTAAAATTAGAAATTACAGTGGAATAAAAATACAAAATGATTGACAACCTGTTCATATATTGTTATACTAGAAATAAACTTAGAATACTATGGTTTTCTATGGAAAACCATCTAATAAAGATATGTCTGAGGGGGGCTCAGTTGGTTGAGTATCCCACTCTCGATTTCAGCTTAGGTCATAATCTCAGGTCATGATTTTGGGCCTCACCTAGGGCTCTAAGGTCAGTGGACAGTCTGCTTAAGGTTCTGTCTCTCTCCATCTCCCTCTGCCTCTCCCCCTCTCTAAAATTTAAATAAATCTTTAAAAGAAATAAAGATATGACTGAAAGATTATAAGGTCTTCTCAGTACAAATGAGAACACTAAACTCTTAAGACTGTAGATTGTTAATCACTATAACTGGTATGGTATATAGAAATGTTAATGAACTTAATTTATGATAAGAAAATATGTGGGAGGGAAAGTAATTTCATGTTAACAATTCCAGACAAAAAGGAAAGAATAAAAAAACTAGTTTACTGTATATTCAATGTAAAAGTGTGAGATCAGTTTTCAGAAATCACTTAGAAAAGTAATACAACTATGAGAGATACACTCCATTTTGAATCACTTCCCAAAGTTGTTTATGTTGTGATGCAGTGATGTCTCTGCTATGTGCATTTCCATTTGGTCCTGCTTAGACCAACTGTCTAAGCCACTACTTTTAATTTCAGACAGTGTGATCAGTAGAAAATGCCAAAGTGAATCAGTGAGAACCTTATTTTGTCTCTAACCAGAACACTTCCATCACTCATTTGGAGGACCTGTCTTATTTATTATATTTCCACTTGACTTATTCCATATTTTAGATCATTTTAGGCATTTACACATTTTTATTTTACATTTGCCTCTTTACTGAGCAAGGATGATAAAATCAAAACTATAGATATATGTTATAGGCACACCAAAATAAGATGAAATAATATGAATTTCCTTTTATTTATCACAGATACTACTAGGAAAGAATGACTTTAATGAATTTTAACTGCATTTTTTTCCAATTGCTCTATCAATCTGTCTATCTAATTGCATATTAGCAAACCCTCTTGGCTCTCTCTTCAAAATGTATTACAAATATGACTGCTTCTCACCATTTCCACCTCTCCTATGCTCATTAAAGCCCCCATTATCTCTCATCTGGATTGCTTAATGAGGCTTTCACTTGGTTTCTCATTTCCCATCTTGCCCCCCATAGTCTCTTCTCAACGGAGCAGCCAATGTGATTCTTTAAATTGTAAATCAAAGAATCTTATTCCTCTGCTTAAAATTATCTAATAGCTTCTCATCTCTCAAAATAAAATTCAAAGATCCTAAATGAACTGCACACCTGCTACCTCATTGTACTATTTCTAACGACTGCCCCATTTAGCTAACTCTGTTCCAGCCACACTGGCCTCCTTTATGTCTCTTGAATCTGCCAAATTTACTCCTAGTCAGACCTTTCCTGCGGGTTATGTGTCTCTTATGGGAAGCTTCCCTGTAGGCATCCACAGAGTGCATTACCTAGCTTTACTCAAATCTTTGCTTTCCTTTCATTTTCCAGATTATTTCTCTGCTTTATTTTACTTCATAACAACTATCACAACCTAAAATGTTATATATTTATTTGTTTATTCTCTTTCTATATTCTTGTTTCAACTATGAAGAATTAAGAACCATTAGAATTAAGACTTCTATTTATATTTGTATCTCCCACACCAAGAACATAGGCATTCAATGATCAATTCATGAATGAATGAATGAATGAATGGATGGATGGAATTATGTATAGATATATTTGTTCAGAAATAAGAGCTATTTTTAAAATATCTCCCTTTAGAGGTTCTTGAGTGGTTCAGTTGGGTAAGCATCAGACTCTTGATTTTGACTCAGGTCATGATCTCAGGGTCATGAGATCTAGGCCAGCATTGGGGGCATCCGAGCTCAGTGGGGAGTCTGTTGGAGATTCTCTCTTCCTCTACCCTTCCCCCCCACTTGTTCTCTATCTGTCAAATAAATAATATTTTTTTAAAAAAAGAATACCTCCTATGTATTAACATGCATTTAGTTTAAACAATGTTAAGTGCTCATAGTTTTCTCCAACTGATAGTGACAAGAGACTACCTGCTGTTAGGAAAGGGCTCATATAGGGAAAGGATTGGAAAAAAAGAATTTGGCAATCTCTAGATTGTATATTTTTGTGAAGGCTCCAAGAGACCAAGTCTAAATAGCACAATTCTGTTCCATTATAGAGAAAGAGTTAAAGTAAAGCTGGAAATTTTAAGTTAAATAAAAATATCATTTGATGTTAGTTATTCATATATAGAAAACAGCTAACTAATTCGCTACACTTTTATGAATCAAAAATAAGGTTTCCAATAAAAAGAGGCATAAAAAAGAGTACTCTGGGAAGAAATCACAATTAGTATCAGAGATTCTAAGTTCAGATTCCAAGTTCTCCTTTATCCAGGTATGATCTTTGTTAAGTTAATGAAATTCTATGAATATCAGTTGAATCAAATATAAAAATATACATTCATTACTATTTCATAGTTTTATAATAAATATATATGATTCTGTTAATATACTATGAACTGTTGTATGAATCGTAGTTAATATTTTAATGGCATAAATTATCATGATTTGACTCACTTACATTTACCTATTAGTCAAAGAACCCAGAGTCTACTAGAATAACAGTGCAGAATTTGCTTTAATTTGGTTTTTATCTAATACTGGAGATTCTTGTATTAACGGTTGTGTCTCAAGATCCCTTCTTTAGAGAATTTTATAAACCCATTGAAGTTCAGTCACAGACAGAAGTGATTTATTTTAACTTACTTAGGTTTTTTAAAAACTGCCAGACTTATGTAACTCTAAGTATTTTTTTTTTGTTTGTTACCAGGAAAGCAGTTTGAAAAAGTAGTGAATTACTTATCATAGACATCTAATTACTTTGTCAAAATTGTCTAAAATTTCCTATACTTACATAAATTTGTCCATTGCTAAGGTTAATACACCCCAGTGATTTGTCACCATTCACAGAGCCAAAGGGAGTATTATTAGGCAAATTAACACATCAAATTTTAAGTGATAGTAGTTCACAGAGCATTTGTGGGTGCTTAGCCTTAAAGAATAGAAAAGAATCAGAATTTTCTTATCTCCCTCAGCATATTTAGAATAATTATGAGGTTGTGATTGACAAATATTATATTTTCAAGTACAAATTATCATTCACAATACTTTTCTTTATATTTTTTGAATATGATAAAATAGTTTGCTTTAAATGTGCTAAATTTTCTATATGAATGAAAGTGGTGGCTATCATTATTTCTAGTTTTATGCAAGTATATGCTTCTTTAAAACTTTACATGTTTAATACTTTTAAAAATTCATTGACACAAATAAATATTTAGATAATATAATTCATATTTTATAGTACATAATAGATTATATTATGATAATTTTTGGAAGTTTATTATTTATTTCCTATGGATACAAAAAATATAGATTGCCAAAAAATGTTGCTAGCTGACAAGGGTTTATGTTAAAATTGTGGACTATGTTCATATTTTCTTCAATATGTTTAACTTACTTTTACTATAAAATTATATATTAAAAAAATAAGATAATATTGTAAGGAAATGTTTAGCCTTTAAGAAAAAAGGAGACTAGAGGCACCTGCATGGCTTAGTTGGTTAAGTGTATGCCTTTGGCTCAGGTCATGATCCCAGAGTTCTGGGATCCAGCCCCAAATTGGGCTTCCTGCTTAATGGGGAATCTATTTCTCCCTTTCTCATTTCCTGCTTGTGCTCTCTCTCTCTCTGTCAAATAAACAAATAAAATCCAAAGAAAAAAAGAAAGGGAAGAAAGAAAGAAAAAAGAAGGAAAGAAGGAAGAAAGGGAGAAAAGAAGAAAGGAAGAAAAATAAAGTAAAAGGAGACTTGGCATCATCTCAGTGCTTTGTTGAGCATTCAACATATTAATATGATTAAAACAAAGTTAAAAACTAAAAATAAAAGTGGGATTTTTTTTTAATTTCAAAATGGTAACTGTTTAAGTTTTTGTTATATTTATTTAACATTTTGGAAATGTTTTCTTGTATTCTAAACCTCTATTGTGCTTTTATTTTTATTATGGTGATAATGTCCTGAGGTATATTAAAACACAAGAAAAATATATAATCTTGTATTTCTTAATTACAGTAATTTAAATTTCATTTTTAATGTTTACAAATTTCTCTTGAAGAGATCTACTGCCCACTCATAATTGAAGAGACTCTAATACATCCAAAAATGGCTGCCCTGTCCTAAAATCCTTGTTTAAGGACAATAATAACATTATGTTGACTATTTGTTAGTGGTTAGGAAGGTACCCTGAAGGATAGCATATCTGAAGATGTTTGTTTAAGTCTATTCCATTTATCTCTTTTCTGAAAATGCTTCTGGTTCTTCTAAGTCTCCTAAGAAGCATTTGCTCATTTACTTTTAGAAATGGGTATATTGGGTTTCTAAATAAGATCTGTTTATGCAAATAATTACTTCTATTAATAGAAAATAGGTAAATTAATAAAATCAAGTTATCATGCACTGTTTTCATATATTTTAACAAAAATATAACATAATCTTGTTTCTAATGACTTCTATCATTACTATTTTACTTTGTATTTTTATTCTTTTTTAATTAAAAAATACTTTGAGATATGACTGACCTATAACATTGAGGAAGATTAAGGTGTATATTGTGTTATTTGATATATCTATATATTGCAATATGATTACCACCATAACATTAGCTAACTTCATCATATCACATAATCATCAGTTCATTTTTGGGGTAAGAATATTCAACATCTCATCTCTTAGAAAATTTGAAGTACATAATATAGTATTGTTAACTATATTTACAACACTGTAAATTAGATTTCAAAAACTTAATTATCTCCTGACTGTAAGTTTGTATTCTTTGACCTGTACCTCCCTGATTCACCCACCCACTGCTCATCCCCAAGCCCTTGTAATGACCATTCAACTTTCTATTTCTACAAATTTGGCTTTTTTAGGTTCCACTTATAGGTGATATCATACCATATTTGTCTTTTTCTGTCTGACTTATCTCACTTAACGTAATGCCATCAGAGTAAATCCATGTTGGTGCAAATGGCTGGATTTCCATACTTTCATGGCTAAATAGTATTGCATTGTATATATTTATCTCATTTTTATCCTTTCATCCACTAATGGACACAGGTTTTTTTCTTGGCTTTTATCTTGGCTATTGTAAGTAATGCTGCAATGAATATAGAAGTGCACATATCTTTTTTAGGTCCTGTTTCTATTTCTTTTGGATATATACCCAGAAGAGGGATTGTGAGGATACAGGGTAGGTATATTTTTTATTTTTTGAGGAACTTCCATACTGTTTTCTAGAGTGACTATAACAGTTTACATTCCCACCAGCACTGTACAGAATTCCTTTTTCTCCACATCCTCAAAGGCATTTATCTCTTGTCTTTTTTATTAAGACAGTCTTCACCAGTGTGAAGTGATATTTCATGGTGGTTTTGATTTACATTTCCCTATGACTTATGATATTAAGCACTCCTTCATGTGCCTATTGACCATTTATATGTCATCTTCAGAAAAATTTCTGTTCAGGTCATTTATCCATTTTTTTGAGTTATTTGTTTTTCTGATGCTGAGTTCTATATGTTCCTCATACTTTTTTTCTTCATATATTTTGGGTATTAACTCTCAATCAGATTTTTGGTTTTCAAATACTTTTTCCCATTCCACGGGTTGCCTTTTCATTTTGTTGATTGTTTCTTTTGTGTGCAGAAGCTTTTAAACTTGGGTACTCCCACTTGTTGATTTTCACTTTTGTTGCTTATGCCTTGGTGTCATATTAAAACTTTTTTTTGCCAAGAACAATG